>NC_142065.1:78681253-79377503 GCF_059756535.1 Pantherophis guttatus
AGCTGGGTTGATTGGCAGATCGTCAAAGCATTTAAAAGAAAAAAACCCTTTTATTCTTTTAAATGCTCTGACGATCCAAGCTGAGTTCCCTGATCAGGGAAATCAGCTTGGATCGTCAGAGCCTTTTGAAAGCATTTTTTTACAACCTCTTAGCCGAAGAGGTCGTAGAAAAAATGGTTTTAAAAGTATAAAAAAAAAAAAAGGCCACGCCCACATTACCACCCGCACACCAAGCCATGCCCGCAGAACCGGTAGTAACAAATTGTAATTTCACCCCTGATCCAGACTTCATTGTGTTAGAATGGACTGTAATTGACAATTATTTTGAATCATGGTTAAGTTTGGATACAACTACTGTGTGTTGTGATGAGTTCTTTGGATTTGGGTGTGGGTTTTCAAAAGAGAGAGAAGAAAAAAAAAGGAAATTCATTAATTATTTCCTTGAAACTCTGCTTGGAAATAATCATCCATAACTGGCTTTCTATGGTAACATGGAGAAAAGCATGGAGTAAGTAATGCCTGCTGCTATGATTTCATTATTACATAATATGATGTTCTCAGAAAAGAATTGGGTCTTCATTAAATTCCACGGGCAAATTTCCACCCAACACAGCAACGAGGCTTGCAGTCTACTGGTATATTATGCAGCTTTTTTGAACAATCCTTCCTACGCAGTGTGGATGCACAAGCACCAAATGGTGTCTCCTGAGGTGTAAAAATCTGGAAAGGAAAGATGCATACATTTCAATCATTGGTCTGTAACTTAAACACTCATTATTAACACAAGAGAAAGCAGGACTATTTTTTTTCCTGCATAGTCACACAAAGCAGTGGTCCCCAACCTTTCGGATCTCAGGGACCACTAAATTCATAATTTTAAATCCTGTGGACCACTAATATGCTCTATCTAATGACCAGCTGGGTGAGCATGGCCAACTCAATGTCAGTCAGTTCCAGGCCATGATGCAGTCCCACTGGAACAACGCCCACCGGCTCTTCACCACCAGTGGCACTTCCTTCCAGCCTTCGCCCAAAGCCCCAGGTGGCTTCAACAGACCCCAAGTCAGAATTTCTGGCCCCCTCCGACCCACACAAAAAGACTCCGGAGGGGCAGAGTCTCTGCAGCAACACAAACGTTCATTGCACATATCCGGCCCAGGGGCTGTAGATTGAAGATCCCTGATTTAATGCAATAATAAAAAATGCAAATAATTTTGCGGACCACCAAAATTTTCTCATGGACCACCAGTGGTTTATGGACCACCAGTTGGTGACCGCTGACACAAAGGATCTAACTGGTCTGTACAGTTAATTTCACCTCTTGGATGACTCCGGTAATTTGGAAAGGGCTAGATTATTAATAAAAATGTCAGGGTTATGCTTCATTGAATAATAATCATTTTTCAGATTTAATCAGACCAGGTAGCTAATGGAATAAACTCAACAAATAGATGCAACCAGGAGATAATCTGGGCTAATCTTCCATTGGCTTTAAGATTATTCAGGTTTACTCCTGTAAATTCAGATCTTGAGAAGGAATTCTTCTACTTCTTCAAATAACTTCCATGATCGTCTTCTTCCAGTGCCAGGAATTCTTGGTGTCAAAAAGGTCTAATTGTCTGAATAACATTTTTTATGTGTTGGTTCATTTTGTTTTGGAGGCTAAGTGACCCAAAGTAAATTCAATTAAATTTGTATTACTGGTAAATGATCCCACTCTTCTCAGTGTACAATCCATAATAATAAATATCATAGTTTGGATGACCAAGAAAAAGTAATTCTCACCTCTTTGTCATTGGATATTCCCAGTTTTTCTAAGTTTGTCACTGAATAGTGGATGTTAGACAGGATAACTTCTACCTCTTCAATCTGAAAATACAAAAACACCAGTATGACTTATAAAAAAATCATATATACAGATTTAACATAACAGATAAACTCAATAAAGTTGTCTGACTCCTGATATTTATATTTTTCTGTTTGACAGTTTCTTGAATTATATGAAATATTTTATTTTATTTACTTAAATTTATATCCTGCCATTCCTTCCACAGCTCAAGAAAGATTGCAATGAGTTCTCCCTTCATTTTATTCCCCACAGCCTGGAAACTGAGCTGAGCTGAGGCTAGCCATAGACATAGAGTGAGTTTTCATAGCTGAGAGTGACTTGTACTACACACACATATATATACATACACATACATATATACATATACATATACATGTGTGTGTGTGTGTGTGTGTGTGTGTGTGTGTGTGTTTTTCCTTCTAGCCAGGTTTTCCCTACGTAACCAAGGTTTTTTTTGTAGCTCCAGCTCAGTAGAATCACATCTACTCGGTTCTGGGCTTTTTTCCTTTCTAACAGCTAGCAAGCTCTAACTGCTAGGTGGGAGACCTAAATAGATCCATTTCTAGCTCGTTTGCTTTCGTCAGTAGGCCACACCCATATCTTATGTATCCTCCCTGTAAAGGTACAGTATCAATTTTCTTACTTCTTTGTATATATATATATATATATATATATATATATATATATATATATATATATATACATACATACATACATACACACACACACGTTTTTCTGTTGAATTTTATATATATATAAAAAAACACACTGAAAGCCCCAAATGAAATAGTTACTGGCCTGTGGGATTCTCTCCAGAATGTTTGTCTGAATACAGTTGACTGTCTTCTGGTAAGACGGTGAGTAATGGCCTGTTTCTGGTGGCCCAGCAAAAGCATCAAGAACACTTTCGTGGGCAGTTCTCCTTTAAAGTTGGGAAAAAAAACATACAACATTTGGAATCAAACTGCAATGGATAAAATCTACACTGTGCAAGGCAACACACATGGGCATTGGTGAACAACTCTGTGTGTTGTGCCTGTAATGTTTATAAACACTGGGGTAATTTTCACACTGAGGAAATCAAGAGATGACAATATATATATACATATACATATACATATACATATACATATACATATACATATACATATACATATACATATACATATATATATATATATATATATATATATATATATATATACTGGTATATGTGCCTAAAATCCTCAGACACTCCACATAATCACATTCAGCCATGAGTGGGACTAACTGGGAAGCCTGAAATACTATAGCATTGTTGAAGCCAAATAACCAGGAAGCTAAGCAAATTCTTGATGGAAAACTAGTCAAAGCACCCAAAATAAGCTGGAGTATAAAAATATGAGTCATTGGGAATTGGGTGGCATACAAGTTGTTGATTATGATGGTGATTGTAATCTTATATACTTGACAGTCAGGTTTCAGTAACATGTAATGCTTATCTTAGAGATTTTTCATTGGTCATAAGAGTTGACAGACACATACTAGTGGACAGTTAAAGGATTTAGCCTTATAGTCATGTTATAATTTACGTTAAAGAAAGTTTGCAGTCCGAGTACAACCATCAAAATACAATAAAAAAAACAAAACTCAACAATTTTAGAATAATACAGCACTCTAGAATTGTGGATAATCCTAACCTCATCTATTCTATACAGTAGAAATCACAGACACGGCAATGTTTTAAAAGAACTGGGAATAAAAACAACAGATTCCAAAATTACTATGAGGCTGGGAGAAATCAATGCAATGTCTGGAAGCAAAAGCAGAAGTAAAATTTGCAAACTGTAATCTTTTGGTGTTGAGCCAATTGAATGAAAGTGTGCATTAGCAGACAAAAGAAATGCACATTCATATTGCGGTCAAAATTAGCAAAATTATGGAATTATTTTATAATGCTGGGGCCTTTACAATTATGGAGGAAAAGCCCACTGCAGACCACATATGATAATTCATTAAAAATAGTGAATTAAATAAAATAATCATTGATTACTCTGGAGCAGGGGTGTCAAACTCAAGGCCTTGGGGCCGGATTTGGCCCATGGGGTGCTTAGATCCGGCCTGCAGGGCTGGCTTGCAAACAGTAAAAGACCAGCCTGTGGTGCCTCTGCCAGCGAAAATGGAGCACCTTGTTTTTGCTGGCAGAGGGCTATCAAAACAAACTAACAACAAACTAAAAGGAGAAATGTTTCCCCTTTTGCATTTCAGCATGCAAGAAGGGACAGGAAAGGAGAAAGGGAAAGAGGAAAGACAAAGAAGGGAAGATGGGAAGAGAGCAAGGAAGGAAAAATAAGGAAAGAGGGAAAGGAAAAAGAAAGGAGAATGAAGAGGGAAGGAAGGAAGGAAAGAAGGAAGGAAGGAAGAGGAAGGAAGGAAGGAAGGAAGGAAGGAAGGAAGGAAGGAAGGAAGGAAGGAAGGAAGGAAGGAAGGAAGGAAGATTATAATGAGAGTGAGGGAGGGTCTCAGGGAAGTCCTGCATTAGTACTTGGAGACCACAAGCGCCCCCGACATGAGTTCCGTCTGCCATGGTCATGCCCACTCCTGACCACCACCATGGCCACACCTGCCATAGCCACGCCTGCCATGGCCACACCCATTCCCCAGGCCTCCGAGGTCAAACACAACCCTGATACGGCCCTCAATGAAATCAAGTTTGACACCCCTAGAACCAACACAAGTGCAAGACTTTTATATGCACAATGGCGGAAAGATGTGACAATACCCACAATGGAAGAGTGAATGGTGAAGATGATAGAACGTCTTCAAATGATAAAATTGACAACTTTGAATAGAGAAAAGACATTGATTAATTTTAATGCTGATTGGAAAGCCCTTTTGGACTTTTTGCCTGAGACAGGAAAAAAAAATGAAATTATGATATATGGGCTTGGTGATTAGAAAACCTATTAGATAATAGGAAAAAGTGAGAGTTATGTGACCTTAGAGGAAAAGGTTAATTTAAATTTATACTTACAATTGTTATAAAAGAAAATCTTTATATTTCTTTACCTTTCCTTTTCTTTCTTTATATTTCTTTTTCTTTCTGTACTTTTGGCTTTGTTCTTTATTTTCTTTATTATTTCTTTCTGTAAGTTTGTAATCTTTTTAGTGTAAAAAATCTAATAAAGTTATTTTAAAAGAAATGGAGTCAAGCCACAAGAAATAAAACGCTTGAAAAAATAAGTCAAGACTGTGAGTCAAAATGATCCTCAAATGTAGGTAGTCCTTGACTCATGACCACAATTGGGTCCAAAATTTATGTTGCTAAGTGAGACATTGGTTAAATGATGCCCCAGTTGTTAAGTGAATCCTACAACCTTTCTTGCCACAGTTGTTAAGTGAATCTCTGCAGTTGTTCAGTTAACAACCTTGCTTGTCAGAAGGTCTCAACAAGTGATCACATGATCCTGGGACACTGCAATTGTCATAAATATGAGTCAGTTGCCAATTGTCTGAATTTTGATCATGTGATCATGGGGTTGCTGCAACGGTCATAAATGTGAAAAATGGTCCTAAGTCACTAAATGAACTGTTGTAAATTGAGGACTACTTGTATGGTATTTTATCACAACCTCCTTAGCAAGAGATATTATTTGTTGCTAGTTTTAGTCTTATTTTATGTAAGCCCTTTCCTCCACTGTAAAGAAATTTCAGAGGCCCCATTACTTATAGGAGAATCCATGCAAATTTTTTTACTTACCATATGGAATCATAATCAAGGCCATCCAAACATTCACCGTAGCACCATTTGATGAGTGTTTCCACCGACAACACTCTATCTATCCTTTCTGGAAGTGTGGTGTATTTTTCTTTAAGAAAGCCCTGGAATCCAGACTGGGTTGTTTTCATAAGCTTTAGATCCTTAATGCCAGAAAAAACAATTGGAGCATCTAGGAGAGGAAGAGCATGAATTCATTTTAATATAAGACATGATGTCCCACGGTTACATATAGAGCTTTTTTTCCTAAAGATGCAGTGATACCTGCAAATCAATTTTCAGCCCAGGAAAATGAAATGTATTTCCAATTAAGCATGCATTGAACTGCGCTTCTATATGGCTGGCTGAAAAATAAAACATTCTTGGGAACTCAAATTTTTAAAATGTATTATATTCTTGATTATGAAGTCTAATAATGGATGCCTTAGTTAAGTTTAAAAGGAAATCTGTGTGTCAGTTTTAGCATGGCATATTTGGATTAATTTGTATAGGAGCTGAGGCCTTTGCTTTGATTCAGCAGATCAAAATCCCCCCCCCTTTTTTTTTTTATGAAGAGGCCTAGTGGACTCACTGGAGAAGAGCCTAATGTTGGGAACGACTGAGGGCAAAATAAGAAGGGGACGACAGAAAATGAGGTGGCTGGATGGAGTCACTGAAGCAGTTAGTATGAGCTTAAATGGACTCCAGAGGATGGTGGAAGACAGGAAGGCCTGGAGGAACATTGTCCAACAACTAACAACAACAAAGTGGATCAAAACAAATATCATTAAAGCAGCACCATTTTTCTTACAAGGCTCCAACTTTATTGTAAATTCACAAAGTTATAGGGATTGAGAGGAATATTAAGGTCATTCAACATGTTCTGGATTGATCCAAATGTTGAGTTCAGATCTGATTTCAAATATTACCACTGCAGAGAAATTGTTACCAAAAGGGACTGTAGCCTGTTGTGGATTCTGTTGCTCATGTGCAATTTATATGTTTATTAATGTTTATTTTTTTCATTAATATCCGGAGTTATCGCTCTTTAAAAACCAAATTATTTCATAGTTTAAAATAGCATTTTAAAAGATGACAAACATTCCACTTTCAAAATTGCAGACAGGCAGTCTTAGACTTACAATCGGTCACTTAACGACCATTCAAAGTTGCAACAAACCTCCCAAAAGCTACTTCCAATCAATTTTGAAGTTACATCTGCCATATAGACATATACACGCACACACAATGGACATATTTTGAGTGCTTGGCACCTGGCTCACCATTACAGCCATTTGCAGCATCCCACAGTCTTGTTATGGCATTTTTACTTCTGGTTTCTGGCAAAAAACCCCGCTCATTGGATAAAATTGAGAACATAGGAGCCTGAGTGGCGTAGGAGGCTAATGCCTCCTAAGGCAGCATTTAACATCCAGCTGCCTGCAATTACTGCGAGTTCAATTCTCACCAGGCTCAAGGTCGACTCAGCCTTCCATCCTTTCTAAGGTGGGTAAATTGAGGACCCAGTTTGTGGGGGCAATAAGCTGACTTTGTATAAATATACAAAAGTATGAAGGCTATTGCTGAGCACATTGTAAGCCGCCCTGAGTCTCCGGAGAAGGGCGGCATATAAATCAAATTTAAGGAAAAAAATTTGATCCACTTAAAACCTCTGCTAAAAACATATTAAAATCGGGTCCAGTCACTTGGTGACCCACAACAATGTAGGACCATAATTTCAGTCATAAGTTGAGGACTACCTATATTAAAATTATCATACTATCCTGTTCCCCCCAAAATAAGACATCTCCTGATAATAAACCCAATCGGGCTTTTGAGCGCATGGCAACAAGACCAAGCACTTATTTCAGGGTTCAAAAAAAATATAAGACAGGGTCTTATTTTGAGGAAAACACGGTAGATAAATCCCATAGTATGTTACTGGCAGCTTGTGAAGGACTTGTAGATCTTGCAACAAAATACAGAGTTATAATATATTGTTTGGGAATGATTGGTTGGTTGGTTGGTTTCCTATCTCAAGGCAGAATACATTGCAATAGCTCTTCCAACTTTTCCCCAGACCAGCAACCTTATGGGGTACATTGAGCTGAGAGAAAATTGACAGCCAAAGTCACCCAGGGAAACTTTCACTGCTGAGAATGGAAGAACAGACTTTATATATTCAAGAAAAGGGTACAAGTCTGTGTTTGCTTTGTTACTTGCTCTTTTATATTGGTTCTGGTCTTCAAGAATAACACAAATGGATTTATCTTGTTTACAAGCTACCATTGCAAATATGAACCTAATGTTTCTACTAAAACATTAGCCCTTGTCATGGTCAGACCATTCTCTCCTTCGACTCAACTTCCGTACCACTACACCCTGCCGCAGGGAGGCGGAACCGACTAGGTGGTTCCGCCCCAGGCGCCTGATGGATCCTGATAGGTTCCGGACGGAGCTTGGGCCATTCTCTGAGGCTCTGGCTCACAACTCGACTGAAGACCTGGTGGCCGCCTGGGATAGGGCGGCCGCTGGAGCTTTGGACCGTGTCGTGCCTTTGTGGCCTCTGACCTGGCACCAATCTCACTTAGCTCCCTGGAGCTGAGGGAGATGAAGCGCCGGAAAAGACACCTGGAGAGCGGTTGGAGAGCTAGCTTTTCCGAATCCGACCGAACACTGGTGAGGTCTTATATTAAGACCTACCTAGTGGCGATAAAAATGGCAAAGTTTGATTATTTTTCCATTCTTATTGCATCTGCCGCCCTGTTTAGGGTGACCTGCTCCCTGCTCCATCCGGGAGTGCAAGAGGACCCCTTGGAGGGCAAGGCTGAGGATTTTGTGCAGTATCTGCATGACAAAATCGCTCAGATTCGGGAAGGCTTGGACTCTGACTGGGTAGATGCAGGTGGAGTGATGGAGGCAGGTCTTGCGAGTGTTATCTGGGAGGAGTTTGACCCGATGACCCCTGAAGACGTGGATAGGATTCTGGGTAGACTCAGCGCGGCCACATGTTTATTGGACCCGTGTCCCTCCTGGCTGGTGCTGGCTTCCCGGGAGGTTACATGAGGCTGGCTCCAGAGGATTATCAATGCTTCTTTGAGAGAGGGTTGCTTTCCTGCCGCCTTGAAAGAGGCAGTGGTGAGGCCCCTCCTCAAGAAGCCCTCCCTGCACCCGGCTGTTTTAGCAAATTATCGTCCAGTCTCCAACCTCCGCTTCATGGCAAAAGTTGTTGAGAGTGTGGTGGCGTGACAGTTCCCCCAGTACCTGGATGAAGCGGTTTATCTTGATCCATTCCAGTCGGGCTTCAGACCTAGGTACAGCACGGAAACGACATTGGTCGCATTGGTTGATGATCTCTGGAGGGCTCGGGACAGGGGTTGTTCCTCTGTCCTGGTCCTATTAGACCTCTCAGCGGCTTTTGATACCATCGCCCATGGTATCATGCTGCGCCGATTGGAGGGGTTAGGGGTGGGGGGCACCGTGCTATGGTGGTTCTCCTCCTTTCTCTCTGACCGGTCGCAGTTTGTGTTGACGGGGGGACAGAGGTCAACCTCGAGGCACCTTGTATGCGGGGTGCCGCAGAGGTCAGTCCTCTCACCCCTTCTGTTCAACATTTATGTGAAGCCGCTGGGTGAGATCATCCGTGGTTTCAGGGTGAAGTTCCATCAGTACGCTGATGACACTCAGCTGTACATCTCCACCCCAGACCACCCCAATGATGCCCTTGACGTGATGTCCGAGTGTCTGGAGGCCATGCGGATCTGGATGGGGAGAAACAGGCTCAAGCTCAACCCATCCAAGACCGAGTGACTGTGGTTCCCAGCGTCCCGATATAGTCAGTTGGTGCCATTTCTGACTATTGGGGGCGAGTCATTGGCCCCACGGAGAGGGCTGGCAACTTGGGTGTCCTCCTGGACGCATGGCTGTCCTTAGAAGAACATGTGATGGCCATGGCCAGGAGGGCTTTCTATCAGATTTGCCTGATACGCCAGTTGCATCCCTTTCTGGATCGGGACTCCTTGCGCATGGTCACTCATGCCCTCGTCACTGCCTGCCTGGACTACTGTAATGGTCTCTACATGGGGCTCCCCTTGAAGAGCACCCCGAGGCTCCAACTGATCCAGAATGCGGCCGCGTGGGTGATTATGGGAGCGTCATGGCGCTCCCATGTAACACCTCTCCTTCGCAAACTGCACTGGCTTCCGGTGGTCCTCTGGGTGCGATTCAAGGTGTTGGTTACTACCTTTAGAGCACTCCATGGCTTAGGACCTCGATATCTACGAGACCGCCTTCTGCCACCAAGAACCTCCCACCGGCCAGTACGCTCCCACAGAGAGGGGCTCCTCGGGGTGCCGTCGGTCAAACAATGTCAACTGGCGGCCCCCAGGAGGAGAGCTTTCTCTGTGGGAGCACCTGCCCTCTGGAACGAACTCCCACCAGAGATACGGATGATTCCGGATCTACGTACTTTCCGCCGGCCCTCAAGACTTTTTTATTTCAACAAGCCGGGCTGGCCTAACTTTTCTAATTGTCTAATTTTAATTTTAATTTTAAATGGGGTATTTAAATTGTTCGGCCAAATTGTTTAATATATTTTAAATTGCTTTTAAATTTTGTATTTTTATGTTTTTTACTTTTGGCTGTTCACTGCCCTGAGTCCTTCGGGAGAAGTGCGGTATATAAATTTAAATATAAATAAATAAATAAATAAATAAATAAATAAATAAATAAATGAATGAATGAATGAATGAATGAATGAATGAATGAATTGAAATCATTTCCTTACTGTTCTGAGTCTGCTCCACTTCACAAAATCGAATTCCTTCAGAACTGTAGAGAAAAGCATGGGCATGGGGAGTATTGTCCTAGAAATTAAGGATGACATATTGAAGTTGCAAATAAACCATTTGACCTTGCACTTGGAATTCATGAAAAGAAATGAAAGCGCTCACTCACCATGAACTGTTGCTCTCCTTGGCAACCTATTGTCCAACTAAAACTTTCCCTGCCCTTATCGTATGCCATATTTCTTCCCTGTCATTGTCCCTTCCCTAGCTTTCTGCAGGGAATGTGGCCCAAATGTATGCTTTATTATACCTTTTCTAGGCGCTGCCAGGGAACCTCTTTGATAAAGGCATTGCAATACACCACGTGGCAAAAGGTTTTAATGAAGTGCTCGCAGATATCCAGCCCAAACTCCTCTATTGTTCTGATCTAAAAAGAAAAGGTGTTAGATATGATCAGGTTCCATCTCCAAATCAATTTTTAGAATTAATATTGTACCTTACGTATCATAAAAGATTTATCATACTGATCATGGCAGCCCAAAGCTATTCATGAGAAATTATGAAATCCACAAAATATGAACTATTACCGCTAACCACCCACTGGTCATTACAAGCTATTGTTGAAATTTTTAGCACTTTTGTTTAATAAAAATAAATTTTATACAGGGTTTTTTTGGGGGGGGGTTTAAAAAGAGCAATGAACCCTGAGTTCATAGAATTAAAACCTCTTGGTTACTTTAAATCTTGACTTCGGCTTTCAATTGATTTCATTCCTTTTTTGTTTACCTGAATTTTGTATAGATCTTGTATTATAAAAAAGACAGCACCTCATAATTTGTTACCTGTATCCTGCTGCTCTTTGAATTCTGAATTATTCAAAACCTGAACATTTTGCCTTATTATACAAATATTAGTGATGATCCCTTTTAAAAATAAATATTACATAATCATAAGAACTGCAGATTAGACATGTTTTTGAGTTTTTGTTAGAAAACCCAACGTAAAATGCTACCACATCTAATTTAGAAACTTTCTCCCACATAGCACCACATTTTTTTGTTTATTGCTTTGTCTGAAGATGGATTCTATAAATGACAAAAAAGAGGAAATGCAATCCAATTCTAGCTATAAGGTAAGACGAATGGTTTTGCAACCTACCCCATTGCATTTGGCCAATGCTTCAATTGTATTCTTTATGGTATCTGTAGGGATAACTCTGGAGTTGTCAGCATTCAAGTATTCATTCACAGTGTTGAGTCTGATGTGTACAGAGATTGCCAGTTCTTTAATGCAGTGTACCTGGCCTTCCCGTCTAACGTACAGGATTCTCACCGCGTTCTTTCCATATTCAGAATTCACATATTCTACCTCCCTAGACTGCAATAAAGAAAACACACACACACACAAATTCACCTTTTTTGTCCATACAGCTTGGCATTAAAACAACAAGAGATAAGCTAGTTCAAATAAAGAAATGCACACACATAAACTCATCTTTTTCATCCATTAAGTTTAGCATTAAAATGACAGAGAGATAAGCTGGTTCAAATAAATTTGTATCCATATATGTTTGGAATCATCTTATTTTACCAAGAATGTTCAAATTTTGGACACACAAGATATAAGAAAGATGGGGCTATGTCACCCTATGAGTGTATTCTGTTCCTTAACTCACATTTTCAACCTTATGAGCCATGGTGGCGCTGTGGTTAGAATATAGTACTGCAGGCTACTTCTGCTGACTGCCGGCTGCCAGCAGTTCGGCAGTTGAAGTCTCACCAGCTCAAGGTTGACTCAGCCTTCCATCCTTCCAAAGTCGGTAAAATGAGGACCCAGATTATTGGGGGCAATATGCTGACTCTGTAAAACCACTTAGAGAGAGCTGTAAAGTACTATGAGTGATATATAAGTCTAAGTGCTATTGCTATTGCAATTTCTTTCTTTATTTGAATTTCTAGGTTGCCCAACTCTGGCCAGCTACCCCAAATTAAAAGTACAATAGTATGGTGGGCATGAAAATTGGCTGGGTGACCTTGGGCCGGTCACTCTCTCTCAGCCAAACCCACCTCACAGGGTTGTTTATGTAAATAAAATAGAGGATAAGAGAGTATTAGGTATCTTTGCTGCCTTGAATTATTCTTAAAAATAATAAAGGTAGGATAAAAATCAAATAAATACATAAACAAGCCATCTATCCATATCCCCCACCAACTCATCCATTTAACCCAAGGCTTAATGGAAAACCCAGGTTTTTAAGGCAGGGAATATCTTTTCTATCTACACCTTCAACTAGGCTGCTTCAAGATGTTGAAGGGAGATTGCTTAATGTGTATCCGGATTCCCTCCAAAGGTTTGATCCATTTCATATGTATTCGTTACTTAAGCTATGCCAATGCCTGAGCAAGGAAGCTGCCCTGGGTTCTTGCCCCTTATCCCATTTTTCTCCTCCTTCCACTCCCTCCTGGAATAGTGTGTGAATAAATACTTCCCAATAGTGGAAGAGATGGTGGGAAGCCTGCTCTAAACATACAGCTGCCATCCCCAGTTTTCGTCTTTGGCAGCTAGAATGGAAAGGATTGGGCCACGGAAATTTGCTGCTTAAGACAAAAGGACACGATGGGGCATAGACAGAGCACTTAACCAAAACAGACGGTTGAAGCAAAGCACATGTCATTATATAGTATGTTCTGTTGTAGCTGCATCCGGCTGTTAATTTAGAGAGATAATGGACATCCACATGGCACATAGATTTGTCCTCCAACAATTTTCATTGCTTTTTGCCTCCTGACATCTCCTGCCTAAGAGCAACTCCACCTTGATAGTGAAACTCCTGAATAAATCTATATTATTTCTTTGAAAAACAGTAGCTCAGAATATTAAAAGTGCCGCAGATATTTAGAGCAAGTTAATACCTGGTCCATTGCCATTATTGTTTCTTGAATATATCAGTTACCTTTTTCTTGCAACATACACAGTTCATATTGCTATATTATACAAAAATAGATGCCTTTTAATTTTGCTCGGTTGACTTACACTACCACCATAAAAATAGCATTGGTCCTTTTAATGTAGCATCGATTGTTCAGGAACGACATAAAGCATCTATCTTAAACCCTTCCTCCCTTTCTATCACTCTTCTGCAAAGGTTAGTTCTTTCCAGAAGGAATTACATCAAAGGAGAATTTCTATGAAGTATGCTTTTAGCATTCATTGCTTGTTTCCTCCAATGAAAATTTATTCAGTCTTGTCCTTTTATACAAATCCCAGAGTTCTTTTGAAGTTTTGAACTTGATGTGTTTATTCAGACAGACACTTTACCAATTTATTCAGTGTTTTGGTGAATCGGAAGGATGAAGCTACTATATATAACCCCATCTCAGTTTCCTAAATAATCCTAAACAATAAAAAAAAGTAAATCACATTAAACTGACTTGCGAGGAAACAGGATACATGGCAAGATAAGGTAACCCTACTTTATTGTAAGGTTACATTAACAGTACCTTGCAAATCTGAAAGTACCTCTCTCTTATCTCACCCCCCATCTCCTCTACAGGTAAAGAAACTAGGAAGTGTCTCTTGTAGGCCACTTGCTCCCTCCACATTCCTGTTGCAGGCCAAATTGCCTTTTATCTGACCATTTGTTTGGCTATGGCCTATCATTCCTTTCAGCCTAATATTCAACAAGATGTTGAGAGAAGAGCAACAAAGATGATTAGGGGACTGGAGGCTAAAACATATGAAGAACGATTGCAGGAATTGGTCTAGTTTAATGAAGAGAAGGACTAGGGGAGACATGATAGCAGTGTTCCAACAAGAAGCAATGGGTGTAAGTTAATAAAGGAGAGAAGCAACTTAGAACTAAGGAGAAATTTCCTGACAGTTAAAACAATTAATAAGTGGAACAACTTGCCTGCAGATGTTGTGAATGCTCCAACACTGGAAATTTTTAAGATGTTGGATAACCATTTGTCTGAAGTGGTGTAGGGTTTCCTGCCTGGGCAGGGGGTTGGACTAGAAGACCTCCAAGGTCCCTTCCAACTCTGTTATTCTATTCTATTCTATTCCCACATAACATTACAACAAGAAATGCCTTTATTGGTTACCTGGAAATGCTTTACTCTCATATAACATTGGGTTTCTAATTTCTTAGGTGATAAACCAAACTGTGTTTATCATTTAAAAAGTGCTGAGTTCTGGAGATAACTTATTCTTACATGGTTTTCCCTATCAAGTGCCTACCAGATGTCTTGGGCTACACTCTACATCAGGGGTCTCCAACCCCCAGTCTGTGGACTGTCACTGGGCCACGGCATGCCAGAAACCGGTCCACACAAACAAGTGAAGCCCTATCTGCAGGATGCAGGGAGCACATGAAACCACACGCCCTCTGGTCCAGGGGTGGGTTCTACTTACCTTTACTACCGGTTCGCATCGTACCCGCGCAGATCAGTTCTGATGATGTCCGGGTCAGTGGGTGGAGCCTCCCACCAGTTTTACTACCGGTTTTTGCTAACCGGTCCAAACCGGGGGCAACCCACCACTGCTCTGGTCCACAGAAAAACCTCTCTCCAAGGAACTGGTCCCTGGTGCCCAAAAGGTTGGGGGCCACTGCTCTAAATCTTCCAGCCAGCATACTATATTGGGGTGTCTGGATGTTGCAGTCTTAATTTCATTAGATTGGAAATCTAACCAAATCTAAATTTTCCCTACAATAAAGGGAGGAAAAACTATGTCAAGCAACTTGGTTTGCTTTTCTGACATAGCTGGTCATACTTTCCTTGCAGTATTTCTGAAAATTGATAGTTAATATAGAATGGTAAGATGGAAGGAGCAGGGTACCAGTACCAGAAAAATGCCCACAGGAGCAAATCAAAAGCAAAAAACTACAAGGAATGGTTTCAAAGGGAAATTCTACCTATTTCCTGCAATAAGCAGAATGTTCTTCAAGGCTACTGAAGGGAGGCAGGGACATTTTCTCACCTTCCTCATAATGTATTCTACAGTTCTGTAAAAAATAAATAGAACAAGCTGCCACTTTTAAATAGTAATTTTATTAAGCATTACAATTAAAGAAATAGCAATAATAATAGCACTTAGATTTATATGCTGCTCCATAGTCCTTTACAGCACTCTCTGAGCAGTTTACAATGTCAGCAAATTGCCCCCAACAATCCGGGTCCTCATTTTGCTGACCTGGGAAAGATGGAAAGCTGAGTCAACCTTGAGCTGGTCAGGATTGAACTCCTGGCTGTGGGCAGAATTAGCCTGCAATACTGCATTCTAATCACTGCGCTACCACAGCTCTAATAAAACTAATACAACCTCAGAAAACAAAAATAATAAAAAGAAAAAATAGAAGGTGCACAAAAGAAAAAAAATAGAAAAATAGAAAAGAAAAAATAAGAATATAGTAAAGAAAATGACAATTTATAGAGAAATGAGTTCCTCCTTCATTGCAAAAAGTTTAGTAAATTATCAATTTCTCTTAAACTACAACAAATTTTATTTTATTTTCATATTTCATCTCTTATCTATAAACAAATCATTAAAGCCTCATTATTCAGTCTATTTAGCAAAAGCCATTAAGGATTACCAGAGATATCAATATATCTCTTGCAACCTGGATCAAATAAACCAACATTATATTCCTTACTTGTACTTTTAACAATCTTGACCTTTAATCTTTTCAAGCAATGCTCTATAATTTGATTTTGTTTCATTTTTATCTTTGTCCTTTCTCACAAAAGTCTTCAAAACTTTAACAAGTTTCTGTCCTAAATCCTTGATGGAAAAGTTATCCAAGTCACTCTTCTAGTTTCTTATTTGTATATACATTTAATTATGAAAATAGCAGCCGGTTTCATTTGTATATCCTATGTAGTCACAACTTTGTCCATATCATTCTTGTATCCTGTTTCTATTATTTTAAATCAGTCTCAATCTTGTCTGGTAAACCTGTTCCTCTTCCATATCATCTTTTAAACGCAGTCTACTGATAATGGTAAATAGTCCTAAATTAACTACTTTACCATTATTCACAAAATTTTCCAACTTTAAAGTATTTTACTCCATTCTGTATTAGTAAATAAAATTTAAGAGTACTTCTTGAAATGTAATTTAAATCTTAATTCTTCTGGTTCCGTCTGGTGTCCACCCTTCATAGTCCCATCCTATCATTCTTTTTTAAGAATTCAAAACAATAGCATTTTTTTCCATGGGAAGGATTTTTAAAATTAATTTCAAATTCAAATTGTTATTTCAAATTCAACTAGACCTTTAATCCATTTTTAACTTTCCAAAATTAGGGTTTTAATCTCTCTTTTTTTATTATTCCAAAAAATGAATTTTTTAAAAGTTTATTTAAAACTTGTTTCATTAGGATTGAACAAACTCACTTAATACTGGGGGGAAAAACTTCTTGTTTTTAAAAGTTTCTAATAACCAAAAAGCAGTTTAATAAGCAATTTTAAAGAGTGATTAGGAAAGGAAATCCAGTGTCCATCAAGGATTTGACTGTGGTTTGGATGGACATGGTATTCTTTCATCTCCCAAAGCAATAAATCCACTGGAGACCATTGGCTTATGGTGTCCTCACATGGTGCAATTGTCTGGACCACTTGTGGGAAGTCCCAAGTCATCTTCTTCTCCAGAGAGGTATTTTGAACAGTTGATCTCTTCATTTCATTGCAGTCATTAGTTTCACTTTTAGCAGAACCATCTTCAGTTCACCATTTCTTCTCCAAGAAGCCAACAGGCTGCAATTTTCCAGTAAGATGTAGATTCCTTTGGTTTAGATCCCACGAATGTTTTGTGCCCAGCCATTCTCTGGAGATTGGATGTATATCACTGAATTGAATAGTACGCTGGAATTTATGCTCACCCTGTAACTTGTCAAATGAATACAAATAAAATGTCACATAGGCCTCAATCTATTTCCAAGAAAACCTGGAACTTGTTTGCCTTGAGAAGTTGGGGAGTAAAACAATGTAATTTGATATTTCATTTTAAAAACTAAAACAGTGGTTTTCAGCCTATGGGCCGCAGACTTCTTGTGGGGGGGGAGGGGCATGATGTCTTCACAGGGTGTCCATGAAGGCTTGATGAAATCTTGAGTTAAGTCTTGGGACCATGGTCCCTGGCCACAAAAGATATTTAAAGGGGTCTGTGGTGAAGAAAAGATTGAGAATCACTGAGCTAAACAGATGTGCCCTTACTAATCTTAACTATCAAGAATATTTCTCCTTCTCCAGAACAAAAGTGCTTTGCTAAAGCAAGAGGCAATAAGAATCTGATATTCTGTTTGCTTTTTTTTTTTGCTTTTTTGCTCAGAATGCTGCTTTAGGCTGTGTGAATTTCAACTCCCAGAATTCCACAGTCAGGAATTCTGAGAGTTAAAGTCCATATGGCTTAAAGTTGCTGAGGTTGAGAAACACTGAGATAATTCAATGCTTTCTGCCCTAAAATCCATTCATTCTGTCTGGAATCTCCATCCTGAATCTGCAAGTAAGTACCAGGATCATCTCACCTCATTTGAAGAGATTTCCTTCCTTTTTGCGGTACCATTTATTTCAACCCAGAGTTCTTGAAAAGTAAAAAGCACACACACTATGTTGTCATATTCTGATTGCTTCTGACAAATGTATTGAGTAACTCTGGAACCCCTTAGAAAGCTTATGGATGAGGGAAATTAAAAGCCTGCCTTATTATTTGTATGCATCTTTCCTACTGTAGATACAGCACCATTATTCAGCATTGTTAGCTCATATCATTGCCCAATTTTAATATAATTGTACATTGTCTGCCTAAGTGCCCAGGGCTGGTGATTAATTTATTTATGTGATCAGCACATTTACCAGGGTAGCTTTTCAACTTGTATAAAAGGTAACATAAAGGATCTGTTTTAAAATCTTTACGCCTCTTCTGAGATTCTCAGGAAATCCTGATTGTATGCATAAAAGACTCTGGAACAAAATCATCTCTTGTTGTACAGGTTTGCGTATGAAAATTAAATATTACCTCATCTACATCCTAAAGGGAATTTCTCCTCAGAGAAGGGTGGAGAGAACTGACAAGCATATCATATGTAGGACTGAGGACAATGGAAACTTAACTTCCTGTAATATCGTTCCTGAGTTGGCATGGCAGTTTAAGGTGGTCTAGTTCTTACTGAGTAACTGTAATTTATCTGGAGATGCTCAAAGAATGCAGAATTCATATGCCTAGAAAAATCATCTTTTCCTTTTCCTGTTGTGTGGAAGGTATTTTCATGAAGATAGAAAGCCACAGAGAAAGGAAGCATATCTTAGCAAACACAGGATTCTGTAACTTGTTTAGGCTGTTGGTTGGGGAATTCTGAGAGTTGACGTCTACACATCTTAAACTTCTCAAGATTGAGATATACTGAAATAGATACGTAAATAGTGACAGAATTAATTGCTTTGTGTCAGCCTTGCAAGGTAGATCAGATAGGAAACAGCCAGATGAGCTAATTGTAGTTTAATGTAAAGTTGCATTAATCTTGCAAATCTGAGATACGTCTCCCTCTCCTTTCCACCCCCCTTACATTCCAAGAAACTAAGGAGGGTCTTTTCTGAGCCGCTTGCCTTGCCCATGTTCTTGCTGTGGGTTGTTTCCCTTTATTTGACTGTTTGCTTTGCCGCATCTCTTCTCCCTGTATCCCAAGGTCATTCCCTTATATCATTATATCTTGATATGTAACAGACAAGAGACATAGTTATCTTTTGTTTAATTGCATTAGAAATAAATGTAAACCTACATTTATGTTGCTCTTTTTTGTTTGCTTAGCAATCTGAATATGAAAGCAACTGAAATATTTGGAAATCACAGGGTTTTTTTTTAGCATCGAAAGATTAAAGAAGGTTTTGTGAGCGAAGGCACTTTTATCACAAATAGAGAGAAATTCAACGCCATCTGCACTCACAAAAGGGTTTCCCAACCCAGGTTCCTAGTGCTGTATTGCTAATAAAAGGCTGAAATCAGCATTAATCCATTTACTCAGCTGAGAGCAAAGTTCTTGATTTTACAATACCTGCAGAAATGACAGAGCAGATTCTTTGCTAATTGGTTTATTCTTTAATTATGCTGTAGCTATCCCCAAATGCCCAATTTAGCATCAAAGAATAGGTCTGCTGAAGGCCAAAGAATTTCACCTGTTTTCCTTTTACCAGCTATGACGGTGATGATGACAGCCATCAACAACAATCTGGATGCGCTCAGAGCAAATCTAGTGCTATGACTAGAACACCATACAAAAATCTGCCAACACAATGCTTCATAATTATTAAAATGCACATTCAGCCAACAAGTTAAAATATATAAATGTAAGTGACCATTGCAGCATCTGATCCTAACTGTATTAAAACAGAGAACACAATTAAAGATCATGTGATGTAAAACTTATCTTGAACAGGATTGGACTTTAATTTCTCTATAAAAGTTGATGGGTCCACAACTTTTTTCCCTTCAGGATTGTCCTTTGTTTTGTAAGATCTTATTTAACCACATGCTGGAGGGTAGAAAAAGGTAACCACATCATTTTGTGGTGTAAACATACAGGATGAACAAGACATACTAAACTGGTTCATTTGTGTACAACGTGCATCAGTCTGTAGTACCAATTACTTCTATATTTATTTATTTATTTATTTATTTATTTATTCATTCATTCATTCATTCATTCATTCATTCATTCATTCATTCATTCAACCAACTTGTATGCCGCCTTTCTCCGAAGACTCAAGGCAGCTTACAATGAATTTAAAAACCATATATAAAACATTAAAAATTAAAACATTAAAAACAATTAAAACCAATTCACACCATTCATGGCCGGATCTCGCCAGATTGCAACAGCGAGATCAACAGCCCCAGGCCTGCCAGAAAAGCCAGGTCTTCACCGCTTTTCGGAAGGCCAATAGGGTGGGGATGGTCCTGATCTCAGGAGGTAACTGGTTCCAAAGAGCTGGGGCAGCCACAGAGAAGGCCCTCACCCGCGGGCCCGCCAGCTGGCATTGTTTAGCTGACAGGACCCGGAGGAGACCAACTCTGTGGGATCTTACCGGTCGCTGGGAGCTATGTGGTAGAAGGCAGTCTCGAAGATAACCTGGCCCTGAGCCATGTAGGGCTTTAAAGGTAATAACCAACACCTTCAATTGTGACCGGAGACCAATAGGGAGCCAGTGCAGCTCGCGGAGAATTGGTGTAATGTGGGTGTACCTAGGTGCACCCACGACAGCTTGCGTGGCTGCGTTCTGGACCAACTGTAGTCTCCGAACACTTTTCAAGGGTAGCCCCATGTAGAGCACGTTGCAATAATCTAACCACGAGGTGACAAGGGCATGAGTGACTGTGAGGAGAGCCTCCTGATCCAAGTAGGGTCGCAATTGGTGCACCAGGCGAACCTGTGCAAAGGTCCCCCTAGCCACAGCTGACAGATGTTGTTCTAATCTTAGCTGTGAGTCTAGGAGGACACCCAAATTGCAAGCCCGTTTTGAGGGGGACAATTTCTCCCCCCCCCCGAACCAAGGATGGACAATCAACATAGTCTTTAGGAAGCAATACCCACAGCCACTCGGTCTTGTCTGGGTTAAGTCTGAGCCTGTGGCTCAGACTTAATATATGTGGATGAACAAGTCAAGACACCATCACAAATCTGGACCAAGGCCAGTTATTTGTTGGCAAAGCTTTTATTTCCTTTTGTTTTCTTTCTGGGAAATTGTTGACTCATATTCAATATATAAAAGTAGTATTTTTTTAAGATTACGATATCTAGGAATGTTGAGAATGCATTTTCTTTTGACAGCAGTTACTAATTCAATAAAAAGTGCTGCATTATCACTTTTAACTTTTTAAAGGGACCACTTATCAGCTTAACTTACCTCAATGGCCTGTTGTAAATCTAGAAAGAGAAGGAATGAAGTGTGTCATAGGGAGCATTCTGAAGAAAAGTCAACGTATCAGGCATCTTCCAAATATGTAGATTTCAAACTTCTCCATTTCCACCCAGCAGATCCATTTCTGAAACTTCTGAGTGTTGATATTTAGATACCCAGATGGTGTCAAGATTGGGGAACACTGATATAAAGGAATAAATTAACCTGGAATTTCTTTGTGACTCTGCCCTTGTCTCTAATTCGTATTGGTTTTCAAGTATGGCATCTTACTGGCTGTTTCAGTTTGTTTATTGTTGTTTCACTGAGCCTTGTTGATAGCTGACTGTAAATGTGAAGTGAAGTTTATGATAAGTAATCAGCAAACTTCAAGGAAGTTTGCTGATTAGTAATAATGAATGCTTCCTTTTGCGATTTGTAAGTATGTTGTACGTGTCTATTACAGGTAGTCCTTAACTTACAACAGCTCTTTTAGTGATCGTCAAAGTTACAACGGCACTGAAAAAAATGACTTAGCATTTTTCACATTTATGACTATAGTCATGTGATCAAAATTCAGATGCTTTGCAACTGATTCATATTTATGATGGTTACAGTGTCCCAGGATCCTATGATCACCTTTTTCTGATAAACAAAGTCAATGGAGAAGACAGATTCGCTTAACAACCATGCTACTAACTTAACAACTGCAGTGATTCACGTTACAACTGTAGCAAGAAAGGTCATAAAATGGGGCAAAAAATTCACTTGACAAATGTCTCACTTAGCAACAGAAATTTGGGGCTCAATTATGGTTGTAAGTCGAGTACTACCTGTATTCCTTATTTCTTATTTGGCTCTATCCTGCCTCTCTGGGCAACTGAAATGAAGATGGCAAGCCCCTGAGATTAAGTATGGGGCAGGAGGAACCTGATGCATTGAACAGAAATCTGATGAAGCTCAAACACTGGTCTCTTTAGGGAAAATAATGAGCAAATTAAAATGGCTTTTGAACTAGCCCAAACTAATCTAAGAAATGAAATGTAGGTTACTGAAATCTAATTAGGTTTCTCTGCAATTTAGGCATGCCATTACATTATGACTAATTGAAAAACACTCACTGATTCACAGAGGGCTTGTTTCTTTTGATCAAAAGAAAAAAAATAATTATGCATTACAATTCCAAGCCTGAGGAAAAGAGGAGCATTAAGAATTGCACGTATGTTCAACTGTATTTCCCAGATGTGGGATTCTAGCCTCTCATTCTCTTCTTGGTACACAAATGTGGGGCAGGAGAAGAAAATCAGAGATAGCTATTTCTTAACCTCCACCATTTCTGTTTAGTTCTCCAACAATCATCATCTCTGAACTGATCTACTTCCTTTCGCTGACAGTTCTACCATAGTGTCAAAAACTCTGACACTGAATAACCTGCTTCATGTTTAAGGACAATTTTACTAATGGCAGGGGCAGGGCAGCTTGCAATGAAGGGAAATAAATTGCTTATTCTCGCATATTTTCTTCACTTGGTATTTATATCACCACCAGAATGGACTGGCAACCTTAATGGTAATAACTGTACTGGTTTTCTTGCATCTACTTATTCTAGTAGAAAGAGGGCTAGGAAAATGTACCATCAGGAGGAAAGGTCATTGAGCAAAGGCACATTCCACTCAATGTTGCCACTTTGGGGAAGGTCCCATTCTGGAGACAGGTTCATGCTGTGTTGGTTTCCATATTTCATGGGAAATACTTTTTTAGATTAACAGGTTAACAGAGTTGGAAGGGATCTTGTAGTTCATCTAGTCCAACCCCCCACCCAAGCAGGAAACCGTACACCATTTCTGACAAATGGCAGTCCAATCTCTTCTTGAAAGCCTCCAGTGATGAAGCTCCCACAACTTCCGAAGGCAAGCTGTTCCATTGGTTGATTGTTCTCACTGTCAGAAAATTTCTCCTTATTTCTAGGTTGAATCTCTCCTTGATCAGTTTCCATCCATTATTCTTTGGAATATTTGAATGCTGCTATCATGTCTCCCCAGGTCCTTCTCTTCATTAGACTAGCCATGCCCAGTTCCTATAACCGTTCTTCATATATTTTAGTGTCCAGTCCCCTAATCATCCTGGTTGCTCTTCTCTGCACTTTTTCTAGAGTCTCAACATCTTTTTTATAGTGTTGTGACCAAAACTGGATGCAGTATTCTACGTGTGGTCTTCTTAAGGCTTTATAGAGTAGTATTAGTACCTCACTTGATCTTGATTGTATCCCTCTGTTAATGCAGTTTAGGATTGTGTTGGCTTTTTTGGTTGCCCCTGCACACTGCTGGCTCATATTTAGCTGGTTGTCCTCTAAGACTCCAAGATCCCTCTCACAGTTACTACTATTAAGCCTGGTTTCACCCAGTCTATATATGTACTTTTGATTTTTCTTGCCTAAGAAAAACTTGTACTTTTCTCTACATTGAATTTCATTTTGTTAGATAGGGCCCAGTGTTAAAGTCTGTCAAGATCCATCTAGATCTTCAGCCTATCTTCTAGGGTGTTGGCTATTCCTGCCAGCTTAGTATCATCTGCAAATTTGGTAAGTTCCCCTTCTATTCCCTCATCTAAGTCGTTTATGAAGATATTGAAGAGTATTGGACCTAAGACGGAACCTTGTGGTACCCCACTGCTTACTTCCCTCCATGTAGATGTAGTACCATTAAGGACTACTTGTTGAGTACGGTTTGTCAGCCACTTATGAATCCATCTGGTACTTCTGAAATTCCTTCAGATTTCTTCTGTGTTCTACAAGTAAGTAAATGTTTTGTGCCAAGAGGTCCTACCTCCAGGATCAACAGAAGGGGCCAGGTGTTCAGTTTTACAGAGGACAGTCCAACACAGTAAGCTGTGATGATGATGATGTGGAAATCACAGCATGCAGGAGATGACATCATTGCCCATAGGTTGCTCCTTACATAATTGCACCTCTGAAGTACATAGGCCAGGGCATTTGCATTATAGTATAGTTATACATTAGTTGTTATGTGCCCCTCCATAACCTCCTCACACCCTACATTTGGAAGAATCCTGTCTTTGAAGAACTGTAGGGTTGAACCATGTGGAACAGAGGCTTTAAAGCTGATCATTACAAGCTACCTCCTAAACAGTGAGCAAAGCGGACATGTATCACTTAGTATATTTTTTCCATTATGGGGAGAAATAATAAATTTTGTGGAATTGGGGAAGAAATGAAAAACTGAAGATGGTTCCACTAAAAGTGGAGCTGACCACTACAGCAGAATAAAGTGCCAGTAAATAGACAAAGAAAGGGCCTGAGATTAGCAACAAGTGCTCCAGACAGTTGCTCCTCATAAGACAGCAATCTCTGGCTGGTTTAAAGCTCTCTGCAAGATGTGGGAAAGCCATTTTTGCTCAAACCATGATTGATGCCTTTATGGGCACTGGGTTCATATATTTCTTTTTGTAATCACTTTTGGACCTTTTCAGCTGTTAGGAACTTTTGTACCAACAGGTTTTACAGCATAGCTGAGTTTCCTTCAGTCCTTAGCAAAATAAATTTTAAATAGAAATTTGAAGACTTAAGAAAAAAGTCTTTTGGGAAGAAACAGCAAAAGGATGATCAGAACATCGATTTTAGAAAGTTACAAATGGATTCAGGGGCCAGATAGATTTAAAATAAGTTTTTTTAAAAAAAATTATATGAATCCATCTCATGGGAAGATGCTTTTGTTTTGAATTGAAAAATAATAGGATGAAGGTTAGACACAAGGGAACCAAAAGGAATTAACGATTACAATTGCAGGAGGAGACCACTTAAATTTGGCTTACTGATACAGAAGGAAGCAAAATATTTTAACATTGGACATTGAAGGATATTTTTGAACAATGGACCAGAAGTTAATTTTAAGAGTTAATTTTCCATATCTATAGATATGGAAGATGAACAAGTTTTATCAGACAATAGTGAGACTCATCTTAAAGTGGATTGAAAAATGACAGGTTACAAGAATAATATGGAATAGACACTACACTGGGTATACAAATGAAACCAGCCGATACCTTAATAATTAAAAGGGATATACAATAATAAACTAAAGGATCTGAATAACTGCTATATTGGGTTTGCCAAACAGACTTGTTAAAGCTTTGAAAAATGTTATGAAAAGGGACAAAGAAAAATGAAAAGAAATCAAGTTCTAGGATGTTATTTGAAGGGATTAAATGTCAAGATTGTTAAAATTCATTTGATCAAGGTAAAAATGGATACGTTGTTCCCTTAATGGATCTTTGCTGACCAGAATTGAAAGGTGAAGTGAATTTAAGGATTTGTTTATAAATAAGAAATGGGAGTCACCTTATAGGGGAAATGGGCGGCATAAACATTTAATAAATAAATAAATGTGGGAAGAAGAGATCATTTGTTACATTTTAAAAGAAAATGATGAGTTACAAAAATTGTTCATGTTTCTGATAAAGGGGGAAACCATTCCTTTATATTTTTATTTTTTTCTTTTCTTTTCTTTACTTTCTATTTTTAATTTTTCTTTCTTTTCTTTTTAGTTTGTATGGGTTTATTTAGTTTTTTATTGCCGTGTTTAATAAAATCACCATATAAAAGAGAGAGGAATAATGAATATTAACTTAAACAATAGTAATTAATGATGTGCGGTATTCAAATTCACCCCCTGGAAATAGCATTGCATCTATCTTTTTTATCTATCTATCTACCTTTTTTAAGGTGCTTTTTATAAGGTTGGCACTGTAGCCCTGTAACCTCAGGAAAATACATGTTTGTGTTAAGGAGATGCCAGCAATTTGCATCAAGGTCCTTACACCTTGTCCTGTCTCTTTAACACCAGCTTAATGTAAACGTGTATTTTCTTGGAATAGCATGGCTGCCATGTGAAAAGGTGTGGCTTTTTGAAGGAGGTGCCTTAAACCAACTTCCAGTTCTTCTTCATGCTTCTGAAGTTCATCTAAAGAAAAAAAAAATCTGTTCACTTCTTGGAAAATACCCACATGTTCATAATACTTGTCAACTACATAGTTAATCCTGAGTAATGTATACCTTCTTTTGCTGCTTCAGCCTCTGAAAACAGACTAATCCTTAATCCCTACTAATTATTTTTTTTCCTTACATCATTTTCTTCTGAATAATATTCTTTCTAAGTTTCCAAAGTCTATGAAATATGAAATCTGGCAGAACTGGCTCAGAGAGCATATTTATAGAATCCAGCTTGGAAATCCTCCTAACAGAGGATGCTCTGGGGCAAACATTACAGCAGCTCAAACAAATTTACAGGACCAAAGCCAAGTGATAAGACATGCAAATGAAGCAAAGATGAGAAAAAGCTTTAACATTCAGAGTGACATCTCAGTAAGAAAGCAAAGAAAAACACGAAGGCTGACATACAATGGTTTTATATTGCAATTGTTTTGCCTTAACTATCCCCAATATTTTACTATGAATACAGATAATGTCATGCTACATTTGTGATCCATCTATCTTTTCTCAACTTTTTTCCTTCATTTTAACCTTTGAAATGTACAATACAGAAAAAGGTGAGTTACGTAGGCATCTGGAAGTAATCAAAGAATATAATCTGATACAGTAGTCCTTGATTTACAACTAATTGCTTAGTGACCATTCAAAGTTACAAACCCCCCCTCCAAGATACTTAATACCCAATTCCAATGTTGTGATGGCTATCAACCCCCCACTGGTCACAACTGCATTTGTGTCTGTTTAGAGCACCCCGCGATCACATATCCGTGGTTTACAATATGTTTGGTAAAAACCAGTGGTGGGTTGCTACTGGTTCACCCCAGATTGGGTGAACCGGTAGTGGTGGTGGCGGGAGGTTCCACCCACTCACCCACCCACTTCACGCAGAAGCATTGTGCACTCGCGCAAGTGTGCGCCCGCCCACAAGTGAACCGGTAGCGACAGGGTTTGAAACAGTGGTGGGTTGCTCTCGATTCTGTCCGGTTCTATAGAACCGGTAGTAAAAGTGGTGGGAGGCTCCACCCACCTACCTGGGCATCATAATTGACGATCTGCACATGCGCAGAACCAGTAATAAAGGTAAGTAGAACCCACCCCTGGTTTGAAACCCATTACTGGTGAAAACTGGTATTTATTTCCAGTTTTCAACAAAAATGTCCCAAACAATTGCTCACTTAATGACCACAGGATCACTTAACAAGTATGGGGATTCACTTAATGATCACCCAAAAGTTATAAAATGGTCATGTGATGACCCACTTTATGATTGTCACAACTGGTTGTAAGCTAAAGACTACCCACACACTAGGCAAGGCTAACTTTTAGCCTAATACAAGATACAGAAGAGATATGACTTAAGCCATTGTAAGTGATGACCAATTACCAAGCCTTTTCTATTTTCCATATATAATTTTCCCTGGGCTAAGTAAAGTAATTCAGAAAGAGGATAAAGAGATCAGGGCCTGTGTTCCCATGTTATCAGCAACTAATCTCTCAACCTCTTTTGAAATTTAAAGGAGAAGGAGAAATATAGCACAGATAGATAATTGTTCACAATAACGTAGCACTGTTCCAGATCTCTTTGCTTGTCACCATTAAAGCCCTACATGGCATGGAGCCTAATTATTTAAGAGACTGTCTTTGGTTTCTGTCTGCCCTGCTAGAGTTGGCATAGTTGGTTCTCCCCTGGTCCCACCAATGAAGCAATCTCACCTAACAGGATACAGGAGGGGCATTCACTAGTGTAGCATCTGCCCTCTGGAACACTACCTCAGTAGCCTTTAAAAGAACATTTTAAAAAGTGACTCTTTCTCCAGGCCTTGAGCTAGGATGATGAGGTAGAGAGGTAGAGCATTTGTTGGTTCACCTTCCACACTCTCAGAAACATTTCCCCACAATCCTTCATGGCTATGATCCTTACAATTCCTAGAACTCCCCATGACACAACCAGCACTTCCTCCAGGTGATTTACTCATCCTTTCTACCTTGTATTTGCCTTCATGGTGAAAGGAAAAAGTTGGTTATCTACACTATTATCTTCCTTCCTTCCTTCCTTCCTTCCTTCCTTCCTTCCTTCCTTCCTTCCTTCCTTCCTTCTTTCCTTTCCCTTTCTTTCTTTCTTTCTTTCCTTCTCTTTCTTTTTCTTTCTTTCTTTCTCTTTCTTTCTTTTATTTATTTCCTTCTCTTTCTTTATCTTTCTTTTTCTTTCTTCCTTCCTTCCTTCTTTCCTTCCTTCTTTCCTTTCTTTCTTTCTTTTTTGATTTATTCATTGATTTACTGGCTCAATCTAACTTGTACTCTAGGTGATGTATAAAATTCAAATAATACAAACAAGAATAATGAAATAGCATTTTTGGAGTTTGACCAAAAAAAAAAAAAAAATCACATTCCTCAATTATCAATTAAGAGAACAGTCTCCTGACCAGTCCACACAGGGTTGTGAGTAAAAGAGAGGGAGGAAAAAATCACTGCCTAAAAATGCTCTGGATTATAAACTGGATTCGAAAATGAAAGCAATCAAAGTACTGAGATTTCTGTTCATTGTTCCTATCTTCTTTCAATAAATCTTTTAAGATTTAAAAGAAACCGGGAAAATTTGCTTTCTTTTAAAGAAGATTGCCAGGAGTTAAAAAATGACAATACAATTAATTGTTAGTAATACTAATAATTATATATGCCATCTTGGGACAGTGACTCTACACTAATCAGTCCTATAAGGCAATCTCGAGAAGCTAAGTTTTTACCAAGCTTCTGGAAAGCTTGGACAGTGGAGGTCCCTCCTATTGGGGGCCAAGGAGGAAAGTCATCATAGAAAATGCTGCTACTGAGCCTTTTCTCACTGCAACTAATAGTTGGGAACCTTCAGCAGTTGCTTTCTACCTACCTATGTTAGACTTCTGAAGGTCCAGAAGGTCCTAGTTCTAGCTTTATTTAAACTTACATTAACAGAATCTTGCAGGTTGGAAACTACTCGTCTTTCTCTCACTTTTATGCTCCTGAAAACTAGGGAGGGTCCCTTCTGGTAGCATTTGCTACCCTTCCTCTTTCAGACTCCAATTTCATTTATCAGACTGTTGTCTTAGCTGTGGCTCTTCCTTGTCCCTCCCAAGATCAATCCCATGTACCACTGCAGCCTAGGAGCCAAGTTATTTCATCCTTTCCTTCAATGCTATTTTCCTGATTAACCCTTCCCCTCCCCCTCCGTCTTAATCCTAAATTACAGGAGGAAAGGCTTAAGCATAATTAATAGAAATAGAGAGAACTCATAATTTCATAAAACTTCCCATAATGCGATTCTATAGAACCCCATTGTTCTCACGGGACCATGTTCTGCCAGGCGTTCTATTAATGACTCCCTTCTTTGTTCTGTACCATTCTCATGTACCACTAATGAGCATCGTTCCTACACACTGGATTTTTTTCCAAGATAAGAAAACATTACATCTTTTGGACATTGGTAGAGAAGTTAAAAGTGCAGAAATGAGGTGAAGAAGGGATATGAGCTTAAGTTTACTAGTTTCTTCATTGACTTGAAAGTTTTTTGTGGGTAGTTTTTATCTCTATAATGACAACCGGTGAAATATTAAAAGTTAATCATGGTGGTAAAATATAATTTAGGCATTCTCAAAGCAAATCATTGCTATTAAGAAAAGTTCAACAGGATTTGCTTTTGGTGCCATATTATATCAATATTCCTGCATCCTTGTATTTGTTCTGCCCCTATTCAAGGAAAGGTTTCTGCTTGTATCAGGTTTCTCCTTGTACAAAATTTTATATCAGACTTTCCCTGTTACTTGCAGCACTGTATTCCCAGGTTTCTTTCATTTCCTGGGAAGGCTTATAATCTCCACTTTCTATTGATCAGGGTTTGTCTAAGAGAGTGATTCATATGGTTGTTGTATTCATTACATTTGACATAAAAACTGCTTTGAAGCTTACTAAGGAGTGAACTTAAATCAAAGTCAGTGATTTTTCTGATGCTGAGCTAAGAGCTAGGACCGGTTAAGCACAGATGCCATGTTTGAATAGGTGTCTAAAGACTTGAAGGCAAAGAGGCACCTTATTGCTCATTGCTGTGAGGACAATCCTACCTGAGGCCTCCTGCTTTGAGACAGCTTAGGAGAGCAGAAAACTATGGATTTCTACCTAACACAGACAATTAGACTTGGAACATTATAGTTAATCTGCAAGCTATCAGAGTATCATCTTTATACCCAGGCCAAATTATAGCTGGCACAAAGCATTAAAGGACAAAGTAACTAAATTAGTAGATCAGCAAAATGCTGTGGACATAATATACTTAGTTTTCAATAAGTTTCATTTGACTTATTTTTGACTTAGTTTTCATTTGACAAACCACAACCCACTTCTTGGTAAGCTAGAAAAATGTGAGCTGGACAACATCACCACCAGATGGATTTGTAACTGGCTAAAAAACCATACTCAATCAGTATGATTGATGATACTCCATCTACATGGAAGGAAGGAAGCAGTGGGTACCACAAGGTTCTGTGTTAGGCCCAGTATCTTTCAATATCTTCATAAATGACTTAGATGAGGAAATAGAAGGGGAATTCATCAAATTTACAGATGACATTAAGCTAGCAGGAATAGCCAACACCCTAGAAGACAAACTCAGGTATAAAAAGATCTAGACAGACTTGAACAATGGGCCCTATCCAACAACATGAAATTTAATGTGGAGAAAAGCAAGCTTTTACTCATAGGCAAGAAAAACCAAAGGTACAAATAGATTAGGCGAAACCTGGCTCAAAAACAGTAATGGTGAGAGGGACCTTGGTGTCCTAGTAGACGATTGCTTAAATATGAGCCAGCAGTGTGTGGCAGCAGCCCAAAAAGTTAATACAATCCTTGGTTGTATAAACAGAGGCATAGAATCAAAATCACATGAAGTATTATAAAACCTTAGTAAGACTGCACCTGGAATACTGCATCCAGTTTTGGTCACCACATTACAAAAAAAAGAAGAAGAAGAAGATGTTGGGACTTTGGAAAAAAGTGCAGAAAAGAGCAAGTAAGATGATTAAATGCCTGGAGACTAAAACATATGAGGAATGGTTGCAGGAACTGGGTATGGCTAGTCCAGAGAAAAGGAGGACTAGGGTGACATGATACCAGTATTTCAGTATTAGAGGGACTGTCACAATGAAGACGGGGTCAACTTATTTTCCAAAGCACCAGAACACAAGACCAGAAACAATGGATGGAAACTAATCAAGGAATAGGAAAGAAGCAATCCGGAATTAAGGAGAAATTTCCTAACAAAGAGAACAATTAACCAGTGGAACAGCTTGCCTTGTGGATGCTTCATCACTGGAGGTTTTTAGGAAGAGACTGACCAGCCACTTGTCTTAAATTGTTTAGATTCTCCTCCTTGAGCAGGAAATTGGACTAGAAGACCTCCAAGGTCCATTCCAGTTCTATTCTGATTGATTGACCTCTCAATAATGGGGCTCAATGACTATATCTTGTCCAATTTCTCTATGCAACCCCCCCGCCCCACCCCAAATCACTGAACTGGGACTGCTCCCTATAGTTTAGTGGCAATTTCAACTATTCCAAATAGAAAATTGTTGTTTGGAGGGTATTAATTATGTAAATCTTTTGGCTGACCCACTCAATTTGCATAAGCTACCCTGTTTCCCTCCAAATAAGACCTTCCCTGATAATAAGCCCAATTGGGCTTTTGAGTGCATGGCAATAAGGCCAAGCACTTATTTCAGGGTTCCAAAAAATATAAGACAGGGTCTTATTTTCGGGAAAACAGGGTAGTATTTCTATTGTAAGAAATAGTTAGTAGTCACCTAAACACTGACAAAAAAGAAAAAGAAAGAAGATGCAAAACAAGTCTACTTTGTGGTTTGTTTGTTTTTTAAAAAAAGAACATACTTTTTAAAAGTAGGTCTGTAGAAGCTACATTTTTTAAAAAAGTTAGAGGACATGCAGATTCTGATTTTTAGAATTCTTTTTTGCCAAATTCTACCTCCATACTAAATTTAGTCCTCTTTTGTTTAGTTTTCTGAGAGTTGTTCTGCAAGTGGACAGAACAACTGTTAAGCCTCTTTGGTTTCAAAAGAATAAAAGTAAGCAACAACCTCACTATATAGGCAAAATGATATCCTTGCAGTGCCCCCTGTCCGAATACTAATCTTTGACGAACAACCTCAAAAATCACTGCCCTCCATTTTAGAGTACATTATTTTTAAACCCAGTAGTTGACTAAAGAGAAATACTGTTATATATAACAGATGTCTATTAGATAACCAGAGTCTGTCTTGTGGAAAATACTACACATGGCAAATTAGGAAATTAGAAGAGGACAGAAAAGTAAAAGGAAGAATTTTATTATTTGCTATAGAATTAACATTTTGAGGGGAAAGGTTTTGATTGCTGTGAGATTTTCCTGTTTATAGAAAGAATCAGTAGTGTGTTTCAAAACCCATCGCTACCAGTTCGCTTGTGGGTGCGTGCGGGCTCGCGTGTATGCGCAATGCTTCTGCGCATCAGTGGTGGGTTGCTACCGGTTTGCACTGGATTGGGCGAAGTGGTAGCAGCAGCGGCGGGAGGTTCCTCCCACCCACCTGGATGCTTCTGCGCATGCGCAGAAGTATCATGCGCGCCCACGTGCGCATGTGCGCCCACAAGCAAACTGGTAGTGATGGGTTTTGAAACCCGCCCCTGCTGCGCATGTGCAGAAGCAAATGGGCGGGTGGGTGGAGCCTCCCATCACCACCGCTATCGGATCGCCTGATTTGGGGCGAACAGGTAGCAACCCACCACTGGAAAGAATGTTTACTGATCGTGGATAATGTTTAGAGAGGCTTGAGGGAAGTGAAGAAAGAGAAGGGGGAAACTATCTTGATAGCCCATTTTCATGGGTATAATCATGATCACTGTTTGCTATCTTCGTTGTGTACAAATTATACTTAGACTTAGAATAACTCTATTGCCACTTTAACTGTAACTAATAGGCATACATTAAAATGAAATTTCATTTCATACAGCTCTCAAAGGGTCTTCAGTAGAGATCATATTACAGTAGACATCTGAACAGAACTATCCTGTTTCATAAATGTATTCTCTCCAGCTATATTGCTGTTCCAGTTTTTAAGGGGAGATACCATGAACTGCAGAGCTGCTTTTTTCCTTTCTCTTGTATTTATTAAGCAAATTTTATTACCAAGTACCAAACCAGATTACAATAACACTGAGATATTAAAATCAGAAATACTTTGAAAGAATTAAAAGACATTTAAACTAACTATTCCCCTTCCAATGGGTTTCAGCCAGGAATGCTAATTTAGACCTTAGGGGCAATCGTGCTGGCTTGGAACTGAGGATGGTTTCATTTCAGTATGATTAAAAAAGAAAGCTACATTTTGGCTCTTTTGGAATCTGAATCCAACTATTTCCATGGGAGTCGTCTCCTCTCCTATGATCTTGGCTTCCTGCCACCAAATGATCTGCAGAAACATTGATCTTCATGAAGCAACTGCTGCAGACCAAACCAAACCAAGCAAATGGCACCAAAGATGTGAACATTGACGTTGTTAATGTCCCAGCAAATTGAAACTACTAACTGCCTCTTTCGTTATTTCACTTACAAAGTTCTAGAGTTGATACCCTGTGTCCTGTCATTGGAGCTGAATGTTCAAGGCTGAGAAGGACTTAGGAAGGGATCAGAATGGTCCCCCCACCACTTGCAAAGGTCCAGCCACTACCATAACTATATATGAAGAGCACTTGACGGCCGTGGCCAGGAGGATTTTTCATCAAGTTCGCCTGATCCGCCAGTTGCGTCCCTTTCTAGATCGGGACTCCTTACGCACGGTCACTCATGCCCTCGTCACTTCCTGTCTGGACTATTGTAACGCTCTCTACATGGGGCTCCCCTTGAGGAGCACTCGGAGGCTCCAACTGGTGCAGAGTGTGGCCGCGCGGGTGGTGATGGGAGCGACATGGCGCTCCCATGTAACACCTCTCCTGCGCGAGCTGCACTGGCTCCTGGTGGTCTTCCAAGTGCGCTTCAAGGTTTTGGTTATCACCTTTAGAGCGCTCCATGGCTTAGGACCTGGCTATTTACGGGACAGCCTGCTACCACCAATAGCCTCCCACCGACCAGTACGCTCCCATAGAGAGGGACTCCTCTGGGTGCCGTCGGCCAAACAACGTTGACTGGCGGCCCCCAGGGGGAGAGCCTTCTCTGTGGGGGCACCTACTATCTGGAACGAGCTCCCCCCCGGAGATACGGAGGATCCCGGATCTGCGTACCTTCCGTCGCGCGCTCAAGACTTTCTTGTTTCATCAGGCTGACCTGACCTAAATCTTTCCCCTTTTTAAATGGAAATTTTAAATTTGGTTTTAAAGTATTGGGGTTTTAAATTCAGCCAAATTATTTAATTCGTTTTATTCTATTTTAAATTTTGTATTTATATTGTTTTATTTTATGGCTGTTCACCGCCCTGAGTCCTTCGGGAGTAGGGCGGTATAAAAATTCAATAAAACTAAACTAAACTAAACTAAACTATGATAGTACCAGTGAAACAGTGGTGAAATCCAAATTTTTTTACTACCGGTTCGGTGGGCGTGGCTTGGTGGGCATGGCAGGGGAAGGATACTGCAAAATCTCCATTCCCACCCCTCTCCAGGGGAAGGATACTGCAAAATCCCCATTCCCTCCCCTCTCCTGGGGGAAGGATATTGCAAAATCTCCATTCCCACCCCACTCTGGGGCCAGCCAGAGGTGATATTTGCCAGTTTTCCGAACTACTCAAAATTTCCACTACCAGTTCTCTGAACTGCTCAAAATTTCCGCTACTGGTTCTCCAGCACCTGTCAGAACCTGCTGGATTTCACCCCTGCAGTGAAAGTTGTGACATTATGAGCCAGAAAGTAAGAGTGTGTTGGTGTGTTGATCATTGGCAGACTGAGCATAGATAATAACTACCATACTGTGTTTCTTGGGTTGCTGCTGCTATGGTCAGGTATCTTGTAAATGCTAACACTGGAATCTAGTCATTGGGCAGAAATGGAGAAAAAGTTCTACATCTGGGGTGCTAAGAATGAGATAAGACTAGGAACCTGAAAAGGAGGAAATTTTGTCTGAGATGGTTGCTAGTTTCAGAATCAAGAGTGTGGAAGTTTCTCAATGCAGAAATATTACTGCAGAGAGATTCCACATTTCTTGAACAGTCCTACTGGATGTTAGTTGCTGGAGCTGGGTAGGTACCTTTGGTTGGGATATAATGGGTTGCTCAGTTAGATGCAGAAGATTTGTGATAGGAATAACAATCTTCTGAATGATTCAGGGATGGTTGATGAAGGCTGTTCCCTGCAGTTAGAGTATGTAGGGATTATTTTTGCCTTCTTTCCTATGATTTATTGACAATGGGGTCAAGCAGGAGGAAACCTCCTGAGCTGGAATGATGGAGAAAGTCAGTCTCATTGTGTTCATGGTTATGTGTAAGGATCCCTGGAATTGCTGGATCCTTTCCAGATTGCGCCTTTCACACCATAGAAAGGAATGAACTACTTCTGCAAGCTTGCAAGAAATCCAGGAGCCAGAGATGACTGGTATATATTGAAGGCAATAGAAGGCCATACTCAAAGTTCAGCAACTGCTATGATTCAAGAACTAACCTGATGTACAGTAACATTGTTTAAAGATCTTGCATTTTGTTTTTCTTCTTGCAAAGCAGACTATTTGTCCTTCTCTTTTGGATATCTTCTGTATTTTATTCCTTAGAATCAGAAGATTTTTCTACCAAATTGTTTTTCACTGACTGTGTGAGAACTGACTGTCATAGTAGGACTGGCTTTGGGAAATGAATGCATTTGAAAAAACTGTCATTTGCTTGTAAAAAAGCATCAGTGCACCCCTTCTCTAGAGATCATCTCTCGAGCCAGTCAACATGGACTTCTGTCTTATCTCTAACTTGCCCTTGAGAAAAGTGGCGAGTTTGAAGTGAGACAACAACTATAGAGGGCTTAGATAAAATACATTCAACTGCAAGGATCTCTTGCAGTTAGAATTCAGGTTTAGATATGGGATGAAAACCACATTGGTTACTCTTATGAGTGGCCTATGGTAGACCCTGGGTAGATAGAGGAAATGCAGACTTCTTGATCTAGCTGGATCTCTCAGTAGCTTTCAGTCGTCAACCATGGTATCCTTCTGAGCAATTGTCAAAGGTCTGGGGTTGGAAGCACTGTTTTATTAGTTCCATGTTTTTGTAAGTAAGCTACTTTAGCTGTGGGAGGAGGGGAAGGGAGGTTGAGGTTGAATCTTCTCCATATTGTGTAACTTCTGAAGGAATCCAACGGGAAAGGTTATCCATCAGTTTGTGGTGAAATGTCATTCTTATGTGGATGATACTCAGCTGTATTTCTTTGCTCAGCAGGAAATATGGAGGTCTGGACCCAGTACCTGGAAGCTGTGAGGAACTGGATGAGGAGAAACAAGCTAAGGCCTAATCTCAGCAAATTGGAATGGCTATTGCTCCAGATGCCTTCCAATTCCATCCTTAGATCGAACACTGCTGATAAGGAGTAGGTCCATATTCTGGAATCTTCTTGGACTCAGAGTTCCTGATAGAGAAGCAAGGGGAAGCTACGGGCAGGCGTACCTTTGCCTAGTTTCAACTGGTGCACCAGTTGTGGCTTTTTGTGGAAAAGGACACACTACCAATTATCATTCATCCCCTCATACCTCCTGGTTGTACTACTGCAATTATCTCTACATAGATCTCCCCTTGAAGACAACCTGAAACTGTATCTAAATAAGTTGCAGCTCTTCAGCTCACAGAGGATGGCAATTGATTTCTCTCTGTTATATTTTTATTATAGGAACTACTTTGGTTATTAATTTATTTCAAGTGCAGTTCATGATGATATGCTATAAAGCCTACATAGCTCAACTCAGTGGTGGAATTCAATTTTTTTTACTACCGGTTCTGTGGGCGTGGCTTGGTGGGCATGGCAGGTGAAGGATACTGCAAAATCTCCATTCCCACCCCACTTCAGGGCAAGGATACTGCAAAATCCCCATTTCTCCCCATTCCTGGGGGAAGGATATTGCAAAATCTCTATTCTCACACCACTCTGGGGCCAGCCAGAGGTGGTATTTGCCAATTCTCTGAACTACTCAAAAATTCCGCTACCGGTTCTCCAGAACCTGTCAGAACCTGCTAAATAGTACCCCTGGCTCAACTCCATTCAGAATCTGCCTAACCCACATGAATTAAGGAGAGGTCATCTTTCAGAAACCAGTCTTCTCTATGATGGCCCTCATATTGCCTACCGAAGTTCTGAAGTTATCTCTGTGCAAGATAGCCCTTGATTTATAACCAGAATCAAGCTGAGAGTTACAGTCATAAGTCATGCTGCTGGTCATTAAGCGGATCATCATGTGAACACATCTGATTTTACAACCTTTTCTGAAGCTGTCATGAAGTGAGTCAAATCATTAAACAAACACAGTGTTCGTTAAGTGAATCCATTGCCTACAATGGGCATTTTTTTCAGAAACCGGAAATAAACTTTGATTTCTGACAAAAAATGTCATAAATTACAATCAGATCACACAGGATTCTGCAAAAGGCCATAAATGTGGGCCAGTTGTTGAGTGCCGAAAATGTGATCATGTGACCTTGGGGGGGGCGCCATCAGAACTTTAAATCCAGGGCATAAATAGCCCTGGGGAGGTCCATTGTAACTTTGAATGATTGCTAAGCAACCAGCCATAAGTCGAGGACTAACTGTAATATTCAGGGGGTTGGTTAAAATGCCACTCTTCTGCAGAGCCTTCAGGAATGAGTATTCCAGTTTGTCCAAATTTTGAATGTATTATCCCATGAGTTTGGGTAAAGCTACTATTTTTTTCCTGATAAAATTATTCTGAGGGTATAAGGCATTACTAAGTATTTACTAATTGTAAGCTGCTTAAAGTCTACAGCTGAAATGGTGCGACGTGTTTTGCAAACATGTTGATAAATAAAGTATTAAATCTCTGTTTACATCTGAACATTAACAAAACAAAATAAAACAAACCTACCCTAGCATATTGTTTTGAGTACAAATCAATTCACTGAGCGGAAGCTGGAATGCTAGAATGAGGAGTGGTAGAGGGGGAGATGGCCAGAGATATTTTGCTTCCTGAGGTAGAAGATAAAGTCACATCCCCTTCATCTCTACACAGAGAAGCCAACTAGACTGAATCTACTTATTTTTATTTTATTTTATTTTTATTTAATTTTGATTTATATGCCTCCCTTCTCCGGAGACTCAGGGCGGCTTACAATGCGTTAAGCAATAGCCTTTATACTTTTGTATATTTTATACAAAGTCAGCTTATTGCCCCCACAAACTGGGTCCTCAATTTACCTACCTTAGAAAGGATGGAAGGCTGAGTCAACCTTGAGCCTTGGAGAGATTCGAACCAGCAGTAATTGCAGGCAGCTGTGTTAATAACAGGGTGCTTAGACCACTGTACTATCAAGGCTCTTGATAGATTACTATCAAGAGCTTTAGTAATCCTAGATTACTTCTAGATAATCATTATCTAGACTGCTGTATTTGTTGCACTCAGGCCAGTTAACACACTCTAAGTTACCCCCTTAAATACAGGTAGTCCTTGACATACAACCGCAATTGAGCCCAACATTTATGGTGCTAAGTGAGACATTTGTTAAGGGAATTTTGCCCATTTTCTTCCTAGAGTGGTTAAGTGAATCACAGCAGTTGTTAAGTTAGTAACACGGTTGTTAAGTGAATCTGGCTTCCTCATTGATTTTGCTCATCAGAAAGTCACAAAAAGATGGTGAAAAGTCACACACACAAAAACCTGGGACACTGCAACTGTCATAAATATGAACCAGTTGCCCAGCGTCTGAATTTTGATCACATGACCTTGGGGATGCCGCAACGGTCATAAGTGTGAAAAATGGTCAAAAGTCGCTTTTTTAACTGCCGTTGTAACTTTGAACAGTCACTAAACTGTTGTAAATCGAGGACTACCTGTACAGCCCAGATTCTGCAAACTCAGGCTTATCTTTGAACATACAGTAGCAGCTGTTTTTATCCTGGTGATTTCCATAGGTACTAGTTTATCTCCTGTAAACTCCCAACCAGCATAACCGCTTCACTCCCAAGAAATCATTCTCACTTTTACATATTTCATAATCAGATAAGATTAATATCCTACTTGGGATTAACTAGAAGAAACCCTGCAGCAGGCCTCTTATCAGCCAAGTCTTGTCTTTTATATCAAGGACATGTGGATTATGTAAATCCTTGTTCAATAGATGACGTTTGCTTCCGATATAGTTGGAAAAGATATCAAAGATGAAAGATTGTCAAATGCAGGATTTGTTTATCAAAACTTTACAAGACTGCACAAAAGAGGAGTAGTCTCTGAGTTATTTGATCCTTGACTCCTCCCCTTATGGCCTTCAATGCTCCCTGACAGCTTCCAATATTTTAGTTAGCTTAATCATTTTGCCACACTGTGAAAGATATTTGGATACCACAATAGACAGTGGTTATGATACACCATGTGGGACGCGATGGCTCACTGGCTAAGACGCTGAGCTTGTCGATTGAAAGGTCGGCAGTTCAGCGGTTCGAATCCCTAGTGCCACATAACGTTACTTGTCCCAGCTTCTGCCAACCTAGCAATTCGAAAGCATGTAAAAAATGCAAGTAGAAAAATAGGGACCACCTTTGGTGGGAAGGTAACAGCGTTCCATGTGCCTTTGGCGTTTAGTCATGCTGACCACATGACCATGGAGACATCTTCAGACAGCACTGGCTCTTTGGCTTTGAAACGGAGATGAGCACTGCCCCCTAGCGTTGGGAACAATTAGCACATATGTGCGTGGGGAACCTTTACCTTTTTTATGATATACCAAAAATATATTTTGGTCTCTTTTTTTTTTTGTGAGTGCAGTTCATTGTCATCCTATTGTTTTCTTTACTACTCATTTCTCCTCTCCTTCTGGTATCAATTTGATGAAAGGTTCCTAAAAAGTTAGGAGAGAGGAAGAGGAAAATTTTGAAATGTGTTTTCCAGTGAGACTTTTTTTAAAAAAAACATGGATATGATGGGAGAAAAAAAGACCACAGAAAGAGACCCATGGAAAGGTGTTGGTTGTTGTGATGTAGGGCTGTGCCGCACTTCGGCTTTGATCTCCAAAAGGTGTTTTGAAGATATGTAGAAGTGCAAACATAGCATCCGACTGCAATACTACAAACCAAGTTTATCTTTTTGTGAAATCTGGGAAGGGCACAGTTCCTTTAAAGTATTGCTTTAATCTATGTAACTTATCTGTCATGTTTGTATACACAACCTTTTAGGAGAATTTAGGAATGCCGAAGAAGAAAACATGGATGTATACTGTATGTACACAAAATTATACAGAGCGAGGTAGGTAAAATTAAACGGACACATATTTTTTTTTCTTTTTTAAATAGTACTGTTAGATTGTGGGAGGCAATGAAGAGGCAGGAGGACAGACAGTAACTTCAGCTCTTTATTTAAGTAAGTGACTTCTGCTAAGGCTGAGCCGGCAGCACTCCCTTTTAAAGGGAGCAGTCCCACCGATTCAGCCACTGACAACGCTTTACATTTCCCTCCGTTTGAATCCACCAATCAGTGGCGGGCCCTGTTTGAATCTACCAATCAGTGGTGGGCATGCAAATGTCCAGCTAAACCCGGACCTGAGTGAAGACTACATCCCTGGCTTCACTTGCTATTTACATATGTAACAAGTACATTAATCTTATCCGATTAGGGGATGTGTAATATAGAGGACAGGATGCTGAGAGAAAGTAGTGGCTTTGGACATGGCAGAATAACAAGCCCTGAGAAGTTCTCCCTCTTCCTTGCCAAGGTTCCACTCCAGTTCAGCCATGCTGACATTTCCCTGAATTTTGGATGTTCAAGTTTTGCAGAAGATCCCCAAGCTCTTTGTGGCCCTGAGAAAGAGTGCTGTGTTGCCTGAAAGGAGAGATGAACCTGTCCATCTTGCACGCCAAGAATGCTACTTCCTCAAGAAAGCAGATGAATGGCTAATTGACCCATGATTAAGGTCTGGATTATAGCTTCAGTGGTGGCTTGGACAAAGAACCTGCAACTAGAAGAGGAAGTTGAAACATCTGTATCCATCAACTGCTGCCTTTGAAGATTCATTCAGGACCTTGACTATTTACAGCAATCAAAACAAGTTGATCCAAATTTTGCTGATCTAAGCTAAAAAGGCAAGCGAGAGCCCAGGTAGTGTTTGCCCTATTAGAGATATAAAGAGAGCAGACACATAGGACTGTAGGGACCAGTGGTGGGTTGCTCCCGGTTCTGTCCGGTTCTATAGAACTGGTAGTAAAACCAGTGGGAGGCTCCACCCACCCACCACGACACCATCATCAGTGATCTGCACATGCGCAGAAGCTTCTCTGCATGCACAGAAGCATGCGCTCCCACTGCGAACCGGTAGTAAAGGTAAGTGGAACCCACCCCTGGTAGGGACCTCCTGTTTTATTAATGCATTTATTGTTAAAGAAGCTGTTTTTGAAATGCAACCAACCATTTATTTTTATAAGACTCTAAAGTAAATGGAACTTAAACAGATCTGTTTATCACCTATTATGATTTATGAACTATGGAAGAAAAATGAACTATCCATATTTGGGAAATAAGTAGGTCCAGGTTTTAAGACATGTTAAATAGTCTTATGATTTAAAGAGGAAGTTAATTGATCACGAAATTCTGTTTGGTCTCTACTGGACTCTCTGCAGCTGTGTTTCTCAATCTTGGCAATTTGAAGATGTGACAACTTCTAGACCCAGAATTCACCAGCCAGCATGTATTATTGTTGCTGGATTGACTCTTATTCTTGTCTGTTAATTTAATCATCATCATCATCATCATCATCATCATAAAAAAATCAAGAAATATCATGACCTGGCCATCGAAACTACATGGCTATGGATGAAACATGTAACAGTGATACCCATTGTCATCGGGGCACTTGGTACCATGCCCAAGAATTTTATAAGATACATCAACAAATTGCAGCTTCCTGCAATAACACCAGTGGAACTGCAAAAAACTGCGCTACTTGGAACATCGTACAACTTAAGAAGGTACTTGGTTGGTACCTAGGACGCTGGCAGCAACCCATATCAACCATTAGCACCAGTCAATGGTATTTGTGATGCATTTTTTAATGTTCAGTTGACTGAGTTTCATGTTTAATGAATAAAGTAAATAATAATAATAATAATAATAATAATAATAATAATAATAATAATAATAATGCTGCTGCACCTGGACTGGATGAGCTGCATGGCTTCTGGTTAAAGGCCCTTACAAGTGTGCACAAAAGATTGGCAACCCAGATGAACCAGATTCTAAAAACACCTGAAAATGATGAATGGGTGACAACTGGAAGGACATTTTTGATCCAAAAAGATAAAGAAAAGGAAAAGAACCCTGGAAACTATAGGCCAATCACTTGTTTGCCAACAACATACAAGCTTCTTACTGGTATCATTGCAAACCAAATCTATGGATACCTAGAAAGAAATAACTTGCTTCCTGTAGAACAGAAAGGATGCTGCAAAAACTCAAGAGGAACAAAGGATCAATTGCTGATTGACAAGCTAATCCTAAAGAACTCAAAGAAAAGACGAACCAACCTGTTCATGGCTTGGATAGATTGTAAGAAAGCGTTTGATTCAGTTCCCCATAGCTGGATCAAGAAATGCCTGGAAATCTTAGGCATCAGCAGCAACATACAAAAATTCATGGAATCTTCAATGAACCTCTGGCAAACGAAACTTATGGCTAATGAAGAAGAACTGGGTGAAGTTGAAATTAAACAAGGCATTTTCCAGGGTGATTCCCTTTCACCCCTACTTTTTATACTCTCAATGCTATCACTGACAATCATTTTGAAGAAGATGAACTGTGGATATGAACTTGCAAAGAAAAGACTGAAAATCTCACACTTGATGTACATGGATGATTTGAAGCTGTTTGGTAAAACAAAAGCTGAACTGAATTTATTAATTGAAAACACAAAAGAATTCAGCCAAGACATCGGTATGCAGTTTGGAATTGACAAATGTGCAACAATAGCAACCAAAGCAGGCAAGATCATAGAAGAGAATGGAATAGAACTAGAGAATGAAGAAATGATAAAGGCAGTAAAATCAGAAGAAGGCTACAAGTATTTGGGGATTTTAGAAGCCTCTGACTTAATGCATAATAAAGTCAAGGAATTAACTTCAGCCAAGAACATTTGGCGAATTCGTAAGATATTAATGTCTAAATTGAGTGGAGGAAACATCATTAAAGCCATAAATACCTGGGCTATACCTGTGATTAGATACTCTGCAGGAATAATTGACTGGACCCAGATGGAGTTAGACAATTTGGACAGAAAAACAAGGAAGCTTATGACAATGAATCATGCCTTGCACCCTAAAAGTGATGTTGACCGATTATATTTACCAAGAGCAGAGGGTGGTCGAGGACTCCTACAAGTAAAACAGACTGTGGAAGAAGAAAAATGCAGCTTGAATGATTACATCCAGAAAAGTGAAGAACCAATGATTAAGGAAGTAAATAAAGGAGGCCTTTTAAAGACAACTAAAACAAAAGCAGAATATAAGAAAGAAGTAATTGAGCAGCGAGCTGAAAATTGGAAACACAAAGCTCTGCATGGCCAATACTTGAAAAGTATTGAAGGCAAAGCTGACCAGAAACTAACTTGGAACTGGTTAAGATCAGGAGTACTGAAAAAAGAAACAGAAAGCTTTATTTTGGCAGCTCAAGAACAAGCCCTAGCCACAAACTGCATGAAGGCAAAAATTCAACATGTTACCACCAACAGCAAATGCCGCCTCTGCAATGAGAAAGATGAGACAGTCGACCACCTGATCAGTGGGTGCAGCAAAATTTCACAAACTGACTACCTACAACGCCATGACCGTGTTGCTAAGATCATTCACTGGAAATTGTGCCAGAAATTTGGATTTGAGTACAGCAAAAACCACTGGGAACATCAGGTTGAGAAAGTTTTAGAGAATGAGAAACTCAAGATCTTGTGGGACTTTAGGATTCAGACTGACAGGCACTTGGTCCACAACACACCTGACATAACAATAGTTGAAAAGAAAAAAGTATGGTTCATTGACATTGCAATACCTGGTGACGCAAGGATTGAAGATAAGCAGCAAGAAAAAATTACAAAGTACCAGGACTTGCAAATTGAAGTTGAGCGACTGTGGAAAAAGAAATCGTGTGTTGTCCCGATTGTAATTGGAGCCCTTGGAGCAATACCCAAAGAGCTACCCCGCTATTTAGAAATTCTAAATTTGCCGGACTTGAACATTTTGACTCTACAAAAAACCACCTTACTCGGAACAACTTACATCCTCCAATGATACCTTAACAGTTCCTAGGTCCTTGGTTAGGACTCGAGCTGCTGAGCTATTAACCAGCCTCAAAGGCTGTGAATCTCACTAAAGATTAACCAATAATAAATAATAGATGCAGTGACAAACCCTCCAGCTGTCAATTATAAAAGGCCACACTGCTTGGATCTGCACATGGACTATGCCAATATATTACAACATGCTAGGTTCTTGGGAAGCACTCCATACATAGGAAGGCCAATACCAGCTAAAGGGCTGGCAGCTGTGATTTCACATTCTTGTGTACATAATAACAGTAATGTTACAAACCATAATAATACCTAGTTAGTTGCTACAAAAGGATCACGTAGACCACACAGCCAAACATACAAAATAGCAATAATGGTGCTTTGGAATATCTGCAAGGAATATCATTTGCCTGCAAGCAAGAACTGATGTGACCACAAATAGGCAAAGTAATAGAAAATGAAGAAGCTAAAGTGTCCTGGGACTTTAGAATTCAAACAGAGAAGCACCTGCCACATAACACCCTAGACTTAATAAGTGTTGATAAGGAAGACTAAAAAGGATGGATATGTTGTAGTACCTGGAGACAGCAAAACAGAAGACCTGAAGAAAAAATCATAAAATACAAAGATGTGCAAATAGAAGAAGAATGACCTGTGGCAAAAGAAAGCAAAAATAATATCAATAGTAATAGGTGCCTTAGGTGAAATCCCAGAACATCTGGCACACCACTTGAAAACTATCAACATTGACAAAATCATCATCAGTCAATTGTAAAAGACACCTTAAATTACCTTTAACCCCATCAAAAACAACATTTCTCTATCCCAGGTCCTTAGAAAAAACTCCGTATATGGGAAAAAATGCCAAATTTAATCTAAACATCTGGCTGACTAAGCGACCAAAACCATAAAAATAATTTAAAAGGTCCACTTTGCAGCCCTCCAAATAACTGCCAAGTACATTGCAACAATGACAAAGCAGACTATTATAATTACCAAAAGACTGGTTATTAATTAACAAGTTAATTAGATGATTATAAATCCAAAGACAGTTCTGTGCTTGTAGAACATTGTGTGTCATCGGAAAAATAATTCCCCCCATAACTGAGAGGAAGAAGATTTTTAACAGAATTCTTACTTCCTGTTGTTGATATATATTTAGAATAGAGACCTGAACTTTGCTGACAAAATTGCCTTTCTTTGGTTAAAGAGAAGAATTCATTTTATGTCTAGACTTAACTCCTTGTTACTGCTGGAACTTTTCCCCTTCTGCTGGATTATCTGTGAATTTGGACAAATTATAATCTGTTGTCTACAATACATTAATTGAACTTCCAAAATCTAGATAACTATAAGATAGCAGCAGAATTGGGGTTTCTTATCATCTTTGATATTGTCTGGTAATAGCCTGGATGTTACTTCTCAGATACGTTAGCCCAACCTAAATACTACTAACAATGTTTCAGCATTACTGAGTCACTAATTCTGCTAAACCACAATTTGTGTAATGACATCTAGATTACCTAGCTTTTCACCATACACAGAACATAATTCATGGTTTACAAATGCTATGGCAGGGTTCAATCAACATATTACCTCAGAACAAGCATTTTTTTATACAGTATATTACCAGATGTCATGAACTAATCAGTTGACAGAACGTTAAATGTTGATCAAAGAAATGGGAGAAATTTCTCATGTTGAATTATTACAGTTGGTTATATGCTTTTTCTCCATATTCAAATCAATATTAACAGGATCATGAAGCCATTATTTCCAAGAAAGAACTGATCTCATGTAAGTAACATATGTATTTAAACAATGACACTGTTGCTTAAGCTTGCAATCCTCATTATCCTTTCTTGACCCCAGGTGCCACTGAAATGGATATGATTTATTCCCATTAACATAGGGTTAAAGATGGGCTGTTAGAAACCCTAAATGACAATGTGGTGTAGTAGTTAAGTATGCTGACTGGGAAGTATAAAGAGTTGTAATTCATTAGGTTTGCAAAGATGGTTGTCATTCATGAATGAGACACAATTTCCTTCCTTTTAAGATGGCAGGATGCAGATTGACACACAAGTTTTATTGCATCTTGGCCTTGTAAGGAAAGGGCGAAAGTAAATAATGTATGAGAAGGATGATATTTGTGAGGCTTTATATTTATGGGTCTAATTATGGGTCTAACATTATCACTTTAGATATAGCCAGGGTCATTTAGAATGGGGATACATACCAACTGTGCTCCTCTGTAGGCTACACAACTGAAATACAATTATTTAAAACCTAGTCACATTTGTTTTTGAGATCTCAAAGTAAAGCAGGGAGGGATTCCAAGGCCCAAATACAATTAAAAATTATATATGTGTGTGTGTGTATAGCTTTGTCTATGTCTGTCTATATCTGCATTTATACCTACCATATGTGAATGTGCGTGTGCATGTGTATTATTCATCATATTGGTATGGCCACCTATCATCCATGTCTCAGACAAGTGACTCTGGACAGCATATAACAAAGCTAAAAACAATATATACAAAAAACCCATTAATACTAGTACTAAAAATATAAAATTATAAAATATGTATGTGTATATATTGTACATATATGGTGCGGAGCATATGTTAATTACATTGGAGCCATCTCAATATTTCGCCAGTACCCTGGGGTCCCCAGGCTTGATGACATAACCAGGTATTCAGGGACTTAAAATGGATAAGGCCAAGCTCATTTTGGACGAAAGAATGTTTCATGGTGGGGGGGGGGGTGTTTCACAGCAGAAAAAGGCCCTTTCCTAGGCTGCCAAAAGAAGCTTCCTAGCCAATGGGATCCACACCATGCCCTCCCTGCTGGATCTGGTGGGATAGTCAGATGTAATCAGGGAGAGGAGTTTCTCAAATAACCAGTCCTAAGCCCTGTAGTGCTTTAAAGGTCAAAAACAGACCTTGAATTGGATTTAGAAACAGACTCATAACCAATGCAATTCATGGAGAGGCGAAGTAATGTATGTTCTTTTAGAAACACACGTAACACCCACACTGTTGCATTCTGCGCCAGCTAAAACTTTTGGATAATCTTCAAGGGCATCCCCATAGAAAGTGCACTGCAGTAGTCCAACCAGGATGTGAGTAGGGCATGAGTGTGAGTAAAGCCCTTTGATCTAAGAATGGGTGCAACTGACACGCAGCAGGAAGTGGAGCAAAGGCCCTTCTAGGCATGGCTGCCACCTGTTTCTCAAGCTGGAGTTGTGAGTATAAGAGAATGCCTAGAGTGCACACAAGGTCTATTTGCGGCAAAGAATTCACCCATCCAGCACCAAAAGTAGCACTGTCCCAGAACCAAAACCACTCAGTCTTGCCAGAATTCAGTTGAAGCTTGACCCTGACAGCTTTCGGGCACTAGGATAAGACATTAAGACCATCACTTAATTCGCCAGCGATAGAGATGTATAATTGGATATTGTCTGCCTATTGATGATACCTCACCCCATGGCAATGGACAAGCTCACCCAATGGCCTCATGTACATTTTAAATAAGAGCATAGAGAGAGCATCATCCCTTGTACATCCCTTCCATAATAAAGGCTGAGGGAAGATTTCTTCCCTTCCCCATAACACCACGGATTGGAATTGATCCGAAAAAAAGAAGGTGATACCATGTTGCCCACCTCCAATCCTCCGAGTTGATCCAGAATGATAGTATGGTTAATGGCATCAAAAGCTGCTGAGAGGTCAAGTAGGGTGAGGATGGATACACAACCATCATCCTGCCCTCACCAGAGATCATCCACAAGTGCAACCAGTGCCAGGCCCATTCCAAACCCGGGTCTGAATCCTGACTGAAAAGGATCCAGATAATCCACTTCATCCAAGGCCTTCTGAAGCTGTTGTGTACCAGCTTCTCAACTACCTTCCCTCAGAAGTGGAGATGGTTTTTTTTAATATAACATACACATGAACAAACATTCATACCACAGAAGCCAAAAAAGGACATTTTTCTTGAACAGAGATAACAATGTTTTTAACATTTGTTTTTATTTGGTCTATAACTGCCAGGGAGCACTATGACATCTGTTTCCATTTTTATGAAATAAATAAATTATGTTTTCTATCTGAAATCAGTGGTATATAATCCCAAATACACATGATTAATCACTGCAAATATCTTAGTATCATTTGGTTGTTAATGAAAATACCATCGCAGGACAAGATAATCAGCCCTTGTCATGTACATTATTTTCAGAGAAGCACTGAGCAGATGAGTGGTTAAGAGAAAAATTGCAAACAATAAATAATTGAAAATAACTGGCAAAAACTGAAAATAGCTATAATTCAAAATGCCTAATTTTTTTCTCTGCTGAACTTGTTTAAAAATCAAGAATCCAGAACAAATGATGTTTAACTTTCAGTAGCTTTAGCGAAACACTTAGAAGACATTAGGTAATAGTTATCTGGATGAAGAGTAAAAAAGTATATGTGGTTTCAGTCACAAAATATATTCAGAAGCGTCAAAGAATATGGATAGGTGATTAATTCCCTGATTTGATAAGGGAAGCAAGAATCTTCTTAAAAAGAATTATTTTTAATTTTCTTATACGCATTGCTAATCCTATAGAAATAATACCAATTAAAATAATCCTGTATTTCATCCTGATAGCAACATGTTCAGCAACTGGTTTTATTGTAAGAATAATTACATCCCACATTTGACACCGTATGATCCTTTTTCTCTTCATATATCAATAGAGATTTTCCTCTTTCATAGGTAAACCAACTTTTCTTCAGGAATTATTTTAGAAACGTATCCCTTTTTTTTTTTAGATTTCCCAATTTGTTATTGTTATGTTTATGCCATTTGTAATTATGAAATAAAAATTCAGTTAAAATGTTATTTTAAAAAATAGATCTGGTTTAGAAATCTAAATGTTATATAAATGTTTTTGCTGGGAAAAAATGCATAAAGGCTGTTAAAGATAAGAAAGCAGAATCCAGCGATATGCCTCCCTTTGAATCTTATCTCAGAGATTTCCCTGAAACTTGAAAGACTGTATTCCAAAACAGGTGGGTCATAATAATAGCTTAAAAATTACCAGGTTTGCTCACGGATTTTGTTTAGTCTGTATTTCAAAGTAATCCAACCTGATCTATACCATCTGAAATAATCAACAAACAGAAACACAGAATGTATACGAGAAGTACTATAGAGTGCCATATAAAAATAGGTTTACAAGTGCATATTTTGAGAGAATAGGTATTTAATAAATTGCAGGCTTAATCCAGAATACAGGGTTGATTCTCACTGTAATGGGGACTTAGAGCTAAGAGTATATGAGTTGATTCTTTCATCCTTTTTCAAAAAATTTATTCTATGAAAACTTTATTCACTAAAGAGCACAAATTACATTTTTTTTTAAATTCTGGGTGTCTGGTGCTATAGGATTTGTAAATTGAAAGCTGTCTTGGAATATCTTTTATTTAGAATTACTCTATCCTAAATCCTCGCTTGCTTGCTTACTTGTTTGTTATTCCTGTTTATAATCTATGTGGTTTCCCCAGGCATTTTTACGTTCGATGGGTTTGGAATTAAGATGCTAGGACAATTCCAGAAATGTATAGAAATGTAACTCTACACTTAGATCTATTCAAGTTGTCTACTGCATAAGGAGAAGAAAAAGAAGAAGGTATGAACTTAGACTTACAGTAACTGGACATCCAGTAGGTCTCTGCATTTTTGTCTCTTGGAGATGGAGCAGGAAAGCAAGAAGAACTCAAACCTACAGTTGGCTGCAAATTGTTGCTGCTAGTGCTTTATACAAAGTGTCATCTCCATAATATGTGGAGGTGGAGCAATGATTGAGGAGTTGGCCTAACAGATGTCAGTACTGCAGAGTTTACTCAGTGGTAGAACTGCATGTTTTCCTGCCTCAGGCAGAAATGTTAATGAAGGAAAATATGCGAGACAACAAAGGAATTAGTTAGGCAATGGAATAAATTCATTTGTATTTGAATATCAATATCTATATCCTATCAATATCCTTTGCTATCAATATCAATATTGATATTGCTATCAATATCCCACTATTAAACAATCCGTATCACAGATACTTCCTTACCAGATTCTTCAATGCCTTCTACAGTGACCTAATTTCTAATGTGCTACCTGGGATACGTTCAGAGCTGTACCTGCCTTAAAAATAGCTCATCTTGAACTGTGGAGCATAGTCAAACATTAGCATAGGAAATTATTTGTGTCATTTTGTATTATCTGCTTTATGCCATAAAATTTTATAAAATTGCCAAATTTCAATTCCACTGGAATCAGAGTTCACAGACACAGCTTTTGGATGCATTCTGTAAGTTAGCATATTTAAGTACCTAGGTTCAAAAACCGTCGCTCTACAATGTAGCATTTCACCCAGCTGAAGGTTATAGGAATGAACGTTTTAGTGATATATAGAGTATTGCGGGCCCAACTGGCAAAGGAAAGCTCAAGACTGTATTGATTGGAAACGTGCAGAAGAAGCCTTCATCCTGCAGTGGATAGACAAGGCTAGAATGATGATGATGATGATATTTGGTAGATTTGGTGATAGGACTTCAGAGATGATGATGATAGTGATAAAGATGATGGTGGTGATGGCTGCAGCATGTTTGCTTAAAATCTACAGACAACATTCTAATTTAACATGAATTGGCAATATACATATAGACCAGAGACTGAATGTGTTTAAGTTGCCTTAATAACTTTGTTCTGCATTGCATAATAAACTTGGCTCAGTTGGCAGGAAAATAATGGTATGATGCCGTTGGTATTGATGGGACCTAATTTATGAAGATAGGTTCTTGCCCCCCAGAAATTCAGGGTAGGGAAAACAAGAGAATAAGAAATTCAAATGGACATAAGAATAAATTGGGGAGAATATGCATTTATTTCAATGCCTATTTCCCTTAACAAGGTATGGAGATTTAGGGTCTCCTGGGAATTGTGAATTTTTAAGAGGGAAAAGAGGAAAAGAAGATAAAAAGAAGGAAGGAAAGAAAGAGAATTTTGCATCTTGCAATTGTTCTGGGCGGTAATTCCAAACATAAATGATGTCAACAAAAAAAGACTGAACAGGAGACATTGCAAAAACATTAGATAATGTTCTTTGAAAAGAGAAGAAATCAAAATATGTGGGCTGCTGTCCCATGTACAGTCAAAAAACTGTCACAATAATTTTAAGCTATGGGTCAATGTTATAAGAGTGAACGCAGTGGCCCATCACTTCTCGAAATGGTTGCAAAAAAAGAATTTAAAAGCTTAGCTTTTTTTCTGCATTAACTGCAGCATGGCAATACCTCAACATGGATGAACTATGATTAATGTTTACAAAACTGGCATGTTTTTTTATTAATCGCGGCTGGGTTGAAACAATATAATTATCAAATGTGCTTAATTTGATAAAAGCGAATAATTCTGATCTGTCAGCCACACTAGAGGAGGAGAAAAGAAGGGATTGTGAATGCTGTGTACAAAATGTGAATCAGGTCAGAGACAGGTTTAAAACATGTTTCTCAGTGCAACCATCAGCAAACTTTTAATCACCAAAGACCAGACAAAATTATTTCAGGAGATCTATTTGGTGTACATGTTGCTGTCAATTAATTATTATCATTTATACTGTTTCAAATTAATCCTTTTTTAAATATAGTGGCACACTGAGAGAAGGGCAGAGATTAAATACTGGACCACAGTGGAATTGTTTTGGAATTCCAGGGCAATTTTAACTTTAAGTGTGCATCTGTTACTAAATTATTTCAAAAACCTTTTTTAAGAAGTCACTACTGTAGCAATTTCTTACAATACAATGAGCAGGAAACAAACTCTACTGCAGATGTGTGTCTACCTCTTCCTATCAGTCCATCCTTACTGTCAAACAGATCCATCCTTACTGTCAAATGGAGCTGAGAATAGAGACTTATTGCTATATTCAACAGCCACTGCTGTATTCAAGTCATCCCAACTGTACTGGGATGCAGCATCTCCTTCAAAACTCATTATTTGCTCAGTGTTGCTCTGTATGTTTTGAAAAACCCAGGACTAAAAGGTATTGCTTATTTTTAGATGTTCAAAGAAGAAATCACATGATAATCTAATCCTATCAGAAACCGAGAACAAGAAAATGAGGGAGGGGTAAATAAAATGCCACACCTAAGCAAATCCTAGTTATCTATATGAAGAATGACACCATGAGAATTGAATGCTTTTGTTGGTGCACTCCAACAGGTTCTACCACCTTTGCTGGCTGCAAACTGGCTAAAAGTAGAAGGGCACTGTTGTCATTATACCTCCTCCCTGTCTTTTCTTTTAATAAAAAGGAAGAATCAATTACTGAAATTATTTGTTGCAATGATTCACTGGATGCTTTTCTCAGGGGTGGGCTTCAAAAATTTTAGCAAGGGGTTCTCTGCCTGGTTGCTGGGTGGGCATGGCCATGGTGGGTGTGGCCTAGTCGGCCTCCTGCACCATGGTGGGGGGGGTGTTTTAGCCCTCCCTAGGCTCCAGAGGCTTTTCTTGAGCCTCCGGGAGGGCAAAAACGGCCTCCCCAGGCTCCAGAAGCCCTCTGGAGGCTGGAAATGGGCTCATTTCTGGCCTTCCTGAACTTCTGGTAGGCCCGTTTTTTGCCCTCCCCGAGTCTCCATATGCGCCCTGCACTTATCTGCATCCAAAACAGGCCGCGTGGGTACTCCTGGGAGGGGCGGGGTGGGGTGGGCAGGGCTAGCCAGGAGTGGGATTTGGGGGTTCTCCGAACTGCACAGAATCTTAGCTAGAGGTTCTCCCAATCCCCTGCAAACCCCCAGCAGCCCACCCCTGGCTTTTGTACCAGAAAAATGCAAAATCATCTGTACTGTAGCTGCCTCAGCTTGATGTTTTGTTCTAGTTTTCTTGATATGATTGTTTTCAAGGAAAGAACATTTTTAAAATGCATATGCCCCAAAGAAGGACAAGAGACAGGATTAAGAACAGTAGTGCTGATTGAAGTAAGATAACTTAATTATAGGGTGATTGGCACATCATTTTATTTATTTATTTATTATTTAAATTTCTATACCGCCCTTCTCCTTTCAGACTCAGGGCGGTGAACAGCCAAAAATAAAACATTTGTACACAAAAGTTAAAATAATTTTAAAATAATTAAATAAAGTTTGTCCCATAATTTAAAACATTTCAATTAAAATCAGTATTAATTTTAAAAACCAATATAAAATCAGGCCAGCCTGGCTAACTGAAAGAAATAGGTTTTAAGGGCCCGATGAAAAGTCTGGAGGTCTGGGATCACTCGTATCTCTAGGGGTAGATTGTTCCAGAGGGTAGGCGCCATCACAGAGAAGGCTCTCCCCCTGGGGGTCGCCAGCCGACATTATCTGGCCGACGGCACCCTGAGGAGACCCTCTCTGTGGGAGTGAACTGGCCGGTGGGAGGCAATTGGTGGCAGAAGGCGGTCCCGTAAATACCCCAGCCCTAAGCCATGGAGTGCTTTAAAGGTGATCACCAACACCTTGAAGCGCACCCGGATGTCACCGGAAGCCAATGCAGCTCGCGCAGGAGAGGAGTCACATGGGAGCGCCCCGTCGCTCTCATAATCCCTCGCGCGGCCGCATTCTGCACCAGTTGGAGCCTCCGGGTGCACCTCAAGGGGAGCCCCATGTAGAGAGCATTACAATAGTCCAGACGAGAAGTGACGAGTGCTTGAGTGACCGTGCGTAAGGAGTCCCAATCTAGAAAGGGGCGCAACTGGCGTATCAGGCGAACCTGATAGAAGGCCCCGCTGGCCACGGCCTTCATATGCTCTTCTAAAGACAGCCTAGACTAGATTAATATTTCAGAAGAATATTGGCAGACCAATCAAACTGAGTAATTATTTGACATGAGTTCAAGATTGCAACAAGATATTGTTGGCAGCACACGCTACCATATTGCCAACTTCCTTTCTCCAAGTCTGTATTTCTTGATTCTAGCTACTATTTAGAATAATGTGACAAAAAAAAATCTTTGAAGAAAAAAATAAATGGACTAATTGTTATCATATGTGGGTTTTTGGTCCAGTTCCTCTGCTGATGCAAATATCCAGAAGGGGGAATATATTGTGCTTTCCTTCTTCCCTTGTGAATTTTATTTCTTTTAAATGTTGTTAATTATACCTTATTTTACAGTGGCCAGCCAGATGCAGATAGTAAACTTGAATATGGTTCCAACAGCACTCAGCTGCATGAATTCTCATTTAAAAACATCAATAGCCATAAACAGGGGTATACCATTTAATTGGCTTTTAGAGCAATATTTCTTAGTGGTCATCCACGAATTGAATTCCACTGAAGGCTTGGTGCTTTGTGAAGTATTATTTAGCTTCTTTCATTGACCCATCTGTGAAAGAGGAAGAAAAATATGCATGTTTTTCCTCAATACCATACATGCGTTTAAAGAGCTCCTTAACCATACTTCTTAGTAATCCTTTGGCCAAATTAGCCAAGAGTTCTAGAAAGAGTCTTGTGTAGTCTAATAGGTTTTGCTCTTATGCTCACACATAAGAGCAAAAGGTCAAAGTGGTTGAAGACATGGCAGCAATGAAGAGGCTTTGGCTGTTTCAGATGGAATGAGCCTTTGCATCTAGATCCAGATACACTTAAATGAATATATTCATGCATATGTTTCCTGCATGCAGAACTCACATCTGGGAAAGCAAGAGTGACATTTCTTGGCTTCTAGGTATCTTAAAGATGTATTCGTCAGCATGGCTTGTCTTATGTGCTCGTCCCACTTAATGCTAGAGACCGTAAGTAGGGCACAGAGGTAGATCTTTTCCACAGCAAACATCCCTTTGGAGAACAGCCTCCTCCTACCCTAGTAGTCCAAATGGCACCTACCCAGGCATTGTGGAAAGACCGCCAAAATGAACTTTTTGAAAGCGCTTTAAAAGTATTGTCTTGTTTGGATGGCGTTGACACAAATTGAACAAATGATTTTAAGAGTTACCTCTTACATGGATAAGATAAAAATAGTCAATGGATACATTCTGCCCAAAAGAAGAGAACCCCTTTCGTTGTAAGAGCGTGAACAAATGGATAAGAATTTTGCCACCCTAATTGCCTATTTATAAGGAAGAATTAGACAATTGACATATGCTATAGAATATCAACATAGAAATACTGTCTCAGCCTGTGAATCCAGGAAGCCTTGTTTGAAAATAAGATGGAACCCTTGTGTTATGAACTTAACCTTCTTTCTTAAAAATGCTGTCAACTTGACCTCTGAGACATTTGCTCCTTGGATTACAAAATGGAAGCCTGGCATTATGCATATTTTTACTCAGATTTTAGTTGTGATTTTTCAGTTGTGAGTTTATGTTTCATGACTACAGGTAGTCCTCGACTTACAACAGTTTGCTTAGTGACCATTCAAAGTTACAACAGCCCTGAAAGAAAATGACCATTTTTCACACTTATGGCCATTGCAACATCCTGTTCTAACCCAGCTCTCCAAACACAACAAACCCTCTGTAGTTGAAGCAATGATTCCTTTATTCATCTCTGCCCCCTGCCTTTAATCCCCAGAGCTAGGGTGGGGCTTTGCCAGCAGCGGTGGCTCTTCCGTCCCAAGGATTGGCCCATAAATTTCCACTGCTCTCCTCTCCTCTGCCTTCTGCGCAACATGCATCAGGCACTGGAACCAGCTGTTCCTTCTCTTCTTCATCAGCCACCTCCAGGCCTGGGGGCTGTTGACTCTCCATCTGAGGCCCTGGCTCTGCCTCTGTCTCTCTCTCTCTGACAGCTCCATTCCCTCATCCCCCTCGGAGCTCGCAGATTGCTTGGATGCTGACACTGACTCCCACACCTTCTCCTCATCTGATTTGGCTGCTGGAGGAGCTGGCGGCTGACAGGTTTAGGTTTAGGTTTACGTTTATTAAATTTGTATACCGCCCTTCTCCTGAAGGACTCAGGGCGGTGAACAGCCAAAATTAAAATTCATACAGTATAAAAATTAAAATAAATTTAAACAAAATTAGATCAGTTTGGCTTCCCCAAATTTTAAAACCCTTTACCCATAAAATAGCCCATTAAAATTTTAAGCCAGCCCGGCTTGCTGAAATAAGAAGGTCTTCAACGCTCGGCGGAAAGTACAGAGGTCCGGGATCAGTCGTATTCCTGGGGGTAGCTCGTTCCAGAGGGCGGGTGCCCCCACAGAGAAGGCTCTCCTCCTGGGGGTCATCAGTCGACATTGCTTGACCGATGGCACCTGAGGAGGCCCTCTCTGTGGGAGCGGATTGGCTGGTGGAAGGTTATCGGTGGCAGAAGATGGTCTCGTAAATACCCGGGCCACAACACATCCCCATTTAAATTTGGATGCTTGGTAACTGGTTCATATTTATAATGGACACAGTGTCCTGGGGTCATGTGATCCCGTTTTGCGACCTTCTGACAAGCAAAGTCAATGGGGAAGCCAGATTCACTTAACAACCGTGTTACTAATTTAACAACTGCAGTGATTCACTTAACAAATGTGGCACGAACAGCCGTTAAATGGGGCAAAACTCACTTAACAAATTTCTCACTTCGCGACATAAATTTTGGGCTCAATTGTGGTCGTAAATTGAGGACTACCTGTACTGCATTGTAAACTGCTCTGAATCTGCTCAGATTGGGTGGCACATAAGCACAGTAAATAAGTAAAGTACAACTGGCTCTGCCCAAATTTCACATTATTGTACTAGCCTCATCTTGTTTTCTGACTGCTATGCCCTGATGCTTAGAGATTTGTTTTGAAGTCTGTGAAAGAAGTAAATAAGATACAGGATATTAGACTGAGGGACAGCTGTTCTTGGAGGTGGTTTGTTTATGTGTTTATTTATTCATCAATCTATTTGCATGCTGCGTCAGTAACAAAGTTTATGGGTCATTTACTATAAGATGACCCAATTCCAACAGATCCTGAACCTGGCTGAGTTTTCTTCTTGCCCGGTTGACTAAGATTTGGTTTGGCTTATGATCCCATTAGAGGAGTGTCAATCCATGATGCTGGAATTGTACAATGGCATCTCTGTTCCAGGATCCTCTGGAAAAAAAAATGAGGGGGACAATTGAAATGAGAATGATTTTGGAAGAATTGGACAATTGACATGTTCTGTAGCATATCAGCATAGAAATACTGTCTCAGCCCATGAATCCATGTAGAAAGCTGTACAGACTTGCCCTTGAGAATGGCTTTTTCATCTCTTAGATTCTTAACAACAGCTTGATCAGCATAAATAAACAGGTTAGACTTTCAAGCATGATATATATATATCATGCATTATATATATATAAAAAGGAATTATCACCTGTTCCCATCTGTAGATCAAACTTCTACTGTTTGCACAGGAACAAGAGTCAATGGGGTGTAGCCTTCAAGTAGGTTGAACCACAGCGTTTTTCATTTTGGAAAAGAAGTGGCTATCCACAAATACCTCAATTAATTGTAGGAGGATGGAAGGGAGATGAGCTATCTGGCTATCATCCCGCAGCTAAACTCAGGCGGTGGGAATGGAGGCTGACTACCAACTTACATCATGAGAGATCATTAGCCAGGAGCATCCTGTGTTCTACAATTCTGTTTTAGATTGAACGATGAATTAATTTGAGATAGAACTTGAAACCGCACAAAAGACAAATTATTTTTCTTCTTTTGGGGGGGTTCAAATTCCTGTTTGGGATATCGTTTGAATGCCTTTTTTATAACAGTATTACATTGAGCACAAAATGATTTTCACTAAGGTTACATATTTGTAGCTTGGTATCTTCTGTGTTGGAGGAGAGTCAGCCTCATCATTCCCAGTCTACAGATCTAATAACCAGATCAGAATGATAAATCAGCACCTAAAAAGGGTGTCACAACTCCTCAGTGGATCCAGTTACTTGAACAGGAGAAGCAAAAATTGGTTCTCCTCTCCTCTCCACATTTAAAATTAAACCGTGTTTATTTTCTACATGTATGTGTATCATTGTCTTGGAGGCAGTGACTGTGTTAGTGTGTTATATATGCACCATCCTTATCTGCCAGAAAAGTTCTCTTAATATGATCACCAGGAAAAAGGTTGTTGCGTCATGATTCAGGGGGATAAACTAGTCAATTGGAATAGCCACCATCACTGCACCACTGAGGAGGCCCAACACGTTGTGTTCTCAAAACAAACCCCCCTGTACAGTGGTGGGTTTCAATTTTTTTTTACTACCCGTTCTGTGGGTGTGGTTTGGTGGGTGTGGCATGGCATGGCAGGGGAAGGATACTGTAAAATCTCCATTCCCTGCCCACTCCAGGGGAAGGTTACTGCAAAATCCCCATTTCCTCCCAATCAGCTGGGACTTGGGAGGCAGACACCAGATGGGGGCGGGGCCAGTCAGAGGTGGTATTTACCAGTTCTCTGAACTACTCAAAATTTCCGCTACCGGTTCCCCAGAACTGGTCAGAACCTGCTGAAACCCACCTCTGCCCCTGTATCGGTCAAGTGGATCACAGCTGCCTACTTGTGAAAGCACAAAAATAATAGCTGAATTTGTGTTGGCTTCAGACTTTGTCAGATTGTCCATCTACAGGATAATTCTTCAAAACTGAACAGAAGAAGACCAAATTCAGCGTAGGGGAGAAACTGGCAAAAGACAAAGTGGGTTTCAAAATGGACTATGTCCTGCTCAGTTTAAACAACTAAGAATAAAGCCCTCTTTTTGGGGAGGGCAATTGGGCACTAGCTCAGAATGTGAATGACTGCCCCCTCCCCTCTTTTCTGGTCATATGATCCTCAACCAAACATATGCAGCTGGTCTTATGCTTCCCAATGCACACACATGCATACAAGGGGAGAGTAGAAACCAGAACACAGAGAGTTAAGACATTTGTTAAACAAGAAAATGTCTCTTGCTATGGCCAATGTTGATAACACTGTAGTATTCCAAAAACCAGGTCTCTCCTATCTGTCCGCCTTTTCTGTCCATTTTTCTCTAGTTCCCTGTATAGCCAAGAGGAGGTGAACACCAGCCCAGCCATAAAAATGAACCTTCACTTTTACCAACTCTCTGTAGGTCTCTTGTGAGAGGTAAGGAAATTATTAATTAATTAATCTCATCAGCAGCAATTCTTATGAGCGAGGACATGACTGGGTCTGTTTCAGTGGTGGGCTGCTGCCAGTTCAGTCCGGTTCTATAGAACCGGTAGTAAAACCGGCGGGAGGCTCCGCCCACCCACCACAACGTCATCATGGGTGATCTGCGCATGCGGTAACATTGTGAACCGGTAGTAAAGGTAAGTAGAACCCATCCCTGTTCTGTTTAGAGCAACATTGTCTTTATTCATACAATTAAGTATGTTCCAGGAACAAGAACAAACAGTCCCAGGAGAGCAGCAGACACTGGAGTAATTCATTTACCTTCAGCAGATTTGTCCATCTGGATTTAATTGAAATGATGAAAGTACTTTATTCAGTTGAGATGTAAAGTCTACCCTTTAGATAAATGTGTGCAACATCACAATGGCATATACAAAAGGAGCTTTCATTGCAACAGCATGCCATTGTTCTGCCCCAGCTTCGGATTCCCAGAGAATGTGACACACACCAAGCTTCGCAAACAGTGTTTAATTCCAAACAAACCCCTTTCAAGAATGCAGGCTTCCGGTGCAAAGGGTCCTTATCAAAGTTATTAAGAACAAAGTCCAACAAAGATTGGCAACCAGCCCAGAAAACCAGATATGAGAAGTCGCTCGCTCTCCAAGATGCTCTGTAGTAATGAGACATTGTTTCTAGCAAGAAAGCACTAGCTGCCCTGTGACTTAAATAGGCTAAGGGAGTGGCCAATTATCCTCAAGCCCTACTCTCGAGTAGACCTCCTCCTCCTGAGTAGCCACTCTGCCTTTTGGCAGCCCTGCGTGCCCGAGCATTGAGGAGAGGCTCCTCCACTTCGCTCTCTCCACTGGAAGGAGCCTCTGGAGGTTCTGAAGGCCCTGGCTGAGTCTCTGCCTCTGGCATCACATCCTCTTCGGCCTCCTCACTGTCCAACGCAAGCGCCAGCTGTGCCAGCTGCTGACATGACACCACACCAGCAGCACCACTCCTCGTCGTCGGGATCAGCCACGATCTGCACAGGCCGCTGGTGGGCCACAACAGCCATTGCCTGTGGCATTTGTTCTCTTCTAATATCCCCCCTCTCGATATCTCTCACTTGAGACTTCTTTTGGTAACTCCGTTGGCTTGTCCATCCTGGAATAGCAATTTCTAAAAAAAATAATAAGAAAATTTAACAATGATGGGTGGCTGTTTTTTTATTTATTTATTAAATATAAATGCTGCCCATCTCACTATCCAAGTGATTCCTGACAGCTTGCAACACTAGAAAAACAAAAATATAAAAACACTCAAAACATTCAAATTGATAGGGATACATTGCTATACTGCTCAGTTCATCAAAGGCAGCCAGCAGAAGCAGTCAGATAAAGCCCATTCTCTAGCCTGATGTGTATTTATGTGTTTATATGTATGCATCTAAATTTGTATAAACAGAAACAGAGAATACTGGATTTGATACTGTACACATTACAAAGGATTTCTGTCATCCAGAGCTCAGAGATATTTTGGAAAGAGAGATGGGCATCATATAAATTAAATAAATATTGGTATTTGGGGCTTTGGTTCTAGATCTTCTTGGATCCGTGCTGGTTCCATGTGGTCTTGTTTCATTGTCACCACTGGGTGGCTGAGCTGCTTTACTATTCTGTAACTGTGGTGATACGTGCAAAATCATTTGTTTTCTCTTCTTTAGCATCCAACCGTAGGGTTCTTAGCATTTGACCAAGATTGGGGCCAACGCTCTTCTTATTGCTAGAAATTGTTCGTTTTCACACTTTGTAGTGTTGTTTGAGAGAAAAAGAAGTATTTGGGTTAAAGATGTTTCCTTGCAGTGAAGATTTGGTTTTTTTAAATATGAAAAATTATTGTTATTCAGATTTAAGGGGGCAAATGGTCAGACAAATGCACCCAATGGGCGCTGAAAACATGAATGGAGGTGAGTACTAGTTGATCATTTTCCTTCCCATTTGCACAGGAGAGGCAGGATTTTTATTGCTCCAGGAACTGCAGCAACTCAGGGTTTGAAACTAAAATTGGCATTTGAAACTGCACTAAAACCAGTGCACTTCTCTCTTAAGAGTCTCTCTTATTGGTCAGATGGAAAGATATTGATTCTCTGTCCTCAGCCTTTTGAGGCTGGCAGAAATGGAGAAGAATGCAGGGCTGGCTTCAAAGAACTTTAAAGGAACTAGGAAGCAATCATGAAGGCAATATAGAAATCCTTAAATTAATAGTCAATACATTACCATTAATACTAATTATAATTACTAATTACTAATCTAGTGGTTAAAGCACCAGGAGAAACCAGGAGCCTATGAGTTCTGGTTCCACCCTAGTCATGAAAGCCTACTGGATGACTTTTGGGTCAGTCACTCTTGGCCCACAAGGTCAGGCTTGGGCAACAAAGCGAGTTGGTCAATTCCTATTACGAGTACTGGATCAACACTTGATCTGGGGGAAAAAAGTGAATCCTGCACTTATGGGAAAATGCTATGGGAAAAAAACCACTGCCATTAATACAGGAGAAACACACCCACATTTTTCATACTAACTACGTTCCCTATGGGGCAAACGATGGTCCAAAAAGCATGTCATAGTTGCTCTTTTCAATCCTATCATAATCAAGTCCCTGCTTCCTTCTACGTGGTAGGCGTAGCCAGCAACACTTACTGGCTAGATTAAAAATATAAAAGCAAACCCTTAGTGATGCTATACAGTGGTTGCATTTGAAAGAAATAATTAGAAGCCTGGCGTCAATTTTGTATAATAATTAGTGCTTTCTTAGCACAGCTTCCCTAAGCTTGTGAGACCAGTTTACACGCAAACCCTGGTAAGGTTATTTTGGTTGAAACCTTACATCACCAAGAAACTGTTAGTGGCTGATCAGGACCTTGGCGGGCACTATATAACTTCCTGGCAGGGGTACTGATTGGGTTTCACTAATAAGTATAAAAAGCTGCTTCTTGATGTACTTCATCTCAGCACGTGTATCTGTAATAAACAAGAAATTTATCAATGCAAAGTAGGAATAAACCCTGTTTAGGTCCAATCTAATGGACCACCTAATGAGAAGGAAGGAGTCACTGGAGAAGAGCCTAATACTGGAATCGATTGAGGGCAAAAGAAGAAAGGGACGACAGAGAATGAGGTGGCTGGATAGAGTCACTGAAGCAGTCGACATGAGCTTAAATGGACTCCGGGGGCAGAGGTGGGTTTCAGCAGGTTCTGACCAGTTCTGGAAAACCAGTAGCGGAAAATTTGAGTAGTTCGGAGAACCGGTAAATACCACCTCTGACTGGCCCTGCCCCCATCTATTCTCTGCCTCCCGAGTGCCATCTGATCGGGAGGAAATGGGGATTTTGCAGTAACCTTTCCCCGCCACGTCCTCCAAGCCACACCCACAGAACCAGTAGTAAAAAATTTTGAAACCCATCACTGTTTGGGGGTTGGTAGAGGACAGGAAGGCCTAGAGGAATTTTGTCCATGGGGTCGCAATGGGTCGGACACAACTTTGCGACTAACAACAACAAGGTCCAATCTAATCTATCCTTAAGTTGAATAACTCTTGCCCAATTTTAAAAAATGTAATTTTAGTAGAAGCAGGATTAGATGTAAATGATAAACACTAGTGACACTGCTGTTTATCATTTACACTACTGATACAAAAAGAAAAGAAAAAAGAAAACTAGTATCTTGGGAAGTGTAACCCCTCCCAACCTATAAATCAGATTAAGATGATAAGAGCAAGATGGGTCCACTCTGTTGTGAGAATCAATGCTTATTACACCCAGCCTTGACTATGTCACCATATCTTTATTGGGATTTGCAATATTGGATTTTTAGTATTTATTTACTTTTTGCAGTTTTTAGTTTTTTAATCAATGTACATTGGCCAGAGACACAAACTATGATTTGGACTGCCTTATACATTATTTAAATAATTGAAAATAAATAATAAAAGTGCTATCAGAACCCTGTTCAATCCTCCCTTCTCAAGCAAAGCTTGATCTGTTTTCATAAGACATAGTTCCTAGTCTACTGATCATCTTCATTACTTTTCTCTCATCCATTTTTCAGTCTCTCTGAATCTTTCTTAAAGTGTAGTGGTATGAACTGAACACAAGATTTGAGGTGGGGCTGACCAAAGTAGAATACAAAAGAATTATACATGCTATGATTAGTAAACATATTTGTGTCAATGCAGCCTAAAAGAGCACATGTGGGGGCGGGGGTTCAAACATATCACACTGCTAACTCTTACTCATTTTGTATCAACTACTATTGTAAGATTCTTTTTTACAACTAATGTCTCAACTAATATTATCAGGCTGAAAACCCTCACATATATCGTAGCTATTTCCTTTTTTAATAATAATTTTATTAAACACTACAATTAAAAGGACAAAAGCTAAAAATTAGAAGAATAAAAAAAATTAAAAGGGCAGAAAATAAGGAAAAATAGAAAGAAAAATAGAAAAGAAAGAAAAATTAGAATACAGTAAAGAAAAAAAAACTCAAAATAACTTTCATCAGAACAAGTATAAACTATTTTGGTAATTTGTTACCTTCTCTAAAAAAATAAAACGAATAATATTTTCCTATCTCTTAAGTATAAACAAATCCTTAAATCCTTTTTATTCTATTCAGTCCCATTTGACAACAGTCCAGTAAAGGTTACCAAAGATAACATAACATATAAATAAACTTTGTATTCCCTCCTTTGTTAAAAGTGTTTTTTTTAAGTCTTTAATCTCTTTAAATAATGTGCTACAACTTGATCTCTTTTCATTTTTTTCTTTGTTTCTTCTCATGAATTCTTTCACAGGCTTCTTTTGTAAATTCACTTTAGAAAAATTATCCACATTACTCTTTTGATTTATTATTTGGATATTTCTTTTAACTATTAAGACATCGACTAGTTTGAGTTGTATATCCAGTGTAGCATCTTTTTCTATTTCATTCTTGTAGCTGTATCATTTTTAAATCCTCTTTCAAATCAGTCTTGCCTGCTAAAAATTATTTGTCTTCTATAACATCTTTTAAACACAGTCTATCTATAATGGCGGATACTCTGTAGTTAACTTCTGGATCCATCACTCACAAATCGCCTTCCATATGTCCAGTGTTAAAGTATTTTGTTTCACGCTGTATTAGTAAGTCAAATGTGAAGTGTTCTACTCTTTTAATTGCAATCTTTAATTCTTTCTGGTTCCCTCTAGTGTCCAAACTTCAAAGCCCCAACCTAACATTATTTTTTTTAAAGAATTCAAAACAACAGCTGTTTCCCGTGGGAAGGGTTATTATAATTAATTTTAAAATGTTATTTCAAATACATCTGGACTTTAGTCCATTAAAAACTTTCCAAAGTCAACATTCTTTTTTTTAAAAAAATAAAATAAAATTATTAAACAATTTTGTTTTGTTTTTTGAAAACAAAAAAGAATCTTTTACAATTTTCTTCTTCTCAACAATTTCGCATCGATAAATATTTTTTACATATCCATTTTTTCTCCCTTATTTCAATTTATCCTTTATACATATAATTCTAATATTGATTTATTTACATATATGCATATAGATAACATTTGTTTTCTAAAGAGAAATACATATAGATAACAGTGTACACAATTTCGTTCCTATGATCTGCATCTTTTCTGTTTCCTCTTGTTTGTTACTGCATTTCCATTCCTATATCTTCCTCATTTGCTCTTTCCTTGCCTTTTATCCCTCTCCTCTAACCATTCATTTCTCCCACACTATATAATATTCTGTTTCCTCTTTTTCTTGTATTTCTTTTGTAAGTTTGTCCATTTCCAAAACTTTTCTAATCAGATTATCTTCCATTGGTAAATTGTTATTTTTCCAATTTTGTGCATATATTATTATTGTGCTGTTATAAAATGTATAATTAAATATTGTATTTTTTTCGTAAGTCCCTGGGAGTATTCCCTAATAAAAATATTTCTGGCTTCATCTCTATATGCTGTTTGATTATCCCAAAGTCAACATTCTAAATCACCCCTTTGCTGTTTATCCCCAAAAATGTTTATTAGTTAATATATGGAAGTTACACATAACATCCAAAAAGGATCAACTGTATGCAGGCAATATGATAATTAAATGAAAGTCTTTCTATTTCTATTTACATTTTAATAGTAATCATAGAAGGACTTTAATTCAGGGATGAGGAATATCTTGCTTTCTATAAACCAGCTGCTATCATACTTGATAACTGATTATGATGGCTGGTGCTTATGGAACCCAGCAGCATCTGTACAATCATAGGTTCTGTCTTCATTAATAAACCAACTGTTCAGTTTGTATTCTTAGACTGTTGGAAATAAAAAACAAAACTCCAAAGAGAAATGTCCTAAAAATTAAATGTATTCTTTTATACCAGCAGCAATATATTGGAGGCATACTGGAGGCATATTGGTTGCCTGTATAATAGGATGAGAGACAGATACCTTGGTCTACATACCAAATGAATGACCCATTGGGATTCCCATATCAAAACAACTTACCTTATGTGCAGCCAGAATCTGAAAATAACATTTAACACAGCCCAGTAATTAAGCAGAATAGTTTGGTTGAGATTCGCATATGTGAGACTGATTGGGGTAGATTGTAGGAGTGAGACCGAAATATAATTTTATCATATTTTATTTATCTATATATTAAATTATTTGTATTTTATTCCAATTTCATTTTAAACTGTATTTTATTCCAATTCCATTTTAAATTGTTTTTATCAGATTTTAGTAATAATTTGTGTCTGGAACTCTGCACTTTGATATGGCCCAAGGGCTAATCAATAAAGTAAACTCATATCAATTGTTAGGGTATCAAAACCTAGCTGTGCCAGTTGGTCTGGGGCCCTAAGGGGGGAACTCCCTGCTGGAGGTGGCTGATGGGCTAAGAAGACCTCATCCCTATCCCATCCATCTCTTGGTTCTGGTTTCAGTATAATTTTATGATCAATCTATGAAGTTATTACTTATTTTATAACTTGCAAGCTGCCCAGGGTCACCTAATAGGGGAAATGGACAGCATAACATTTAATAAATAAATAAATTCACAAGTTCAGCATTGGGACAAGGATAGTGAAACACACAAGCTGATTAACTTCCAGATTTTGTGTCACTCATTCTCTAAACTTATTATATATAGAATTATATAAACTTATAATAATAAATAAAATTATTATTAAATATGATTATGCAAATGTACATCAAACTACCATTATACAGGGCACAGAAATGGAGTACAAAATATAAGTCAAAGAAATTATTTAAGAAAAAATATAGCTAAATCAGCATCATTCCTCTCCATATTTGTCTATTCTTGTAAACTAATCTTCTTCCACCATATCCATACACTGCTCCATACCCACCATTACTCTTCTCCTTTAAACTTCTCACCTCTCTTTTTGAGGATATTCCATCCTGTCTTTCTCAGCTTTCTCTTTCTTGATATATTAATTCTTCCTTCATATAGTCATTTCATTTCACAATGATGAGCAGGACAATGGAGAAATAAATTCTAACTTTATTAGGAAACAGTGGAGTTCTGGGAGCAGCTCTTTATATCTAAAGTAGTCTTAACTATTGACACATGGTATGGAGGATATCTAAGATGGCTACAGCAAATGGAATATCTAATGAATTTTATTCCAAGAGTCTTTAAGGGAATAAAAGTTTGGAGTAAATTCCACAGAAAACTCCTCCTGCAATTACATTGCTTTATTCTAGTGATTCTCAACCTTTTGTTCACCATGGACCAGTAGTGGGTTGCCCCTGGTTTGGACTGGTTCGCAAGAACCGGTAGTAAAACCAGTGGGAGGCTCCGCCCACTGACCCGGATGTCATCAGAAGTGATCTGCGCATGCGCAGAAGCTTCTGTGCATGTGCAGAAGCGCGCGCGAGCGAACGAAGCAAGTGCGCGTGCGAGGGCACGATGCAAACCGGTAGTAAAGGTAAGTAGAACCCACCCCTGCCATGGACCCCCTTAAAATACCTTTTGTGGCCATAGATCATGGCCACGGACCACCAAGACTTAATTCAAGATTTAAATCATAACCTTTCTTCCAGCCATCGTGGGCCTCCTGTGATGACATCGTGGCATCCCCCCAGGCGTCCGCAGACCACAGGTTGAGAACCACTGACTTATTCAATGAATGTGATGGGCAGTCCAGATAATGTTATTTCCATTTGCATCTGCAGTAAGCCCTACAAAGTTAAACACTGATAAACAAACAACAAGGTGGAACCCTAAATACACTTGCACATTAATTTCCCCTTCTCCTTGGAACTTCCTTTTGCCATATATTGCAGACAATTTTTCTTAATTCCATATCATTGAAGGAGGTGAATAGGGCCTTTCCCAGACTCAAATTATCCTTGAATTCGTGTTGTATACCAGTTGTTTCCTGCTGGGAGTTGTTTCATTTGCTGCGAAGGTTTTGCTTTTTCTATTCAGGACTGTAACTTCAAAGACGGAGCATTCTATCTGAATTACTAGGAGACACACCAGTCCTCTATGCGGCTTTAATTTAGTTCTCATTTCCTTTAATTCCTTATTATATAAGTTCCCTGAATGGGATGGCTAATTTTATCTCTGCCTATTTCTATTATGGCGAGGAGTCTTTAGTGGCCTCATTGTTGTGTCATCAAATTACGGTATGTTCATGAGTTTGCATTACTTTCAACATGAAAAGACTCTTGCAATTATTCTATTCAAGAGTGCTTTTTGAACAACAAAAAAAGAAGGTGGGGATTAATAGCAGATCCTTATGAATTCTTCGACTGTTGACACCCAAGTCCATAAATTACTACAATCATTTAACAGAATTCACATTTCATGTTCTATACGTGCTCTGCGTTTTGTGTGATGCAAGGAAGACAAAAGAAAAAATTTTAATAGAGAGAAAAGTAATTATGAATACATGAAGTCACATCACAAAGTGTGAAGGTCTAATCATCCACATGTTGCTCAGATGCAATGAGTGTGGAATTCTAAATACAGATAACAGGAGTAATTTGGAGAGCAGCAAACACTGCTTATTACCGCAGGCAAAATATACAGTATACATATCAGGAATTGGGGGGATACAAACGTCTTAATACCAGTCTGACTGCATTTAACTAAGGCTTAGATAATTGAATGAACTGTCAGTTTTGGAAGCCATATTAGACCGGAAGCTTCCATGTGCCACCTGCTCATGTGTGGGAAAGTAGGAGCGGGGGATTGTCTTTAGACATAATAGCATTCTTCCTGTCGGTCAAGGTCAGGCTGATCCTGCAGCTGAAGAAGGAGTGGTCGGAGTGCTGTCTCGAGATGGGACGGATGGTGATTGGAGCATGAGATCAACTGAGGAGTGAGGAGATGGTTTCAGGGTTTTTGATTTACTGAGGGAAAACTCAGACCTCTCAGATTCGGGTTTTCCCAGATGTGCCAGTTTACCTATTCTAGTAAATAGAACTTTGAAAAATCCTTGCTTCAGAGTTTTTACTTGGAGTTGGGTTTTTTTCTGGAATGCTAACATTAACCCGAATCTCCAAACTAGAGATGAGGGAAAACTAGAATCTGGTTTATTAAACCATCCTGGAGACTGAACTAAGTAACAGCTGATTTATATTATCTATGTTTCTAAACACACAGATCATCTCTTGGTTCTCATGGCTTATTCCTAATATCTGCAAAACCTATCTAACCTAGGAACTATCTAACCTATTCCACAATTAATATTTTGAGAAATAGAGCATTGTTTTCTTTTTCTTGTTTTTATTGCCCCCTTATGATTTATCCCTCTTTCCCAAATTTGTACAGGTTGTCCTTGACTTACTAGTTCATTTAGTGACTGTTCAAAGTTATGACACTGAAAAAAGTGACTCATCACCGGTTTTCACACTTATGACCATTGCAGCATCCCCATGATCACATGATCAGAAGTCAGATGCTTGGCAATTGATTAGTATTTATGACGGTTGCGGTGTCCTGGGGTCAGGTGATCCCCTTTTGCGCTTCTGACAAGCAAAGTCAATGGGAAAACCAGATTCACTTAACAACCATGTGACTAACTTAACAACTGCAGTGATTTACTTAACAACTGTCACAAGAAAGATCATAACATGGGGCAAAACTCAACAGCAAAGGTTTCACTTGGCAACAGAAATTCTGGGCTCAATTGTAGTTGTAAGTCAAGGACTACCTGTATAGTATTAGATTAAAAAGTTCTTGAGAATTTAAAAATAATTTCACTAGTCTGACACATTTTGATTGGTCCCAATATTATTATCAAATTATGCACGTTGGCTCTTTTTTTCCCATGTCAACCATTATACATTCTTTAAGTAGGAACCAAGGAGTAAGAGCCTTGCACAGATCTCAAGTAGATACTGACCTAGGGCATAAAAGCTTGAGGGTGTGGGGCACATCTTCTTCTGAAGCATTCTAAAGCTGCAGATGCCTATGGAGATTCTCAGTCATCCAGGTCATGGTTGTCCCAAAGGTTGTCCCTCTTTTTCAGGAGGCAACTGGACTTCCTTGTTTTGTCTTTGAAGACGTTTCGCTTCTCATCCAAGATGCTTTTTCAGCTCTAATTGGATGGTGGGGAATGGAATGCATCCTTTTAGAGAGACACTGGAGGTTTATCTGTGTCCTCAGGGTCACCTGAGTAGTGCAAATGGGTGTGGAGCCTTTTTGGCTGCAGGATATTTTCCTGCCCTGTGTCCCTTCACTGTTGAAGACAAGCGCAGGCTGGTGGGGATGAGTCTGTGTTGTCTGCATCTCAAACTGAAGTGCAAATGGTTCCTGTAGTCTGCAATTTTTTTCTGGAAATCCCTTCATACTCCCACACCATTCGAACGCTATGGGATAAACACCCTTCAAAGAAAAAAACCAAGAAAGTCCAGTTGCCTCCTGAAAAAGCACCTTTGGGATAAAGCTGTAGATCTTGGCATCAGCAGGAGGTGGTACCGTCCATCCATGTGATCTAGGGATACCATATATCTTGAGCCAACATTGTTCTTAACACACAGCATTGGAAATAGAGAGAAAAAGATGACAGTGTTGTATGGCTCTTATTCCCTAGTTTTACGGCAATTGAAGAGGCCTTGTTAAGCCACATCTTAACTGTTATGCTAAGCAGAGTTTTCCAATATCGGGCAATTATTATTTTAGCTGTAAAATTAAATAAGGTTAAATAGATAATAAGGTCCTTATTTTTAAGCTTGAGGTTTGGTACTATAAATAAATGCAGTAAGCCTAAATCTGGGGAGCATTCAATTCTTTATTTAGCAATTACCGTATTCTTATCTCAGAAAAATGTAATCCCAGAAGGGTGAAAGTAGACTTCAAATTACAGAGACAATCGGGACCAGAATTGCCATTCCTAAATAGCAGGATTGTAAAGCTTGAATATCACATGACTGTGTCACTCCAGGGGTCCCAATTCCAGGGGTCCCAATTGTTGTTGTTAAGTGAGGACCACTCAGATGATCATGACTTTCAACTTCCTGCCGGCTTCCCCATTGATTTGCTCATGGAAAGCAGGCAGGGGACATTGGAAATCGTGACCATATGACTGCAGCTCACTTCAATACCATAATTACAGGCTGTATACCAAGCACCAGCGTCACAATTCTATGACCTCAGGGGCACAGCAACAATTGGAATTCTGAGAACCAGTCATAAATCCTCCTCATTCAGCAGTATCCAAGTTTGAATGGTTTCTGAATAAATAATTGTTACCCAAAGATCGCCTGTATAGCTTTCTCACATGACAAATACAAATTTTAAAAAGTGAACTTTTCTTAAAACTTCTCTAACTTTTGTAAGCATAATTTGTGTGTGTGCGTGTGTGCGTGTGTGTGTGTGTGTGTGAGAGAGAGAGAGAGAGAGATGATAGATAGATAGACAGACAGACAGACAGACAGACAGATTTATTCTAACTGGAATCAAGTGCCAGCTATGTATAATCTTCCACTATAGTTCTTGCATTGAAACAAAAATAAGTTCACCAGGTTTCCATAATTTCTGCCTGTATGGTGTGAACCAAGATCACTATCCCAAGCTTCCTTTAAACCATCGAATGGATCACCTATTTCTAATTACAGTAATAACCTATACTTTTTGGAGATTATTCCTTTTGGTTGATCTAATTAATAAAGTATTAAATTCTAGAAGTTGGTATAATGCCATGTTGCTTGAAGCTCTATTGTACTATTTCTATTACCCCAAAGAGATTTGAGTTGAGACCAAAAGAATCATGGTAACTTATCACCTATGCATTGCTCTATCTGATCTTTATTGAAAAGTTCCTTATTACTATAAAAATCTTATAATATATAAATATTATATTAATTCAAAAATTTAATTTTAGCTCAACCACAATGTTTATCCTGGTTTATATGTATTATTAAATGAATTTTTAAAAAATCATTTATCAAAGCTATGTATATACTCTTCCAGACTTGAAACATCATTTTCATAAAAGCATTTTTAATCTGTTTTATTCTAGAAAAATATTTGGCTGAAAAGAATTGATTTATAAAATTATTTGGCTCTAATATACAGTAGTCTAAATTTGGATCTATTGTACATGCAAAGGGAAAAAAATGCCACTTGCATTTACAATTTTGTGTGTAGCAGAATATGTACAAGCTTCAGAATGGTCTGATAAAACTCAATGACTTCCTGATTGCATCATTCAACATGGTTGTCTCACCAAACTCTGACATACAATCAATAATACAATTTCTACACATTGTATAATCTAGGTATTGCATTTCTCTAAAGTTTTTAAGTGAAGATGTTTACTGAATTGTAGAAAGAATTGAAGGAATAACATTTTCAAAGTTTTCATTTAGTTCTTGATACTTCCCAGATTTACCATAATTAAAACCACTAAAACCAAAAATAGCTTTATAAAACAATAACAATTATTTCATGAAAGGTACCAATCCTTTTCATTTATTGCATCATTATATTTATATCTGAAAGCAGTGCCTTTGAATTTCACAAAACATAGAAAGCCTTATTGTTAAATATCACTTATATTTAGTCTTTCTCAAAAATTATAATTAAGATAAAATAGAATGCATTCTGGGCTGTTGGTCTGAGATCCGAGCTTGGCAATTTGGTTGCAAATGTTTCATCACCATTTGAGAAGACATCGACAGAGCACTTTGAATTGTCCTCGTCTGTCAGAGCACTGGCCTTTAAATACCTTCTTATGTGATGCAAGTTAGTGTGGATGTTTCTTCGGCTACATCTGAATCATGGTCTGACTTCGGGCTGTTTGATCGGCTGGCTGTTGTTACTGAGGCATGATCTTTGGTTTTAAATATCATCTGTGTGATGTAAATTAGTGTTATTTATTTATTTATTATTTGTTTATTTTATTTATTTGTCAAGCATATATAACAGGTAAAAGTATAAACATAATTTGAATATATGAAATGAGTAAGAGTAAAAAGGAATATTAGGATAGGGACGGTAGGCATGCTGGTGCACTTATGCATGTCCCTTACAGACCCCTTAGGAATGGGGTGAGGTCAACAGTAGACAGTTTAAGGTTAAAGTTTGGGGGGATTGGGGAGGAAACTACAGAGTCAGGTAGTGCATTCCAGGCATTGACCACTCTGTTACTGGAGTCATATCTTCTACAATTGAATTTGGAGCAGTTTACCTTGAGTTTGTATCTATTATTTGCTTGTGTATTGTTGTGGTTGAAGCTGAAGTAGTCATTGACAGGTAGGGCATTGTGGCAGATAATTTTATGTACTCTGCTTAGGTCAGACTGAAGTTGGCATAGTTCTAAGTTGTCTGAGCCCAAAATTTGGAGTCTGGTGGCATAAGGTATTTTATTGCGGGTAGAGGAATGGAGGACTCTTCTTGTAAAATATCTCTGGACTCTCGATTGTATTTGTGTCCGATATGCAGTGCGGGTTCCAGACAGATGAGCTGTATTCGAGACTTGGTCTAGCAAATGTTTTGTATGCTCTAGTTAGTAGTACAATATTACCAGAGAAGAAGCTACGCAAGATTAAGAACTCTTAATGCCTTTTTGGCAATGTTTGTTCAGGTATGTTCTGCCCCAGCTACGGACCCCAAAGAACGCAGCACACACAAAGTCCGTACAAACCTTAGTTTACCAATTAAGGACTACTAATGAGTTTTTCTTAGTAGTTGTTCAAACAGAAGTACAGTTTAAATCAGTCTTTTCTGAACAAGGGCTGTTAAGTTAAGTTCATTAACAGCTGACAAGAATCCAAAGAATAACTCAATTCTGAAACACAGTATTTCAGATAACCGTAATCTTATTGTGGTTGGCAGAATGCCCAGAAGCAATTTGCAGGAAAACTGACAAGAAAGGAGCAAGAGCAGATCAGACGTTTCTGGAATCAAGACACAAAGGAATATGAACGAAGTTGTTTCCTGCAAATTGCCTCAGTTGTCATCCTTCCTTAAATAGGCTAGGGGAGTGGCCAATTAGCCCCAAGCCTTACTCTCGAGGAGACCTCCTTCTGAGGAGCCACTCCTGCCTTTTGGCAGCTTTGCGCGCTTGTGCATCAAGAAGAGACTCCTCCTCCTCTTCCTCTTCACTTATGGGAGCTTCTGTAGGTTCTGACGGCCCTGGCTGAATCCCCGCCTCTGGCACCACATCTCCAGCCTCCTCATTGTCTGACTCGAGTGCCAGCTGCACAGGCTGCTGGCGCAGCACCACACCAGCCTCCTCACTGTAGGAATCAGCTACTAGCTGCACAGGCCACTGACGAGCCACAACAAAGTATTGCTAAAATCATAATCTGGTTTTGGTCTGTTTGAATGGTTGGTTTTTGTTACTGAGACATGGTTCGATTTCTTGTGAGCTGATGGGTTGTGATTTTAGTTGTTGCGTAGTGGGGAGCCTGTTGGTTTTAAATGCTATCTTCAGGATTGTGGTTGATGCACTTCTTTCGTTCTCAGTTGAGACCAACCATAGGGTTGGAAAGCTGCAATAATCCAAAGGAAAATGTCAGTTTTGCTGCCGTTTCCAAAAAAAATCACAGGACTCAAAAAAACAAAACAAAAAACACCTGACTCAGCTCCTCAAAAGATCACATTGTGAATATCAATCAGGCCTATAACCAATCCCCACATTAGTGCAAATTACTTAAAGAGAATCAGGTTTGAGTCCTTGGGGAAAGAAACAATAGTGGAGAAATTGTCTTGAAAATGGCTATAAAATGAAGTCTAGCCAAAGACTTAAGCGAACAATCCCTCCAGGTGTCTTCTAGATTTAGTGGCTTTTTAGAAAGGCGGTAAATGCTAAGCTTTATTTTTGTGTAATTAGGTTAGGTTTAAGTGTTATTAATTAAATGTGTGAGAGAGTGAGAAAAAGAAAAAGACACTGGTTGTACTGAAAATAACAAGTTCTGTTCTTTCTCTTGCATCAATCTGGACATTTCTTTTCAACACAAGAATATATGTGGTGTGGTTGCTGGTGTAGGAGTTGTACATGTCTGAAGACCTGGAGAAACTCATTCCCACAGAATTGCTGCAGTTCACTAATATTCACTAATATTAGACTTAATATTTGACTATCAATAGGGAGCTGTTTTCAACTGGATAGAATGGAGGGTGGTTCTCTAAGGGATTTCCAATGATCTCCCTGTGTCTCTTATTCATTCATCCAATCTCCCTCCAACCATTGCTACAATAGATGAAGAACTGCAAACTAGAAAAGAATTGCACGTCATATCTTTCCAACTCAAATTGCCTATAAAGCAGGCGACAAATTTGGGAGAGGTAGTACAATTTTTAGTCAGCACTTGATAAATTGTTTTCAGAAGCTTCCTTGAATGTTCCTTTTGTTCTCTGAAGAATAGCCAACCATATGCAAAAAGAGAAACACGGACAATTTCACATAATGCACTTTTCAAGTCATCCTGATTTTGGAGTCGTAATTAGCGTAATTGTTAGGAATTCCACACTTTTCTACCTCAGGACTCTGATGAGGCCAATTTGCAACCATTAAATTTATTAATACTTCTGGCTTTTCCTGAATTGCACATTCCAGATGTTTTGTGACACTTGCTATGTTTCATCTTGATGATAACGATATAGGAAAAACTAGAACTAACACGCAGATAAATAAAGGGCTTTGTTTTGTTTTGTTCTCTTTTAAAGTAGCTCCTGGTGACTTCCTTGTCATGTAAATAAGTTGTCTTGGTAACAATGACATGCCATTCTGCCTTCTGTGATGTTTTGATAGTCCAGTCAAGCCTGCATAAAAATAGAAAAATCTCCTATAGTAAAATTCTTTCTGTTCACAGCATTTTAGCTGCTCTCTTTCAATCCTAAAAGTAGGACCAGGAATGTCCAAGTACGTACAGGCTGACTACTGTATCACAATGATATCCCACCTAATTTATGATGCCAGCAATACAAGCTGCCTGTTTTGGCAATAAGCGACTGGTAAATAAAGCTCTCTGCTCTGCCATCTTAAAATTCTGCAACCTTAAAGCAAATTTGCTGCCCTCCAGCATAATAGGGCTTTGTTCTGTTCCTAGTATAAAGATAACTGAACAGTCTGGTTGGAGTTTGTAGATAAAACAGATTGAGAGACTGTTAGATTTGTTTCAAGATCAAAATAAATATCTGGGCCATTTTTGATCTATTGAAAATAACAAACTCTATACCAACATCTTTCTTTTCCCTTTTCATGTGTTCCTATCATCTTTATTTTCATTTGTATTTTATAATTTTCATAAAAGTTTATGAAAAGTAACAAACCTTCAAATAATGTTTGTGTTTCACTATTTAGAATCAAGATGGCATATCCCAAAGATTGAGAAGAAACTCTAGCTTGATAGGGATGCAAAACTTTTAAAGCAATTTTTGCCCATCCTCTCACTGAAGTGCAGAAAAAGTGCAGAGAACAGCAACAAAGATGATTAGGGGACTGGAGGCTAAAACATATCAAGACCGGTTACAGGAACTGGGTATGTCTAGTTTAATGAAAAGGACCAGGGGAGACATGATAGCAGTATTCCAATATCTCAGGGGCTGCCACAAAGAAGAGGGAGTCAAACTATTCTCCAAAGCACCTGAGGGTAGAACAAGAAGCAACGGATGGAAACTAATCAAGAAGAGAAGCAATTTAGAACTAAGGAGAAATTTCTTGACAGTTAGAACAATTAATCAGTGGAACAACTTGCCTCCAGAAGTGGTGGATGCTCTAACACTGGAAGCTTTTAAGAAGATATTGGATAACCATTTGTCTGAAATGTGTAGGGTTACCTGCCTAAGCAGGGCGTTGGACTAAAACAGGGATCACCAACCTTTTGGACCTTAGGGACCACTACATTCATAATTTTAAATCCCGTGGACCACTAATATGATCTGCCTAATGACCAACTGGGTGGGCGCGGCTAGGTAGTCATGTGACTGGCTGGGTGTGGCTAACTCAATGTCACTCATATCAAGAGGCGCCTTGCCAGCCTCTATTCACCCCTCCCCTCCCAGCTACTCCTTGCCTGCCCGCCTGGGCTCCTTAGGGCCCAATTGGAAGCAGTTGTTGGAGCTAAGCAGCCACAAGAAAGAATTGGCAAAACAGCTGGCTCAGTTCAAATTGGATCTGACCGAGGAAGAGGCTCAGCAGAAGCACCTCATTGATGACTACGAGCATAGGCTTTCCAAGCAGAGGGAAGACCTGCGGGAGTGCAAGGCCAGGTTCTGAGTGCCTGGAGGCTCAGTGGGCTGAAATGGTCAGCCAGTTCCAGGCCTTGATGCAGTCCCTCTGGAACAAGGCCCTCCGGCTCTTCCCTCCAGCCTTTGCCAAAGCCTCGCACCAGGAGGCTGAAGCAGAATTTCAAGTCAGAATTTCTCCTCCCCTCCAACCCGACAAAAAGAGCCTGATGGGGGAGACTCTCTGCAGCAACCCAAACGTTCATTGCATGTATTCAGCCCAGGGGCTGTAGTTTGATTTAGTGCAATATAAAAAATGCAAATAATTTTTCTATGGACCACCAAAATTTTCTCACAGACCTCCAGTGGTCCACAGACCACCAGTTGGTAACCACTGGACTAGAAGACCTCCAAGGTCCCTTCCAACTCTGTTATTCTATTCTATTCTAAGGTGCAAGTATATTTCTCAGGATCCCTTCATATAAGAGTAGTATAAGTATAGGGATTTCTTGTATATTGGCTCCCTGTCTAAACACATTTTAAACCTTAAAGAAAAAAAGAAAAACCAGCACAAAACAATGGAAAAACATGGTCTGGGATTTTTAAAAAATGTTTTAGAATGTTTCAGAATCATATTAGCCAAATGCTTAAAAGATGCTAGTTATGGATTTCAGTTCAGATGAGTAAGTTGTTCTGTAGATGCTCTCAAATGACCTTCCATTCCTACCTGACGTATTTCTGGTTTGAAAATTAGCATTTATGGTTTTGGGGCTGAACTTCTGTTCAGATAATCTGATAAAGCATGCTTCAAAAGCATGCCTCATTTTGCAAAACAATATTATGTTTCTTTTATTGCCTTTAATTTGATGCTCTGCTTAAGATACATTAGTTCCTGAGAAGAGTTAAGAGCCTTTATCTTACAAGTCAATCAGCTGATAGGATCCCAGGACTAAATTCGTTTCTCAGATATGCAGATGGGCTGTTCTTCTGGTAAGAAAATGCTGACTGAGAGACAAGGTATTAAACAATTTTGGCTGTGGGAGTACTTTCTCATGGCTGAGTTACTGAGTGCAATTCAAATTATCTGCTGCTTGAAAACATCTACAGTCATCAATACTGGCATAAGATAATGGCTTTCAAGTGATAAAACTTGCAAATGTGTGATATCTCCCTACTTTGAAAATGAGAAGACACAATTCCCATTGAAGAGCCATTCCATTAGGAGAAACTCTTTTTAAGAGCCGTGGTGGCGCAGTGGTTAGAATGCTGTATTGCAGGCTACTTCTGCTGACTGCCTGCAATATGGCAGTTCAAATCTCACCCGCTCAAGGTTGACTCAACCCTCCATCCTTCTGAGGTCAGTAAAATGAGGACCCAGATTGCTGGGGGCAATAGGTTGACTCTGTAAACCGCTTACAGAGGGCTGTAAAGCACTGTGAAGCGGTATAATAAATCTAAATTGCTATTGCTATAACCTGGCTGGTGGCTTACTGCATTAGCAAGATTTTGAAAAAAGAACATTAAACGTTTTTTGATCGATGTCTTATTTCATTCTGAATTTAAATATTTATAGCACACTTTTTTGGTGCCTTTGAACTTCTTTGGTGTTGGAGAAGACTCCCGAGAATACTGTGGATAGCGAAGAAAAGTAACAAATGGGTTATTGAACAAACCTACTCAGAGTTCTCACTCAAGGCACAACTAGGCTCAAATCATCCTATTTTAGACACATTATCTGAACGCCCAGCTTTCTATAGAAAGCTTTAATACTGGGAAGATAGAAGAGAGAGGATGACCAGCAGCAATCCCTTACGGAGGATATGGGTGCATCATTGGAAGACAGGAGTGTAGGACAGATTATCATGAAGAAAATCTATGTGGTCGTTAACAGTCAATAATGGTGCACAATTAATAGAACATCCTTAAAATCATCCCCAAAGTAGCGAAAAGTATAATTTCCAATGTCAGGGCTCATTTCCCACGCAACAGATTTTCAGGTACAGAAAAACCAGAATTCCCTTTTAACATAGAAGCCTGGTGGCGCAGTGGACTAAGTGCTGTTAAAGTAGCACTTAGTTGCCAGCTGCCTGCAATTACTGCAAATTCCAATCTCACCAGGCCCAAGGTTGACTCAGCCTTCCATCCTTCCGAGGTAGGTAAAATGAGCACCCGGATTGTGGGGGCAATAAACTGACTTTGTATAAAAAAGAACACCACTTGGGGGGGGGGAGGGCGAAAGCCCTACTAAGCAGATATATACAAATGTATGAAGGCTATTGCTTAATGCATTGTAAGCCGCCCTGAGTCTCCGGAGAAGGGCGGCATATAAATCGAACCAATAAATAAATAAATAAATAAATAAAAACATCCAGTTTCTTCTCTTCGTCATTTCGCACATGCGCAAATTATCTTCCAATCCTGTCTTGCCCGTTTTCAGCAAATATGAGGACACTTTGAGCATCCACGTGCACATCTCGATCTTTTGGCTGGTGGGTTTTTTGTGGTTGTTGTTTTGGCAAGTTGCCTGAAAGACAATATAGAAAATAGTTGCCGTAATTTAAAAAGAAGGAATATATAAATCAATATCGGGATCATATTATGCTAGGAGTGTTTGATTAAATAAACTGAGCCGCGGTGCATCTCAAATAAAGGGGGGGGGGGGGAAGGACACAGGGAAAGTTTGCACATGCGCAGTAGTCAAACGGCAGGACGCTGGATAACCCGGAAGAGAACGAAGAGGTGAAAGGTCAACTATTGAAGCGACGGCATGGCGGCCGGCTCTGAGGAGGGAAAACCTCTTCAGGGGAGACCTGATGCTGACGCAACGAGCGAGGTTGCTTATGGCGAGAAGGCTCATGGAAACCCCGCGGAACCCAGCGAGGCCGCGTTCCCGCCGACTTTTAGCGTCTCCGAAATTAAGAACAAGCAGCGGCGCCACTTCATGTTCCTGCGCTGGAAGCAGCAGCAGAAGAAGGTGCGAAGGAAGGGGTCGCAGAGCTTTGAGTCTCTTTCGCGTTTAAACCCGAGCTTGTTCATTAGGAAGGAAGGAGGGTGGTTGGTAGTCGTATAGTTAATTGGGAAGGGCAGATGTTAATAAAATAAGAGAAATGGAACCCTTCGAGTCTGAAGTTGCTCGGTGGGGGCTCAGAGATTGATAAGCAAATTGTTATCCTCAGAAACATGAGAAGAAAGAATAGGACTTAGACTTGGAAATTTGTTAAAGCAATGCATGGTGGGTTTTCGTCTGTATGGTGACATGTGACTAATTTTTTATAATCCATCTAATTTCTTTTGTTCAACTTTCTTACTCCTACAGGAAAAATTAGCCCTTAAGAAAAAGAAGAAGAAGGAGCGGGAAGCCCTTGGAGATAAGGTAAAAAGGAGTGAGTGACTGAGAAAGAGAGACTTAATCAGATCAATTGTAACTTGCTCTGGCACTTAATTCTGCTGGGGTCAGGGTGGGAGCCCACAAGCAGAACACAATTTCATGTTTCCTGTGAATTGGTTCATCTACTCATCTGTTACTAAATGTTATGTATAACTATCATGATTGCCTTCTCTTCCACCTTTGCCTCTGTATGCTGTAATCGTAAATTCCAATTTATGTCTGGCTATGTCAAGAATGACTTTTTCTTTTGAACCCAATTATATCTTTCAGTTTCTATAGTGTAAAAGAGAAAGACATTTTTTCTAATCCACTTCCTTTAAAATATTAATGTTGCTCAATTTCTTTTTTTATAAGATCAAAATCCATCTTTTTGCAGCATTCTCTGGTTTACAGTATTCTTTGTGATGTCATGATTAGAATTGTAATATTAACTATGGAAGCAATATTAATTTCTTTAAAGGCATTAATAATAGTGATACTTTTATTTTCAGTCCCTTTATTGATCCCTAGCAAGGATTTTGCCCTTTTCAATATTTAATATTAATATTAATATTTGTACTGCACTATCACTCTGAAACTTTGGCTACTAATTGGGTAATCTGCTGTTTTCCATTTATTTTGTTCTGTAATTCATACATCTTTCAGCCGATAGCTCAACTTGCCTACCTTTTTTCTAATTTTTTTGATGCTATTACTAAACTACTTCAATATTCTTTAAATGGAACAGTTGTTCAATATGAAATTTATTAATTTCAGATCTCAACTTCTGTTTTATAGGCACCACCAAAACCAGAACCAAAAACCATTGAAAACCAGCGGGTATATGATGAAACCACAGTTGATCCAAATGATGAAGAGGTAGTTTTTCTATAAGCATTTTAAAGGAAAGAAATGCAGATAAATAATTAGGCAATGAATTTGGGCACACATTTTCACCTTTCTGTAACATTGTAACAGTTGGCAGGATGGTTCTTTGAAGTACATGCATCCATTTTGTCAACATTTAATTCTTCAAACTCTTTTTTCCAAAATAATTTTTTATTGTAACAAGTACATTATAAATGCTGACACAACTATTTTTATTTTTAAATGGAAGGTTCTGATTCCTGCAAATTGACTATCGCTGCAATTTCATACAAATGTCATTATTATATATTCCAGGTTACTTTAGATGACGCTACAGATGAATTTGCTCCTTACTTCAACAGGCAAACTGTTCCAAAAATTCTCATCACTACATCTGACAGACCTCGTGGGGTAAATTAACTTTTTAAGATTGATAATATTTTGCTTTGATTGAGGAATTTATATACTTAAAAATATGGATTGTGGAATATATTAGCTGTAATATACTGTTTTGTAAAATAGTTGTGTGTGAGTAAGATAAATTGGACAGTAAACATTTAATAATTATATAGCAATCAGTCACTGTTGCTTTAAATTGCCTGGATACTGTATTATAGCCAAAATTGATTGAGATAGTCAGTCATTGGTAAACTTAAGAGTTTTAAGTTTAAATAAGCATTGACTATTTATTATTTAAGTTCAGTGAGAGGGAAGGTAAATGTCTTACAGGTTTTACTGCCCAAGTTGGATGTATTTGTTTCATCTTGTCAATATGTCACTAATTTCATGAACTGCAGATAGCAGTATTTCTTTCCATATAAAAAAAAGAGACAGCCTAAAGTTTGTGTGTGTAATGAATTACATTTGATATATACATACATGTATATGAATTATACTTGAACTTTTTTTGTTTTGGCAGAGAACTGTGAGATTCTGTGAACAGTTATCCACATGTGTTCCAAATTCACATGTTTATTATAGAAGAGGACTGGCTTTAAAAAAAATTATTCCACAGTGTATTTCAAGGGATTTTACAGATTTGATAGTTATCAATGAAGATCGTAAAATACCAAGTATCCTTCATGAAAACTGCAGTGCTATTTGTAGGCACATCTCTATTAGAGCAGCAAATTTACTGTTGGATTAGAAGAGAAGGATTTAGTACTCGTTTCTGTATGGCATGTTTAATAAAACTGAAGCTGGGCATAAAGTACAAAAAATGTTTTACTGTATGGATTTTCTGGGAAAATGTTTTCTGCATAAATTGCATTAGTTATAATTCCCATGTTTAATTATATCTTAACATATTTGAAATAGATGGGCTTGTATTAAGTCATTTGCCTGAAGGCCCAACTGCTCACTTTAAGATGAGCAGTGTTCGTTTACGAAAAGAAATAAAGGTGAGTTTACTTCAATAGCCAATTTCTTTGCTTGTTAATGTTAACATTCAATACAGTGTTTTCATTTTTAACTTTTAGCGAAAAGGGAAAAATCCCACAGAACATCAGCCTGAAATAATCTTGAATAACTTTACAACACGATTGGGCCATTCCATTGGTCGCATGTTTGCTTCTCTCTTTCCTCATGATCCTCACTTTGTTGGCAGACAAGTAGCTACATTTCACAATCAGCGTGATTATATCTTTTTCAGATTTCATAGGTAAGCAAGTATTTGAACATTTATGCTACAAGTGATTTTTGTATGACAGCTTTGTTAATACTGTGTATTGCCTTTAACAGATACATCTTCAAAAATGAGAAAAAAGTGGCCATTCAAGAACTAGGCCCACGTTTTACCCTAAAATTAAGGTCTCTTCAAAAAGGAACTTTTGACTCCAAGTTTGGGGAATATGAATGGATTCACAAGGTAGTATCCCTCAACAAAGCATTGCAGAATTTTATATACTGCTATTTGGCTAAATTTTGCAGTTAAAGAATTTCTTACCAAGTGTTTTGTGTGTGACCAATAGTGGTCACACATGCTTGCAGACATGGATGCAGTCTGCCTATATACACTAGGTGCATGTGAGTGGCAATTGAGGGCTGCTTGATTTCCTATTTGCAAGTTAACAGATATTGTCAGCCCTCTCAAGTAAACCGCATAGGAAACACAACTAGATTAACTAATTATAATTTATTTTAAGGCTACATTAACGGAACCTTTTTAGTCTGAAAGTACACACTTCCTACCACCAGTTGTGCTTGATCAAGTAGGGCAGGTTCTTCTTAAATTTCATTTTCTGACCATTAAGCTACAGGGAGCTCCTGCATCTCTTGTCTGGTTGTTTCCTAGGCAGCGTCTCTTCCTCTCATTCTCCAAGGTCATCAATACATTCCATTCCAAGGTAGTCCTCAACTTATAATTGGAATCAGAATGTTTGTTGCTAAGGTGATCATTAAAAAGTTGCACCCAGTTTTGCAATCTTTTTTTGGTATGATCATTAACATCACAGTTAAGTGAATTCAGCTTCCCCCGTTGAGTCTGCTTGTTGAAAGCTGGCTGGGAAGGCCATAAATAGCAATCACTGGACACCACTGCACTGCAACTGCTGTATACACGGTCACTAAGTGACTAAATTTTGATCCTGTTACTGTAGGAATACTGCAATAGTTGTTAATGTGAGAACCAATCATAAGTCACTTTTTGCAGTGCCTTCATAACTTCAAACGGTCACTAAACAAATGGCTGTAAATCAAGTACTATCTATAATTGTATTTGGTGGACATTCAGTGAAATGGAATATTGACTAGCTGGCCTTCAGTCTTATCCACAATTATTCTCATGTTCTCACTACCTATGATTATAATTGAGATATTTTTAAATACTTGAGACACATCAAGATTTCCATGATTTCATTAATAAAAAGTCACTCAAAAATGGTAAACTTAGATTACAATAATTGCATTCTAAAGAATAGAATAATTTTGAAAACCAGTATAAGTTATTTTTGGCACATGCCCCACCCATATTAGAGACACTAGTCTTCAAAAGTATTCAAAATATAATTGAAAAGGAACAGAGGTCAGAGTGCTGTGAATGTTTAGATGGCCTTTAATACAGTCAGAGAGCCTTGCCTATTTACAACAGTACTGTTTCAAGGGAGTATCCTCATATCAATGCATTTTAAGATTACTTATTTAAAATTATTTAGAAAAACAAGGTTTCAAAAACAGGTTATTGAAAGCAGATCAAATAAATAGGAATTCTGTGTTAATACACAAGCTGGTGGTGAGGACAGAAATAAATGAAGCTTTTGCACTTATATTACATACTAAAAAGATTTCTATTTGAGTTCAGGGCTTTAAGGTTGTCAGAAAATGGGAATGTAATCTGATGACTTCCTGTGTGTTTAAGATCATGTCCAATAAACCTTTATTAACGGACATTGTTTGGCAGTAAGAAATCTAAAGGTGAAGACTAAACCTAGGCAGGCTTAAATTTGTTGTGATATATTAACCTGTAATTACTTTCATTTCAGGCATGCCTTAAAAATCTTGTAATTTGGTATTATCTTATTGCTCCATAATCTGAATTGTATTACAGGAATTTACAAATATTTATATTTTTGTAGCAAACCATAATGAACATTGCTGTTTTTCAGCGTCGTGAAATGGACACAAGCCGAAGAAAATTTCATTTATAAGAATGAACACAGAAATGCCATTTTTGTATTTTTCACACCAACAAAAGCTTCTGAAATATCCTTGAAGATATTCAAGTTACAAATGGACCATCACCACCACCACCCCTGCGAACATGACCATAACCCTATTCTCTTCAGGGTTGAAAATTCAGTTACTTTTTATAAATAATAGAAAACTTCAAGTAAGAGGAAAAAGACTGCATCAGTCACTATCTCCTTTTGTTAAGTCATGGATCCTTCTCAGAAATAATGTTTTGTAATTTAATTCTTTCATATCTTATCCTGAATTAAAGTATATCTAGTTCTGGATCTTAAAATAAGGTTTTGTGTTGAATATATTATTTGCCAAAATAAACATTCTACATGTCAAATACTATTACCGTGTATTGGTGATATAGTTCATTAATGCAGAACAGTACAATTTCAGATATAGTGGCTATACAAAATTGGCCTTCAGTAAGCTAAATTAAAGTTATTTTAAAATTAAATAAGGAACTGAAATATTCTGCCAAGTACCTATCCAAAGAATAAATGGGAAATGATTTTTTTTTAACAGGAAGAAGAAATTAGGTAATACCCCATTTTCTCTGCCCATCTTAATGAAACTTGAGATAATGGAAATTCTGTTATCTATAATCACAGGGCTTCCTTATGGACTGAAAGAAAACCAAAGTTCTCTTGAATATAATCTGATCAATATTACTTAATTCATATGTAATTCTAATCTACAGAGTAACCTTAAATGCATTAATATTTATTTACATACATGTAGGTACTACAAATCAGTTCCCAGTTTGGACACAATGGTAAACTATACTCCCCATTTTTCACTAATTGTCCCCCAGATATACGAAGAAAAACAAAGGATTTTAGATATAAAACTTCAGTTCCTCATCAATGGTCACAGAAATATCTGAAAAATACGTCTTGAAGTTTAACATCTCAAAAACCAAGATCCTGGTCATCAGCAAAATCATTAATTTACCACCGATAACTTTGGAAGGAATACCATTAGAAAAAGTTGAAAGGATCATGTACCTTGGTTCTAATTTACATGAAAGCTAGAACATGATCACTGAAGTAAAAACAAGGATGGAGAAAGCTCGAACAGCATTCTTCAAAATGAAAAAAGGTCTTGCAGTCACGACATAAGCCTAAGATTGAAAATCAGGTTTGTCATATGCTATAGCTTTTCTATCCTGCTCTATGACGTGGAGAGTTGGTCTCTGGCAGAAAGCCACTTGAAGAGTCTAGAAGCATTTGAAATATGGATTTACAGGCGGCTGTTATGTATAAATTGGGTTGATAAAATCAGAAATGAGGTCATAAGCCACCTGGAAAAGCCAAGGGAAATAATCAAAACCATAAAAAAGCGAGTGTTAGAATATTTTGGACATGTGATATGACACCCAGAAAAATACGGCATACTTCACTTAATCTTCCAAGGAAAGATTGAAGGTAAACGAGGTCCAGGCAGAAGAAAAAGACCATGGCTTTAAAATCTAAGGGACTGGTTTGGACAAAACAGCATCTTTTTGTGCAGCTGTTGATAAAAATAGGATCGCCAACATGATAGCCAACGTCTGATGACATGGCACAAGAAGATATGAAACTGAACTACACCTTAAAAGTCACTGTTCAAGTAGGTCAGAAAATTTAATCAATGGTCTCCATGGAAAAATTGTTTCAAATGAATGTGATACTCAACTAATCACCTCTGCACTTAATATAAACTGATCGCTTAGTTAACTCAGATCTTGCTTTGACCTGTCAGGCATGATAATTATGCACCTGTAAATGAGAAAAACTATATGCAGCCAGTTATTTAAGATTATACAGAGTTTGTTCCGAAACTATTTTATAAATTTATTTTTGTTCTATGTTATGTATTTAGTAATCAATTTTAATCTTTTGGTTTCCTTTTTTGACTAATTTATGCCACTCTAGCTTGATGTAAAACAGAAAAGAAACGAAATTGTATTAGATTGGTAAATAGTATATAACAAGGCATTTATTTGTTTATTTTAACTTTATAGAAGGATATTCACAATTTAGGATGCTTCTAGAGGAAAATACAGTTTACTCCAAATTAGTTATGACTATATAACAACTAAAGTAGAAAGAACAAGAACTATACTCATTGTAAACCATTAATTTGTTTGAAGATGCTATTTTGTTTCAGAAAAGCAGGAATATTTTTACAAAATGCACTAACTTTTATAGTATTTTTAGAATAGTGAAGCTTTGAATACACAGTTCAATGTATTAGGACAAGTTCAAATGCTTAACGCTAACATTCAAAATCATGTCAACTCTTTATTGCTTGAATATAAAATTGATTCCCTCACGATACAGAGTAATAGCAACTAGCATACAGCTTGTTAGAGAGGTAGATTTTAAGGGGGTTTGAAACAGTAGCAATCTTACAAGCTCAAAGTTGGCACATTAATACAAAGTTTCTGTACAGGTTCCAAGCCATCTTGTTTCATTTCCATATTCAACATAATCAGCTAGGAAAAGTTGTTAGATCTGCAAGAAATAGAATACATAAACTCATTGAACAAAGCTAACCATAATATTTAAATTGGATGTTACTTACATTCAAATGTTTAAATATGACAATTTTAATAGTCTGCAATACAATAGAACAAATCAAAATAAGCCACAGAAATCAGATGCTGGCCATGTTCATTTATAATGTAAGCTAACAGAAGTGAACATTACTTTGTGGTTAAACTTATTTACTCCCTTTATTGGCTTCCAAACCAAGAGAGAGGACACTAAAACAGCACAAAATGGGGCTCCTAATTCCCCTAAGATTTGTTTCCATTATTTTGTACATGTGTATTTCAGAGACAGATGGGGACAGAAAACGAGTTATTCCGTGCTTTGTTACAGAAATACTCATTTTTACTTCACCAAGGAACAAATTAGAAAGGGAAGACAGTCCATATGGTAAAGATGATCAAAGTACCAGCCAAGATGGTTCCTTTTCAGCAAACCGGTTTGTTGGGTTGTCCAATGCTACTTTAGGTCAGGCTGAGCATACTCGGTAGTTATGTCTTATGTAATGACCACATAATTTTTAAACTGCTGTTAACAAAATCCCATAAAGAGTTATTAACAGAACACCCTCATATGTAATTCTAATCTTTAAGAATATTCAGGAAGGACTTATTTAAAAAAAAAAAAACCCACAAACATGAGATTTTGTGATTTTGTATGATTGAGATGATTGCAAGAACAGAACATCTCTATTCTAATCATTGACCAGAATAACAGTTTTGTAATAGGATTACATGGAAAACCAGTAATTAGGAACAATAAAGGTAGCAATGAAATACAAGAAAGCCAAGATGTTATTTACTGAAGTTTAAATTGTTAACTTAAAAAGCTAAAGGAAAAACTTTCAGTTAAAAATGATATTCATATAAAATGAATATTTAAAATCCATTTAAAATATTATAAAGTATATTATAACTATAATATGCAATATTTTATAAAATTGCTGAATTACATCATTTGTTTCTAAGTAGATTTAGATATAATAGTCACCTTTCATTATGTTTCCCAATAATGCAAAGTCTGAAAGAAATTGTCAGACTTTTAAAGATATGTCTGAGAAAAAATGGACCATAGGATATGTTTGGTCTGCCAGAAAACTTAGAAGTAGAGGTTAATAGAGGTGACAAAATACCATCCAGAAAACTGTTAATTGATGGCATAAAAGGACAATAAAAGAAAATCAATGAATCATGAAAAACAAAATGGGCACATAGTACAAAAACCACTATTGGGGTTCAAACTACCAATAATCCTGGACTTTCAATGGTTATTGGGACTGGAATTTCCATTGCTAAGTAATGCCGTAAAACACCTGCATCACTTAATGATGGCAATCGCTGCAGTCTAGTTTGCTATGGTTAACTGAATCCCACAGTCGTTAGTTGAGGCAAATATTTTGACTTCCCACAGCTAACATCAGTGGACCTACAAGATCAACCAGGCCAGCAGGCAGATAAGTGGCGAATAAGCTGCTGAGTGGGGGAAGGAGGGTCAGGGAAGACATAAGGGGACCCATGACAGAGACAATGCAGATCAAGGAAGGTGGACTAGGCTTGTGTGAGAGGTGCAGGTTGGGAAGGGTGCATGGAGGTGTTTTGTGGGTTGGACAGGGAGAAGAGCACAGGTCAGGCAGAATGCAAGGAGTGAATAAAGTGCAGCATGGGTTGGGAAGTGTGGAAGGTGCACAAGTGGTCAGTGCAAGCAGAGGGGCTGAGGGAGGATGCGCAGATGGAGGAGACTGACCTCAGTGACTTGTGACCTTCCCTATTAGCTTCCTCATTGTCTTTCTGGGGAAGCTGGCAGTAAAGGTTGCAAATGACAATCATGATTGCAGGGAGCTCCAACAGCTCCTGCTTCAGTATGAACCTGTTACCGTGTATCCAAATTACAATCCCATGACCATGGGGGTACTGAGATAGCCAGATGTCCAAGAACCTGGTCATAACTACCATTTCTTCAGTGCCATCATCGAAGTTATGATTCTAAACAAATAGTCATAGTCAAGGACTACCTATATCCTATTTCCATAAAAGAGATCAGGGGATGGCATCTAGCCAAGCATGATGGATGCTGAAACAGTTAAATCTGGATACCACCTCATTGGAAAACCATAGGAAATCCCAGAGTTTCAGAATGTCTAGGAAAAAACCATCCTAGTAGAATGCAATGTCCAACTACTTATTATAAAATATTACAAGTATTTGGTATGTAGTTATTGGAAGTCCAAGATGAACATTCAGGATTCTTTTACCTCTTTTAATAAGAACGAACTTTGCTGTGAAAGACTGTATTTCAGTATTCAAAATCATAATAAATTGTGAAATATTGGTCATGTATCTTTCAATAAAAATGATATTTTGTTAAAACTACAAATTTTAAGTAAAAACTTATGGTACAATCTGAAGGAAGGAAGTCCCCCTTTATTCAGCACTTACTTCCTTCAGATTGTACCAGTTCTGTACAAAAAAGTTGTACTATTCTGTATAAAATTAGCTTATAGGAAAGCATGTGACATATTTTGAAGGATAAGTCATGAACTACTATACCTGAGGATAAGGGTAGCAATTTTTGGATGGATAGAGACGGACACTTAATGCCTTTTAGGAGACACATAAATCAGGCTATGGTTCTCTAGGTTTTAAAGGAGATAAGGGGAAAATTTATTTTTTAAAAATAAGCCTCTATTTATTTTGTGTTTATTTCCTGTTTCCAGAAACAGAATTTCTGATTACTTTTACAACTGTGACCAAGCACACATTGTGTAAGGTTGCAAAAAAAGTCCAGAGATCACCACCCCTGCTTTAGGTAAAGTGAAGTCATAGTTAACTTTAAAGCTTTACAAGTGAAAGATTCCAGTGGCTCACCAAATCAGAGAAAGGAACAGACTTTCTGTGGTCTGAATGGATTTGTACTTGATGAAACTCCTGTTAATAAAGGATCATGATGTGCATTTTGAAGGCAAAACTGCTTCAGATCAGCTGCAGCTTGTGAAACCTATGAACAGAAAACCACATTTACATAATGCAATAATGGATTTTAGTAATATAATTAATAACTAATGTTGAAACTGGCTGGACATCAAAAAAGTGTTTTGCTTCCCCAATTGACTATACAGGTGTGCCTCAACTTATAACCAATAATTTAATACCATTCAAAATTACAACTGACCTACCTAGAGCTACTAAATTTTTTGAAGTTACAGCAGCTGCAGACACACTCATGTCATGTAATCACATTTTGAGCACTTGGCCAACTAGCTCACCTTGACAATCATCTGCAGTATTCTTGACAATCATCTGCAGTATATGATCATGTGACCATAATTTTTTTTTTTTTTTTGCCAGTTTCTCATGTTTATTTCCAGATAGTGACATAAAAAACTGATTGGGAAAAATGGGTTCAGTTAACTCAAGGGTGTCAAACTCAAGGGTGGTTAGATCTGGCCTATGGGGCTGGCCTGGAAAAAGTAAAGGACCGGTCCGCGGTACCTCTGGCGGCCAAAATGGCTGCACGCTGCCTCCCCATGCCCCATTTTGGGCCTGAACAGCCTCCATCACTCTAGCAGCCAAAACAGGGCATGGAGGGCCTTTTGCGCCCCACACACCCTGTTTTGGGTTTGGACAGCCTCCTGCAGCACTCTGGCAGCCAAAATGGGGTGCAGGGATTTTGGCCAGCAGAGTGCTGGAGGCATCCATCCTGTCTCCCCCAATCGTCCCCCACCCCACCCCGGCCAGCCAAGGACAACTACAATGCTGATCTGGCCCTCGAAGAAATCCAGTTTGACACCTCTAAGTTAACTGCTGCCTCTGCTTAACAACTATCGGAAAAATGATTGCAACTTCAAATCTAGTCACGATACCTCAATTTATGACTGCAACAATTTATGAGTCTAATTCCAGGCTCATTATGATCATAAATCAAAGACTATGTGTACAGTAGATTAATTACAATATTGTCCAAAATTATCCCATCAACAGTCTATAAGAACATTTGGGATTGTCAAATGCATACCCTATCTTCATACAAAAACATCTTCACAACCAGACTATGTTTATTGTCAATGGCAGGAATTCCCCAAAATCTCATAAAATTCCTGCCAATTGGTATAAGTCCCAGATTCAGCCTTTTAAAATCACCAGCTTTTAAATCAGTTGCAGGTGTTCTATGTCATTTCCTGACTATCTCAAAGTAATAATCAGAGACTGCAATATTTGTTTCAGAGCATATTGTTTTTGATAGAACATCAAATGAAAATTTAGTCAGTTTACTAAAGTATATTAAAAGTTCAGTAACTGCTCAACAAGCTAACTTTCAATGTTAAAATTCATGTTAGGCTATTGTCAAATATGACAATACATTTTTTGCTCTTCAGAATTCTTGTAAAAGAATTGAAGGGTCTCAAATGCTTAAGAAATGTGCGTTAGCAAATATTTTATTGTGAGTCTTCCTTATTAATGGAGAAAGCAAATGTGTTACAATTCAGGTTTTGAAGATGATGAAGATGGTGGCAAGCAGCATTATTACAATCGTTTTAATTAACGAAGACAGCAAATGTTTTGAATCAGGTTTGAAAAACAAAACCCAGCAAAGAATTCTTCCTTTCGAAAAGCTTTTCCTGGCCAATAACTCACTCCCCATTTTGCAACAAGGGTGGAGTCCCAAGTTGGTTTGCCAGATGGCGTTTATTCTTTTCTTTTTCCTCTGAAGAACAAGAAAGCTCTAGATCGAGATGATAAATTGCGTCCTTTCTTTCACAGCGATCCCGAACCTAAACGGGGAAACCCTGAACGAACCCGCAAAAGGATCAGAATCAGCAAAACTTGATCCAAGTGGGATCCAATGCGACTGGGACCGGCACGGTGCCCTCCCTCCAACTCCCACAGCTTTGAGGAAAATGCTATTTGGGGGGGGGGCTTGGTTCCATACATTAAAATGTATTTTTAATCATAAATACATTTATGATAAATGTATGATAAAATCAAGAGCTGTCGGGCTAAATCTGGCTCGCCAGGGAGGGGCCGCACACACTGTGGTTAGGGCTGCTTAAACCGGAGTTAAATTGTACGGCGTTTCATAGGCCAGTGTTTCTTCAACTTTTGTCTCTAGGGTTCCTTTCCCACCTTTAAAAATTAAGAAGCCCCAAAGAACTTTTGCTTGCGTGGGTTATTTTTTAATCGATGTTTACCGCATTAAATTTTAAAACTGGCACATTTACTTTCCTAAGTTGCCCGATTTCAATACTGTATTATTTTTCAACCTAACTTTGATGAATAATTTCGATTTCGTGGACCCCTCTAAGAGGGTCTCGGTGGGTGGGGGGGGGTCCCTCAGGAATCCTAGGGTCACCCTTTAATAAGTACTTTAAAAGAAAAAGCACTCTGTACAAGCTCCGGAGCATTCTTCTTCACGGCTCCTCAGGCCCGAGAAAGGACGTAAAAAGTCTCTGAGGCGACCGAGCCGCCCACGCAGCCTTTCCCGAGGTGCGTTAATGGCGGCCGAGCGGGCGGACGGGCCTGGTCTCCGCCCCACTCCGGGGCTCACCTTCACGCGGCTCACGCTGGCCTCGAGCCGCAGCTGTTGCACCACTTTCTTCATAGCGGCGACGTTGGAGGCGCCGGACATGGCCCCCTCCCTCACTCAACTTCAACTCCGCGCGACGTCGAACCCGTAAAAGAGCCGCTGTTGCTGCTGCTGCTGCTGCTGTGGCAAACGGGCGGGTCGCTGTGGGGGGGCGGGGGGGGTTTCTCGGAACTTTCGGGCAAGTTTCCGGCGCTTGGAAAACTCCCCCGCCCATAGACTCTCGAGAGAAGGTGGGGGGGGGAAGAGAGAGGCTCGCGATCAGCGCGCGCTGGCAAGCTCCCTGCGCAAACTCGGCCTCCCGCTGCCCACCTCTCCCCCGAAGCGGAAGTCGAAGTCGCCCGTTGAAAACTTTTTAAGTTTGAGAAGCTTGAACGGGGCGGGGCTTCGAGTCCCGTCTCGAGCGGCGGAAAAGGAGTTGCCGCGCCTTTGTTGCTGGTGGGAGGCAGCCGCGCGACGTGCTTTTCTCCGGCTTCCTTGCTAGTAACTTTGGAGCGTCGCCCGGGCGGTCCTCGCCCATAAAGGCGGGCTTTGTACTGCCAGAATAATGATGGACGGAACTGTTGCAAAAAAGTTGCATGGAGTCGGCTCCCTTCTTTATATTATCGCACTAGTGTTGGCGCCTATGAGCAAGCCTGTACATTCGTTCACGTTCAAGCAACCCTACCGTATATATTTAAACGTTGTGCATGGTTTCTCTCCCCAGCCTCTTCGGCAGTCAAGTGCAAATAACCAGCTGGCTGTTCTATTTGCGCGCCAATTAGGTCGCACAAGGCTGGTTTTGTATATATATACGATCGAGTGCTGGATTGGGACCGAGAAAAAGCGGGAAAGCGCGTTTTAATAACTGCAAAAATCCCGAGATTTGGGACTGGAAAATTACAACCCCGTCACCGATAATCTGCAAATGGCTACATTTATAGGTTTGTTGTAAACTTCCCCCACCTTTCAGAACTACAGATGTCTACGCAGCCGGGAGATAGGCAAGGTTAAGATGGTTAGTTAGCTCCACTGCAAATATTGTAATTGTTTTATTATAATCTCTGCACTTGCATTTCCAACGGGCCCGCGGTGTTAAAGTCTGTCCTGCAAGGGAAAAGCAAGATTTCCCTAAACACATTTATTAAACATTAAACTTAACGCTTGATCTGTAACACAGAGGCGAGGCGGAACCAGCTGTGTAATGATCCACTTTTTTACCCCCTGCTACCCGTCGCAGCGGAGGCCGCGCATAGGTGAGCTTAATCGTAAAACGACACATAGCTGAGCTTCACCGTAAAACGGGACCTCTGTTTAATTCCCCCACCCCGTTCTAGTTGGGGGGGGGGAGAGGTGGTCTCCCGCCACTTTCAACGGCTCTCGGGCGCGAGCAGAGTGAAGCGAAGATACAAACCAACTTCCTGTTACGTGGGAAGCTGTCATGCTACCCTGATGGGTGAGCAGTTGTGAAGCCGGCTTTTAAAAGGAGGAAGTCTGGACTCTTCTTCAAATCATCGAGATGGAGTTTAAAGGCAATAAGCAACTGCTAATAGATAAGAGTCATACGTACATCCTTCCACACGTTGTAACATTTAGGGTCAGAACCAGATATTGGTAAACCACAATTTCTCTCTGCATGGACTGCCCAAGATTTTGAGGAAGGTTTTGCTTCCTCAATAAGGAACAACTTCAAGAAATAAGCTTCATTTTTTTCCTCTCCCTCTCTTTAGTCAGCACACTTTTTTTGTTTCAGTGCAAATTGCTTAAACGTTTACCAATTTCAGGTTAAAAGAATTCACGAATGCCAAAACTATGATTTATTTCTCTTCTGTTGCCCAGTATAATCTTGTGCACATTTATGCAAAAGTAAAACACCTTAATTATGCACTTTTTTTTAATCTCAGACATTTAAGATTAAGTGGCAGTTTTAATAATAGCCTCGTTTGCTGGAATAAATCCTTCCTGGTACTATTCATCATAATACCAACAATACATCTCTGGATTTATTGAGAGAAAACAAACAGCTCAACTGACAGAAATGGCAATAACAAAAATACTAAACAATAGTATTAATAAACATGATCTCCACTGCCCTAAATTGAATTTTTAAAATGAAGAAAACGTGCGTGTGACCAGAAGTATATTATGTCAATAGATTGTGAGCTTCATTCAGTTCAGGCTTTAAACAAATACGTAGCATGGTTCACAAAACATGCTAAGTCATAATGGAGTTGGCTTTGGCTTACTGGAAATTGCATGAATGTTGCCATGTTGCTTGTAAATACAATTAATAGCTTAAGTGTATTGTACAAACCTAGGTAATTGAGATTTAATCAGAAGATTATAGTTAATCTACAGCTAGCACAGCAAATCTAGCCTGTATATTATTAGGATTAAGTTCATAATAAGAGCCATGCCAAGCTGTTTAATTAAAATATATTGGCTCTTCATCGACCAGTCATATGGCTATGAAAAGCCTATAAGCTGGGAATGTATGTGGTTGAATTCTCCTATTTGTATTTCTTAACTACTTTTACTGAGAATTCTGGTATCAAATAGCAATAGCAATAGCACTTATATACTGCTTCACAGTGCTTTACAGCCCTCTCTAAGTGGTTTACAGAGTCTGCATATTGCCACCAACAATCTGGGTCCTCATTTTAGCGACCCCTGAAGGATGGAAGGCTGAGTCAACCTTGAGCCTAGTGAGAGTCAAACTGCAAAGTTGACTGCATTCTAACCACTGCAACACGTATGTAATATATTATGTGCTATCAAGTCAGTGTTCACTCTTAGTGATCACATAGATTTTTTCCATATCAACCTGTCCATAAACTGGTATTTTAGCTCTTCTAAATCTGCACTGATTGCCACTGTAACTATGTCTATCAACTTTGCTATTGGTTGTCCTCTTTCCTTCCAGCTTTCCCAGCATTACAGCCTTCTCTAAATTAAGTCTTTACTTGGACCTTCAGTGAGAACTCAATTAATTTGTTTGATGAGCCACTGAATTCTTTTCTAGGCTGTTCTCAGTATTAGGAATCTTCTCAAACACCAAAGTTCAAATGCATCAATACTTTTTTTATCCTGTTCTGCCTTGTGTCATTTGTGTCACTTAATAGCTTCAATATGGTATTCTTTAATAGGGATGTGGTGGCTCAATGGCTAAGATGCTGAGCTTGTCGATCAGAAAGGTTGGCAGTTCGGCGGTTTGAATCCCTAGCACCACGTAACGGAGTGAGCTCCCGTTACTTGTCCCAGCTTCTGCCAACCTAGCAGTTCAAAAGCATGTAAAAAGTGCAAGTAGAAAAATAGGGACCACCTTTGGTGGGAAGGTAACAGCATTCCATGCGCCTTCGCTGTTTAGTCATGCCAGCCACATGTCCACGGAGACTTCTTCGGACAGCGCTGGCTCTTCGGCTTTGAAACAGATGAGCACCGCCCCCTAGAGTCAGGAATCACTAGCACTTATGTGTGAGGGGAACCTTTATGTTTACCTATGGTATACTTTGGCTTTCTCAATTATCCAGTGTCTGTCACTAATTTCCTTTTCCATATACAGTAGAACATCTGGTTATGACCATAATTCGTTCCATAACTTTGGTCGCAACCTGATTTGGTCGTGACCCGAACCTAATTTTGGAAATTTGGCACTTACAAAAAAAATGACGTGGAAGGGGAAATTGGGCGTGGAAAAAAAATTGTGAATTTTTTGGTCAGAACCCGATTTGGTCGTGGTCAGAAGCATTCGTGACCAGAGGTTCTACTGTAATGTTCTAATCTACATTGGATGTAATCTACATTCTGCTTACTGAACATTATGGACATCATCTTGAGCAGTAAAAAAAAATATTTATTTGTTACAAATCAACAAATAAATAGTAGCCATTGTTAACATCTCTCAGGAATGGTCCAGTTAGTGGCTAATTTGGAGTTAGAATATTTGCCTTACTACCAAGTTCTATACCCATTTCAAACCGTTCATAGCCTAGTCCAGTGATGGTGAACCTATGGCACGCGTGCCAGAAGTGGCATACAGAGCCCTCTCTGTGGGCACGTGCACTGTTGCAAGCTGCACTCTTCCAGGTTCCAGCGCACACATGTATACCAGCCAGCTGCTGTCTTCCAGGCTCTGGCACACATGCGCGCAAATGCACTCCAGTTTCGACACTCGGTGCCAAAAAGGTTAGCCATCACTGGCCTGGTCCCTGAAGAATGCAGCACCAGTGAATAGGGAATTGTCTTCCATGTTATCTGGTATTCCTTTTTGGTTTGTGATTTGAGAAAGTAGATTGGATGCTCTCTAGGATATCCTCTGCTACATGGAGGCAGATTTGTTGCCCCTCTTGGCTTTTTCAAGCATTTGGAGGGGGGATAGTTCCTATATTTGGGAAATTGTTGGTGCCTTATTTTAGGAGAAACCACTGCCAGTAGTTTTAAGACATATTCTAGAATCTAGTTCAAAAGAGATTAGACAACTACTTCCTGGTTTCCTCATTTCTTTACTAACAAAGGGTTTTGAGACAATGAGAAGAAATCAACCTCAAAGCCTAAATGAAACAGATTTTCTGGACCCTTGTCAGTCAGGGCATGGAACAGATAATTTTGGTTGATCCAGTTTATAATTGTTGGGACCTAGATGGGATAATATGCCTCTCTTAGTTCTTTTAGATCTTTCAGCGGCCTTCATTATTAGTGACCTTGGTACACTTCTTGACTGACTTCAGTAGTTGGGAATTGGAAGTACTGTTATGCAGTGGTTCTGCTCCTTCAATGAATGGTTCTACCTGGTGATAAGAGAGGAAAGATTGGCTTGGTGGTTCTACAAGTAGCATATATTATACCTTCACTTTGAATCCTGCACTGGCTTCCATCATAGACTTTCAATTTAAAGGTCTTGTTTCTAACCTATAAAGCCCAAGCTTTAGCACCAAGTTATTTTTCAGGACTGCATTTGCCCACTAGAATTGGCCTCATGAATTCAGTCTTGCTGGGTAAACAGGTGGTAGATTCCCATTTTCATGTGGTGATGAGGGAGGCTGGACTTAGAATTGCCACTGTAATTTTCCCAGTAGGAACACCAGTCCTCTAGTTTAGAATGTCCTCTCATAAAGAGATTGGCTTAGTTCCTACCCAACTGCTTCCTCAAATCATTTGAAAAGAGAGGCCAGAGAGTGTTCGGGATTTTTGTTTACTGCATATGTTTTTAGTAATATATGTATGCATGCATCTGAATACTGCCCATGATATTTTAATTGTTATTGTATTCCTGAAAGCTATTATGGGAAGGCCCCCCGAAGAATGAAACATTTTGGTAAATATTTGAAAAAGTAGGATATCATATTTCCCTAAAGGAGAAATGGAAAAACATGCCATTTCAACACAGGATATTTCAAAACTTCTTTGAGCAAACTTTGACAGCTAACAAAAGCAGAATGGTAGGATTAGAACAAGCAGCCCCTCACCCAAGATCCAACAAAGGATGAAAGCCATTAGCCACAATAGGAATTGCCCAACACACTTATAGAAACAAAGCCCATTTTGTACAAAGCCCAAACTTCAAAGTTACAGAAACTATAAAGATCCATCCACCTATTCAGCCATTTGTTCAGCTGATCCAGAACTGCAGGCTGTCTTTGTGTGTGGTTCTGTTCATCAATAAACTTTCTTTCCAATCACCATCCATATTGTTTCCAGCGTCATTCTCCCAGCTTGGAACTGAAGCAGATGGATTTTCCTTCCAACACCGATAAGAGTTCTGCAAGATTTTGGTCGGGTATTAAATAAATAAATACACACTGAGGATGCTGTAATGAACCAGAATATTGTGTTTAAAATTGGTTGGTATTCATTCCTGTCTGGTCAAGTATACATTTTAAGGGAGATATAAGATCCATTTTAATCAGCGTGAATTAAACTAGATATAATTACTGTTGCCATTGAAGGGAAAGAACAGAAAAGAAGCAGTAATACCCTTAATTCTTCATAGTACTGAGTAAATATTTACATAAGAGTTCTGATCAAGCCTTTTCATTTCCTAAAGTGCACTGCCCAGATTATGGAATACTTGTTGAAACACATACCTTGATGTAAGCAGTACAAGTAAAGCAGACTTGGATTACTGCAACAAATCACAGGTGCACAGTCCTGGCTAGGTACTTTATCGTGTTACTAAGGTGATTTTACTTACACAGAGGGAGTGGTCACCTCAAAGGTGGTTCAGTTCCTACATTAGCAAATGTTTGGCTCCTTTTAGTTAGCAAGAAACAAAAAAAAATTCTGCCCTGAAGCTGTCCCTGTTTTATGTCCAAATTTGCAGGATATGGAAACAATTCTAAAATGTGGAATATTGCAACTTAAATACCTATAGGATTTATCATTACAGTGTTAAATAATACTTGGAATTCAATATGTGATTTAAAAAAACAATATCCAGAATTCTGTATAAATCAGAAATGACATCAAGGAATATGCTATCCAATCAAAACAGACCACACACTTCAGAGGTAAGAAATAATGGATTGTAATAATCACTGATAAATTTTATGTATGCTATAGTGCAATATTTTCTGTTGTTGGTTGATAAGAATAAAAATATATTTTAAAACTTGTTAGATCTTTCTAATCCTTTCTTATTGTCAATAATGCAGTTACATATAGGCTATAATTTTAAAGTATAATATTTGAAAACATTATTAGTATATAGTTATACTAATTACAAAGGCAGTGATTAAGATTTAATCGTTTTTACTCACGTGATTACCATAATTTTCTTCCATCGAGATTGCAAGAACAATTGGTTTCATAGCTATTCTTTTATTTGGTGCCATTTTAACTTTAAGCACAGGGTCATGGTCCTGCAATCAGAAATAATTAAATTAATATGGTTGCACCTGCTACTAGGTACACACAGGAATGATTCCAGTGCTCTTTGACTAATAGAGACAAAAATATATTAATAACAGAATGTCATAAGTATCAGGTTCTCTAGTACCACACTGAACAGTTACCCTATTGCTGGGTTTGACCCAGCACTAGTAGCAGTAATTATAAATATACTAAAAAGAGGAATAGCTTCTCGGGAATGTCAAATCTGTGTTTTCTTAATTTAATATTAAGTAAAGAAATTATGCAGGAAAAGTAACACCTACATAAGGAATAGGGATTGTATGATTGTTCTAATGTGGTTGATCCACAATTTGCAATACTCCATGCTAGCATGATCAGTGAAAGGATTCTTAGAGTTGATATTCATCAACACCTTGACCACAGATTTCTTATCCCTGATAATACAGGGACCTAAATATAGGCAATAAAATTTCTAGTGATACCAGATTAAAGTCTAAGGAAAATACATATTTTTAAAGGATTGAATGAATTGAAGAATGGAGTTCTTATCTCTTTCCCTTTATCATCTTCTGTATGATATCAAAATACTTCAGTTATGCTTAGCATATTTAGGAATTATTTGTCTCAGGAATAACTGCACCTCCTTTACAGAGATATAATCACATCTGATCAGAGGGCAGTGGTATCACTTTATTAGAGATGTAATGTAGTCCAGTCCAGTCTCATGTGTCTGCCACAGAGACAATTCTGAAATTTCAGACCAAAATGCAGCAGTTACTATTGCTTGTATAGCTTCAGGAGTATAAGCATTACTTTTAAATCAGCATCTTTGATTGCTGGTAAGAATCTATATGAAAGTAGTGGTTCTGAAGTTCAAACCCTTACACAGTTTGTACCTGGGAAACATGAAGGATAAAATAAACTAATTATCAATTATTAATAATTTTTTATTCCCTATACCTGTGGAACTTCATACCATTAGGAAAGTTGCTAAGAAATCAGTCAAAACCATCTTGGATGCTTTTTCCTTGTCACTTTTCTGGCATGAAGACAAAAGATAGATTGAATTTAGGTCGGCAATTGAGATAATCCAGAAAGATTAAAATGAACCTTGAACATCAGCAAAATTATAGCACTTTGTCCAAAAATGTAATATAGGGACAACTTGACAGAGCTCAAGGAGTGTTGTGACCCCGACTCCCGAGCCTGTCCTAACAGAGGAAGAGGACTTAGAAGGTGATGGGGAGGAACTGACAAGGCCTCCCTCTCCAGGACCCTCCTTTCTGGCAATGCCTCAGGTTCCATCTGAAGGCCAGGAGGAACAGCCTGGGATGTGCCAGGAGGAAGGCATATCGGAGCACCAATTGATAGGGAGCAAGGATGATGAATCCTGGTTTGATCCCAGGCAGCGTCAGAGGGAGAAGCGTGCGCAGCAATGGAAGATGCGTGGGAGGGCCAGAGATTGAGCTGAGTCATTGAGTCACGCCCCACCAGGAATAAAAGTGGGTGGGATTGCTCTTCAGGCTTTGTGACGGACAAAGTTAAACCCTGAAAGTCACATCATGATCTCTGAAATTCGTCTTGGATATATTTTGGACTGAACGTTGACTGAACTCTTATCTCGTGGATAATTTGTTGCTCCTGGAACGGACTGAAGATAAGTCCTCTTCTACTTTATGGGAGTGAAAACGGTCTTGGCAGGCATTCGGCAGTTTGCTGCCAAAACCTTGGTCTGCCAAGAATTCTAATCTGTTTACCTAATAAAATATTGGCAGGCGTGCTTGGTATTACGTTTGCCTGTGTAAGGAAGGGGGACAGAACGAGAGATTTTTTAAAAAATATTTTTATTTTTTAATAGTATATTATTTTTAAAAGATACCTCTAGAGTCTTTGGTGGTCTCTGAGCCTGGTTATTTCCTTGCAGACATTTCATTACTCAATAAGGTGACAACATCAGTGCTAGTGAATATGAGGGAGTTTCCTCCCTATTTATATATAGTAGCTTGCCCTGCCAGTTTTGGTGGGCATGTGCTTTTCTCCTTGGTAGTTCCTTGATTAAGAGTTTTGTTTTTGTTTGCTTGATTGTTTAATGGTCCCTGTTTATATGGGTGTTGGTCTCTGGAGGGGATGTGTTCTGGTCTTTTTTCTTTCCTTCTCTTTTTGTTATCTCTTGAATGGCATATAAATGTAGTTTATTTTATGTGTGAATTGATGGCTGATGTGTCTCAGTGCCAAGCTTCCAGGAATTCCCTAACACTTTTGGATTTTACTTGAAACTGTGGCTGAATCTATCCAGGTATTGAAAAATTAAGTTTTCAGTTTGTCTTCTGAGTATTATTTGATGTTCATGAATGTGCTCTGTCTGTCCTACATAGCGGCTGTTACAGTCCTTACACTGTATGTTGTAAATGACTCCTGGTTTTTGTTCTTGGGCTGCTGGGTCTTTTGGTTTACTTAAGATACATTGGAGACAGTGTGAAATGTAAAATTTGTTGCTACCGGTTTTGTGGGTGTGGCTTGGGGGGGGTCATGTGACGATGGGTGTGGCCAACTTTTTTTTTTTTTACTTTTAAAGCATTTTTTTACTACCGGTTCGGGCGAATAGGTAGTTAAACAATGCTTTAAAGGTTCCAACGATCACAGCTGTGCTACGCGATCGTCGGAACCAATTTTTTTTTTTTACTTTTTAAAAACATTTTTCACTACCTATTTGCCTGAACTGGTAGTTAAAAAATGCTTTAAAAAAGTAAAAAAAAAAAAAAAAAAAGGTTCCGACAATCGCATGGCATAGCTGTGATTGTCTGAACCTTTTTTAAAAAAATAATTTTTATTGAGTATAAATATTAAAAAGGACAGAACATAACATATACACAACAAACATTTATACAACATATACACAAAAAGATTATGATTTCTTCTTAAGCATTTTTTCAAAGTGACATTCTACAATTCTACTTATAATATATTCCTTCACCTCTCCTTAATCTAATAACATTTTTTTATATATATTTAAATCAGTAATATTTCGCCCTATATTTTTTTGTTTATTTCTCATTTTTAACCAATTATATCAATTATTCCATATTTTATAATATTCTGATTCTTCTCTTTCTTGTAATTCTTTGGTTAACCTATCCATTTCAGCACATTCTAAGATTTTTTCTATTACTTCTGTTTAATTTGGTGTTCTTTCTTGCTTCCAATTTTTTGCGTAAGTTATTCTTGCAGCAGTTAATATGTGAATTGTGAGATATTTAATATCTTTAGGGTATGATTTGTTAAAGATTCCTAATAAAAATGTTTCTGGTTCTTTTTCTATCTGTGTTCCTGTTATTTGTTCCAACCATTTTTTAATGTTAGACCAAAATTTCTTTGCTGCCGGGCAAGTCCACCATAAATGATAAAAAGTCCCTTGTGTCTTTTTACACTTCCAACAGATCGGGCTATTTTTAGGCTGCATTTTTGCCAGTCTGGTTGGAGACATGTGCCACCTATAAAACATTTTCAGTTGGTTTTCCTTGTACACTGTTACTTTCGTTAATTTTAGATTTACCTGCCAGAACTTTTCCCATTTTTCCAAAGGTATTGTGTGTTTGATGTTTTGAGCCCACTTAATCATCGTTTCTTTGACTGTCTCTTCTTCCAATTTTTTTTTTTTTAATTTGATTTATATGCCGCCCTTCTCCGGAGACTCAGGGCGGCTTACAATGTGCTCAGCAAATTTATAGCGTAGAAGAAATTTGTAGATTCTACTAATTAATTTATTTTCTGAATCTAATATAATTTTATTTATTTCTTGCTTTTGATTATGAATTTCATATGTTTTTATATGTTCTCTGTATTTAGATTGTATTTGAGTGTAAGTCCACCAGTCTATTTCTCTGTGTAAATCTGTCTCCAATTGTTGTTTTGTCTTTAATTTGCCTTGATAGTCAATTATATCTTTATATCTAATTATTTTTGTCTTCTCTGTTAAATTTGTGTGTCTAATTGATTCTACCGGTGCTAACCAATTTGGTATCTTCATATAATGTTGTTTTTTAATTTTAAGCCAAATTTGTAGTAATGAGTTTCTTATTGTGTGTCTTTTAAAATATGAGTGTGTTTTGTATTTTTCATCCCACATAAAGGAGCGCCAGCCAATTTGGAGTTCGTGTCCCTCAATTGTTAAAGTTCTAGAGTCCTTTAGTTCTATCCAATCTTTGACCCACGATAGTACTGCTGCTTGATAGTATATCTCCCAGTCAGGGAGTGCAGCTTCTCCTCTATCTTTTGTATTCTGAAGCAGCTTAAATTTTATTCGTGGCCTTTTCCCTTGCCATATAAATTTAGATGTTATTTTATTCAGCTTTTCAAAAAACGATTTATCTATTTTTATTGGAGTAACCTGAAACAAATATAAAAATTTAGGTAGAATAGTCATTTTGATGGCCGAAATTCTTCCTAGGAGTGAGATATGTAAATTTTCCCATTTTTCTAAATCTTTCTTTGTTTGTTCTAGTAATTTGTCATAATTATTTTCTTTAATTGCTGATGTTCTTGTAGATAACCAGATTCCTAGATATTTTATTTTTTTCGTTGTTTGGATTTGTATATTATCTGTCAATTCTTTTATTTGAGTTTCTGTAAGGTTTTTTACAATTAGTTTCGATTTACTTTTATTGATTTTTAGTCCGGCCACTTCTCCAAATTCTTCTATTTTTTGGAACAGATTAGGTATCGATTCCATAGAATTTTCTATCAAAAATACTAGGTCATCAGCAAAGGCCTGAGCTTTGTATTCTTCTCTATTGATCTTTAAACCTTCAATTCCTTGATCTTCTCTAATTTTTTTCAACAGGATTTCCAATGATAGAATATACAGTAAGGGAGAAAGTGGGCAGCCTTGTCTGACTCCTTTTGTTATATTAAATTTATCTGTTATATCATCATTCATAATTATCTTTGCTGATTGATTGGTATAGATTTCTGCTATAATTTTTCCAAATTTTTCCCCAATTTGCATATTTTGTAGTTGTTCAATCATAAATTTCCAATTTTGATTATCAAAAGCTTTTTGGGCGTCAAGAAAAACCAACACAGCCTGCTTCTCTGGATGTGATTCATAATATTCTAGAGTATTAAGTACTATTCTCATGTTGTTCTTTATTTGGCGTCCCGGCAGAAATCCATCCATATGTATTTAGTACTGATTTAATCCTTTCGGCCAAGATTGCTGCAAATATTTTATAATCGGCATTCAGTAATGAAATAGGTCTGTAGTCTTGAATTAACTGGAGGTCTGTATCTTCTTTCGGAATGATTGTTATTATCGCTTCTGTCCATGATTTTGGTATTTTGGCTTTCTCCATGGCTTCATTGTATAATCGCAACATATTCTCTCCCAGTGCTTCTTGCATTGTTTTATATAATTCTACCGGTAGCCCATCAGGTCCCGGTGTTTCATTGTTTTTTGCTTTTTCAGTACTTCATCTAATTCTAATTTAGTTATTGGCCTATTGAGAATTGCTCTTTGTTCTTCTGTGATTTTTGGCATTCCTGATTTTCCTATGTACTGTTTTATCTTGTCTTCCTCTATTTCTTCTTGATTATATAAATTCGCATAAAATTTCTTAATGATTTCTTTTTTGGCCTCTTTACTATGTTGAGTTTCCCCTTTATCATCTTTCAGTTGGCATATCGTTCTTTTTTTCTGTTCTTTCTTCAGTTTATAGGCTAGCTATCTGCCCGTTTTATTTGCGTGTTCGAAATAGTTTTGTTTCGCCATTTTTATTTTTTGGGATAGTTCTGTTTGGTTTATCAAATTCAATTTATGCTTAGTCATTTTCCATTCTTCTCTTATTATTTTGTCCTGGGGCTTTTCCTGGAGTTTTTGTCCTATTTGTTTTAGGTCTTTCTCTAATTTCTCTAATTGTTTTTTCTTCTCTTTATTCTTTTTCCTCGTATATGCTATTACTAGGCCCTTTATATATGCTTTTAAAGTATCCCATGTGTTTTGTAAAGAGGTTTCCTCTATTTATTTATCTGAGGTAAAAGAAGAAGATAACAAAAGACCAAAGAAATAAAAATTAAGTTAAGAGGAAAGTGAATTATTAATTTTGAACTGTTTAATTAGCCAATACGTTTAACATTTAAAAGAAATATATAAGTAATAATATTTTTATAGCTATTAATTGTATTCTGAAATTACGAACGGTGGTTAAAAAAAAGAGAGAGATAAGGAATTATTGTTAAAGTGAAAGATTGGAACTTTAATACAAAATAGCAAATGAGCTGACTGTATGTTTGAGATAGACTGATTGGAAAAGGGAGTAAGTGAAAAGATTGCTAATTAGAAAATTAAGAAAACCAAACCTTGACTGATGAAATAACCATAAGTAAATTGATTTATATTGTAAGTAAGAATTAATTGCTCAACTGGGATAATTGGCAATATAATATAATATAATATAATATAATATAATATAATATAATATAATATAATATAATATAATATAATATAATATAATATATATAAGTTGTGTAGAGTATAAGCGGTGTTTGGAGGGGAAAAGAGATACTAAGGAATAACCTAAAAATTGATGTTAAGGTTGGAAAGCTTTACACGAATATTGAAAATGTCAACAACATCCACCATAACAAAAACAGGGAAAAAACCTACAACCAATACGATAGTAATGACTCCTTCCTCCTCACAATAAAAAACAATAGATAGCATGACGGGGAAAGAAAAAGAAAACGAAAAACTGGAAATGGCACCAAATGTAATACAAGACATGTTTCAAAAGATCCAGGAAACATTGCTCCAAACACAAGAAAAAATAGCTGAAAATCAGGAAGAAATGAGAACGTTCCACGCAGAGATTAGAATGAAATAGGAGAAGTTAGGGAGGATATTAAGACCATGAAGGATAAAATTGGGGGTATTCAAAATTCTATAGCAGAAAATGAACAGAGAATTAGGAAAATGGAAACGAAAATAAATCATGTGGAATTAAAAGTAGAAGCAATGGAACAAAAAACTTTACAACTAAATAAAGAAATGTCAAACTCCTTGGCCATGCTCGAAATGGAAAAGGCCTCATACTTTCTGCGATTTCAAAACATACCAGAAGAAAAAAATGAGGATTTAGAAGGGAAGATGGTGGAAATTATTGCAGGAATGACACAAAAAGAGCCAAAAGAAATAAAAGGACAATTGGAAGAAACCTACCATGTACAAACAAACTATATAAGAAGACGCAGACTGGCGAGAGAAGTCCATGTCAAATTCTCAAAAAAATCTATTCGAGATGAAGTCTATAAGAAATCTAAAGAAGAAACAATGACCTATAATGATAAAGAAATTATAATTCTAAAACAGATACCCCGAAGAATAAGAAATCTACGACAACAATATCAGTTCTTAACACAATTATTGATCAAGTATAAAATAATATACAGATGGCTGCCAATAGAGGGGATCTTAATTACGTGGGAAGACAAAAAATATAAAATAGACACTTTAGAAAAGGCAAGAGAATTTCATAACACACACTTTAGACTAGAAGAAGAACAGGAAAGCAAGGAGGAATCAGATAGTAGAAGTCAAGAAGAAGAACCAATAGAAACAAATCAAGAAAAAGAAATAAGACAGAGGCAAGAAAAAGAGAGAGAAGAGAGAGAAGGTGCAAAAGCAAAGGCACGGATGGAAACAAGAAACACAAAAAGACAGATACGATAGACAATGGATGAACCGATCAAACTCTTTTCGCTAAATATTAATGGCTTAAATGCTCCAAAGAAAAGGAATCAAATTTTCACAAAATTACGAAAACTAGAAGCAGATATGTCTGCAAGAAGTACACATTCCAAAAGACTATCAGAAAATCCTAGAAAACCCCAAACTAGGAAAACTATACTCATCTCTGGCCCAAAAAAAGAAAAAAGGAGTAGTGATTTATGTAAAAGAAAAAATACAATCTAAATTAGTTTATACCGATGAGCAAGGTAGAGTGGTGATGGTATAATTAGAAATAGGAAAGAGGAAAATGTTAATTGTAGTGATTTATGCACCTAACCAAAAACTACAAGATTTTTTTTAAAGATCTACACATAAAATTAGCAGAATTAGAATATGATGATATTTGTGTAATAGGGGATTATAATGCAATAGTAAATGCAAATAAGGACTACAAAACTGACAAAAAAAACAAACAAAGGAAAAAAGAAATACTTCCAAAAGAATTCTTTACTATGGCTGAAGAACTAAACTTGGCAGATGTATGAAGATGTATGAAGATGTATGAAGAAGAGGCCCAATACACTTTTTACTACCATACGCATAATTCCTGATCAAGATTGGACATGGCATGGATGACCCCAAATATCAAAATAGAGGTAGAAAAAACTGAGATAGGCACAAACCAATGGGCAGACCACAATCCACTATTCATAAACTGGAAAGGGGAAAGAAGACGTAAGAGATGGACGATGAATCAAAAAATATGTAAAGAAAAAGAATTTAATTTGATGTTAGAAAAGGAAATAAAAATATTCTTTCAGAGTCTGAACCGTTTTTAAAGCATTTTTTACTACCTATTCGCTAGAACCAGTAGTAAAAAAAAAATGCTTTAAACAAGTAAAAAAAAAAAGGTTGTTGGAACCTTTTTAAAAAACTTTTAAAGCATTTTTTTTTACTACCGGTTCACTCGAACTGCAGCGAACTGGTAGCATTTCACACCTGATTGGAGAGTTTTAGTTGGTTTATGTGCTACGGTGATGACATGTGGTTATAATTCTGCCTATGGTAGTGTCATCCTTTTCATAGCTTGTGTAGGTTGTGCTGGTCATCCTACCAGGGTTTAGTGATCAGGAACTTTTTGATAAAGTTGCGCAAGTATCTATTTTGTTGGAAAGTGTTTTATAGGTGGTCTATTCATATCATTCACCTTTTGCTTCTTTTATAACCTAGAAATGGAAGGATCAAATAGATCTCATCTTGTCAAAGATCTTGCCCTATTTCAGGTTTAAATTATATTTTCTAATTGGACAAAAGAGATCAAATATTCATCCACAAGGTCTGTAAACATTATGACATCCAAAGTAAAATGAATGCAAGTGATTCTAGTTCCAAGTTGCTCACAACAGTATCATGTGGCCCATATTTTCATTTGCACAATATACAATATACATCTCTGTATAGTTTCAACATGTAACCCTCTTTTACAAGTTTTTCAAGAGGTACACTTTTTATATGCAACTTGTCAAAAGTATTCATTTGTGCATATGATTTTTGGACTGAGAGAAATATGTAAACAGTAAGTTTTAAAAATTACATGTCCATTTATGGCATGATGGATTGCATTCTCATAATTTGCACCATTTTGCCTAAGAAGAAATCACTGACATATATTGTCAGATATAAAATCCATTATTAAAATTGGCCATGCTAATTACTAAACAATTTCTTTTTATATATTTTTTAGCTTTTAGAGCTGCATGTATTTTATGTTCCAGAAGAAGTGTGGAATTTCAAATTGAATACAGTTTCTATAGAAGTTATTAGCAAATTCTTTTCAGCTGGATTTATAAGGTGAGATGCAACAGAATAATAGTGGGTGATTTTCTTCCAGTTACTCAGCCAGCTTGCCCCAGGCAGCCCAGAACTCACAGTTTCCTGGTTTGTATCAGCACTTTAAACATTATACCAAACTGGTTTTCTATCTTATCATATCAAACCACAGAGACCATACATGTACATTTAGTCTTAGAGTGGGTGATAGCTGTAAGCTATTCATACAAAGAGTATTATACCTTATTATGCCCTACACGCTCCTTTAAATTTTAGATTTCCTTTTCATTATTTCAATAAAAGTGAAGATTTAATGAAATTGCACTGCAATCTTGAATGCTGCTAAAAGTACCAGTTCCATAATACAGGTAGGGGCAGCGGTGAAATCCACTTACCTTTGCTACCAGTTCGGGAACGGAGTGCATGCGTGCTATGCACATGTGCGCTTCTCCTGGAAATGTGCAGAGCCTTCTGCACATGCACAGAGGGTCAAAAATGGGATGTAATGACGTCCCAGTGGGTGGCGGAACCTCCCACCGCCGGCAGTACCGGTTCACACAAGCCAGATAGATCCAGCCAGATTTCACCACTGGGTAGGGGTTAATATCTCAATTCTAAGAAAGCATTCAAGTGCCTTCTATCTATGTTTTATTCCCTTTATATTCCTACTTCTCTAAAACTAAATACTGTACAATATAAGCATTATCTTATATCCATATTAATGCAACAATAAAATCTGATGTTCTAGGGTGTCACCTCATATGACATTGAAAACATTAAGAGAAAACCTTGGAGAGTACCTAGATGAAGATGCAGTTATAGATAAGTATGTCTTTCTAAAATGCATTGGAGAGAAACTTGTGGTGGTAAGTACTTCATGTTTCTTGCTGATTACCCTACAGGATTATCAACATATATAATATAACCAAGAATCTCACCTAGGAACAAAATTAATAATATGATATTGGGGTAATGACTTCTGAATAGCACTGTGTGACACAATTAATATATTCTGACATTTTATTAACCACGGTGCAGGCCTCCTGTAAAGGACATCTGAAACTAATCTTGGCAGCAAATGACAAGTCCTTGTATTCTGCCTGAATTTCATGGATTAGAATGTCCACAGGCAATTTCTAGCCACTTTGTAAATAACAAATCTATAGCTTTTTCTCTATTTGAAATATTTAAATATTTATGTATTTCTGTGGCCTATAATAATCGTTGGGAAAATAAGCATTTCCAAATGAAACTATACAACAAAGCAGCAGGAGCAATGGAGATGCCAATATAATTTGGAACGCTCTATTTTATAGATAGGGTGCACCATATTTCTTTCCTAATAGTTCAGAGAAGTCTTAAGAAATGAGGGATTTCTGAAGGGTAGCCCTTTTCATGGATTTTAAAGAAAATATCTATGTTCCATAATGGAATGATGTTTTAAAACAATGAATAATGTTTTAAAAGGAGATCCAGAATAAGCCTGATGCACTACTGCTTGGGGAAAAGAACTGCGCATTCGGCATCTCTCTTCACAATGACTTTCAAAGCTTATTTGCTAAAATTCTATAAGGTTGCATAATATAACTCCAAGAGCAATCTATCAGTTAAGAAGTTCTAACTAGTTTGCAGAGGAAATGAAAAAGCTAAGCGAGCTAAAGATTTGTTCTCATTTAAAAGGCTGCTTTTCTGGGAATAGTAAAAACTTCCTTAAGTACCATGAAAGAGGCTGAAAGGTTATTTAAACTTCCAAACTGGGAGTTGGGTGGTATATACATTTCACTTAATTTAATTAAGATGCCAAGAGATTCTAAAAACATATGGGTGGTGTTTTGTTTTTAGTTACTGATGCAGTAGTGGTAATAATTCTGAAACCGAAAAGTTAAATGTTACTTCTCTTTTGAGTGTCTAGAACGCTCACTGGTAAGGACATTTGGGTTGCTTTTGCTATTTCCTGCCACCTTTGCTTTTTTTTTTCAGTTCTTTTTCTGATCTTAGCTGTGCGAAATACAACATGTTTCCTTAAATTGCCTGATCTGCCACATGCTTTTCAGGTTATTCCACATGGACAATAAATGTGTAATCATATTTTATCCATCTCCCTTGAAAACTGCTTGAAAAATCTGACTCTGATGATGGTCCTGGTAATAATCGATAAAACTGTCACAACAAATCATATTTACTCTTAGTTCTCCTTTTCACTTGCCTCCATTATAAATTTGACTAAATTTTCATTTGCCTAAGTATGGTGTGTGTGATTTATGGTAACAAGTTCAAAACAAGTACAGAAGTGACACTGGTTACTGGTACACACTTTATTATATGAGGAAGGGAATCCAGTTGCAATCTTATTCACTGCAATAGCAGCAATGAAATCATTTCTAACTTGTGTATTACCTCAGACTTCTCAGGAATAATTGTTACGGCTTTGCAGTTAGCCTCATGAACAGAGATGTTTGTATTTAGTAATACAATGCAGCATCTTTATTGATGTCAATTGTATCTAGTGTTAATTACAATTGACATTAATTAATATTCAAAACACACTTAAAATTACATTTTAAACTCCTACCTTATGCTGAAACTAGTTACTGTTGATCATGTTTTATGTCTGTAAATATAATACATAAATCATATTTTATATATCCAGATATATTGAACTGCATATCTTGTAATTTCAAGTGGTCAGGACAATTTAGATATTGAAGTGAAGCATATCTGACAGCACTAAATTGGGGACGATAGAATAGAATAGAATAGAATAGAATAGAATAGAATAGAATAGAATAGAATAGAATAGAATAGAATAGAATAGAATAGAATAACACAGTTGGAAGGGACCTTGGAGGTCTTCTAGTCCAACCCCCTGCTCAGACAGGAAACCCTACACCACTTCAGACAAATGGTTGTCCAATCTCTTCTTAAAAACTTCAAGTATTGGAGATTTCACAACTTCTGGAGGCAAGTTGTTCCACTAATTAATTGTTCTAACTGTCAGGAAATTTCTCCTTTGTACTAGGTTGCTTCTCTCCTTGATTAATTTCCATCCATTGCTTGTCCTGTCACCAGGTGCTTCAGAGAATAGCTTGACTCCCTCTTCTCTGAGATATCAGAACACTGTTATCATGTCACCCCTATCCTTCTTTTCATTAAATATTTCAACTAAACTATACAAACTAAAGGCAAACTAAACTGTATAAAAAAAAATTTGCAAGGGAGGGGGAAAGAGTTGGGAATAGACATTTGCAAATTCGAAAGATATGTCCCAATCTGCAAACTATAATTTGCTGAAAACACATGCCTTAGGTGTATTCTCTGCAGGTGTCATTTATTTTTATACATTTCAATTTGGGCCTTTACAAATATAAGCATATTTCTGAGAATGTTGAAATTGCTGCATAATTTGCAAAGCAACTCTGTAGCTATATCTATATCACATTTGTTTAATTCTAATTATTCTGGGCTTTAAAGTTTTCCAAAGTATTTTTTTTTCTTTTAATAAGTGTTATGAAATACTTTTTTTTTAAAAAAAGGATAAAGGTTACACAAAACAGTGTATAAGACAATCACATTGAGAAGAAAAAATGATATGAAAATTAAAATTAAAAATCAATAAAATAATGGATTAACACAAAAAAGTTTCTCTAAGCAAACAAATAAAATCTTATACAAATACTCTTTACAATTATCATCTATAATTTTCTGATAACTCTTGAATATGACATTTAAACCACTGTAATATTTTATGATTGGGACATAATTTACTGGAGAAGAAAAGGTGTCTGCTCAAAACCCTTGTTCCTGGTAAATTTTTGAGTTATATAGAACTTCAGGAGAATGAGACAAAATTGTCTTTTTATTCATGTGAAATTGGAATCTTGCCCAATTTCTATAAATAAAGGTGATGGGATGATTGAAAGCATTTTGATAATATTGCCTTTGTTGTAATGTTCCAAGGTGAAAGCAAAACAAGAGATGGAACTGAAGCTGAAATCATTTGCTCCTCCATATGTATGTATAGTATATTATTATTTCAATTTTAAGAACAAAGCTAACATTCTTAGTTCTTAGTTTATTTTCTACCATGTTCCATACTGCAGGCATTTCATCCAGAACTGTATTTGTTATCAGGAATAGAAAGTATTTATTCATCTTTGTCATCCACTCCAGAGAAACGCCATAATAATCCAGAATATGTGCTTACATCTGCATCATATGAAAGGCCACATAGTTTAATTTCACCAAATCCTGATAGTTATCCAAACTCAATAATGTTGGATAGCTCCTTCAAAAACAATCTCAGTCAAACTCGGGAAAAAGCTGATTTTGGTGAGTGGAATGAAAAGGAAACTCTTCCAGTTCTACATAAAAAGCAAAGCTCTGAGCAAGAAAAGAATGAAAGTATTCAAGGAAAAAGTAGTTCACATCAAAGGAAAGGTGAGACTTTAGAATTTAAATATTTCCTCTTCTGCTTTCTTTGGTTTCAATTCCTAAAATTCTGTATTGTTACATTTATAGCATGGAGATAATTGATTAAGATGAGCTCTTGGAACATTGGGTACCTAAGGATATTCTAGAAACATGTCAATTAGTGAGCAATGGAACTTTTGGGTTGCCTTATGTTTATATAGTTTATAATAATTTATGACAGTGTCCGACATCTCTGCCATGTTACAGAAGCATCTTGGATTTTGGTCTTTTTCGTCTGTTTACTATTTAGTGTATGATGAGAACATGACAGAAGAAACAAACATATATACATATATTTGTAAACATATATTTGTTTGTTAATCTGATCTGATTGTTGTTTCTCATATATATTCTAGAAAATAGGATATCTAAAAGATTTGTCTTATATTTTATTAACATTATGTCGTCTTTACATTATAAATAAATATAAATATATATACTTTCTATATTAGAAAGTAAAAAGTGATTTCTGAAGTTTACAATACTGTCTATGTCAAACTACGTATATTAATTTATCATTGTGTCATTTTCAGGCAAAATCAATTGTAACATCAACAAAATAGAATCATCAAAACAGCACTCTGCAAAGAAATCTGCACCAGTGAAAATATATCAGAAAAAGACTGATTTTTCAATCCCAGAAAGGCATAATATTCCAGGAAAGGATGAAAAATACAGAAAGACAGTTGCATCTCCAAAGATAGATCAGAACCATGAAAAGGAGGAAAACAACCAGTTTCCACTAAGTCACACCTCACAGAAGACAAAAGGTATACCTTATTGCATAAAGTATCACGTATAATGTTTATTTGCATTTGTATCTGCTATTAGCAGTGTAAGGAACTTATTCAGTTATAACTTTATCTGCTGTTCTCCTAATTTATACATTTTGTAAGGAGCTGGCATTTCTAAGACCTGATGATAGAGAATACTGATATTTCAAGTGGAAGAACATTTCATTAATATGTTGATTACAATAAATTATTTGAATGAATGGTGGTGTAGATCTAGGTTTCATACAAGGATACCTGTATTGGAAATATACTTAGGTGACCTAAAATGAGACCACGTTAGAAACCTGAAGTGACCATTTCTGCTCTTGATGTAATTGAAAAATTACATTTTGTAATTTTACATTCAGATTCTGTAGATGACAGTTGTGTACAAATGAGGAAAATGCAATCCAGGAAATAGTAAATTGATGGCTTAAATCCAGCCTGCATCCCATTTCTTGGTTTTTGCCGCCTCCTGTGCTACAGGGCTGTATTCCTTTACATGCTTTCACTAGTTTTTAACACTTCTTCATCTCAGGATTGTGTCTTGCACTTGGATTGTGGTTGGGAACCATTTGTCTATCCCTGTTCTAGTACTTTTCTGTACTTTAATAATTTTAATTTTTTACTTCAGATGGATAAGTGCATTGCAGTTAGTAGATGCTTTTTGGAGGGACTATAAAACCTCATTTTATACCAGGTTGGGGGATAAAGTTCATACTTAATGTTTATTTTATGTGCCTTTGAGTTAAACCACTATTCATCCTTCCTTGACTTTACAGAAAACAATGCCATCATAAAAGTGGTTGTCCAGATCATTCTATCCTGCCTTCATTGTGCTTATTGTAACTCTCTGCCAAACCATGTCTAATTTTTTAGGTCTATTAGATATGATATATAACGTTGTTTTCTCCTCTGGCTTTGCTACTACTCCTTTCAACTTATCACTAATATTAGGAAAATATCCATCAATTGGAATACTATAGTATAAATGGGGTTGGTTCATTGTTATTACCAGTTTCACAGTTTGGGGATTTCCTGTTGGCTTCCATAGGCTGGTTTGCCTGCCTCTGTTCCTGTATCTCATTTGGGTATCCTTCTAGTTCAAAAGAAAGTGAACTAAAGAAACATGGGGGGGGGGGGGGAGAATGCATTTATAATTGGGGAATCCCAATTATAAATGCATCTTTGCAATTTTCTTCTATTAGGGGTGGTTGGGTTGTTGTTTTTTTTGTTTTTTTTACATTACGTTAGAAAAATACAGGGCAGAAATAGTTTGGAAAGAAGGAAAGCAAACACTGCCATAAAAAAGGGGTCAAGGGGGAATGTAGAAATCCCATTAATTCAAGAACAAAATATGTGTCCTCTTCCTCAAATGGGAGACATCTCCCTTCCCCTTCCCCTCTGGCTGGAAGCTTATAAAGATTTGATTTAAAAAATAGGCTTTTGAAAAAGGTTACAAAGCACTTATTGGAAGGCAGAATCTAGGGGTGGAAATGGTCATATGATTGTCTGACTGAAGACCAGAATGGAGGGGCTATGCCAGCACCTTCCAGTTTGCCCCAAACATGCTTTGTGTCATTTCATTTGACTTCATCTGTAAATTAATAGAGAGCGAAGTATTATATTACACATTTTGAAGTTGCGCTGCAGGAGTGTTAAATTAAGGGGGACAACTACTGGTACACAAACTAATTATAGATGATTGCTTAAATCATGAACCGGGGATAAGCTGAGAGCAACATCAGAGGAAAATATTAAAGTTAGTTTAGTTCTCTTGTAAAATGCCTGTAAAATACCACATCTAATTAAAATCATTTCTGCTTAGCCACAGTTCTCTCTTCTCCAATAATTGCTTGCAGTGATATCAAAACAGAGCAAAAATGTGATTACATTTAACTTTCAATCTGTGACATGAGATTGTTTTGAAATGGAATGGTGTCTGTAGTTTGGGGTTTGGAAATAACCAGAGCTGTTTGGTTCATATCACAACAAATAAGGCTAAGGATAGACAGAAAACTATAAGACAATCGATGAAATTAGGAAGGGAGCATACTGTATAACACCACAGTATGTTTGTGATCTTTTAAATCCAGGTGTGGATAGCATTTATCTGATGAGATCTTAACTGTATCTTAACTAATTCAGAAAATATGTGGAGTTTGGAGAACTCTCATTTATTCAAAATATTGGAAGTATTTTTGTTTTGATGACTATGAAAAAGTAGCTAATTTTGCTCTGTATTAAGGCTGTTAGTTGGCAATTGACAAAAATAAAAGTTCTGTGTTCCTCTATTTGTATATGTGCATATACGTTCATGTACAGGCAGGTAATATTTTGACTTTTGATGCAGAAGAGGTTTCTCTCATGTTGGACACAAATGCAGAAAATGGAGGGAATTTGACAGGGATTGGAAATGGAAGGCATACTACTACTGCTGATTCTGGAATCCCAAAATCCTTGGAAAACCGAGACATAACATACTCACCCAAGAAGAGGAGGTACGGAAATAAATATGCCATTTCTGCTGACAGTATTCAATGTCAGTCATTGAAGTCATCTTAAGAACTTCTAACATATTCAATAATGGAAAAAGCTAGCTCTTTAATTAGCTTTCAGATAAATATAATTAAGCATGAGAACTAGTTCATCTAGCTTAATTTCCTGTGCGTGAGGTTAGTGCACCTTTAGAATACTTGCTGTTAATCTAGTTTGTCACCAAAAGGCTCTTCCAGTCTGATTTCACTATGCTAATTTCCAGATTAATAGCTCAATCAAAACAACTTGTAACCCCAACAAGTTTAATCAGAGGCTTATTTCTAATGTAGCTGTTACCTTAATTTCATCTGTAGCCAACAACATCCTGGAATTACCAAGACTGCTACTGACCCTGGTAATGTGCAGAATAATCAGGTATGTTCCCAGGGGAGTCTAGCACCACAACTGAGTTGGTTAAAATGATTTGTTAACACATTTCTGTCTCTTGGGTTGAATTAATTTTGACTTAAGATTTATTAAGGTTTACTATAATTACATATAATTCTTGTGATTAATCATATCTAGCCAATTTTGTATTTTGAAAGCAGTGTTTTTGAAGTAGGACATACATTACAAGCAGTGAGTACTTTCTGCCTCTCTCTTTCTATATATAATAGAGGTATACAATATAGATATAATAAAGTAACAGATAGGGACAGAATGAGCCTATGCCTGTTTGTTTAGGAGTAAAACCCTTTGGACTACATTCAAAATCTAAAGTAGATTAGGCACTCTTAACGTTTGAGAGATGATTCAAATGAAAAAATTTGCTGTAATGCAAGATGCACTTACACATGATCTCAGGGCTGGCTCTAGACATTTTGACTTCAGGCAAAGTCGTTTTCTAATGCTTCCTGTGGTTTGGCTCATCTTCTGTTAAGATGTCATAAAGGCCCCTCTTGTTTCTTTTTTTTTCTTTGACTTTTTGAACTTTACATGTATGATTTTACAGCCCTGGAGTTCTTATATCCTAAAAATAACACTGAACATTGACACATTTTTATTTGATCCTAGGCTGATGGGAATAACCTAAATGACTCCGCATATCCTAGTCACTATCTTTCCCCTCCTACTCCACCTCTTCTGGCTGTCTCAGTAAATAGAGCTCAACTTCCTCACAAAGATTTTCCAACAGAAGGTGAGGAAATCTGTCCAAGACCTCTCATGAGATTAGGGGTTTCACAAAAGGTTTCAGCAGCAGGGATCGTAGAGATTTTGCCCTCTTACCTTTAAAGAAAGAGATCAGGTTTGCTTGAAGGCAACAAAAGCAATGGTGTGTACAGTATTCACTTGTCTACTAAACATAATCGAAAAGCCTCTAAAGGGTCATTTGTGATTGTCAACCGTTTTCTTAAGGCAATAATTCAGACAGTGTCATTCATGTCTTCTTTTTGTCTAAGTGACTTCTGGAAAAGGCTAAATGGGTTTTTTTTCCAGGTATAGAATTTGTCTAGCCCCGTGATGGCGAACCTATGACACGGGTGCCACAGGTGGCACGCGGAGCCATACCTGTGGGCACGTGAGCGTTGCCCTAGCTCAGCTCCAGCGTGCATGTGCGCACCGGCCAGCTGATTTTTGGGCCTTCCAGGCCCACTGGAAGTCAGGAAATGGGCCGTTTCCGGCTTCCGGAGGGCCTCGGGGGAGGGGGTGAGGAAGGCTGTTTTCACCCTCCCCAGGCTCCAAGAAAGCCTCTGGAGTCTGGGGAGGGCAAATAATGGGCCTACCAGGCCTATTGGGCCCACCGTTAACCTTTTTTGCCATCATGTGCCAAAAGCGGAGGTAGCACAGGGGGTCACGTGCACATGTGCGGGGGTGAGAGGTGTCATTGAATTATGGGTGTGGGCACACGCGCACACAACCCCCCCACGCTTTTGGCACGCAATGGCAAAAAGGTTAGCCATCACTGGTCTAGCCACTATCTCCATATCTACCAAGCACAGGATATTCGAATGTAAAAATTTTGATGAGAACTATATGAGAAAGAGTTTGCTGCCCTCTTGTGGTGCTCTGGACTTTTGCAACCCACATACTATTGCTCTAAAAAGCATATTACTTGGAGTAGTTCTATTCAGGAATGGAAGCATTGTACTCGGTCTACTCAGTTGTTGTTTTTCTTTACCCTCTCTTTCTTTCCCCCACCAACTGGTCCTCATTCTGTGTCCACTGATGACAATCACCATTAACTGGGTTGTTTGTTTTTCTCCCTGAAGTTGTTGTTGCGTCCTCTTCCTTCTCCAAGCCTAACAGTAATTACCTCTTGTGAATGGGTAGCATTTTGCATTCCTTGTGTTTACATTCAGATCATGATCTAAATAAGATTAGCAATAAATGACTCTTACATAGTTTCTATTATTTTCTTTCAAAAATAAAAGTGTGTCCAAGACACATTCTAGGAGTATTATTGTTTTTATCAGTTTAGGCATCCTTTAAAGTGTTTTTCAAGTCTTCATTTCTTTACTTACAGTTTAGCTACAGAAGTATATATATTTAGTATGTATGTGTATGAATTTTTCATCATTTTTAGTTTTTTAACAATATTTACTAAAAATGAATAAAAGGGAAAGACAAAATAGGAGAAAACTGAAGAATAACTATTTACATATTAAAAAATAAAAGTAGTTGCTAGTAATATATTCTTCCCTATCCTTCCCCTTGTGTCCCCAAATGCTGACCATAGTTCAGATATCTATATTTTACACTAAAACATTGTTGTTAGCTTCTGTTTAAGTTCTATAAACCTGACAGCCGTGGATAGAAAAACAGACATTACAGAGAAACATTGTGGGCTGACCCCTGATACCACTAGATGAGATCGCTAGGGCTCGCTACCTTAGAAGAGTGAGGAAAATTCTCGGGGACAACTCTCATCCTGGTCACCACTTCTTTACCTTCCTACCATTGGGAAGGAGAAATAGAAGCATAGCCAGCCACACAACCAGGCTGAAGAACAGCTTTTATCCATGGGCTGTCAGACTCCTGAATGCAAAATAACATCATAACTACGTAGTACGATGGGCTTGGAGGGCCAGCGCAACGTGTAACATGTCCAAAGTTTACTTTTTCCAGTGTTCTGCCATTCGTTCTTGCAGAGGTCAATATATATATATTTTCATCTTTAAGTCATGATTCAAAGTATGGGGAAAATTTTTTGATAAAAGTACAGAGGTTTGGACACTGTCATTGTTCCTTCATATTATCTCCTGAGTACTGTAATCTGTTTTTGTAGATCCCACATACCAGACAATTGCTTCAAATGTAAATACACAGATAAACCTTTTCAACCCAGCACTAACCACTAAATCACTCTTTGGTTAGATTCATTTTATTTTATTGTAGTGGATCAACCCTGTGTTAACCAATAGAAGAATGGCACATTTTTACTCTAATTTTATTCAGAATTGTTCTCATTATTAACTTTTACAAATATGATAAATATGGGATTTCTTCTTCCTCAGGCAATCAATTACATAAGCAACTGAAACATATTAAGATAGAAAGAAGACATCTGGAAAAAACTAGAGAGGAATTGGTTAAAAAAGTGAAAAACCTGATTGAACAGCACAAGCTCAGGAGATGCCATGGTATGTTCAAGGTTGATACATCCAATTTTTTCATTGACCAACAACTATAAAAAATATTGTCCAACAACAGATTTGAGTTTTATAAAAATATTTTTTTTAACTTGTTGAATCAAATATATACTTCCCTGATTCTTTAGCTGTAATTTATATGCATTCGTTTAGAATAAATTATTGAACTGCTATTGAACTGCATGGAATCTTTTTCTGAGGAATATATGATGTATGTTTTGTTGTTTTAATCTTGCAGTCCGTGATTCCTGGAAAAAAAAATATTTTGAAATGAAGAAAGTCACAGTTTTCTCAGAGGAAACTTTAAATAAATTACAGGAAAAATTAGAATTACACCATCAACAATTAATGAGGCAGCTGGAAGCTAGAGATACCAAGAAAAAACGAAATAATTTAACCCAAACCACCAATTCAAAAGTAAGTATTTTTTTTTAAACTTTCCTTGCCCATAAAAACTAAATTTTGTTCATCAGTACAGCAAATCTTGGAATCTTAATGCAGTTTTAATCAGACTGATTGCTGATATATATTAAAAATGCCTAAAGCTGAAGCTGTTCAAAAATTTAACTCAACTCATATTACAACAATATTTATGTTCTAATAATGATTTAACATAAATTACTATAAATATGTCATGATTCTAATTAATAAAAAGAAAGTACTATTGGCAAGAATGAAGAAGAATATTTTGCAGGTTCTTTTCCCTTGAGTTGAATTAATGTTACAAGTTGCTAAAATGATTTAAATCCTCATTCTCTCATTATAATATGGTATACATAAGATTTTCTTCCTAGTTCAACATTAAAATTCATGAGAATGAAGTTTAAAATTAATTAAATACTTCCCATATGAATCATGACCTCCTAATATCAAAACAATTTGGTTAATTAGTCTAAGAAATGTTCTATTATGTTTTTTTCCCCACATAGTAAACTTTCTCCTAATGTTAAGGTTATTTTCCAGCTAAATCACAATTTCATATATTCTGGCTGAATACCTTATGCTTATTCTTATGTTTATTTCTAAGGAAGATACTGAAAATCTACTTTGTGGTGTCTACTCAGTCCCACAGTTGAATTAAATATCTGCATTACACTGTAGAACATTCTGAAGGTTTAATTAAGATTCACAATAATTCATTTACTGTTTCTCTGATAAAGAAGCAAAGTTCTCTGACTAAGGATAAATGTGAATTCCATTTTTGTTTTGTTTTGATCACAACATGAAAAAGAACATAGAATGCAGTGAAGTTCTCACTATATTTTGGAGGGGGAAGAAGTTGAAATTTTCCAATTCTGATTTTTTTTAGTTTGTGTCCAATGTTTCACAAAAAAATGGTGCTATAAAATTATTTTTAAAAAATGCAATTGCTATGTTTTAAATATCTGTATCTGTTTCTCTTTGGTAGCTTTAACTTAAGTAGCTCAAGTATACAATGGTCTCCTTATAGCTATTTTTTAAGACCATGTTAAGTAGGGAAAAAAGGGTTATTTAAGAAGACTAATAGTACTAATAGCAACAGGGTCATCTCAAAGATCACTACATTATTTTGACCTAGGATCATTTTTAGCATTGTAATTTATTAATAATAATAATAAACATTTATTAATTTTATATGCTACTGAATCCCAAGAACTCTGGGTGGTTTGCATTTGTTATAAACATTTAAAAACTAAAACAAGACAAAAGAATAATGATGGTAAAGAAAACAAATTCAGATAGGAATAAAAAAGGAGGAAAGGACATCAGTTATCCTTGGCAAAGGTATTTGTTACATCTTTCATCCAAAGACAAAGATTTCATCCAAAACAAAGATTAATATCTTCAATAAATATTAAGATCACAGACACAACAATCACAGAAGTCTAAAGCACATACTTACCAGAGCTAGTATAACTTTTAAAGGAAACACCACACCATGGTGTGTTTATTTGCACACCATGTCCAAATAAATAAGAGAACAAAAATATCATTGTACAATAATAATTAAACAAGAACAATTATTTTTGTTTTTTGAAAAGTTGTTCAGAAAGATGTGGCTCAGCTTCAGAGAATCTTCAGGGAAGACATTATCTAGTCTCCTATGAATTAAGATTCAGACTCAGTTGTGACATACCAATTGATAGCATTGTCAGAAACTAACAATGAAGGAGGTACCTCTCCTGGGACAATAGAACTTCTCAATAGCCTTCAATACCCTTGACTATAGACTGCCTGCAAGGGCTGGGAGAAGGAAGCACTGTTTTGCAATAATTCCACTCTTACCTGAATGGACAGTTTCAATTTATAGATATGGGGGAGCAGCATTCAGGGCATTGGTTGACTCTGTGGTACCTCAGAATGGGCTGCTTTCCCCCATTCTATTTAATAACTATATGAACTTGGGGAGGAGGGATCATTTATTGGTTTGTAGTAAATTGTCATCAGTATGCTGATGTTACTGTACATTGCCATCGCAAGTCAAGCCAGGGGTATTGTTGAAAGTTTAAACTGATACCTAGAGACTTACAGTCTGGAAGAAGCAAACTAAACTCAGATTAAATAAAGTGCTATACGAAAATAAATTTCTAGAAACATTGATCTTGGGGGTTATCCTAGTTGAGGTTGTGCTGCATGTAAAGACATTGGTGTACAACTTGAGTTCTGCCTGGACTTCAGCTTCTCCTTAAACAGAAAATGGGACTGTGGACAGGATTGTCTTTGCCCAGCTTTGGCTGGCGCATCTTTTATATCCGTATCTGCACCAAAACACCGAGGTTAGTAATTCATGCCTTAATCCAGTGGTGGGTTCCTCCCGGTTTGGCCCAGTTCGGCCGAGCCGGTAGCAGTGACGATATGACATCACCAAACCGGTTCTCTTTGTTCGGGAGCTGGGCCCTCCCACCTCCACCCCCCACGTTATTCTTACCTTTTATTTGGCCCCGCCCCCAATCTATTCACGGCCTCCCAAGTCCCAGCTGATCGGCTAGAAGGAAAAAAAACTGTTTAAACTCTTGCTGCGGGGCTTCAAAGGGCCACCCTACAGCTGATCAGTGTTAAAAGGCAGTGTGGTGGTAGACCGGTGCCTCCAAAAACAAATGGGTAGACTGGTGCCTCCAAAAACAAATGGGTAGACCCGTGCCTCCAAAAACAAATGGGTAGACCAGTGCCTCCAAAAACAAATGAGTAGACCAGAACACTCCAAAAACAAATGGGTAGATCGGTACAGCTCTGCAAGCAGTTAAAAGCCTGGTAGACCAGTACCTCTGCTAAATCCTAAAGAATTGTCACATGACCATCAAACCACGCCCACAAAATAAGCCACACCCACAGAACCAGTAGTAAAAAAATTTACAACCCACCCCTGCCTTAATCATCATCTAGTTGGATTGTTATAATGCACACTACTTGGGGCAGTTTTTGGAGGCAACCCAGAGGCTATACCTCATCTTTGCAGGATTACATTTTCTCTTATTAAAGAAAATCTCTCAATTTTTAAATAATGGCAATTTCACAAGGGACAGTCAAATCCATTTTTGGCTGGGTAAATCTAGGCTGGCCATAGCAAAACAAACATTCAAATACTGACCTAGTTTATTGTAGCCAATGTGTGAAAGCATTGCTTTGCTCTATGGTCAATCCCATCATCTGACCAGTTATGTGAGAGATACCATCATAGTAGTTATATTCTTCTGAAGAAGGACAACGTACAGGTGTCCAGAGTGCTAAAGAACTTAAAATATATTTAAAAAGAAACTCCTGGAGAGCCTCTAGGCATCAGTTTAACTTAATATTATTGAGTAGTAATTATATTATGGAATGTGTGAGTTGTTTATATATGTAGTTATATTCTAAATTAATTTGGGAGGTTGTTTGTTTGACAGAATAATGTAATAATCCAGATTACAACCCTGGAGCGGGAAATTGACCAGCTAAAGAGAAAGTTAGACAACGCCAAAATGAAGCTTGTCATAGAAATCAAGGTACTGTACTAATTTATTACATGTGTGCTTGCATTTGTACACATATACATATACACGCATATAATCAGTGAAGCCAGTAACAAATCAAAGGTTTTTTAAAGACTGGTCTTTAACACGCCACGTAACCCAATTGGAAATCAAGGAAAATATTAGTAGTCTTTGAGACATATTTGAAAATGAATCATAGGCTGATTTCCAAGGTGTACATACTCCTGTTCAGTTAAGAAATCTTCATTATAGTTGTGGGGAGGAGGATTGCTTGTTTGTTTTGGTTATCAAAGTGATAGACTCTGTGCACATGCACACTTCTTTGGCTACATTTAACAATGTTCCTTTAGGTGACTATCACTGTTCCACACTAGATACTTTGTTTTGGTTCTCAGAAGAAATATTTTCATCTAACACTAGTTGGAAGGGACTTTGGAAGTCTCCTAGTTCAACCCACTGGTCAGGCAGGAAACCCTATACCAGTGATGGTGAACCTTTTCAGCACCGAGTGCCCAAACTGGAACGCATGTGCATGTGCACACACCGGAGTGCCAGAAACCCGATGATCAGCTAGTCGGCGCACAGACGTTTTTGGCTGTTTTTTGGGCCATTTTCAGGATGTTTTTCGGGATGTTTTTGGCCTGGTTTTTTGACCATTTTCAAGTCATTTTCCGGCACCTGCGAAGACCAGCATATGCACTGGAAACCAGAAGAGCAGCTGGCGACAGTGCACATGCTCACCGAGAGGGCTCTGCATGCCACCTCTGGCACGTGTGCCATAGGTTCGCCATCACGGCCCTATACCATTTCAGACAGATGATTGTCCAACCTCTTAAAAACTTCCAGGGTTGAAGCACCCACAACTTCTGGAGGCAGGTCCAGAATTCGTTCCACTGATTAATTGTTCTGTCAGGAAATTTCTCCTTAGTTCTAGGTTGATTTTTTCCTTGATTAGTTTCCATCCATTGCTTCTTGTGTTGCCTTCAAGTGCTTTGGAGAATAGGTTGCCTCCCTCTTCTTTACAGCAACCCCTTAGATATTGGAACACTATCATGTCACCCCTAGTCCTTCTTTTCATTAAACTAGACATACCCAATTCCAGCAACCGTTCTTTATGTTTAGCTTCCAGTCCAGTGGTGAAATCCAATTTTTTTTACTACTTGTTCTGTGGGCATGGCTTAATGGGCATGGTGTGGCTTGGTGGGTATGGCAAGGGAAGGATACTGCAAAATCTCCATTCCCACCCCACTCCACGGGAAGGATACTGCAAAATCTCCATTCCCACCCCACTCCAGGGGAAGGATACTGCAAAATCCCCATTCCCATCCCACTCTGGGGCCAGCCAGAGGTAGTATTTGCCAATTCTCCAAACTACTCAAAATTTCTGCTACCGGTTCTCCGAAATGCTCAAAATTTCCACTACCGGTTCTCCAGAACCTGTCAGAACCTGCTGGATTTCACCCCTGCTCCAGTCCCTTAATCTTTGTTGCTCTTCTCTATACTCTTTTTAGTATGTTATACATTGATGCTACTGTACAAATTATATAATCATAATAATTTTAGGCATTTGCCATAGATAGAAAAATGATATGAATAGAAATCTGTATTGGAAATATGTAATACAATCTACAGCAGTGTTTCTCAACTGTAGCAACTTCAAGATGTGTGGATTTCATCTCCCAGAATTCCTGTCATGTCATAACAATACACCAAAAAATTCTTTATAATCATAGTTGCATGTTTCTTTAGCCAATTTCCCATTTATGTTAAATCAAACATGTCTTATGTATATTAAGATCCACCATCACTTGAGGCATTAACATGTCTCAGAATGCATTGCACTATAACTGGTTAGGCTAGAAAGTTTGAAGACCAAATTGCACTTGTTAAACCACATAAAAGTTGATGCTTATCTATAAAATAATAGCTGTAATTTAATTCTTCCTGTCATAATCTCTGGATCTTTTGTAGATGAAAAAACAAGCAATTTCTGATTTACAAGCGCTGAAGGCAGAACTGGTGCACAAGAAGGTTCAGTCATCTTTAAGATTTCTGTCTGGAAAGCAAATATTTTAGTTAACCCTTTTAATGAAATTCTTCAGTCTGTAGCTATTCAAAACCTAATTTTGATTAAACATAGCAAAGCTTGTATGTAGTGAAAAGCTATTCATTGCTAAACCACTCATTGGTTCTATTCTGATGTGGCAATAGCACTGCAAACCAGCAATAACAAGCTTGGAGGGAATAACCCCCGTTGCATCCATTGCAACAGCATTGTTGACGGAGGGAGAAAGCCTCACAATTAAATATTTGGAAGGACTACATCTTGGGGCATGGTGAAGAAATGGCTAGATTGATTTCAAGCCCTTATCCTCCATTGTCTATCATCTCTTGGGGTAGAATGACTTTTGTCTATTTAACTGAATAGTTCGCTATAACTAAAGCACACCTGGGTTGAGAACAACAATAACAATAACTGTTAAAGACAGAATTATTACTCAATATTTTTTTCTCATTGCAAATCTTAAGGTTTTGCAAATAATTTTGTTTACAATTCCTCAATCTCATTTCAGGTTTTTTGGTTACTTTTTTTTTTTTACTATAAACCACATTCATTTGATAACTGTGCTAATTGTCATATATACTAATACATTTTTATTACTGTACAAAAGCCAATAACTACATACAGTAAATTTGTGTTTTGTTTTGGTTCCTGGTATAGCTGTATGAACAAATGTTAACTACTCAGAATCTGTGAATATGGGAAGTTGACCTGGGCAAACAGAACTCTCCTGTTTTTTTATTGACCTTTACATATATGTTTGTGTAGGTGCCAGTTATCCTGCAAAGTGATAAGAGTGGGATCATGAACTTTTAATGTATGTAGCAAAATTCTATTTGGATTCTTAAAAAGCCACATTTAATTCCCTCCATCCAGATCAATTTTGGTATAGGGAAGATTGATTGCTTTTATGTCATAATACCAAACATTTTTTCTTTTTGTGCTTTCAAGCTTAAAGGCACTTTCAGACAATCAAGACTGCCAGTTTCCAACTACTATAAAATGAAGCCAGAGAAATGAATTTTTTCTTCAGTTATATTCTAATATTAAAATGTTTGAAGTTCAAGTATGTCTATATTTTTGCTTGTAGCAGAAAAATTAGGGCTTTCCCTTGATGTTTCCAAACTGACTAATAAATGTGTGTTCTCGTCTCAAGGATTTTACTAGTCCTGAATTAACAAAATTATATTCTCCTGCAACAGATTAGTAAAATTAATGGCTAATACATAATCATTACATCATTAAAGTGATATAGGAACAAGTTTACCTAAAGGAGGCTGAACGATAAACTAGTGGTAAACATATTTCTGAATTGCTGTGACTATGTCGCAGGAAAAAGGGAAGGAGGGATATGGGCCAATGAGCTCTCAAAGCTTTACAGAAATACTACCAAAACACAAGATCATTGACACTCTGCGTTAATTCACCATAAAATGGTATAACTGAGCACATGTGTGAATAGGTAAAAATACCATCCAATGCAAATGTCCTCGTAATAGCAGCATTGTTGCTTTCAGCTTCTTAGTGATTATAATATCATCAGAAAGAACACATTGAAAAGATACAAAAGCTGCTATTGCTGTTAAGAACAACATGACTTACATTGCATCAGAAATGGTCTGGGTTTTGTGTTACCAGAATTGTCATTGGTGAGGCACTTTGTTCATATAGATGTATGGAAACACTTTAATGTTCTTTATGACAAAGAAATGAAGAATCGTAAGAAGCAGATACTATGAACCAGTCTACACATATTCCTTGGCTTCAGAATCTGTTGTGGTTAACAAGTGTGTTTTCCTTTGGAAAGACTGAAACAGGATCAATTTTACAAGGCCAAGCGATCTAGAGATAACAGGATATTTAATAGCTTGATTTAAAAATAGGCACTTAGATTTGGGACATTTCTTGTCCTTAGAGAATGAGTTTCTGGAATACAAACTCATTGTGGTAAACCTAGACAAGCTCTTTCTTCAAGTTCTTCAGCCTGAAAGACAAGTTGTAAACCAATTAGGCGCCAATGTGCTGTTGATAGAAAAGTACTAATTACTTTGAGCAAAAGAAGGTAAGAAAAAGGATATTAAAATTTTGCAATACTTCCCAGAGGAACTTGAGTTTTATATTCCAAATACCTTTAGTACTGGTATATACTATATTTTAAAACAAATAAATCCTTTCAATAAGGGATTCCTTATTAAAGGTTGATGTTTTATAACATTGTGGGGAGTGTTTATTTTAATCTTAAATTATGAAGGTAATGAAAGGCTAGTCTGGTATAGTGGTGAAAGACTAACCAAAAAGATAAGTTCAAGCCCACCGTAAGCCACGGAAGGTCACTGACTAGAGCAGTCACTCTCTCAGCCAATGTTTCTCAGTGTTGTTGCAGGGAAAAAGTGGAGAAGCACATGCTATATATATTACCTTGAGTTCTTGAAGGAAAGGCAGAGATATGAATAAACATTAAGATCTGGAAGTACACAAGGGCAGCTCCTATAAAATTGGTTTTATTCAAGCAGTCAGCCTGTAGGCAACAGCATTCTTGACCAACTGAAGCCTCAGGGGCAGTCCCATATGAAGCAAATTGCAGAAATCCAGGCATGAGATAATTTGTCACTGTCTTCTGTAAAGCTATTAGTTCCACCTGCTATACAAGGAGCCACAAATTGAAAGACAACCAGACTACCTCTTCCAGCGGTAATACAATTATTCAGAGATAAAGTTGGAGAAAATTCTAGAACCTGAAGGGTTCCTTAACAAATAACACCTCCATCTTCCTGCTCTTCATTCTGTGCCTGCTCTGTCTTATGACAGCCTCTAGCTTGGGACAGAAAAGAGACACATATAGCTGTGTACCATCAGTGTATTGTTATGAGTAAGGAAGTACAATATGGATAAAGGATAGAATCTTTATCTTATTAATGACTGACTCAAAATACCAGTAAAGAATAAACTCTCAATACATTAAAATATTTGAAAGGCCAAATCAATCGTTATTTTTTTAAAAAATTCAAAGCTGAAATTTTATTTTTTTTTCTTTAAAAAGTTGACACATTCTTTTTAAGTGTTTATACATATTTTAAAGAAATTGAATTTTCTTTCATACCATGAACGGTTTGAGTTTTGATTCTTATGCTACAGAATCCACAGAAATTATTTGCCTCCTTAAAGGCAAAACAATGTAAGTGCAGTGTATATTGTCTGTAACAGAAACAACCAATTCAATTTTAAAATGAAAGCCATAAGTATAAAATGTATAAATATTGATATTGCCATTTTGAGTAACTTTACAGCCATCTATATGTAAATTTCACACTACTATGATTCTATTTTCACTGGAATTCCTCTAAATATGTTCATAGTGCTTTGGGTCAGTTCAATATCATTATTGAGAAACTACCTACATCTCAACATATATTGATTTTATAAGTAATAATTGCCATTTTCAATTGCCACAATTACTAGGGATTAAATGAAAACAATTATACATAATCTGAAAAATTAAAGCTGCTTCAAAAAAAAAATCATTCTACTTTACTAGGTACATAGAACAACATATTCTCAACCAAACTGTAAATTTAAAAAAAGTTCATCAATGCAACCATTTTTCATTCCCTTCTCTTCCCCTCCAATTATTGATTTTATAAGCGTTAAGCAAAAAGCTTTTATGTAATTATAAAAAAAAACCTTTATTTGCTGTATTTATGACATGCATTTTCCCATTCCTTTCCTGGAATTAGAGGACAGGCTTAGAATGATTGATGTAAATTCTTTTTCTTATTGAGAAATAAAATACCTCAACCCTAGGAACACGGCACTTATCTAATGAAACAAGGTAAATGAACAGCAAGTAGCCTTCACAGCTTTTTACTGTGCACTATACTGTACCCATTTAAAAACTTAATTAATCATTCACTGCTGTCTGAATTCAAGTCTGGCTATTGTATAAATTATGCGCCTTTCAAGGCTTTCCACATTGCTTCTGTTTGCTGTTGAGCTGCAATGCTTGCCGAATAATCCAGGCAATTTGCATTCCACATCCCAATGCCCCTCAGACCACGTTCCTTTGCGTAGGCTGCTTTCAGAGAAATGCTCTTGGCATTGTCAAACCACAGTTGGTGAAAAGCACCCTTTGAGTCCTACAAAAAGCCAAAAGAAAGAGAACGTGTTAACTGGTTATCCAGGTCAAGAAATGCTGCTAATGAGAAATGCCACTTTGTGACATAGCCACCAAATATACTAAAATGGAGCTGATAGGGCTAATGTTTCACACACAGTTTTACTCTCAAGAATCTTGCAAGATAAGCCAGGCTAAGCAAAAAGAGCTTTCAATCTTGAAATTAATTGATTCTGCCTTAGGCATGAAAGCTGGCTAGATAATGTTGAGCCAGTCACTTACTCTCTCACAGCCCAATCCAATTCACAGGGTTTGGAGAAATAGGAGGAAGGAGAACTTGTTAAATTATTGTAAAAAAATAAAGCTTTCATGGGAAAGGAATGTCTTTCATTTTTAATATTCCTATGAAAAGAGAAAAAGAATTGCTACACAATGTCTTGATTATAGTGACACATTTTCATCCAATCATCTTATGCAACACTTTTAACACTGGATTTAATCACTTTCTTTCAGTCTGGTTTTATTCTCTATAAAATGAAAATAATAGGCATCTTCATAGTTTCATTTTGAAGGCAGGCTGAATAAAATAAGGAAGTTTCTGAAATCATACAATAAATTATTAAAACAATCTATGAACAAGGGCTTCAGTTTATAGTCTGAAGAATAATGTAATTTTTAATTAACTCACAGAATGTTATTTTTTTATACATTTTCCAGTTAACCAATTCACTCAGCCAAGCATATGGACTTGAATGTGTCTTTGAATAGGATGTATAAAATAGGGTGCACTAATACTCCTTTCACTAATAAACCTAACTCCTTTGGTTAAGGCCACTGATAAAATTGGCTGTTAAGAGGAATTAAAATGTAGTTATACTAGAGACTGTGGAGACTTTGGCATGACTATATTGTCTTCTTCATTTTTTAAATTAAAAAGTATCCATTTCTTATTGCCTACACTTCTATCTTTCTCTTTCTTTCCTGAGTTGTGATCTATTGTTCATAATTCATACATAACCTTTCCCTTTTAGTGTGAACTAACACACACACACACACATATATATATCCATAAGACTGGTAGGAATTTTAAAATTTGAATACAGAAACTTGAAGTATACAAAAGAAAGTCAGCTGCAGTAGGGAAAATAATTTAAATTTTGTACTAATATGTTTTTGTTGTTTAATTTTTTTTTTACAAATGTGTATTTTCTGTGCAAAGGAATCCTTAGAACAGCTTACCTTGTAGTCTAAAAAGGGAGCTTTTTGTTCCTCATCCCACAGAATCCCAGAAGTAGAAGTATTCTCCAATGTCATAATGATTCTATATGGGGCTTGTCTCATTGTGACATTATTGCATGGAGCCCCTGGGAAAACATTCTTTGCAAAGAAGCAAACGTGATCCTGAAAAAAAGGATAACTTCCATTATGTAGTTATGGTAAACTTCAAAAGGGTTCTGTTATTCATACACACATTCATTTCTCAAATAAGGGGCACTGCAAACCATCTCTTTGCCTACCAAGCAAAACAATTGACATATGATGCTGTTAATATGACTCTGCACTACATCTTACAACATCTTGAATCTCCAAACACCTATGCAAGGGTCCTCTTTGTAGACTTCAGCTCAGCATTCAATACCATCATTCCAGATATTCTTCTAACTAAACTAAATCAGCTGGCTGTACCTGACCACACTTGTAAATTGATCATAAGCTTCCTAACAGACAGGAAGCAGCAGGTGAAGCTAGGCAAAATCACATCAGATACCTGTACAATTAGCACAGGAGCCCCCAGGGCTCTGTGCTCTCTCCACTTCTCTCTATACGCCAATGACTATATCTCAAAAGATCCCTCTGTTAAAGTACTGAAGTTTGCAGATGATACAACAGTGATTGGTCTCATTTGAGACAACAACGAATTTGCATACAGACAAGAGGTTGAACAACTAGCTTTGTGGTGCAACCGGAACAATCTTGAACTAAACACACTCAAAACCGTAGAAATGGTGGGGGATTTTAGGAGAAAGCCTCCTATACTACCACCACTTACAGTACTAGACAACACAGTATCAACAGTAAAGACCTTCAAGTTTCTAGGTTCTATCGTATCTCAAGACCTAACATCAAAAACATCATCAAAAAAGCAGAACAAAGAATGTTCTTTCTGCGCCAACTCAGAAAGCTCAAACTGCCCAAAGAGCTGCTGATTCTGTTCTACAAAGGAATTACTGAGCACCTCCATAATTGCCTGGTTTGGCTCTGCAACCAAACAAGACAGACACAGACTTTAACGGATAATTAGAACTGCAGAAAAAACAATTGCTACCAATCTGCCTTCCATTGAGGACCTGTATACTGCACGAGTCAAAAAGAAGGCTGAGAAAATATCTACAGACCCCTCGCATCCTGGACATAAACTGTTTCAACTTCTACCCTCAAAACAACGCTATAGAGCACTGCACACCAGAACAACTAGAACAAGGACAGTTTTTCCCCAAATGCCATCACTCTGCTAAACAACTAATTCCCACAACACTGTCAAACTATAAGACTGTATTACTATTATTTTTCTCATCCTTCCTATTACGTATCTCCTCCCACTTATGACTATAATCATGTTGCTTGTATTTTTATGATTTATATTGTTCTGTTTGTTTCCTAGTAAGATTTGATTGCTTATTAGTAACCGATGACTATTACTAAATGTTGTATCTTATGATTCTTGATGAATGTATTTTTTCTTTTTCTCTTTTTCCTTTTATGTACACTGACAGCATATGCACTAAAGACAAATTCCTTGTGTGTCCAATCACACTCGGCCAATAAAGAATTTTATTCTATTTCTATTTCTATTCTATATTTGTCTCATGCAGGAGAAAATCTGAGTTTCCAAAATTAGGTGATTAAGTCTGTGCATTATTATAAAAAGATAGGTATTTTGAAGAATAATCATTATCTAAAACAAGAATGGAACTTCAGGTCTTTCAATATTACCTCAGAAATGGGTTTTACTGATTTCAAAACCACATGCTTCAGACTGCAATCTAAGCAGAGTTTCAAACATTGATAAGGTTCCTTCAATCACTTTAGCCTTTTATTCAGCAGTGTTTGAATCATTTCTATGGGGGAATTTATGCAGCCTAAATGTGGATATAGCCACCATCACCGGGATTTTTCCCCTATTTTCTCCAGAAGAAAATCCATGTGACATTAGATCAGTATTTTTCAAATTTGGCAACTTTAAGATATGTGGACTTTTAACTCCCTGAATTCCCCCGCCAGCTGGGAACTGAAATCCACACATCTCATTTTACAGGATTTCTTTCTTTCAGTAGTGGCCCTTTTTGTTAAATATATAATAGGAAGATGCCGTCCTCTCCTAACCATTCTTCTTACTTTTAACATTTTATTTCTCTTTCCCACTCCACCCCATTGGTTAATTCTGGAGCTTTCTCTTGTGGTTTTCTGCTTAAATACAAAAGCTCCTTTAAGAAGATTTTAGAGTGAGAGAAACTACTTTAATAAATGACAAACTGGTTATTAACATTGTTCAACGTATAGTCCTGGGGTGAAATTCATGCCCACAAAATCATAGAAATGAACTGTTTTTCTCCTACCTTATGTAAATTTGAGCATATATAATCATAGCCGTACCATGGAACGCCCATCACCAGTTTCTTTGGATTAATGCCCATGCGAATATAATGATCATATCCTGATTTAATATAGAAATATACTCTCATGCTCATTATGCTTATTTACATTCAGGCATCTACATTTGTAATATCAATCAGACCAAAAAAAAGTCATTAAAATAGACATTTAAAGTAAAATTAAACCAATAGAGGGTTTTTTCATTTAGCATTTTGTTTTTGAATTTTACATTTAATTTATATATAATTTATTTATGATTATATTTATTCATGAAAGAAAGAGATGTCAATAGATTTAAAGATTTCAGAGAATGATTGTACACAATTACAATTCCTATTAACCCATTTACTAAACTCTTGCCTCCCAACTCTTACAAAAAAGTGCTTGGATTGTAGTACTTTGCATTCTATAAACAAGAAAATTAAAAACAGGTAGGTTCATTTTGATTTTCAAAAAGGCTTTGACAAAATTCCTCAGGAAAACTCCTTAACAAATTAGCAGCTGTGAAGATAAGATAAAAATTCCTCTTCATCTGATAATTATCTAAAGGACAGAAAGTTGATAGTCAATTCTCACAGGAAAGAGGCATAAACATTCAGATCCCCCAAATCACAACTGGTTGTCCTATAAGAGATTATGAGATTTTTCATTTTTCACGCCCTCTCTGCCCAAAGCATTAGCTGAGTTTCTTTAATGGAACACCTGCTACAGCCAGCTAAACTTTTATATTAGAGAAGAAAAAAAGGCATAAGCCACTCCGCAGTTTATCCTAATAAACTGGAAGCTTGAAGTATACAAAGTGGAATTAGTAGAAAATCCGGGAGAGAGCTGTAATTCTTGATACTTAGGAAAGCTAAAACTATTTGTAATCTAGCATATACCTTGGATTTCAATATCATAGAAATGGTAAGCAAGATTTCATGGCAGAAGGCATTAGGGGGAGAAAGGGTGCTGAGAATGGGTGGACAATCCTATAACAGGAGATATTAAAGCAGAGTTGCAAACAATTACAGGATGGGAGGGAAGATAAGAGAAAAACCAACGTAAAAAAAAACAATCTGGCTATCCAAAAAGCTTACCACAAGTTTGAAAATCAAAAGGATACATATAGGAGGTAAAAAGAGGACCAGAATACCATTAAAGATCTATACAAGTAGCCTGAAACTATCTGTATCCAGGTTTTGCAGTATGTGATTAATACTTGGAAAAGCGAAATGTGCCTTCCAGTTTGGAAACTGGTTGCAGAGAGTTTGTAGGACTAAGGGCTGATTTTGACTCAATCCACTATGGCACCTTAGACAAAGACCCAGTCTTTATTCCCCCGCCCCCAACTAAAGAAGCTAATTATACTTTATATTCTGAAGAAACTGATTCCTACCCACTAAAGTTTGTTTGTAAGGGGCATTGGCGCCTGCTATGCAACTGGACCACAATGGACTCTGTTCATCGTAAGACATCACAAACAGGAAATCACAGGAGTCAGCAATTCCAGTATAGTTGTAACATCTACTGTCTACACATTCAGGCGACCATGGTACATCAAAAGTTACCTGCAGGGAAAGAAAAGCACAACATGGGTGCACTTCTGTCTTTAAAAAAGCACAAGCAGTACATCTCTTTTCCTTGCTAATCATTTCTAATGTATACAAAGAAGAAAGTGTTAGGTAAAATTTCCTTTCAGTCAAGTTTGCCTCTTGATAAACAATATATAAATACTAGTCAGATTTGCTTAACGACTGTATGATTCACTTAACCACAATGATTCACTTAGCAACCGCGGCAAAAAAGGGATAAAATAGGGCACACTTAATAACGCCTTGCTTAGTAATGGAAATTCTAATCCTAATTATGGTCGCACATTGGCAACTACTTGTATTTTAAAAAGAATAGAGATATGCTATTTCTTTTGGAAACATTTTGTGATAAAACCAGTGGTGAAATGTAAAATTTGTTACATTTGGCGTGGCTTGGGGGGGGGAGGGATTAATATGACTGAGTGGGTGTGGCCAACTTTTTTTTTTTTTTTACTTTTAAAACCATTTTTTCTACAACCTCTTTGGCTGAAGAGGTTGTAAAAAAATGCTTTTAAAAGCCTCTGACGATCCCAGCTGACTTGCCTGATCAGCAGAGGCTTTGTTTTTACTTTTAAAAGCGTTTTTTCAGCCGAAGAGGTTGTAGAAAAAATGCTTTTAAAAATAAAATAAAAAGCCTCTGATGATTGCGTGGCTCAGCTGGGCATGGCGGTGGGGAGAGATTTTTGCTACCGGTTCTTGGAACCACCCGCCCCCATCGCTACCGGATCGGGCAATATGGTCCGAACCGGAAGTATTTCACCCCTGGATAAAACTCTATGTCTTATAGCACAATCTAAGTGTTTCTTAAACTTTGAAGAGTTCAAAAATGTATATCCAATTAAATCTCATAGACTCTCCATCTGCAACCTATATTTCACAGAATATTCCTTTATCTCAACATCCTGCTCTTTGAAAAATCAGTTCTTTATAGTTGGAATACTGTATATTTGGAATTCCCCCCTCCCCACAAGCTTGCTGTACAGATTTGGCTGTGAATAAGCATTCTCTACAAAGGTTTATATATATAGCTTGCAAACCTCCGGATTAGGTTTGACTTTTGTGTATATTTTATAAACTTTTTTGGGTGGGGAGGGAAAACAGGTGATAAACATGGGCTAAACAGAACAGACCCCCAAAACCTACCTGATCCAAAGGCTCACTAGTGGGTTCAACATAGTCATTTTCTCTCAACCGAATCTATTTTATAAGAGTGCAGGGATGAAATGTGAGGAAACCTCACAGTTTATCCGTAAGTTCTGCCATACATTCACAAGACAAAGGCAGACTATAAATCCAATAATAAATCAAGAATCACATATGGGTTATAATCCACATCAATTACACTGCTTTAGGTCTTGTGGATGTCTGCTCCCTGTTGATCTTCCAGCTTGCATTTCCCAACCCAGCACAAAGAGAAACCTTAGTTGTCTAAATTGGGAGCCATTCAAAATAATACTGTGAGGAAAAGATGCAAGGTAAAAAAGCATTAGGGATAGATTGTTGTAGCAAGGCTCATCAACAAAGTCTAAATGCAGCACATACTTTTAGTAGAAGCTAGCTGCCCTATAATTTTAGTAAACTTTATAACTGAAACTCTTTTTAATAATGTTAACCTTGGGAAAGTAATTTGTGGTAGTAATCTGACTAATCTGTTCTAGAATTATTGTATCAAAGTAGTTTAGGCTAAAACTGTACTCCTCAATCTGGGAAATCTGTAAACAAGTGAACCAAATGCCAAAATTCCTTAATCCACATTAGAGTTTCTCAAGCTTAGTAACTTTAAGATGTGTGGACTTCAACTGGAATTTTGGGAGTTGAAATCCACATATCTTAAAGTTACTAAAGTTGAAAAACACTGGTCCACAGTCATTACTGAGGATTCTGGGGAGACTAAAATGTACACACCTGGCACACAGACTGGGAATATGGGCTGAGTATCAGGGATTTAATTAGTAAACTCCAAAGGTTCTAGTATGAGTAAAGGTGTGCTGGAACAATTTCCTTTCTTCCATAGTTTATTGCAAAACACGCAGTTGCCTAAAATGTGGTTAAAACAAATCTAAACATATTTAATTAAGCTACATAATAGTGATATGTATGCTTTGAAAATAACTGGAAGAGATACTTTATAATAAACAAAGTGCCAGCACTTCCTTAAAGCAGCTGCATCTGGGGAAAAAAAGTGACATTTGGTCATTAAATTCTGATCCATCTTTTCTTGTTATTTTTCAAAACTTGTACAGCCTTGCTATACAATATGAAGAAACTTTTAATTATATATCCTTTACATTAACATTGTTCACTTGATTTGCGAATTTCAATGTACCTCTGTTTCCCCAAAATTAAGACCGGGTCTTATTTTCTTTTGGGTCCCAAAATAAGCACTAGGGCTTATTTTCTGGGGGTGCCTTATTTTCTTTCCATGTATGAGGCCCACTTCTGCTTGCTCATGGTGGGGCAGGAGGCTGCGCAGCCTGCCAGTGCTCCACTCGCCATACCATCTTCCCGCAGGGGCCCCCGGCAGCCAGGCCATCCATGCTCTGACACATTGCAGCCATGGCACCAGCACACCGCTCAGCCTCCTGTTCCGTTGTGGCTATGAACAAGCAGAAGTGGGCCAGTGGCCACATGGGCTCCTGCTGCACATGGCTGCTGGTGCTGCTGCCACGAGGCAGGTATCGGAGTGAGGATGGCCTGACTGCAGAGGCCCTGAGGTAAGCTGGTGCGGGGCATGTGGGGCAGCTCCACCACCCCATCTTGCCTCGTAGCCGCAGCACCGCGAACAACCAGATGGAATGGGCGGGTGGCCATCTGTGCAGGCTCTTAAGTAGGGCTTATTTTGGAGGTAGGGCTTATATTAGGCGCACACCTAAAATCATGCCAGGGTTTATTTTCGGGAGACGGCTTATTTTCAGGGAAACGGGGTATTAGTATAGTTCACAATGAGCGATAAATGTTACAAAATGTTATCCAAACCAACAATTTGACCAGAAAAGACTGTGGCATATATTTTTCAACCATATTCCTATACATCAGTGCAATAAAGGATGCTGAGAATTTAATTTTGCATTCTGCTCCTCACCAGCTGTTTTTTTTCTATGCTGTTCAAAGTCAAAGGCAGACAATTTTAAATCTGTTAATTTCAAGATACCAATCCAAATTTCAGGCAGTTTATATGGAAATTTAAAAAATAAATAGCATTTATTTTCTTCTCTTGGTTATCCTTTAAATATAATCCTCTAGGTTGGTTGAGAGCACTCAGTGGCATTATTATTTGATTGGTACAGAAAAACTATATGCTAATCTGGAGTTGCCACATAGATAGTCCTTCACTAACAATCACAGTTGAGCTTCAAATTATAATTGTAAATCACTGCAGTCATACAATGAGGCATTATGCGACTAGACCCAATTTTTCTGCATTTTTTGCTGCAGTTGCTAAGCAAATCCATTTTATACAATGAGATTTTTTTTTTGCTGGAAATCAGAAGTAAACCAGCAAAACAACTGTCAAATATCATAGTCACATGACTGTGAGACATTGCTAATAGCCATAAAAGTGAGTCGATTGCCAAGCCTCCAAAATGAGATTACATGACTGTGTGGGAATGTGGCCATCGTAACTTTGAAACCAGGTCAGAAATAGCTTTGGGGGGAATTTGTTGTAATTTCGAATGATCATTCAGTGAACAGTCATATGTTGAGCACTACCTGTATGTGAATTTATTGGATTCCATTCTCACAACATGATGTAATAGCACTGAATAGCCAAAAAAAAGCAAGCTATAGCTTGGTGTTCCAAATTAGAAGAAAGGGACAGGTTTAATATATATCTCAACTGTATCTTTTAAATGCCATGTAAAATATTTTTTCCTTTACATTTTTAATGAAAACAGGGCTATTTACATTGTTTTCCTGCTACTAGCTTAATTTTAATTTAATTTTATGACTATTTGTAAAATGTCTTGTGTGTAATTACAAAGGGTAGAATATTTCATTCTGAAAATTAAAATTCAGATTCCTGTGGCCTCCCAAATATAATTATTTTGTTTCTAGTGTGACTCTATCATTAGTCACCTTTCCGTTCTTCATCATGGCTCAGTTCAAACGCTCTCCTTCTGTTGATGAGCCAGCAGAAACCTAAACCAGCACAGATTGTACTGTTCCTATTACAAATCCCAATTCCTTTTGTTCTGGGTTGCAATCGTTAGGTGGGTGTCTACATTTCCCACGTAGCACTGGTCTCTACCTTCCCCCCTTTCCCAAACCAGTGGAAAATTCATCTGTCAATCATAACACAATTGTGATTGTTGATGGTTTTCACTGATAGTTAAGCCATGCCTGCAAGTTTAGCCATCCGTCAAAACGTGCTTCTGCTTTATCTACCTCTTTTTTCTTATGTAACAACTGACCAGACAGGGAGAAGGGAGATCTTTATCCAACAGGCAATCTCCAGTTCAGAGGCCTGGATCATAAGAACCTAAGTGGTGCCCTGCTGGATGGGACCCTTGGGTCATCTAGTCCAGCAGTCTATTCTCACAGTGGTCAACCAATTGCACAAGAAACCCAAAAGTCTCCCAGCAGATGGCTGTCTGAGATAATTATACTGCCATCAAAGCTAGTAGCCATGCATCAGCATGATTTCCCAGAATTGATTTGATCCTTTTTTGAAACCAGCTAAAGGTGTTATTCAGCAGCACACCTTATGGTTAACAATGAGCGTATTTGGAATAATTCCAATAGCAGCTCCTAGTGTGGGATTTAAGACAGAACTCCACCCATGTTTAAAATTCCAAACAACAGCTAATAGGTTCAATAGGTGGACTGTACTATGAAGCCATGGCTGGTCTTGAGCCAGTGATCAGCTTGGAACCGGGCAGGTATAGGGAGAGAGCCAAGTCTGAAAGAACCAGGCTCTTTTGCTGCTGAAAGCAGGACAGAGACAGGTGCTTGATACAGATGAAATGTCCTTATTCCAGTCTGAAGTGGCCACCTTTGAGTATTGAGACACTGAATGGTGATCCCAACAACAAAATGGCTGGTGAAGCACAACAGATGATACCTATGGTAAAACTGTATGGTTGTTGTCTGCTTAAGGGGAAAACATTGCTTGAACACTAGAAATGCTAAAAATATATTTAAAAATATAATATCTTTAAAAAGATTCAACTGTGAAGTTTCCGAAAGATGCCCTAATTAATTCATGAGCCATGAGCCAAACTTCAAAAGAAATACAGTCATTTATTAGGAGCACCATTTTGGCAATGTTCGGATGCAGTTAGAACTAATCCCACGTAGATTTACGTTCCCCTATGACCCTGTCTCTCCCTTCCTCCCTGGCCATGTCATAAATCACATTCTCCAATTACCCACTGGCTGGCTGTGAAATCCAACACCCTTCTTCTGATTGCGGAAGAAAGCATGTATGGAATGTAGCTTCCATTATGGAAATCAATTAGCTCTATCAGTTCTCCCTTCCTCCTGCTCATGGCAACTTGAAAGCTTTGCAAGTTGACATCAACATAGTGAAAAAAAGAGATTCCCATGCTGTAGTTAAGTGTCAGTGAAGAAAAGCCCTTAGTTGTGCTGATACTGGTTTGACAATATATTTGCATCAACAAATATGCAGCACTAAAATGTGTGCTCGTAATTAATAGTAAATACTGTCAAAAGAAACTCGTGTTAATGTAAAACATAATCTTTCCTTCTAGTTTACCTGAGAACCAGGAATTTCTTTGTGAAAAATTTCTGTTGTTTCCTTAACTAAAGCAGTTAATGCATAATATTCAGCTGATGACTTTTTAACTGTTTGTTCAATGTCTATATTGATTCCATCCATGTATTGCTTTTTAGCCAGGCTGATTTTTTGTTTTATCCAGGCTGTTCGAACAGTAAGTTTTAAAATTTTCTTCACAGATATATTTCCTAAACAACAAATAACAATTAGTTGCCACTACGTATGCACCACTAAAAGAAATTTTAAAAAGAGATCACCGGGGGAGGGGAGGGGAGAGAGAACAGACATGGACTGTGAGTTTTAGATTACTGCTACAATAATTCAGTTCCATTTATCCCTAAATGAAGTATCTGGAATTGCTTTTGCGGAGCAAAGCAGGGAAAAAATGATTCAAAATAAAATAAATACAGTGTTTCTACTACAGTTATAATTCAACAATGAAGTTCCAAATAGTAACACTCATTACCATATGCATATCACCAATACCCATATATATTTAATTCATTTAAATTAGCACTGATTGTTCTTACTGTCAGAATTTCTCCTTACTTCTAGGTTGTACCTCTTTGACAAGCTTCCACCCGTTACTTCTTGTCCTGCCTTGTGGCATCCTAGAGCAGGGGTCTCCAACCTTGGTAACTTTAAGACTTGTGGACTTCAACTCCCAGAATTCCTCAGCCAGCTTTGCCAAGTTTGGAGACCACTGTCCTAGAGAATAAGTCAATCTCCTCTTCTTTGTGACAGCTCATCAAGTACTCGGACACAGTTATATCCCCCATGATCCTTCTCTTCAATAGGCAAGACATACCTATGTTTCAACCATTCATCATACAACATAACCTCCATACTCTTTATCACCTTTGTTGCTCTTCTTTGAGTGCTTTTCTGTATCTCAGTATCTTTTTTGTATCACGATGACAGAACTGGGCACAGTATTCCAAATGTGGTCTCACTTTAGCTGTGTTTCGAACTATCATGCTGAGCTGAGCAGTTTAATATTATTTATGAACAGACTGGCTTGGTGATAGCCAACCCAAATTGACACGTTTGACAAAACATATTCAAAAACTAGTGGGATGTTCTCCTATTTAAAATATATTCCTAACGCATTTCAATCCATTTATTGAGGGGGGGGAGGGGAGAGTTTCACATAATAGAGGACATGAGCTATCCGGAAACTGATGGCAGTCACTAAAAACTTGTGATAAACATAACATCATTCTTGACTAATTACTATGGGTTATAATTATGCACATTTCCAAGGAATATAGTTAATTGACTTTAGTCAGAAGACTACAGTACAAAGGACCCATACCAGCAAACTGCATAAAATGTAATTGTTAACAATTTATATTATTCTGGGTAAAACAAACCTTTTAAAACAACTCTGGATCCTTTTGAATGAGCATAACATATAAGCTCGGGATCATAGTCTCCAAAAGTTGCCACAGTTGTAATTTGTGTCCAGTCATAAAACTTCCAGGTCTTCCCACCAACATCAAATGCAAAGACCTAGAAAGGCACAGCAAAAAAATAATCTCCCTTTCCCTAATCTTGACATGTTAATCTTTTGGCATTAGAATTAGATCTAGTATGGTAGGCATATCCCTTAATTAATGCATTCCATAATAAACAATCATGATCAAATATAAAACTGGGTTTTTCATAAAATGTAGAGTGGCAATTTTTAAAATGGATTTAAGTTGCTATTTAATAACAAAGATTGTAAAATGTGTTTAGTATGACTTCTTTTGCCACAATTTTGCCACCACACTAGCATTTTGTTATAAGAGGCTTTATCTATTTAACAAGTGGAATATATGAGTTGTATATAATGCATTATTGAGATTGCCTCTTGTCCTCCATTCCTCCTCAGCCAAAACCCTTACACCTTTCATAATCTATCAATCCTAAATGAAGTCGGAGAGCTGCTAATCCTAATTTTGAATACAGAAGGTTTCAGGTTCAGTCCTTTGCCAGTTTTCAAGTATGGAGTTTTTTCCACCTACCCAAAATCTAGAGATTTAGCACTGAAATAAATAACCCAAACGCTACATAAACCATTATCTAGCTTCAAAGAATGCCAGGAACCACGAAGCCACCAAAGAAATCAGGCTCCCATGATTCACTAAACCACAACACAAAATACCTGACCAGGTTTAATGCCGACAAAGCTCAGCAGGTTGCTATGCTAGATCCTTAACTAACTTTACCCACGTTGTTAAGAACACCCCGAGGTACTGTGCTCCGACTCCAAAAGGCGGAGGCGGGGGGGAGAGACACAGCAGTCGCGGGGGTCTCCGCTGATGCACTTCGGCATTTTTAAGGGACCGCTCTATTTAGCGAGCTTAAGAAGGAAGAGCGGACAGGGAGCAATCGCAGTAACACGTGTCTCTCCGTCCCTGCCCTTGAAATTCCCCATTGCCCCGTTTGAGAAGACCACGCCGTCTGCACACCTCGAAGTCGCGCTGACTCGAGACAGTTTTGCAAAGCGAAGGTTGCTCGCACGGGCACGCGCTGGAGCCCAAGAGCCAATGGCGGAGGAGGAGCACGAGGCAGAGGCGCGCGCCTCCGCCGCCTAGCAACCGCTTCATCCAGATTTACCCTCGCTTGGAATCGGCGTCTTTAGTTACGGTGGTCATTCTTGTCCTCCTCACCCCCACCCCCGCCTCTGAAATCAGCTATGGAAAGTGGGATGGGCCAATTCTATTCGCTTCGAGCGTTTGAGAACCCTGCATGGAATTTTTTTTCACTCCCCCCCTCCCCTCCACATCGCTTGAAAAAAGTAAAAGTGATAAATGCTCACAAGTAACAAAGGCGCCTGGGCTTTGATGTATTGTTAACCAAATAATCTTGGGGTTCACATAGTCTCTGAACCAAATACCGCCAGCACCATCCCATTTGGTTCACGAAGTTTACTGGACCTAGGTTCTGGTGAATATAAAAAGAATTCTGGGCTACTTGACCAGCATCTTTACCAATATTTTGAGCCACTGCTAGCTGGCAACAAATTGATTCAGAAAACTTTGTGCTACTGGTTAGAATATTGGAACCCTGATGTAGTAGGCCTTGCTAACCCAAAAGAAACAAACCAATTTATGGTTGCATGCAATAGTCAAATTCACAACTAAAGCTTAATAAGCAGACATAGAATCAAGTTCACATGAAGTACTAGTACCACTTCATAAAACCCTAGTAAGACCACACCTGGAATACTGCAACCAATTTTGGTCACCATACTACAAAAAAGACGTTGAGCCTTTGGAAAAAGTTCAGAGAAGAGCAACTAAGGTGATCAAAGGCTTGGAGACTAAAACACATGAAGAACGGTGGCAGGATTTGGGTTTGGCTTGTCTTAAGAAAAGAAGAATTGGGTGACATGATAGCAGTATTCCAGTATTTGAGGGGCTGCCACAAAGAAGAAGGGGTCAAATTATTCTCCAAAGCACAGGAGGGCAGGACAAGAACTAATGGTTGGAAACTAATCAAAGAGAGAAGCAACCTGGAATTAAGGAGAAACTTTGTACTAGTGAGGACAATTAACCAGTGTTAACAGCCTGAGCAGGGAGCTGGACTAGAAGACCTCTAAGATCCGTTTCAGCTCATTCTACTCTATTAATATGAGATTTATGTTTGAGTGGTTAAACTACTGTGGTTTGTAATCTATGGTGTATGATATCACATTTTGTGCAAAGTTAGTCCAAGATAGGAAAGAGATGTTATATGTTTGCCACAGTCCTGATTACCCATTGCTTTACTTATGTCATGTAAATGGAGGAATAAATTGGAATTATATTGTGGTGTGTCAGAATTCCATGGAATTATTATTCTATTTGTATCCTGCCCTTTTATATATAACTCAAGGCAGCAAATATACATAAAGCTGCTGCCTTTTTCGCAAAAACAACCCCCTGTGAGGTCCAAAGTGACTGGTCCAAAGTCAACAGCCAGCTTTCATACATAAGAGAGGTGTAGAACAGTCTCCTGGTTTCCAGGTTATACCTTCAACATTAAGATCAAGTCCAAAAAATGTTCATTTTTCTTCAATCATGTCTCTCATGGAATCCCAATTGAGAAAAGCTACTCTATCTGAATTCTTTTGTATAGAATTATACTCATTACAGGTTTCAGGTGGCAGTTTTGGATTTCCAATAAAATCTCATGTCAATTTCTGGGCAGTACAATGCAATCCTGAACCAGGAAATCCCCACTTGATCAGTTTGTGTAGAAAGCCACACTTCTTGCTTGATGTCGTTGCTGTCATTCTAATCCAGATTAATTTCAGAACCTTCACTGTATTCTGAAATTAATCTGCAACCCAGGGGTTCATCTTATGTCTATGGGCTCCCTCTAGTGCTGTACAGTAGTGGTAGATTTTGATCACACAGATTTTTTTTTTTTAATAAGAGGAAATTTATTAGAAAACAACAGAGCCTCTTTGCTAACAGAAAGAACTTTATCAATCTGTCCAGTGGTAGGGAACTTTTTTGGGCTCAGCATGTCAAAAATTCAGAAAATGCCTAACTTGACTTTTTTGGCATGTCTCATACACACACAAAACTACCCAGGAACAAAAGAGAAATAATTTCCTATAGGTATCAGCTTCACCCTAACTCCACCACTGCCACTCAAAAAGACCACCTTGTGCTGTTCCCCAAGGGGTCTACCATGTGCCACTTATCTTCAGGAGGTGCTCTCTTTCTGTTGATAGGCCCCTGCAGGCTACCCGAGGCTGCTTCAGGTCCCACAAGGCCTGTATTCTTGAAGCAGCTTCAAATAATGTTCTTTCGCAGCTTCTGAAAACTGTGTGAAAATATGCCCCCTTCTTGTATCTTTTGGTGGCTGCAGAAACTGTGCAAGAGCATAGCTTTCTCACACAACTTCCAGAGACGATGTGAAGGACATCTCTGTCTTGCATGGCCTGCACAGTCGCCGCAAATAATTTGTGAGAACAGGTATGATTTCGAAAATAGATGTTGGTGTTGGTGAATACTGGTTTATCCCCCAAAACATTGTGACGTGTTACTTTTGACCAGGGTGTCAGGTTCACTATCACTGATCTAGTCCAACTTTATTTATAACAGTGGTGGGTTCCTCCCAGTTCCGCCGAGCCGGTAGCGGTGACAATTTGACATCACAAAACCAGTTCTGCCCCCCCGCCCCCCACCCCCCCGTGTTATTCTTACCTTTTATTTGGCCCCACCCCCAATCTATTAATGCCTCCTGAGTCCCAGCTGATGGCTCGAGGGAAAAAAACTGTTTAAACTCTTGCCGTGGGGCTTCAAAGGGCCGCCCTACAGCTGATCAGTGTTAAAAGAAAACAAATGAGTAGACCGGTGCCTGCAAAAATACATGAGTAGATCAGTGCCTGCAAAAATACATGAGTAGATCAGTGCCTGCAAAAATACATGAGTAAATCAGTGCCTGCAAAAATAAATGGGTAGACCAGTGCCTGCAAAAATAAATGGGTAGACCAGTGCCTGCAAAAATAAATGGGTAGATCGGTACAGCTCTGCAAGCAGTTAAAAAGCTGCTAGACCATTATCTCTGCTAAATCCTAAATAATTGTCACATGACCATCAAGCCACGCCCACAAAATAAACCACACCCACAAAACCGGTAGTAAAAAATTTTAGAACCCACCCCTGATTTGTAAGCTATCAATATAGCACAATCAACAGCTCCATTGAAAAGTAGCAGGGAAAAAAGGATCCATTTAAAAGCAAACAAGTCTCAATGAACTCCAATCTCTAATAAGCTTGTTTTTAAAGAAGCAGACTTAAAATGTGATTAATGTTTTGCTTTTGTCACATGAATGGTTTGCTTGCTACATTGTGAAACCACTTTAACTCATTAGCTTCTATTTTTTTAAACAAATATTTGCTCTGGCCCTGAATTTATAAAAAACACAAGAATTGCATAAGAAGCAAAGTTTGTTAATACTTCACAGAGATTAAAGGTTTAGGTATCTATAGTTAGAATTCAATCACCTCCATGTGATAAAAAAATAATTATTATCTTAACTATCATTTTCATGGAAAGTATTATTAACCAGCCATTCTATTTTCCATTCTTGTATAAAATAAGAAATCTTGCAATTCCTTTGGTTTGCAGAAAATTGTATATAGTTTTTTATTATGTGAACTTCATTTGCCTCAAGTAACACCTTTCTATCTTTTGCTTTCTAGGGATATATAACTTTAAACTTAGACAAAGCCTCTACTTCAGACTGCAGAAAATACAATCAGGTACTTCAGTTAATCTGCAAGGATTTTATATTATTTTATAATACAATATATACTATAATACAATATTATTATACTGCATTATAATTCAGTGTAAACTTATGTAAAAGAAGGCATTGAGAGGAAGTACAACATAACATTTTTGTTCATTTAATTATTTTTTAATTATAAAAAATGAAAGTTGATTTGGTGTAATGATTAAGACACAAGGCTAGAAAATGGGAGACTGAGTTCTAATCCGGACTTGAGCACAAAGGACAAGCAATTTATGGCAAATGTCCCCCCAAAAAACCCTGCACGGACTTCTCCACCACATAGAGGATAGGGATAGGGATAGGGATAGGGATAGGGATAGGGATGGGATGGGATGGGATGGGAGAATAGAATAGAATAGAATAGAATAGAATAGAATAGAATAGAATAGAATAGAATAGAATAGAATAGAATAGAATAGAATAGAATAGAATAGAATAGGTTGGAAGGGACCTTGGATGTCTTCCAGTCCAACCTCCTACTCAATCAGGAGATTCAAACCCTTCTCCAGCATTTAGTTGTCAGAAGCAAGGCTGACTTTAAGGCATAAAGAAGTACAATAACCATTAATATTCTTCTCTCCCTTGCATTTTGGACATCTGTTCAAAGAAAAGCTTTTATCTTTTGCCACTCCAATCTTTCAGATTACCATCTGAGTTTTTTTTTTAAAAAAGAGGGGGGGAGATGATAGACTCTAAACAGCCTCAAAGTGATGTCCTCTGCTTACTATTTTTGACTACTGATATGATAGGCAATAGTACTAAAAGAAATAGCATCAGAGAGCTGTTTAAGTCACTCCATAAAAAATCTACAGAAATTAGATTGCTATTCCTTTTGATCTGGTTGGGGCTTGTCTAGCTGGGAAATCCTTCTGGATTGGGAGAGTTGAGTTTTCTTCAACATAGTAGAATTCAGGCCTTTGAGAATACAATAGTGATGGCTAAATTAAGATCAATGGAAGAGTTTTTGTCTTATTGTTCATGTTTCCCATCACACTTCTGGTGCTTGTTATTCAGTCTTCTCCCTCGCTTCACATCTTGGCTAGTTTGGATTAGAAATCAGATTAAATTAGGAAAGATTAGTTTCAGTTCTGCTATAACTTTAGGATGGAGATGGAAGATGATTATAAAAGAACCCTTGTCTTTTATTAGAAATAAGAAATCAATTATTCAAACGTATTCAATTATTTCTAGAGCTTTCATAATTCTTGGGTTATATTAATTGAGCAGAATATAGATTGGCTATAATAAGCCAGACTAGTTGGAGAGAAGAAACCATACAATTGTAAGAAAGTTAAATTTGCACTGCATTCAGAAAGTATTCAACCCCCCTTCACTTTTGTCAATTTTGTTATGCTGCAGTCTGATTCTACAATTGTTGAAATTCATTTTTTCCTCATTAATCTACACTCAATACCCCATAATGACAAAGTGAAAAAAGGAATTTTAGAAATGTCTGTAAATTTATTAAAAACAAAAAAGTGAAATATCAAATTGGCATAAGTATTCAGACCCTTTGCAGCAACAGTTGAAATTTAGTTCCAGTGCCTCCCATTTCTTTTGATAGTTGCTGACACATTTTTCCACCTTAATTGGAGTCCACCTTTGGAAAATTAAATTGATTGGACATGATTTCAAAATGCACACACCTCTCTATAATAGGCCTCACAGCTGACAATGCATACTGTAGCATAACATGAGGTCAAAGGAACTGTCTACAGAGATCAGAGACAGGATTATTGCAAGACACAGATTTGGGAAAGGCTACAATAAAATTTCTGCTGCACTGAAGGTTCCTAAGAGCACAGTGGCGTCCATAATTCTGAAATGGAAAACGTTTGGCACAACCAGGACTCTTCCAAAAGCTGGTTACCCTGTCAAACTGAGCAATCTGGGGAAAAGGGCCTTAGTAAGGGAGGTGACCAAGAACCCAATGGTCACTCTGACTGAGCTCCAGAGATCCTGTGTGGAGATGGGACAGAGTTCCGGAAGGACAACCATCACTGCAGCCCACCACCAATCGGGGCTTTATGGCAGAGTGACTAGATGGAAGCCTCTCCTCAGTGCAAAACATGAAAAACCACTTGGAGTTCACAAGAAAGAACCTGAAGGACTCTGACTGTGAGGAACAAGATTCTCTGGTCTGATGAAAACCAAGAGTGAACTGTTTGGCTTAAATTCTAAACGTTATGTCTGAGGAAACTGGGCACCGCTCATTCTCTGCCTAATACCATCCCAACAGTGAAGCATGGAGGTGACAGCATCATGTGTGGGGGTGTTTTTCAGCAGCAGAGACTGGGAGACTGGTCTGGGTTGAGGGAAAGCTGAATGGAGCTAAGTACAGGGATATCCTCAATGAAAACCTGTTCCACAGTGCTCAGGACCTCAGACTGAGCCAAAGGTTCACTTTCCAACATGACAATGATCCTAAGCACACAGCCAGTACAACACAGGAATAGCTAAGGGACAACTCTGTGACTGTCCTAAAGTGACCCAGTCAGTGCCCTGATTTGAACCATATTGAACATCTCTTGGGAGACCTGTAAATGGTTGTCCACCGATGGTTGCCATCCAACCTGACTGAATTTGAGAGGATTTGCAAGGAAGAATGGCAGAAAATCCCCCAATCCAGTGTGTAAAGCTTATTGTGTCATACACAAAAAGACACCAGGCTGTATTGTTGCCAAAGGTGCTTCAACAAAGTACTGAGTGAAAGGTCTGAATACTTATGCCAATGTGATATTTCAGTTTTTTTCTTTTTAATAAATTTACAGACATTTATAAAATTCTGTTTTCACGGTCATTATGGGGTACTAAGTGTAGATTAATGAGAAAAAATATGAATTTCAACAACTGTAGAATCAGACTGCAGCATAACAAAATTGACAAAAGTGAAGGGGGTTTGAATACATTCTAAATGCACTGTAACTTTTATTTGTTGACAAGAATAGATTAAGTGTAATATAGTGTAATTAAAACTCAATGGTGCATAATTAAAACAGCATTAAATTTAAAATGGCAGTGTACACACACACATTATTTTGGCATCAAGGCGTCCCACATTGCTTCTGTCTGTTGTTGCATTTCAAAACTTCCAGAATATTCAAGACAATCTGCATTCCACATTCCGATGCCCCTCAGGCCATGTTTTTTCACATAGGCAGCTTTCTGAGAAATACTCCTGGGATCATCAAACCATACTTGATGAAAAACATCACGTGAATCCTGTAAAATAGGAGAATGTAACAGCAAAAATATTAACAAATATATTATGTTCTTTTCACCTCAGCCCTTCAACTCACTAGCAAATTTCTGCAAATGAGATATGAAAATCAATAGTCACTAAAATAGTTGCATCAAATTATTTGATGAGGTCACCCAGTGAGTTTAATGAAGCTGAATAATTTGGATTCAGTACCCAACTCCAGGAAAGATTACTTACATCATCTCCTTCATGTTTTCCCTTCCCTTCCCTTCCCTTCCCTCCCCTCCCCTTACCCTTTCTTTCTTTTATTGTAAGCTCTTTAATTTCTACACATATTGCCGCTGGATTTTTTTAAAAATTTGATTTATATGCCGCCCTTCTCCGGAGACTCAGGGTGGCTTACAATGTGTTAAGCAATAGCCTTCATACTTTTGTATATTTATACAAAGTCAGCTTATTGCCCCCACAATCTGGGTCCTCATTTTACCTACCTTAGAAAGGATGGAAGGCTGAGTCAACCTTGAGCCTGGTGAGATTTGAACTTGCAGTACTTGCAGGCAGCTGGTGTTAATAACACTGTTAATTAACAGTGCTTTAGTATGCTGCGCCACCAGGACTCTTGATTTGAAGCTTCCTTGTGACTTTGTTATATTGGTCCTAGTAAAAGTAATGCTTTTACTTAAGTAAAAGTACTTTTATTTGGTGATTCCCCCCCCCCGCAAATGAATCAACATAGCTATGTTATCGGTTCAATGCAGTAAACTAATTAAAATAATGTTCCAAATAAATAAATAAGCGACTTACCTTATATTCCAAATATGGCGCTTTCTGCTCCTCATCCCACAGAATCCCAGAAAGAGAACTATTGACTTGAGACATTATTATTTTATATGGAACCTGACGTCCTGCTGCATCGCTACATGGAGCTCCCCGGAAAGGGATTTTCTGAATGGTGCACTCATGAGTCTGAAAAAGTACAACTTTTGTTATGGATCTGTATTAACACTTTAAGAAGGATTACTGCTCAGGTAAAGTAAACCCCAGAGTTGATGTCATCTGTTTTATTCTTACCTCTGATAAATTTTGACAAGTATAATCATAGCCATACCATGGAACCCCCATCACCAACTTCTTTTGGTTAATGCCCATGAAAATGTAATCGTCATACCCTAATTTAATATAAAATTCAGAATTTATTCACATGCCTTTTTTGCTCTTACTGTATATACCGTATACTTCCATACTTATATTTGCATCATCAAGCAATTAAAGGCTACTGAGGTGAACATTCAAGATACAAGTAAACCTTCAGATCTCTCAGATATGGTCCTCTCTTTCTAGATGAACATCTTTAGTTTTTCTTACTATTTATTTTGCTTTTATGAAAATGTAGAGAACTAATAGTACATAGCCTTAGAGCCGGAGTACATGGCCAAAATTATTACTAATTAACTGAGATATTGTCTTTTGCAAGGGAAGCCAAGTAAGCTCTTCCATCCAATCTATATCAGCTATCTCCTATGTTAAATTGCCCTCAATGTAATTTTCAGCAAATATTTTGAAGATTCCAATAAAGGAGAATATTTGTAACTCTAGCTACAAATATTACAATTTATTATGATACTTATCTTTTACCTTATTTACTCTCAAAAGCTTTTTTTTTAAATAGTATGTTTAGATCCCTTCAGGTACAGTAATGACACTTAAATCTCTAAAGACTATGGATATAATTGTTATTTTTTAAAAAATTAGCTGTCATTATTTATTAATTGTATACACAGCCCAGACTGGTTAATTTCTGGATTTTGTAAACTACCTAGGGATTATTTTTACCATAGGGCAGAATAAAATGCTTTAAACAAACATACTTTACATTCTTCAAATCTGAAATACTGCATATATTGTAGGTTTTTAAAAAAGATTTCCAACATTTTCCCTTGCTTTATAGCATACCTGCTAAGGTTTGGTTAAAGGGAGCATTGGCTCTTGCTATGCAGTGTGACCACACTTGACTCTGTTCATCGTAAGACATCACAAACAGGAAATCACAGGAGTCAGCAATCCCAGTATAGTTGTAACATCTCCAATCTATACATCCAGGAGACCAAGGTACATCAAAAGTTACCTGTGTATGAAAGAAACACACCCATCATTTTTCATTCAACCACTTTTTATGGATACACCAACTGTTGATCCTGCACTAGCAATACAAATCATAGGACTGCACAGGAACCATAAAATTACTAACAAGAATATTAAAGTGCAGTGGAACAGGCTCAAACACTATAATGGAACCAAGGCAACATGCAACATACTATAATATTAAAAAATGGACAATTTTTCCCTTAGAAATCAAAACTAAAATGTATCTAATTTAGGGGTGGGTTTCTACCGGTTCACCCCGGTTAGGGCGAAACAGTAGCAGCAGCGGGAGGCTCCGCTCACCCACCCAGACATCATCAAAAAAGCTCTGTGCATGTGCAGAAGTGCAGCACGCTCACAAAGTGAGCCCGCGCACTACCGATAGTGAACCGGTAGCGCTGGGATTTGAATCCCATCTCTGATCTAATGGCAAAGATGCACAACATTTTATGCACTCAATCGAATGCAGGCTACCAGCTTAAATGGCACTGTCTGGGAGCAACCCAAACTGATCTTGATTTATATCTGCCTGGACTTCAAATCACATTCATATATTTGGGAGACCATAATATATTATTTTAAACTAACTGTATGTATGTATGTATGTATGTATGTATGTATGTATGTATGTATGTATGCATTTATTTATTTATTTATTTATTTATTTATTTATTTATTTATTTATTTATTTATTTATTTATTTCAACATTTTATATGGCCAACCTCTTATAATAATGACTCATTCATGGGCAACATAAAATAAGTTAAAATTAAAACAGTAATAAAATTAAACCAACCATTAAGGTAACAATATCTGATCATTCCTGGTTTACAATGGAGAAAAATAACAAAATCAATCAACCAGCAGAGCTTAATCTTCTGGACAAAATTCCTAAGGGATCTGCAAGAAAACTTTATTTTTTTCTGAAAGGCGAGTAGAGCTGGGTTCAGCTGGAACCTGAAGGGAATGCTGCTGCACAGTGTATGGCTGCAACAGAAAAGGTAAAGACTCCCATGTCCAGGAAAATGACATTATATACTAGACAAGACATGGAACATGGCATTCCTGTTAATTCTAGTGAGAGGAGGAGAAATAGTCAGCGATCAAATAATAGCCTGGCCTTGTGCCATATAAGGATTTAGGTGTGATAACAAGCATGTGTGAATCATATCCAGAAGTCTTGCTGCATTCTGGTACATAGCTGAGAAGCATGAAATTGAACTAGTGCATGCATGAGAAGAGTCACTGTTCTATTTTTACCTGGGATCCTGGAATTTCTTCGTGAAAAGCATCTGTGGTTTCTTTAACCAAAGCTGTTAATGCATAATATTCAGCTGAAAATGGGTTAATATGTTGCTCAATGTCAATATTGATTCCGTCCATGTACTGTGTTTTGGCCAGGTCTACCTGCTGGCTTATCCAGGCTGCCCTAATTGCAGGATCAATAATTTTCTTCACAGATATGTCTCCTGAAATAAAAATGGTGATGATTTGCCAAATTGCTGCAGTATTAAGGCATTAAAAAGTATTTTGAGATCAACATTTTCCTTATCACAATTCCTTTGAAGTATATTCTGTCCTGAGAATTTCAGTTTTGCTCTGTGATTTTTGCAACACTGAAGCTATTGACCAATAATGGACAGAGAGGTCTGAGTCAATATTGATAGCAATTAGATGCATAGCTTTACCCCTGACCATGTATTTATTTACTTAGCGTATGGCAACCCTGTCCATTTTTGTGCAGATAAGTCCTCTTCCCAGAAAACATTTTCCTTATCCTGATTAGAACTTACCTTTCAAAACTACTCTGGATCCTTTTGAATGAGCATAACACATAAGTTCAGGATCATATTTTCCAAATGTGGCCACTGTTGTAATTAGTGACCAGTTATAATTTTTCCACGTCTTCCCACCAACATCAAATACAAAGACCTATAGAGGAGCAGTACAAAAAAAAAAGTATCACTCTCATCACTGTCCTTTAATTGATTTAGCTGGTAAAGAAAACCATCTTAATTAGGACTGGGGGGTGGACTTTCTACAGCCTGATTTTATTTAATTTTCTGTATGTTGAATCAATTCCCATAATCCTCTGTCCAAAGTTCAACACATTCAAAGGCCATCAATTTGGGAAAGGGGCCTAAAAGCTATTTGCTTGGTATAAATTCTGATAATTTGGAATGACATAGAAATGCTCAGTTCAATAAGCCCCCCCCCACAAGCAACTCACATATGCATAAAGATTCCTTCCCCAATTAATAAAGAATGTGACTTTAAGTCTCTACAAGCCTCTTGTATAATAAGTGGTTTCATAACTAAATTTTGTCTGCTTGTATTTACTGATTCAGATATATTAAAAAGATTAATTAAAATTCAAAGTTTTCTTAACCATAAAAATGGGGACATTCATATGCCATCTTTTAATAGCAGCCATAAGATTTCTAAAATCATTAACAGGCCACCCTGTTTAGGGTGACTCTCTCCCTTCTTAATGTGGGAGTGAGGGATGATCCTGTTGTGGCTCCGTTGCCTGAGCCTGGGTATCCTTTGCAGGGTAAGGCTGAGGAATTTGTCCAATATTTACAGGATAAAATCGCTCAGATTCAGGTGGGCCTGGACTCTGACTGGGCAGGGTCCGTTGAGTTGATGGGGACTGGTCCTGAGTATGTTATCTGGGATGAGTTTGAGCCTGTGACTCCTGACAATGTGGACTGGATTGTGGGTAGATTGAGCACCGCCACATGTCTGCTGGACCCGTGTCCCTCCTGGTTGGTCTCGACCTCCCGAGAGGTTACATAAGGCTGGCTCCAGGCAGTAATTAATGCTTCGTTGAGAGAGGGAATCTTGCCCTCTGCCTTGAAGGAGGTGGTGGTGAGACCCCTCCTCAAGAAACCTGCCTTGGACCCGGCTCTCTTTAAGAACTATCGTCCAGTTTCTAACCTTCGCCTTATGGCGAAGGCAGTTGAAAGCGCGGTGGTGTATCAGCTCTCACGATTCGTGGATGAAACGGATTACCTGGACCCATTTCAGTCCGGCTTCAGGCCCGGTCACAGCACAGAAACGGCATTGGTCGTGTTGATAGATGATCTCTGGTGTGCCCGAGATAGGGGTTACTCCTCTGTCCTGGTCTTACTTGACCTCTCAGCGGCTTTTGATACCATCGACCATGGTATCTTACTGCGATGGCTAAGGGGGTTGGGAGTGGGAGGAACTGTTTTTCAGTGGTTCTCCTCCTACCTCTCAGGTCGTACGCAGTTTGTGCTGGCAGGGGGGCAGAGGTCGACCCCTAGGCCCCTACCTTTTGGGGTGTCGCAGGGGTCAGTTCTCTCGCCTCTCCTGTTCAACATATACATGAAGCCGCTGGGTGAGATCATCCGGGGATTCGGGGTGCGGTATCATCAATATGCTGATGATACCCAACTTTTCATCTCCACCCCGCATCACCCCAACTATGCCCTTGACGTGATGTCCCAGTGCTTGGAGGCCGTACGGGTCTGGATGGGGACGAACAGACTTAGACTCAACCCCGACAAGACCGAGTGGCTGTGGTTACCGGCACCCCATTTTGTCCACTATGTTCCATTGCTATCCCTAGGGGGGGAGGTTGTTGACCCCCTCAGAGCAGGTACGCAATTTGGGAGTCCTCCTAGACCAGTGGTTCTCAACCTTCCTAATGCCGCGACCCATTAATACAGTTCTTCATGTTGTGGTGACCCCAAACCAGGGGTGGGTTCTAAATTTTTTTACTATCGGTTGGGCGTGGCTTATTTTGTGGGTGTAGCTTGGAGGTCATGTGACTGGATGGGCGTGGCTAGCTGGTCATGTGTATAGGGACTACTCAGAGGGCTGAAAAAAGTCATTTCTGACAGGTCCTCGCACTTTTGACCGGTCTTCGCACTTATGACTGGTCATCATTTATGCACATTGTAGCATTCTTAACAACCGTGTCACTCATTTCACAACTGCTTCTCTTCACCATGGTGACAAGATAGGGCAAAAACGTAAAATGTGAGGACAGTTGTAAGTTCGAGGACTGGTCAAAAGTGCGAGGACCAGTCAAAAATAACTTTTTCAGCCCTCTGAGTAGTCCATATGCATAAAAGGATACAGCAATAGAGAGGGATGAAGGAAGGGAAGGGAAATTAGAGTAGGAGTGAGGGTAAGAGAGGGAGGAAGAGAGGAGGAGAAGGAGAAAGGAAGAGGAAGTAGAAGAAGGGGGGAAGAGAAAGTAAGAAGGAAAGAAAAGAGAGAGGTGGTAGGTTTGAGGAGAAAGATTGCTGTGCAATAAAAAAGATGAAAGGGAAGAAAACCAACCCCAAACAAATATAAAGATATTAAGATAAAGAATGAATTGTTAAACTTTAAAGAATAAAAGAGAACAAATATGAATAAATAACAATAATTAGAAACACACATACAAACATACAATGTATTTTCTTTGAACAGAGTATTTGGCCGGTTCACAAATTTAACCAGTGTTTAGTCATTTCAATTGAATTTACAATTTCTATATTTTCTTTTTGCCATATTTATTCCTCATCTATTTTTTTAAAAAAACCAATATTACCCTTCATCCTCATCTCTAATCTTAATCAAATTCAATTTTTCCCCTCTATTCTATATTATACCCCTTCCCATTGTCATCTATTTTTATATCCATCCTCACATTGGTTAATTATGTAATTATGTAATACAGTTGTTTAATACAAATTCAACATTTTAATATAAATCAATTAGTTATATAACTATCTTTTTTGTATATCAATCAATATGAACATGAATATTCCAATTATTTCCATGCAATCCAATTTCTTACAAATCAATTAATTATATTTACCAATAATAATAAATCAAATAATTTCCCCCATATATTCCTCCAAACCACAACTTAACCATTTCTGCTTTCAACACAATATACAATTAATAGTATCTCAATTATTACAATTCCCTAGTTAAATAGAGCTTTTTTTCTTTTGTGTTTTAAAATCTTGAACCTCCTCTTTTGCCCTAAATTTCCCATTGTTTGCAGTTTTGCACCTACCTTTTTTGGAGAGGAAAAAGAAAAAGAAAACTCTCTCTGCCTCATTTTGTCACGTTGCAGCAAAGACCCTGCTTTACTTTCAGTTTTGTTTTTTCAGCATAGCTAGGGAGGAAAAAAATCTACTTCTCTTTGCAGCTAGCAACAGAGCCCTCCGCAAAACAGCTGAGAGCAAATCAGCTGAGAGTTCGGAGGCTGATCAAATAAATTTATGGTAATTAACCTATGCTGAAGCTGAAAGGGGCTGTTTTTTCTATTTTTGCAGGCACCGGTCTTCTCATTTGTTTTCTTTTAACACTGATCAGCTATAGGGCGGCCCTTTGAAGCCCTGCGGCAAGAATTTAAACGGTTTGTTTCCCTCTAGCCATCAGCTGGGACTCAGGAGGCAGCAATAGATTGGGAGTGGGCAGGGTAAGCGACCGCGACCGACGATCCAACAGAGGCAAAGGATGAGGGTGAGTGAAGGCGCGGGAGGGGGGCGAGAGGGCTTTGGTGACCCCTGTGAAATGGCCGTGCGACCCCCAAAGGGGTCATGACCCCCAGGTTGAGAACCGCTGTCCTAGACCCACGGCTTAGCTTGGAAGATCATTTGACTGCCGTAGCCAGGGGAACCTTTGTCCAGGTGCACCTGGTTCGCCAATTGCGCCCCTTTCTGGACCGAGATGCCTTACTCACAGTTGCTCATGCCCTCATCACCTCTCGTTTGGACTACTGCAATGCACTTTACATGGGGCTGCCCTTGAGGAGCACTCAGAGACTTCAACTGGTGCAGAATGTGGCCGCGCGGGTTGTCATGGGGGTATCTCAGTACTCCCATGTCAAACCACTCCATCATGGTCTGCATTGGCTCCCGGTTGTTTTCCAAGTGCAATTCAAGGTGCTGGTGATCACATTTAAAGCCCTATGTGGCCTAGGACCAGACTACTTGCGAGACCACCTCCGGCCCCCGTTAGCCTTCCATCGCCCGGTTCGCTCCCACAGATTTGGCCTTCTCATGGTACCTTCGGCTAGACAATGTCGACTGGTGACCCCTAGGTGGAGAGCCTTTTCTGTGGGAGTCCCTACCCTCTGGAATAGTTACCCCTGGAGCTCCGGATAATCCCCGACCTCTGAACTTTCCGCCAGGCCTTGAAGACCTGGCTCTTCTAACGGGTGGGCCTGGGTTGACTCTAAACTAATTTTGTAGTTTTTTAAATTCTTAAATCTTAAATTTGAATTTGTATTCCCACGTTTAACCTTATTTATTGGATATGCTGCTTTAATTTGTTTTTTAACTTTTGTATTTTCTGTTTCTTATTGTTGTGAGCCGTCCTGAGTCCTTCGGGAGAGGGGGCGGCATACAAATCCAATAAATAAATAAACAAACAAACATTGCAGGTAATCCTCTACTTACAACCTCTTGCTTAACCACCATTCAAAGTTACAACAGACTCAAAAAATGTTACTTACAATGTCTTTAAAATTATGACTGCTATGCCATTCCCATAATTATATGATTTCAGGCCCTTGGCAACTGGCTTGCATTTACTACCTGTTGCAGCATCCAACTGTCAGTAATCATGTTTGCAACATTTCTTGCCACTTTCCAGGGTTTCCAATTGTCATGGTCAATTGAGAGCATGTGCACCAAAGATAAATTCCTTATGTGTCCAATCACACATGTCCAATAAAGAATTCTATTCTGTTCTGTTCTATTCTATTTGTGGTCATAAATCAAGAACTACCTATATATTTGTACACTGTCCTGTCTTTCAGTTTATGTAGGTGGCCATTGCAATTTAAGCTTGTACAGTAAAGACTTTAGAAAATGTTAGGCAGACTGTGTATCTTAGCTCTGTGGTATTTTCTTTTAGGAAGGCCCATCACATTGGTTCAAGCATCCTGGTGATGGTTTAAAGTCAAATTCCTACAAAATGCCAAAAGAACCATGATATGCTAACTGACTAGAAAAAAAAAACCACGGACGCTATTGTCAACTGCACATTGTTTATGTTAAAAAAATAAAGCCTCCTTCATGAGTCCAACACATCTCTTAATGTCTGTATAGTTTCCTTAACCACAAAATAGCTTGCCACTGCCACATTCTGGCGTGCTTTCTTTTTTCCTATTTCCCAGATTATCCTGCAGCTCTGCTACTTCCTCGTGAGCTCCCATCCAAGTATTAATCAGACATGATCCTGCTTGGCTTTTCCAGTTCAACCAAAATATGTAATCTCTCTTTATTTTCTTCAAACTGGGATTTGTTTGTTTGTTTCCATATTTATATGTCAAGCCTGCCTCTCTTCCAAAGCACTCTGAACAGTAAACTAATAAAAACAACAAACAGAACCTATAATAGCAATAATTATATAGGTGTGTGTGTGTGCTCCATTAAGACCCTGACCCCTTTGGAAGAATACCCAGGCCATTAGGGTTGGGGTTATCCATATCTCTAGGGGAAGTTGTTCCACAGGACAATAACCGTGATAGAAAATATACTTTCCAAGGATCTATTAAGTGACACAGCTTCATTGATGGGACCTGGAGGATGCCCACTTTATCCTTTCTGATGGGATCATCAGAGAGAGACAGTCCCACAAGTAATCTAGCTCCATGCCATGCAGGACTTGGAAAACTGACAACCAGAACCACAAGCTACCTCTGGAAGCCCACCAGGAGCCAGTACACCTCACAAAGCAGCAACCTTATGTGGGTGTAGTATGAGGGCCCAGTATTCCCTGAGCCACTGCATTCAGGATCAGCTGAAGCTTCCAAACACTCTTCAAGAACAGCCTCATGTAAAACATGTTGCAATAGTCTAGTGACTAAAGTACAAATGACCATGAGCAACGCTTCTCAATCTATGAATGGGTACAACTGCTACACAAAATGTAATTATGCACAAAAAAAAAAACTTTCTTAGCCATAGCTGCCACCTGTTCTTTGAGGAGAAACACCCCCCCCCCCCTCCAGGTTGTGCACAAACTCTGCCTTGGGGAATATTACATCCATTCAGAGTCATTGATGAAAATTCACTGGCTATGGGGGACATTAAAACCCACAGCCATTTATTCTTCCGAGGGTCAAACCCAAGGCAGTTCCTAGCTATTCAGACCTTCACAGGCTCCAGGAAAGCACATCAAGTATGCTTTACCTGGTTGGCTCAGGGCATAGATGTACAATGGAGTGTCATCAGCCTAATGATGGGATTTCAACCTGTGCGGATGGATGACATCACCCAGTCCTTTCTCTAGGTAGTAAATAGGAAAAGGAAGAGGTTTGAGCCCCGTGGCACCCTGCAAAGCAGAGGCTGAGGGCTGGATCTCTCCCCTCTCCAGTTATTTCTGGCAATTATGAATATTTGCTAATATTTTCAGATTAGTCACCCTTTGCTTTCATTTTGCAACCACCGTCCCAGAGTTTCACCCCAGCACCAGGAAATTGAAGAAGAGAAAGACAAGTGACATATCAAGACTCAGGCTAGAAGATGCCTCCCTTTCTTTGTTTTTCTTCCCACGTGAAGAAACACCAAAATGCAGGGCATCGATCATTCCATTTCCTGGAATGGACAACCAATCACGGGGAATTTTCCAGCCGCCTGCAGCTCGGGAAGTCTAAGATCCATTAAGGTGGAGTAGGCTCAATGTTAAGAGACAGAACAGACTGACTCAGGAAGTATTTGTATGCATAGCAAACACAGATAATTGGGATCTGACTGAGGGGGATCTCACTGGGTCCCTGTCCTTCACATTTTTAAAGAAGCGAACACCTTTTCTGGCTCCCACGGTCGCGCGCGGGCCACGCCTGCTTAACTTTCCCCAGCCAAATGCCCATCGCTGCACGCCTCAAAGCCCCGTAAGCTTCCACTTTCATTGGGGACCGACTGACCCGAGCGAGATAATCCACCCGGATCCGTGCACTTCGCGGAATTCTTTTTTTCCCCTCCAGGCGAGAGCCGGCGGGGCCGGGGGATCTCACCTCGAAGTCTCTGGGGCTCGAGATAGGCTTGCAAAGCGCGGGATCCTGACACGGGCACGCGCCGACAGCCAACCGCAAGTGCAGGGCGAAGAGGATCGCGGTCAAGAGACGCGCGCCTCCGCCCCCTCCCGAGCTCTTCATGGCCAGGGCGCGCCGGTGCAGGTCGGCTTCTCCACGCGCGTTCCCCTGCCCTGCGCCTCGGTCGCCCTGCCTCAGGCTGGGGAAGAACCTGCTTGGCTGCCGGCTGGCTGGGAAGGTTGGGGATCTGGCGCTCCTCAGAGAGGGAGGGGATCTGGGTTGTTCGAGCGTAGAGGCTGTGAGCGCCCCCTAGCGTCGATCGAGGCGTCAGTCGTCGTGGTTAGTGTTGATTCTGTCTTTCATCCAGTATATGAGGGAGGTGGGGGAGGGAGGATGAGTCAAGAAGGAAATAAATACTTCCCCATATATATATTTTTTTAAAAAAGAAGAATCCTCTTGAGGAAGTCGTACATTTTGCTTGTTTCAAGCTAGCCGTGCTCTCGTGGAGACATTTCTTGTGGAGAAACGTGCATTTGACTTGAAGCACTTGGGCTTTTGGGGTTACTTCACATTTCCACGGATGAGATCCAGATGAATCCCCAGAAGGTGCATGCAGTACTCTCCTGGCAATCCCCTATAATGCAAAGGAGGTTCAGTGTTTACTAGGCTTTGCTAACTTTTATAGGTAGTTCATTCCTAACTTTGCACACAAAGTTAAGCTTCTCAACTCAATTGCTGAAACAGAAAGAGAAATTTGCTTGGACAGAAAGAGAACAATCTTCATTTGAAAAGTTAAATAGCAATAGCACTTCAATGTATATATTTTATTTAGTTAGTTAGTTTGTCAAACATGTATAAGATAACAGATATAAGTATAAAAATGATTATGAATACAAATAAATGGGGACAGTCAGGGCCGGATTTAGATGAAAAGAGGCCCTAGGCTATTCCACTTATGAGGCCCTTTCACCAGTGGTGGGATTCAATTTTTTTAACAACAGGTTCTGTGGGCGTGGCTTGGTTGGGGGTGCGGCTTGGCAATCATGTGACTGGGTGGGCGTGGCTAGCTGGTCACATGACTGTGTAGGCATGGGTAGCTCGTCATGTGACCGGGTGGGCGTGGCTATGTGCATAGGGACTACTCAGAGGGCTGAAAAAAGTCATTTCTGACTGGGCCTCGCACTTTTGACCGGTCCTCACACTTATGACCATCCTCACATTTATGCCCGTGCAGCTTTCTTAACAACCATGTCACTCATTTCACAACTGCTTCTCTTCACCATGGTGACAAGATAGGGCAAAAACGTAAAATGTGAGGACAGTCGTAAGTTCGAGGACTGGTCAAAAGTGCGAGGACCAGTCAAAAATAACTTTTTTAGCCCTCTGAGTAGTCCATATGCACAAAAGGACTACCCAGAGGGCTGAAAAAAGTCATTTCTGACAGGTCCTCGCACTTTTGACCGGTCTTCGCACTTATGACTGGTCATCATTTATGCACATTGTAGCATTCTTAACAACCATGTCACTCATTTCACAACTGCTTCTCTTCACCATGGTGACAAGATAGGGCAAAAACGTAAAATGTGAGGACAGTCGTAAGTTCGAGGACTGGTCAAAAGTGCGAGGACCAGTCAGAAATAACTTTTTCAGCCCTCTGAGTAGTCCATATGCATAAAAGGATACAGCAATAGAGAGGGATGAAGGAAGGGAAGGGAAATTAGAGTAGGAGTGAGGGTAAGAGAGGGAGGAAGAGAGGAGGACAAGGAGAAAGGAAGAGGAAGTAGGGAGAAGAAGAGGGGGAGGAAGAGAAAGTAAGAAGGAAAGAAAAGAGAGAGGTGGTAGGTTTGAGGAGAAAGATTGCTGTACAATAAAAAAGATGAAAGGGAAGAAAGCCAACCCCAAACAAATATAAAGATATTAAGATAAAGAATGAATTGTTAAACTTTAAAGAATAAAAGAGAACAAATATGAATAAATAACAATAATTAGAAACACACATACAAACATACAATGTATTTTCTTTGAACAGAGTATTTGGCCGGTTCACAAATTTAAACAGTGTTTAGTCATTTCAATTAAATTTACAATTTCTATATTTCCTTTTTGCCATATTTATTCCTCATCTATTTTTGTAAAAAACCAATATTACCCTTCATCCTCATCTCTAATCTTAATCAAATTCAATTTTTCCCTTCTATTCTATATTATACCCCTTCCCATTGTCATCTATTTTTATATCCATCCTCACATTGGTTAATTATGTAATATTAGTTGTTTAATATAAATTCAACATTTTAATATAAATCAATTAGTTATATAACTACCTTTTTTGTATATTAATCAATATGAACATGAATATTCCAATTGTTTCCATGCAATCCAATTTCTTACAAATCAATTAATTATATTTACCAATAATAATAAACCAAATAATTTCCCCCATATATTCCTCCAAACCACAACTTAACCATTTCTGCTTTCAACACAATATACAATTAATAGTATCTCAATTATTACAATTCCCTAGTTAAATAGAGCTTTTTTTCTTTTGTGTTTTAAAATCCTGAACTCTCCTCTTTTTCCCTAAATTTCCCATTGTTTGCACGTACCTTTTTTGGTGAGGAAAAAGAAAAGAATTCTGCCTGCCTAATTTTCCAACCTTGCAGCAACAGCAAAGCAGTTTCAGTTTCGTTTCTTTGCAAGGAAGCAGAAGAGCCCTGAGCAAAACAGCGGAGACAAATCAGCTGAGAGCCGGGAGGCCAATTAGCCTATGCTGAAGCTCCGTGGGCCAATAAAATTACAAAAAAAAACACCGAACCCTTTGTTAAATTGCTGGCTCCCCCGCCCCCCGAATCCCACCACTGTGTAGGCCCCTCTTGATCTTGAGACCCTAGGCTGAAGCCTAGTTAGCCTATAGGAAAATCCGGCCCTGGGGACAGTAGGACAGGGACGGTAGGCACGTTAGTGCTCTTATGCACACCCCTTAGAGACCTCTTAGGAATGGGGTGAGGTCAACAGTAGACAGTCTAAGGTTAAAGTTATGGGGATTTGGGGATGTAACCACAGAGTCAGCTAGTGCATTCCAGGCCTTGACCACTCTGTTGCTGAAATCGTATTTTCTGCAATCAAGAGTGGAGCGGTTTACCTTAAGTTTGTATCTATTGTGTGCTCGTGTATTATTGCAGTTGAAGCTGAAGTAGTCATTACTACTTCACAATACTTTACAGCACTCTCTGGGCAGTTTACAATGTCAGCATATTGGCCCCAACAATGGGTTCTCATTTTACTGACCTTGGAAGGATGGAAGACCTCAAGTCAACCTTGGGCCCCATCAGGATCCAACTCCAGGCTATAGGCAGAGTTTACCTGCAATACTGCATTCTAATCACTGCACCACCAACAGTTCTTTGCCAAAACAGTTCTTTACTAAACAGCCCCTTCTCCAGGACCCAGGCCCATCAAAGAGCTTTATTGACCAGACATAAGCCTCAGATGTAGCTTTAGGAGTTGAACCATTGCAGGAGGTGGCCTTGAGTCCTTGCACAGTAGCAAAAGGTTCAGAGCTGTATAATAGGCAGAATATAATAAAGTAGTGAGCTTGAGCACATGTAAGTCAGGTTCATTGAATCTAGATCTGCCTGACAAATGTAGATCTTTCCATTGTTCTTCCTCTCAAGAAATGATGGCCTCTGCAAAGCCAAGAGGCAGCACTCCAGCTCAGTTGGTAACAGCAGCAGTGATTGAAAAGTTCATCACCAGCTGTCTTGATTCTCATTGTCGCTGAGGATACTTGCCTACCGTCTCCTTGCACCTCTCTACCATCAACTCTAGATTTTATGTTCACATGCTACCATCTGGGTTTGATATTTGAAATTATTTATAACTGATTTAGATGCGGAGCATTGTAAATTACACAGAAACACCCTTCCTATTGGCAGCAGTAAAGGTCTGTTTTCCTATTGTCAGAAATTCTTGCCTAATCCTCCCTGTTCTTCTCACCCATGCTCTTATCCCAGTTCTTGGGCTTTGGCTGATGTTGCCTTCACTTCATAAATGCTTAAAGAAAAATAAGTAACCGGATAGTTTCGTAAATCCTCCTTCATTGCAATTCCTCAGGGTTCTTCTTGTTTTTCACACAATCAGACAAATGCAAACCTGCTCATTCTACTTTAAGGCATTGGGTTAATCTTTATGTCCTTCTAACCAGGACGTGAAGATAACTTGTTGACTTTTTAAAGAGAAATCTCATCACCTCTAAGTCATTTGCAGCCTGACATAGTACATGGTCTGCTGTTAAAAAGGAATTGTCTTGTCCCAATACAAATGTTGTCATACTATCTATTTATGTCACTTCAGTGAGGTGGTTGGCAAAAGAGTGATGCAGTAGCCTAGATGTGGAGCTCTTGCCTCACAATCAGGAGGCAGTGAGTTTGATCCTAAGTAGAGGCAGATATTTCTCTCTCTGGGCACAATGAAAATACATCTGCTGAACAAAACTCTGCATTGGTGACAGGAAGGGCATCTGGCCACTAAACACTCTGCTAGCTCCATTCAGTTGCTCAGACGCCACCCTGCAAGGGATTATGGGGTTGTTAAAAGATTACAGATTAACAGAGTTGGAAGGGACCTTGTAGACCATCTAGTCCAATCCCCCACTCAAGCAGGAGACCCTACACTATCTCTGACAAATGGTAGTCCAATCTCTTCTTGAAAGCCTCAAGTGATGAAGCTCCCACAACTTCTGAAGGCAACTTCTGTTCCATTGGTTGATTGTTCTCACTGTCAGAAAGTTCCTCCTTATTTCTAGGTTGAATCTCTCCTTGATCAGTTTCCATCCATTATTCCTTGTCTGGCCTTCACGTGCCTTGGAAAATAGCTTGACCCCTTCCTCTCTGTGGCAGCCCCTCAAATATTGGAACACTGCTATCATGTGTCCCCTGGGCCTTCTCTTCACTATGATGATGATGGGTGAGGTGATTGGAAAGAACATGGTTAGATCTATGATCTTCTACTTGGATCCCAATGTCCACTTTAAGCTCCTGTGGACATATTTCTTTTCTTTTTATCATATAGCTCTGCATCCTATGACCAATTTGGTTTGGGTTATAAGACCAGACAGTTTGCTCATGCACAGGCATCTATTCAATTTTTACCACACTGATTTAATTATTATGTGGATTCCTCATTTCCAACAATGGACCAATCTGTAGAAGTATTGGTCTTTTAGGTAGGATGATGATGAACCAACAGGCACCTCTGTCAATACATCTTCTGTTATTTAGGGTGGATGGAGCCCCTTGCTAGAGATGCTAGAGGTGTTTGGAATGTGTCTTTCAGGCTAGTTTGAGTGGGTTCTCTATCTGGTTATCTCTTTTGTATTGTGCTTTTATCTTTGGTTGTATTGTGAAATACCAGGAGAGGCATGGAGCTTTCAAGAAGAGACTGGATTGCTGTCTGTCAGAAATGGTGTAGGGTCTCCTGCTTGGGCAGGGGGTTGGACTAGATGACCTACAAGGTCCTTCCAACTCTGTTACTATTACTGTTAACTCTGTTATTCTGTTATCTGCAAACTCACTCCATCTTGCTGAACTATTAGAGTATTTGTCCCTCTAGATGACAACCATTTTATTATGGGTACTGATAAGCACTACTGAGAAATATTCTACCTAAAAATGGCTATTTTCCTTCCATTCCACATACCATTGACTACAAAATATAGAAGAATACCTCTGGATTGGAGTAACAACTCCCTCCCCCCCCCATTATGGAACCAGGGCTACAGTGGAAACTATGAACCTCATTACAGTGCATTAATTTCAAGAAAGGTAAATAGTCACTGGCTCAGTTTCTACTCCATTAAAATGGTATCTCCACCATTCACCCTACTTTAAAACTGCCATTGTCATCTCTGCTCGAATATGGACCATTGAATGGTCAGATTTGTATATGAAAACATAATCACACACACACACACACACACACACACAAGAACTTAGTTTTTCCCCCTTTTACTGATTCTGCATAGGATGCATATATTACTATATTACTTTATGCTATTGAGGACTTGATTTTTCAATCTGTGATTTTAAAACAAGATAAAGAAATTCTGGTAATTGGGAAGAGGGTTTTAAATCAACATAAATATTTTATTTTGGAATAGCAAGGGTATATGGATGAGATAACTAATTCTATTAACTTCCATTATATAGCATTTATGGGGATTAGCAGATCTTTATATAACTTTGTATAACTTTGTATAACTTTGTATAACTTTGTATAACTTTGTATAACTGAAGGTAGTTCAGCCTGCTGATCTTACTTCAAATAATTTAACTCCATAAATTTGAATATTATTCTTTCTATGTTACATATATAGCTTGTGTGAAGTTTACCATTTAGTATTTCTCAATGATGTGAGAAATCTACATTTTTCACTGAGTAGGAAAGTATTTATTTAAAACAGAAATTCTAATGAAAAATTCTAACAGTAACATATAATTTAAAAAAGCAGTTCCTATTATCCAAATGCCCAATCATTTTTGCTCTACCAAATGCAACCTTTCATTACACTTCACTAATGAAATAAAGCCACCACTTCATTTTTTTTCTTTTGGAATGCAAATGTTTATTAGAAAATTATCTGTTTCATTTAGAGTTGACTTTGTTATATTGGAATAAGGCTGAGATTTACTTTAGGAAAAATTGGATTATTTAAGAGGGTACAGTAGGGTTCTTAAAATAATTTAATTAACAACTGTGTAGTAGCCTAGAATTGACATATCAGCCCCCACAGCATACAAGAGAAGATACACTGAGTTGAAGGCTTATGCAGCACATTGTTCCTGTTTACAAGAACAGGATGTGTGAGATTCAATCGAGTCTTCAAAATCTCCAGGCTTTTCCATCAGTATGGTCAGGTCAGTAGGCAAGGTTGATCCTGCAGGAAGAGGAAAAAGAGTAAAATCATTAAAAGAAGCAACATGGTGCAAGGCAAAGAACTTTTTTCTGCAAGGCCAAAGAAAACTCCCTCATCACCATTAAGGCCTACCCCAGCCTTGCCCAGAATGACTTTTCTCAAGCTACTATTGTGTTGGAAAAATTAAGAAAGGGACTTGCAGTTGGAACTGCAGCAGGGAAAGGGGATTTTTTTCCCCCCAATCTCACTTTCCATAATCCAGGGGATAACTCGGCTTCCTCAGATAAACACATTCACTGAATTTATGCAAACAAATTAATCAAATCTAATTTGACCCAGTCTTTTATGTCAAGATAATGAGCTCAGTTAGAACACCAGAGTAATATATTTCCCCTTTTAAGTCTTCAATCCTGTTCATAGTAAATATGAGATATTTCTAAATACTTATATGTTAAGACTAGGCTGCAGATAATTTTTCAGTGTATCATTTAATGATAATAGAAAATAGGTAACAGTCAAGCCCGCTTTAAGCTAATTATTAAGACAAAATATTAAAAACATTAAAATTCTTTTTAAGTTTTACTGCTTTTGTACAGTTCAGGACACTTTTTTTTAATAAAAAGGGCTCTTTCTTCTCCACATAGAAGCAACAATGGGAAGAGGAAAATCCACTATTGAGCAAACAAACTGTTTACAGTATTCTGAATGACCCAATAAAATCAAGCTCTGTGGTGCTCCCCTCTAAAAACAAGATATTTGAAAACCAAGCGATTACAGAGAAATCCCAGAAAATACTTCTTAAGTGAATTTATCTAATGTGCCTGCCCTATATTTAAGATTTACATTATATGTTATAAGAATATCCAAAATAAGTAAACATTACATGAACTTACCAGTTGGCACACAATGGAAGCTAGCTAAGGTTTTGGTAGTACTGGTGGCTGAGCAGCCTTCAGCACAGCGTGCGACAGGAAGATTGGTAGCACATTCTGGATTTTCTTGTCCCATTAACTTTGGATTCTCATGTCTCACTGTTGTGTGTCGCAGTTTACAGTCTATAAGAGAACAAAATGGATTTCTTCAAAAGGAAACCAGGAGCTCTACAGCTTCATTTCCCAAAGTAGCATTTATGAAAGCATCATGTTCATGCTTACTAGTTTTGAAGGTATGTGATTTGAATTAATTTATTCCAAGCAATATATTCTACAGGTATACAATAATCAACTTTGGGACAATACTAATTCCTAGCAGCCATAGGCTACTCTTTCCTGAGCCATTATAGGAAATTAAACTGATGGTTCAATCCAGTTGTTTACAGTGATATCAAAGCACTGAGCAGAGCAAGGAAAAATCTGGAGCAGATTGTTGGTGACTATTAAAGCAAGCCATCAGATTCTGCTTACCTCCACCACATTTATCAGGGACCACCCAGGACTGAACAAAGCTCACTTCATCTGTGGCTATGTGGCCACTTGGTCTCCGGAACTTCTTTGCTTCTGAACCATACCATCCACAGAGACCACATGAATTTTCTATCAAGGTATTGACTTCAAACTTCACAAAAAGATAAAAAAATATATATTTTTTTATGAACATGAAAAGAAATGAAACATCATAAATACATTCTGAAACAACAAAACAGGGTGTATTTCAATTTTTTTTGCTCATCCCCCTCCCCCCCTCCCGAATTTTCAACAGGATTCCTCAGACCAATTTATCGCAAACGCTTATGTGATTCAAGTGCTGTTTTCCTAAACACATCAAGAACTTAATTAATCTCTATAAAGGAGCAAGAATCATTCCTGTATTTCCTTTTCATTTAACATTTTACAACTTTAAATATTCTGTAATAATGACAGTAATATATAATAATAACAATACCATGGCAGAATGTCCTGTGTATTTCACTCTTTCTAATCCAACTTCGGACATGTGAAACTCCAGCTCAGTTGCTGTTTCTCTGAACCGAAGAGGCAAATCTGTAAGTTTTAAAAGTGAAATGAAAGTTCAATTGATGATTCCATCATGAGGGATAGTAGATGGAATTCCCTACAAATAAAATTTGTCCGGGGAGTACTGTTCTTTATTTCTTCTCCCATTCCCATCTGAACATTCCTGATCATCAAACTACCCCTGTTGGTTTATTCTAATATATTTCAGAGTCAGGAAATATAAACATTTCTATATGGAGAATGCATAATTGAAGGACTACTTCTAAATCCCGAATAAATCAATGCTTGTTTTTAAATTCAGTTTTTCTCCTCTATTTATGCTGTATCATTACTTTCTATTTCTTGGCAATGAATTTAGTTTCTTTGATTTTTTTTTTTTTTGCAAACTCTTCAGTAGTTACATTAACTCATGATTAAGATTATTTTCTTTACATACGTTTCAGGGCACGAGGGAGAACTCCATCCCGTATCCTAGTGCTATTTACATCTAGAATGAGCTCACCATCACGCATCTTCATGGTACATATACTTATAGAAACAGAAAACGTAAAAGAGTTAGTCTGCTGAATTCAAAATTCATGAGTTTTTGGTCAATATGTTTACAATAGTAAGTGAGTTAATTAACATTGAGCATTATCTTATTATGCAAGTTGATTTTATCAGGCATAAAGACCATTTAAATACCATTTAAAATAGCCAGTTATAATAGGTTTCTCAATATCTAAAAGCCTAATTACTAGCTGAAAAATGCTGGTTGTTTGGAGGTAACAGAATTTTCATCTACTGTATAAGCAAAGCACAGAATATCCTCCTTCATAGTTCCTGCCAAACCCAAACTTGAAACATTCATTTATTTATTTTTCACATTTCTGAACCATCCATCTCTCTCAAAGATGCTCTTGATATTCAGAAATCAAGAGAAAAATCTGACATTTTTTTTAACACAAGACATCACTTCTGGTTATTCTTGTCTTCCAGCAATACAAGTGCTTTCTAATATATAGCTGCTGTTGTTACTATTGTTGTGCAGCTGATACTCTTATTATTATCCTCATCCTTACTATACATGATTTTTTCTGCTGTCTAATGTTTATTTGTCTAATGTCAAATAAAAATGATTTCATTTTTATTGCAGTTGTTACAGTTTGGATGATTGCTTTGATTATTATCATTATATGTCATTTGCTCAGATATTGAATAAAATTTTAAGTTTTAAAAAAAAACCCTTAATAATAGAATGGTTCTTTCCTGATAATTTTAGAAATTATTCTTTCTCTCATCCTGAGTTCAGTCTAGATTATTAAAAATGCATTGGAAAATACTTACATGTTATGTGTATGGATTTCAATTAGAAGACTATTATTGTATTTGGTCTCATATTTCATCAACACTATCAGCTTCTTGTTACAAGTACAATCTCCCAATACATTTATGAAACAGTTGTCAGGCAATCCTTTTGTAATGATTTCATTGTTGAAACTTGTAATTGTCTTGTCTTTTACTGTACAAACACCTGATAACAGCAAGTAAGAATGCAGTGAGAGAAGAAAGAAACTTCTGATATTTTGACTATTTAGAGAAGCAGCTAATAAATTGTATTTTAGAACTTTGAGAAAAGAACTTTATATTTGTGATCACAGAAATCTAATGCAGGAATCTGTAGATATTTTAAAGGGAGATTTGTTTTCAGTTCATTTTATTTTTATTTTATTTTTTTATTATATTTTTTTGCATTCTCACGGGTCACATTGGAGTAAGTGATTAATTTTTAGACTGACTAGGTTTTAAATTGTCTGTGAAATAAGATTTAAAATGATTGTTCCACATTGGTTATGAAATACTTTGAGGAATAGTATTATACGTATATGCGTATTATACATATACATTTTATTTGGGCTAAGAATAAAAATTAAATCTTAAATTGCTATGTCTTTCTCTGCATATTCAAATGAATTTAAATAAATCAAATTAATTTTATAATACCATATATTTTTAAATAGCTGAGGTAGGGGAAGGGAAGGAAACCTGTGAACCTTCAGATGGTATCGAATCTCATCAGCTCTGATTACTGATCATTTGGCAGGGAATTATGGGAACTGATATTCAACATTATTGAAAGGACCACAAGTTTGTCCAGAAATTATAAATACATAGTAAAACTGCTGACCATTCCGAGTAGCAAGAAGCAATTTTGGAATATCAGCAATTTTTGAAGTTTTGGCTTTGGGATCCATTGGAACTGAATAAGGAAGTCTGCAGTTGTCATTGTAGAGGACATCCTGGAAAGAAATATGAAAAGAAAAAAATAAGTAGAGCTGATGCCTTAGTTATTTTTCCCAATGCATTTTCAAAGCGACACAAAGATTCTGTTTTATTTAGTTTATCAATAACCATTTGACAATACACTAGTCCTAATCAATGTCCTTTTCACATTGGATTACTGCTTTGCCTTGACTGATTGGACAATCAGATCTTAACTGCCCTTGCTGTATACATAGGAAGAACATATGTGGCAAGCCAAGAACAAACCCTCAAAATGGCAATAACATTCGCCTGTGACTCTCCCTATTTTTACATGGCTATCAAGCAGCTGTTTTGAGAACCCCACCAAAGCTGATCAGAATGAACAAGTAACTGTACAACTGATTGGCATTTAAACAAAAAATAGCTGTCTACAATAATGTGTAACTCACTTCTGGCAATTTCATGACCATGATACATTCGTTTGGACGTTTTAGAGCCATAATCACTGTAATTTCTTGAGGAGGATTCTTTTGGAGTTTGTGAGAGAAGTCTGCTAGGTAGGCGAACCCAGGGCCCAATTTAAGAAATCTTGACAAAGACAGAAAAGCTTGGATTAACAGAACATAATTTAAAGCAGGGGTCCCCAAACCTGGCAGCTTTAAGACTTGTGGACTTCAACTCCCAGAATTCTCCAGCCAGCATAGTATAGCTGGCTGGAGAATTCTGGGAGTTGAAGTCCACAAGTCTTAAAGCTGCCAAGTTTGAAAACCTCTTATTTAAGGGATATAGGAAGGACGTTCTGTATCTAAGAAAACAAACCGTTAGAACAAACTTCATAATCCACAATATATCATATTTAGCCTGTAAAGCAGGTGGATAATATTTAAAGATTGATTTAGCCAAGAGCAGATATGAGCCTTATTTGCTTTTAGCTTTGACATTTATTATTCTATTGCCTGCATGGGAGATGGAGTGGCAGTGGAAATGCATTTATAGGGAATCTTCCAAGAAAATCTAGATTCATCCAGCAAGAGCTTATATAGATAGTTGGAAAACAGCAAATAAAATGGCCAATACTCTCTCCTTCCTTAACCAGTCAAGTTATTTAAAGATAGCTGCCTTTGAGAAGGCGTACTTGGTTTAGGAACCAATTCATTCATTCATGATGATCGGGTGTAATAAAGTTAGCTCTTTTAGTTAATAGAAATAAATACATGAGTAATGCTCATAGAGAAGTATACCACATAATTCTGCTCTGCGTCCATCGAACACAATTGTTGACCTTATCAGGAAAAAAAAAATTACTAGCCATTTTTTGAAGGCTATTCTTGAAAAATGAGGTCAATGCAAATTTATTCATAGATCAATTTCTAATATTGCCCAGACTTTGATACTAGAACTAGCTTGAAACACAGTTTAGATTAAAACAAAGCCACCTCTTTGTTTTCAAATGATCAGGCTCATTTAAACACACACACACCTCAGCTGCTGTGGCACACAGCATTAGATCATCAGAAACCTTTACTTACTGATTCATAATCATAAGAAATCCCTCAGAAACCTTAGGGTACTTAAATTTTGCCTGAAGAGCTGGTCTATTAGCAAAGAAACCGGTCTGTACTTCGAATGAAACATTGTAGTCTCTGCAGTTCTCACCAGCTCTCAGAGTTGTCTAAGGAGGAAAGAAATATATCAGATATAATTTTGCTTAACCTATGTCACTGATATATGGATTTAATGCTCATATAGAACCAAGTACATTTTGAAAAGGCTCACCATTGTTCTATAAGGACCGTCCTCCACGTGGGTGAAGCATACCACTGGACTGGCTGGACGTCTGATGTCTTGCACTGTCACTTTAACTGCAGAGAAACCTTTGCGCACTACAATATCATGTCCACCTTCTTGCTTATTACGATATCTGTAGCGTAAATTTATGGTAGCCACTGGCTTCATCTTTAGAGCAGAAAGAAAAATCCAAAGAAAAAAAATTGTTTAATTGCTAATCTGGGTTTAACAAGTACATTGTCTTAACGCGAATATAATTACCACTAACACTCAAATGTGTTATTAAAGAGGATCATTGGTTGATGCTTAGCTTACATAGGCCATTCTGGCATCTAGGTAACTTCTGAGAGCTAATTAGCCCACCTGAAAGTTTCTCAACTACTGAGCTGCTTAATATAGCCAGATGTTCTTAAACTCCAGACCCTATAAAACTAGATCAGCCTGACCAACAAGCTGTAGTCCAACAATTGTAGGATTATAGGTTGTCATCCTTGCTTTCAAAGAATAATGAGGTTTGTTTGTTAGGCTTTGGGAGGGTCTATCTCTTTAAAGTTGATCATATGCTACTTGCTTTTCTATTGATTTATTGCCTGTATATATTATCATTTCTGCACAATGCTAGGATCTTAACTATTTTCACTGTATACATGAAATTTCAGTTGGATTAGCAATAGCAATAGCACTTAGATTTATATACCGCTTCACAGTGCTTTACAGTCTTCCCTAAGTGGTCTACAGAGTCAGCCTATTACCCCCAACAGTCTGTGTTCTCATTTTACCAACCTCAGAAGGACGGAAGGCTGAGTCAACCTTGAGCCGTTCAAGATCAAACTCCTGGAGTTAGCAGTGAGTTAGCCTGCAGTACTTCATTCTAACTACTGCGCCACCAAGGCTCTATTAAAACCAAGTAGCATACTAAGTCTAAAATAATGTATAATATACACTGGTAAAAATAAAATATAAACTACTTAAATCTCACTATTGCCTTTTCTGTTTCTCATGCTTAAGCCAGATAGTTAATTTTTTTTCAGGATTGATGTTTCCCAATGGAAAGGTATTTTGAATACTGACCGCAGAGTCTTTTATGTTTTGTTCACCAATGATGTCTCCTTTTCTTTTGTATTCCAGCTGAGAGTCAGAATCAGAAGGATCATCAGATTGTTTTCCTGGCTGCAAAAATAAAAAAAAACATTAAAGCAAATCTCGGATTACACAGTGTCATAAACAGGGCAGCTTTCCTAGAACAGCTTTAGAGCAGTGGAAGAAAGTTTTGCAGTTAGAACAGCCTTCCCTATCCTTATCCCATCCAATGATGTGCCGAATACACATTTATGAAGAACTAGCTAATTTGTCATGCTGTCAGGGAATTATGGAATTTGTATTCTCAATAACTCCAAAAGGTACCAGGCTGCAAAACCATTCTTCTCCCTCAGATTAGAAAAGAAACTTCACTGCTAAAAAAGTGGTATGGTGATTTATTTATATAAGGTTTATGTTTTGTTTTCTTTTTTTGACAAAGGAAAATCATAATAAATCAATACTTTAAACAAGTGGGGAGCAAACTGTATGATGAAATTAACTATTTTTTCGATAATAATAGCAAAAGATATTATACTGATAGATGGAGAAAATGAAAACATTTCAAGAATCAGATATCTTCATCTCAATACATTATATTTCCACTAACTCCCTCTCCCCTAACCCTAACCCTCCCCCCCAAAAAAAAGAAATACTGCATTGCCACTAACATCCCATCAATAGTTTTCTAGCTTTGTTTAAATTTTCTGTTCTCTCATATCTTACCTTCTGTTTCTTCACAGATCGGAAAGAATATTGATGAATCTCTTTTGGAAATCCCTTAGAAAAAAATAAAAAAGAACACTCAGAGAAATTTTCACACTGTGGTACATAAACTATTAATTTTAAAACAATATGAATGGAAATGCTTTTGCTATTTCTGAAAGTCATGTCCCCGAAGATCCACTTTGAAGATCAAAATCCGTGTCTACTTTATTGAATGATTTGATTAAAACAAAGTGGCTAGCCTCATTAATGCTGCTTTTTAGGGCTAAAATGATAAGGGATGCTTTCAAAGTTTCCATATTTGATAAAAATGCTATTTTTAAAATGAATCTTTGGTGAAATAACAACAGTGCCATCACTATAAATTTTCCCAAATAACTGATTTATAAGCATTATTATCTCTTCCTGAAATTGCATTGTGGGCTAATTCAAAACATCCAATACTGCAGGTCACAACATCACAAATCAACCCAATGTTGATTTATCATTCCCCCGAAAGCAGATGACAGATCAGCATGATGAGAATTGAACAGAAATCACAACCACATCATTTGTTGTTACTTCAGCATAACTTGTTACCTTTTAAGTGTGCATAGTTGTTCTCTATCATTCTGCATTTGTGGAATATAGTGCACTTAGATGCAGGTCATGGGTGAGTTCTACTTACCTCCGCTACCAGTTCGCAACGGGAGCATGTACGTTTATGCAAATGCGCAGAAGCTTCTGCGCATGCACATATCTATGACGACATCCACCTAAGTGAGCGGAGCCTCCTGCCACTGTTACTACCGGTTCGCAAGAACCGGACAGAACCGGGAGCAACCCACCACTGATGCATGTACATTCTTTGGTAAAATTGCTTACTCCAATGCTCCATTGTAAGCCCAATAGGCAACCAAAAGTTTCATAATAACCAACTAATATGATGGATGCCACTCTCCCTATTTTATGTCAAGATTTCTTTTAAAGTGCCAGGCCTTATAACATTTTGTTGAAATCTCTGTGGGTGAGCTCTACTTGAAGCAAGCGTAAACTAATGCTTAGCTTTCAAATTCCAAGGATCAGAACCTAGGACTAACAAACAAGGTGGCTGGGGAGTTCCTTCGTAAGTCAAATGGACTCTCATAGCTCTTGGCCAACTTGTAATTCACATTAGCCAGAAAAGATAAAGCTATGCACGTTTGCTTCAATGAAGCAGGTTCTGCCTTCTTGCTCCTGTTAACTATATTCAAAGAAATGACATCATAATTACCTGCTTGGAATCGTCATCGCACTCACTACTCTCACTGCTGCTCTCACTGCTGCTCTCACTGCTGCTCTCACTGCTTTTGCTCTCGGTGGTGCTATCCTCACTGCTGCTGCTCTTGCTGCTGCTGTCACTACTACTACTACTGCTGCTGCTGCTGCTGCTGCTGCTATCACTGCTGCTGTCACTGCTGCTGCTGCTGTCACTGCTGCTGCTGCTGTCACTGCTTCTGTCACTGCTGCTGCTGCTGCTGTCACTGCTCCTGCTACTGCTGCTATCACTGCTGCTGCTGCTTTCACTGCTGCTACTGCTGCTGTCACTGCTGCTGCTACTGCTGCTGCTGTCACTACTACTGTCACTGCTGCTGCTACTGCTGTCACTGCTGCTGCTGCTACTGCTGTCACTGCTCCTGCTGCTGTCACTGCTGCTGCTGCTGTCACTGCTCCTGCTGCTGCTGTCACTGCTGCTGCTGCTGTCACTGCTACTGCTGCTGCTGTCACTGCTGCTGCTGCTGTCGCTGCTGCTGTCACTGCTGCTGTCACTGCTGCTGCTGTCACTGCTGCTACTACTGCTTCTGTCACTGCTGCTGCTACTGTCACTGCTGCTGCTGCTTCTGTCACTGCTGCTGCTACTGCTTCTGTCACTGCTGCTGCTACTGCTGCTGTCACTGCTGCTGCTGCTTTCACTGCTATCACTGCTGCTGCTGCTGCTGCTGCTGTCACTGCTGCTGCTACTACCGTCACTGCTGCTGTCGCTGCTGCTGCTTCTGTCGCTGCTGTCACTGCTGCTGGAAGAACTCTCACTAGATTGGCTCTGGGAAGAACCCTTTGTTTCACTCTGTTGGGACTGGCTGCTGCTGCTGTCCTTGCTGCTGCTGCTGCTTTCAATGGTATCCTTGCTGTCCTTGCTGGAGGTGGAGCTGCTGCTGCTGGCACCACCTTTCTTTTGGTCTCGTCCCTTTTTCACCCCAGAAGCAGAGTCAGAGGAAGAGGTGGTGTCCTGATCTGGCTTCTTCTGACCTTCCTGGACTGGCTTCTTCTGACCTTCCTGGACTGGTCTCTTCTGACCTTCCTGGACTGGCCTCTTCTGACCTTCCTGGACTGGCCTCTTCTGATCTTTGATATTAGCCTGTGACACAGTTGAAGGTTAAAATATTGCTTCTTTTAAGTCATTCTTAAGAATTCAGAGTTTCTTTGGAATTCACAGTTTCTTCCTTATAATATTCTGCCATGTAATTGCTGTGTTATTAGTAGAGGGAAGGTGGAATTGGGCAAAATAAAAATATCCATTTACTCCATCAGAAAACGAAGCTTTCACATGTGACTGAGATGGGCAGCTATAGAAATTGAGCAAATAAATAATAAGTATGACATCTCGTTTCATACCTAGCTAACTTAGACCTTATAAAATGTGCCTTTCTCCATGGATTAAACGTACCTCCTGTTTTTCTCCTTTCACTTCTTCTTCTTCTTCAGGTACCAGTTCTCTTCTCATCCTAATTTTTGCAGAGTCTAAGTTGGCATCCATTACGATCTTAGTCAAACCACTTTCTGCATGGATTATAATGCAGGTACATATTTTAAAAAGTGATCAGCATGAACAATTCCAAGTATACAAACTGAACATTTCACCACGCAGTAATACCTGGTTCAAGCCAAAACTTCATTTCATGTCTTGCGCATAACAAATGCAGCGCTGTTCTCTGGTAAGGCACATATCCTCCTGTATTGGTAGTTTTCCCGCACGCGTTTATTGGCAAGAAACTTAAATTCATGCAACTGTCCCAAAGGTCTTGAGGTTTTTGGCTACTTTCAGATTGTTGCTGAAATGAAGATAGACATGTCAGAATTTGGCAATAATAACCTTTCTAGTACAGGTATATGAAAAAATGGAGATTAAACTTGGGTGTTAAAGAAAATCCTAAATCTCATAGATAATAAATAGTTGAGGGATCTTTATGGGCAGTATGAGAGAAACAAAAAAGAATGGCAGCTCTGTGTCACTGTAGTTACCAAGCTAACAGATGCTTAAGATAGAAAAAGTATGCAAATTTTACTTCTATAGGAAACAGTTCTGTAATAAGATGAATTTAGCATTTTAATTGGTTTTCTTTTTCATATTATATCATTCTATCAGTAGCTTGACAAATGTTCACATCCTCAGTGCTAAATGTATTGTTTAGCATTATATTTAAATAAAGCATGTATTTGAACAAGTCAAAACTATAACAAAATCCTAAATACAAACAAAACTATATAATGTTACAAAAATTAAAGTAGCCATTCTTTAAGAAGTTATATCAGACAGCTCAACTGCACAGTAGACCACCAAATATCAGTCTTGACAGACATAACCAAACACAATATTTACTTTGATGTTGCCTTTGCCAGTTTCTTCATCCCATTCTTCAACGTCAACTGGGTCGGGAATAATTGGAGCCGTTTCCTCAGTACTTTGGCACCTTGCTACAGCCTGTGCTTTATGGCTAGGTTGAAATTTGGTGAGGAGAAATAGAAAGTGTTCTATTATACTCCACAGTAAATTAACATACTCTTAAGTTAACATGAACACAAACTCAATATCAAAGCACCCTAAGAATGAAGAAGTAAGGTGAAATTTTCCTTGTTGAGGTCCAGGAGTAGAGGGAGGGAAGGATAGAGGAAAAATGTGGTACATTTTATGGTACTAAGTCAGACAGTTAATATCCTGAGTCAAATGTTTCTAAATATTATTATATATATTTATAATTTCTCATCAAACCTACCAGAAAGAACATTGTTACAAAGTAAAATGTTTGAGAAACTCAGCGAAAGAGCACACTACCCAGCCATAATTCTAAGCTTACACCAATTGGTAAGATATGATTGAGTAATGTTTACAGTATACAGAAGATGAAAGCTCTACATAATGCAGCAGATAGCATGACAAAATGATATTAAATGAATTATAAAAGAGCTTCTTCTACCTTACAATCAGTGCATTATGCTTCTCCTGAAGATTATCAATTTCTACTTTAAATCTGTTTTGTGGCATGTCCAGTGAAACATTCATTTTGAGCGCAGTATCTGAATGGATGTTGGCGGATATTTCTATTCCATTCTGGAAAGAGTCTTCCATAATTCCCCAGGTCAAACTTCCCTGACCATGGACACTAATAGTAGAAGAGAAATTTTAAAATATGGTTTCAGATTACAATAACAGAAGAAATTCTAATGTCAAGAAGGACACCACCTCAGACTAAATGGATTTGAGCAACCCAAAAGAGTGGTAAAGGTTTCCTTATTTAAGGCTTTTGAGATTTTCAGTTCCAGATGCCAAAGCAGCTGGGCCAGTCTTGACTTCTGACATTGATTTTGTATGTCTATATGTCAGTGATAGAGGAGGTTGGGGTGGGAGGGGGTGGATCAGTGGTGGGATTCAAATTTTTTTACTACCGGTTCTGTGGGCGTGGCTTGGTGGACGTGGTGTGGCTTGGTGGGCATGGATTGGTGGGCATGGCAGGGAAGGATACTGTAAAATTTCCATTCCTAACCCACTCCAGGGGAAGATTACTGCAAAATCCCCATTTCCTCCTGATCAACTGGGACTAGGGAGGCAGAGAATAGATGGGGGTAGGGCCAGTGTGGTATTTACCAGTTCTCCAAACTACTCAAAATTTCTGCTACCAATTCTCCAGAACTGGTCAGAACCTGCTGAAACCCCTCTCTGGGATGGATAGAGGTCATTCTGCTGCAGAATTCTGCTTACTTTATGGAGAAGGAAGGTAGAAAATACTGTTATTTTGCTTACAGAAATTTGTTGTCAAGTTGTGCTTGTATTTTGCCTGCTGTGAGATCATCCTGAAATATTTCTGATTTTGCTAAAAGAAACAAACATTATTTTAAAATGGTTCAAAAGTAGACCAACTTTAAAGATCAGAGGCTCCTAGTACTAATATTTTTTCACACATTTCTATGTTTTCATTGTTAATATAATTGACAATGGGGCAGAGGGATGAGCCAAAAGAAGAAGTGGGAAAAGATAAAAAGGTTACAGGTGAAAGATGGCATTGCCTGGAATAGAACAGAACAGAACAGAACAGAACAGAATAGAATTCTTTATTGGCCAAGTGTGATTAGACACACAATAAATTTGTTTCCAGTGCATAAGCTTTCAATGTACATACAACAATAGTGATAAGCAACAAAGTCATAGCCATAAGAAGATTGTTTTGTGAACAAGAAAACAAGAATAAAGCAAGACTGCATGATAATATCATACTTTGGAAATTTTTAAGCTAATAAATGGGTGTGTCATAGAGAAAGAAATCTGAATTGTTGTCTTTATAAAATATAGTAATACAACTATATTTTAAGTAAGATGATATCAGGTTATGAATGACGTGTTTATCAGAATCTTACAGAAATCTCACTTGCTTAAGACTGGTTGGGTAAACTGCATTGCTAATATTTTTTAATTGTGTTATACTCAGCCATTTCCCCCACTATATATGATTTACCCATGCTATTTTGAATTGCAGTTATTTCCATCCTTACCTTTCCAGGTTACATCTGCTCCCAAGACAGCATTAAGATTTATTTTGAATGGTAAACCAGGAGCTGTAGGAAGAATCTGCCCCATATCTAGAATGACGTAATGGCTCAACTGAGCGTTGATCGATTTGACGCACATTTCAGCAATTTTCATCAAGGCCTTAATCATAGCTGATCTAAACTCTTCTGCCTAAAATAGGGTGAACAGACAAGGGGCTTTAAACTGACTGAGATAACAATATGGATTTTATGGTGAAAATGTATTAGATATCTTTACCTTCAAATGTTGATCCATTTCTGAAGAATGTAAATACATAATGTGGTTTCCTAGAAATTTGACTGACATACCAACGGAGAGCTGTTTGGCAGTTAGTTCTTGGTATGCTGGAAACTAAAGTCAAACCAATGAGAGCAATTTAGTATTGGATCAGTTCAAGTAAATAAAGTTCAAATAAATAAAAAGACAATGTAATGCTCTGGGTTATTTGCATCTCCCCTTCGAATATTATACTTTATAGAAAGATATTTCCAGTTCTGACATACTAGGATTCTACAATACCACAAGGCCTGTTTAATTTATAGATAGTGCTCGAATTACAACCATTCATTTAATGGCCATTCAAAGTTACAACATCGCTTTAAAAAAGGAGATACAGCCAGTTTTCATACTTATAGCCATAGTAACATCCTCACAGTCACATGATCAAGATCTGAGCACTTAGCAACAAGCCTGTATTTATGATACCCCAGAGTAATGTGATCACAGTTTGTGGCCTTCCCTGCTGGCTTTTGACAAGAAAGTCAACAGGGGAAACTGGAGTTGCTAATTGACTACTTGGTTCACTCAACAACTACAGTGACTCATTTAACAACCCAAGCAAAAAGGTCATAAAATTGGACATGACTCACTTAACAACTGTCTTCTTTAACAACAGGAATTCTGGTCTCCATTGTGGTTGTAAGTCGACAACAACCTGTATTTAGATTCTACCCCACAAATAAGGTGATCAGATGATTTACTTTATCTTAAATTACAATATTAACCTGGGAAAAATTTTGCTACCAGATGCAAGATTTTAGTAGGGCAGCCCTCCTACTAAACCTCCTGGAATAATCTTATCTAATATTCCCTCTAACATTTATATTCAAAGGAATAAATATAGAAATATACCTTGTCTTGGGTATCTTTGATCTTCTGCTTGGTAGCGTATTGGTCAGACTGGCTAACTGGTTCCTCAAACAATTTATCTAGACCTTGAACTTGCAGTGCAATCTGAAAGAAAGAAAGAAAGTGAGAGAGAGAGTGAGAGAGAGGGGGGGGAGAAAGAAAGAAAGAAAGAAAGAAAGAAAGAAAGAAAGAAAAAGAAAGAAAGAAAGAAAGAAAGAAAGAAAGAAAGAAAGAAAGAAAGAAAGAAAGAAAGAAAGATGCATTATGTGTGAAGTGGCATGGTAAGGGCATACTAACATCTCAAATGCTTTTTAATAATTAACTTTTAAAAATGTAATATATACCTCTACCAGGTCAACCTTGGTATGGGGAAACGTAACATCTGCTCGCCAGGTCATAGTTGAAGGATATCTATTGTCACCAGACATGAAGAATTTGGCAGTAAATCCATTGTTTAGAAAAGCTATCATAAAAAAAGAACAACACAACACACATCATGAGATTATTAGCTTTTTGAAATGGAAAAGTTTGAAAATTTACTTGTTTGGGTCATACAATAGGCTTAGTCCTCATTTAACTACCAAACCAAGAATGCTATTGCCATTGAGGAGCCTAAGCTAAAATACCTGCCTTATGCCCTAGGATTCTGAGAAATTATGTTGATGCAAGCTTTATGTCTGTACCACAAACTACATATTTATTTAGATTTATAGTAATTTGCTTGGTTAACAAGCAAAGCATCTGATTGGGCTTGTTATGTGAACTGCATTGCAAAATAAAGTTTAAGTACTACTCTCAGATCTGGACTACAAAGATTCAGATGATGCTATGATACGGTAGCAAAGAGTGATCTTTATATCTCCCTATTGCTGTCCCACAGTCCTAATCTTTATAATCCAGTTTTGCAGTCCTAGTTCTACCTAAAGAGAGCTTGCAAAGTTCTGAGCCATTTTTAAGTGGCTCAGTGCAATAGAATCAATTGTTCATTTTGTGTCACTTTTGCACAACCTGTAATTTCACACTTAATGTTTGTATGAAATAAGGGCAAGGTTCAATTAAAGGCAATGCCTGAAGCATGGAACCCTGGACCTTGCAAAGTTAGTGCTTGGAAAAACCAGAAAGCAAGAAAAGGATGCATTTTTAAAACCATCCTGAGGCATTGTGAACTAGGGAAACATTCTCAGTTTTACTAATTGTTACAATTAAATCATTGTAACAGTCCAAGTCAACGATGTGGTCTGATTCTACATTAATGGAACAACTTATACATGAATAACCCCTCTTATCCTTTTGCATTTATAAAATCCAAGACATAGGACACAGTTCAGAATTTGAAAATCTGTACTGTACTAAGTAAACACAATAAGGTGATTCCTTTTCACTTGGAACATAATGGAGCAGATGAACCAACTCAAAATATTGTGACTCATCCCATAAAGAGGGATGGAGAAATAAATAAGTAATAGCTACTCACTGTTGAAAAGGGGAAAATACAGAGCCTTGTTGAAAGGGGAGGTCAGTTCATTAAGCCTGGATTCCAGAATTTTGAGGGCCAAGAGGCAATAAGAAGACCTAAATGAAAAAAGAGGACATTGTTAATATTAGGTTCTATTACTATTAACTGGGGCAATGTCTACAGACTGACTCAAGAACAGGCAGCACTAGACTCTATGGAATTCAGCTCACATTCTGTATCTTCTTGAGAAGTTGTGTATAGGGTTACAATTTAACAATCTTGCAGCCTTCTCCAGATTTAACAAACTTCCTAATCTGTATATGATGGGAGTTCTCATTGTTGGGGATGTATTACTTGGAACCTTGACAGATATAACATTTCTATACCTAATATAACACATAGTTCGAATGTCTCTCTACTTACAGGGTATAGTATGCAGGGTCCCTGTTCTTTGTTATAGCCAACATGTGAGAGTACACAAAGCTGGCAATATGGAGATTCTCCTCATACAACATTGCATTGGCCATGGCTGTTACTATAGGTAGAGGAGGGGCACTGTCTAGGAGGACAATGCAAGCCATTATTCGGACGGCCTCACAACGTGAAACATCCATAAAGGTCTGAAGGAGAAAACCTTGAACCTAGAGGAAGGAAGAAACAAATGAATGTGGAGCTCAGCTAATAAACATGAAAACAATCAGGGGGAATATTGGTAATGGTTTTTGTCAGGATTTGCTTTCTGTGACTTATAGGATGGCCAGATAATCCCAAATATGGGCTCTTAAGATTGTATTGTAGCTAGGCGTTTGAGTAGAGCATTTTCTTTAGCATGCAACGACTAGCTACTTTCTCTTTCTTTTTTTCTAGGTAGGGATCCCATTTAGGTCTCCGTCAGTTCCAGAAATTGCTGTAAAGATTATTCGGCAATGTGATTTCACAGATCACTTAATAGAAGCTCAAACATTCAGCTGGGTTACGAAGTTTTGCAGTTACCTGAAAGCAAGACCATTAGATATATATGGTTTTTACCTACTCCAAAAAAGACATGTCTTCTGCCACTTACCTTTGTAGGATCCTGCTTGCCGATTTCTGCCAGGGTCTGAATTGCAATGACCTGGATGTATTCAGGATATTTAACATTCTCACACATGAGTTTCACTTGTTTCAGGCTGCTGATCTGACCGGCATTGGCAATAGCTTTCAGAGCTAATGCAATTTTGCTTTCTTCTTTTTCCCGAACTGCCTCAGTTAGGAGGTTGTGGAGAGGCTATAAAGAATAAATAATAAACAAACAGGATGTGGGTCTGTGCATTCGTATGCATATATTTTCATTTCTTTATCCAAATAGTCTGTATTGCTTTCTGCAAAGAAAACTCATGTTCTTTTGTTGCAATATTATCTATACGTAATCAAGATTTAGATTTTGATTTCTATCTAGATCTGTAGATAAAATTAGCCATATACCTCAAGCAATTTAGGATGACAAGTTCGAGAAGTGGAACATTGCCTGTTCACCATAGTCCCATATGCCAGATAAACTATTTTTCCAAGGATAGATGTTTTGTCAGGGATTTTGGAAAGTAATTCCTGTTGGGAAGAAAACAAAATTGTTCTTAGAATTTAGGAGAACATTCTCAATCTAGGGTCACAAAGCATACTATGTAGATTTTAGAAAACATGTTATAGTGCCATTCAACAACAACGTAATATATACTCACTACTGTCACTTTAGCAGTTTCCTCCACTCTCGTAATATCCAGGTTGGCAAAATGTAAGGTTGTGGGAATAAGCCAAATCAGGTCATCATATGACAGTTCTCCACTGACTGCTTTGTCCTTGATGAATTTTACTGTGATCAAATTACCCGCATGGGCACATGAAATCAATAGGACTTTTCTGTAATGAATAGAAGGACACATTCTTAAAAATATCATGAATCCTCCAGTAAAGATATGTTTTCTGGCTGATTTTTCCATGAATCTTGATCATTCCTCTGGAAGAACAATAATTGGGATTTCAGGAGATTAAGGTAAAGCTAGTATGCAATATACAAGTTAGCTAACTTACCTAGCAACAGGGCTTCTTGAAAACCTATTGTAGAGAGTGTTCAGATCGTTGGATGACATGCGTTGTATGATTCGGACTAATGCTATAACCTTGGTGTAAAACATTTTATCCTGCATCTGCCAGTGCACTGATTCTTGCAAGAGTTGCTCAGCCTGTCCAAAGAAAAATCAAGAACAGTACATACTCATTCCAACTGCCAAGATCATGGTGTTTTCTGTTTGGTTTTGAAAAGGTTAAATTGTTCACTATTTCATTTTACTACCTGCTGTACAAGATCTCTGTTGAGATTTTCCAGCCCAGGCAAAAACAGAGTTTTGGGAAGTTCAAAACGGATAGTGGTTACTTCAAACTCTCCTTCTTGTTGTTGTTGTTGTTGTTGCTGCTGCTGCTGTTGTTGTTGCTGCTGCTGCTGCTGACCTTGTTCAGGTCTCACTTCTCTCAAAATCAACAATTGCCTGGAAGAAAACAAACACACACGCACATGTATATAACTAAATCATCAGAAATGAGGACTCATCCATTTGCAACACTGTAGGATTGATTCCAGAAAGTCAGAAGAAGGTAACTAGAGATAAGAGATAATGCAACCAAAGCCAACGGAAATGCACTGCTATTCAAAGACTTGGACTTGTCCTCACATTGGATAAAAGAAATATATTTGAGCTATTTGCTTATTTTCTAAAAGTTTTTAATTTGAATTCCCCACAGTGTATCATTCATCCCTAAATGTAAGACTAGTGCATTCGATTCCATAGGAAATTATGGTTTTTATGAGGTTTTTCTGCAAATATGATCAATTGCCAGGTTATGATAAGTATTATATTATATTATTATGAACCATGATGGCAAAGTGGTTAGAATGTAGTACTTCAGGCTACTTCTGCTGACTGCTGATTGCCAGCAGTTTGGCAGTTCGAGTCTCACCAGGCTCAAGGTTGACTCAGCCTTTCATCCTTCCAAGCTCGGTAAAATGAGGATCCAGATTGTTGGGGCAAAATGCTGATTCTGTAAATGGCTTAGAGAGGGCTGTTAAGCACTGTGAAGCGGTATATAAGTCTAAGTGCTATTATCACACCTAAGATATTTTTCCCATTGTCAATTAAACAAATACAGTAGTGGGCAAAATCCTTGAGAGTCAATGTTATCCTTCCACAAATTTAAGGCCACAAAAATGCAGTTCCTCTTCTTTTGTTCTGAAAATGAAAAGTGGTGTTGGCAAAGATATATTTGCTGGATTGGTTTCTGTTTCCATGCAGCCTGGATCTCCTGGTAGATTACAGTAGTTTAGTACAGAACAGAGAAGCATAGATCTATTGAAGTTACATTCTAATGTTGCCATAGTTTAGAAATGCCTTTCAACGCATAGAGAAGGTGGACTGAAAAGCAAAGGAGACTAAGCTTAGTGCAAAATATTTTTTGATATTGCTACTTACTCAGCTTTCATATATCCAGTAGCATCCACTCCGCCTAGAGGGAAGTCCAATACTTGTTCAGACTTGACTTCAGTGATCAGGTCACCTTTACTGTCACGCTTCACTTTGATGAGTAAGGCAGATGCACCTTGAACAAATTTCTCTCTCTAAATAACAAAAAAAGATATATTTCACAAGGAGAAATACAATGTAATTTTGCATCGAAATAGTATGCTATTTTAAAACTGTGGCTAGCAGCTCTTCCTCCCCACCCACCCCATTTTTTAATATATAAATACAAAATCCCTGGTCCAGATCAGAACTATAACCTAAGAAATGGGGGACTCCGCTCCCCTCGTGTCCCAGTTTAGGATCTCATATTTGTAGTTTGCAGAAAGAAAGCCCTCCATTAAAGCTAAGAGACCCACACCAACATGTGAGAAAATAGATGTACAGCATTCTTACTTGGAAGCAATTGGGTTGCTGGAAGAGCTGGAGGTAGGGGATTCCAACAGTCAGCATAATTTTTTGTTTGCAGTTGTTCAAGTCCCTGAATTTGTTAAACAAATAGATGTTGCTGTTCTTCTTCTCCTCGTAGAGAACATACCTGGTGTTGCACTCGCCTTCAAGTCCATCCTGCCAATATTGAGAAACTCAGTTTGTACAAGAACACGGAAACTCTGATTCTCAATGAGAGTCAGAGGAAGAGATTTGCAGCAGGTTTAAATAAAATCAGGTGCATTTAAAATGTCTACAGCTCAGGGACATCACTTTTTTTCTCTCCTTTATCTGCTCCTTTACATTTTGTTCATTTACTGACATTTTTCCAAAGCTAGCAGGAAATAGACTTCTCAGTTGTTCAAGAATATCTGAAGAATCCCTTGGGCATGCATATCCACATATTTGAGGGAGAATAACAATTGATACCTAAACAGATTGGTTCAAATCTGGCTATCTCGAAGTCACTATTTCCTTATTCAGGAAAAAAAAAGGTAAGCAAAGTGGAAAATTACAAAGAGCAAACCGATATGCTTTGAAATCACATTGCTCAAGGAGGTAGGAGACACTTGATTCTTCATATGTTAATGGATTCCAAATGCTACCAGCTTTAGTCAATATGGCCACAGATGTTGTTCTGCAACATCTGGAAGGCTCCAGGATTTTTTTTAGCTTAATGTAAATTGTGAAGAAAGGAGGTATTGTACTGCAGTAAAATAAAGCTTGAAAAGATGAAAAAAGATGAAAAAAAAGCCTAACCTCCAGTACTTCATATTCTCTATGGTTCCGTGGTGGTGTGACAATTAACAGGTTCAGAAGGCCTTTGAAAAAATTTCTGCAAAGTGTAGCTTCATTCTTTGGTAAACGGATGGAGGTATATTTTCCACTGTAGTTGAAAAGGACTTTAGACTTCTGGCATTCAAGGATCTGTTTATATTCCCTTCGTGGTTCTGACAAGGTGCTTCTCGGGTGGAATCCAGCAGCATGTTGTACTCTCATGTTCCTTATCTAAGAACAAAATGGAGGGTGGAAAGCAAGAAAGGAAGCAATTGTTAAATCTTGTGGATACCAATAGGAGAAATTAAAAATTGTTAATTTGGAAGGGATCGTGCTTATTCCCCATTGCAGAATGTGTTTTAAATTGAAATAGGAAACAAGTAAAAAAATGTACTAATATTATTTTACTGAGCTGCTATTCCCCCCACTTAAAAAAAAAAGACAATTTCTGCACTAGCCGATCATAGCAACATTCAACAATAAAAAGTCTGCTCCCATTAATGATTAATTGGCATAGTGATGTAAACATGAGACTCTTACCCAATCTACAATTGACCTCATCCCTACTGTTCTCACAATGCCATGTGCTGACCAGTACTTCCTCCAGTTGAGCAATAAGGGAGTATAATTGTCCATCAATCAGCATCCCACCCTTGTCGTGATTTCACATGGCATTTGTTTTTGCAGTGTGGAAAAGAAAATTATCATTCATTGGGTGGAAGAGCTGCACCGTCACCTAGATCTATTTTCCAAAGGCTAGTGAAGTGGTGTCATGTCCTCATGTCATCTCTATCCCAATGGGAAGAAGAGCAGGACATACAAAAATTCCGGCCAATAGGAAATGGCTTGCTCCCTAGATTCAGCTTTAGTATTGCAAAGTTATTTGCAATCTGTCCAATCTCTCTGGGACCAACACCCAGAGAGGTAACGGCTGGTCCACCCCAGTTCAGCAACTATTTGAAACACCTTCACTAATTACATTTTAGTTTGTGGAATGCTAATTTAAAATTCCATTATGCCTCAGTTTTAAAATCACAGTTGTTCTTGTCAGGAGTATAATGCACTTATGAATGAATAGTTTAGGATTGCTTAACTTTTTTTAACTGCAGACAAATAAAGTATTGAAGCTTAAGATGATTGTTTTTCCCTTGTCCTATTGTACAGAAAATGTTAGGTCTGACAATGAATGTACATTACTGTACAGCATAGAGTAAAACAATCCTCTCTCTCTGGTTACTGTTTTATCTACTTGCTATGGAGTTTTCTTCACCTCTCCAACATAAAGCCTACTTTACCCTCTAAGAAGCCAAAGCAAAGCTGGCAATCTCTTTGCATCGGGTGACAAAAAGCTTAGGTTTTTTTTTAAATCAATCTGTGGTCCATATATGTGAATATTTCTTGAATGAATGTACAGTATAATTTCCCTTCAATTGAATGGGCTTGAGAGTTACCGAAAGGAAGAAGGGAGAAAGCTTACCTGAAGCACATGCTCTGGTTGACCTGTTGTGATCATTACATCAGTTTGTATCGATAGAAGACCCTTTCCATAACCTTTATCTTCAACTCCATTTTCAATTAGGACGGTGTAATTGTACATCAATATTTGTCCGGCAGGAAATTCTGGTTCTACAAACAGAAACAAACATTTATGGTTATCTTCAGTAAAGAAGACATTTATACTAGGCTACAGGTTTTAACTGAGTAAATTCCATGATTATTACCCTGACACTTTAATGGGACAGTGGTAGGTAGATTTTCATTAAGGGCTTACTATTTATATATGCTAATTTTGAGTCTCTTTACCTTTTGTGCAAGTCACAAAAGGAAACAAAAAGAATGCATTCCATTTTAGCAGATTGCTATTGTTTTTGTGTGTTGAATAATAACTTACCTGTATTTTTTTTAAAAAACCCTCAAAAATAGATATCAATGTTATATAATTTTGATCACTAAAAAAGATTTAAATGAAGAATTTCTTTTTTACTCATGTGTCTCATGCAACTCAGCTAATGCTCTTTCCTTTACTCAGCAGTGACTTCCTTTACTCAGCAGTGACAGCCCAAATGTCATTTTAATATGCTGATTTAATTATAAATACAAATATGAATATACTTACTGATGTCAACATTCTCAGTTCCTGGAAGAAGAAAAAATGCATAAATTGTTGAATACAGTTTTAGAATAAAACAATAGAATGTACTTGTTCTTATTTAAAATATCCAAATGAGAATTGCAACATTATGTTTTATTATATGATGAGTTGTCTTGTTATCATCATTAGACTTACCAGCTTCAGGATTCTGGGCTTCTGTAGGACAGAAATGTAATATTTAGTAAATATATTAATTTTCTGAACTACTTTTATTGTAAAAAATATACAAGTGGGTATTACAACATAGTTATACTGGTCTGTTCAAGATTCCAGTCACTTAGGGACCCCCTCTTTCAGGATATTTTCTTTCCACTGTTCTCAAGTGTTTTATCATCCAAATGTCAAGTTATCTGACTATGTCTTGTCTTTCCCTCTGGTAAGAATGGGTCTCTCTGCAAATCATAGCTTTCTATTGATACCGTTCTTATCTTTTCTAAGGCTCTACACAGTCTCTGTTTTTGTTGGATCTCACCACCAGTAGTTTTTAACAGTGATTACACAAATCACTTTCTGGATGGTATATTCATGTTTGTACCAGCAAAACCATTTTACTAGCAATGTTGGCAAGTGTGGGAAATCAGGAGTCCAGACGGTTCAAATGTATATATAGGTTTATTGCAAGCTTAAGCTTTCTACAAGAATCTGAACTACTAACAGTCAAAGCATATTAACAATAGATAAGAATCAATGGAATTCAAGATGGGCTGGACTTAGTTCTCTTATGAGCATGAACGGATTTAAGATTGATGTTACGTTTCACCCGTCTCTCAGTCTCAGCCTGATCGTCTCTTACAAATGTTAATCCATCCCTTATGTACTGTAAAGACTAAATCATTAGCCAGACTCATTACTAAAGTAACTAAAGTACTTGAAAATCAGGAAGGCCATTTTAAATTTTCAGGGTTCTCATTTAAGAATACACCTAGATATTTTTTTGTCTCCTTCTGTTTTGATGTATCATTGTTTCCTTTAAATTGTTAACTGTTACATATTAAATCACATCTGTTTCATGCTTTTTTTAGGAAGCAAAAAAGTAATTATGTAGAGGTTTGACTTTAAATGTGATGGTCCTTAAATGAGTAACAATCGATTAATTGTTTAATGTCAATTGATTTTGTTTAATGTCATTTCAACAAGAGGTAATTTTTCAACTTACTTGTCAGGGGTTTCAGGCTCCCTGGTAGAAAGAAAATGAACATGTTATAATGTTAGTTTTACAGTACAGTATATGATTTATATGTAATATATATATTCAAAAAACCCATATTGTATGCTGGTTTATAACAAAAAGTCATTAATCCCAGCATAGTTCTCATGGGCTAAACATTTCCACAAAGACTATTAAAAAGCTCCATTTACTGTACATTCATTGCTTTTAATAAATACATAATAATCGGATTGGCATGTTTTAATTGTATAATTTACTAAATAATTACATTGAAGTATAAAATAATCAGAAGTATTTTTTTAATTAGCAGGATTACAAGTAAAGAGCACACTTCCTCCCCAAGATGGCTGCTGGAAAACCACAGAGTATTTCTGGCTAGTGAAAGTGCTTTTACTTGATTTACATTATTATTGGATATTCACTACAGGGATTTTTTTATTTTATCAATTTGTAAAAAGTTTGGAGCTTATTTTTCTTATTCTTTCTTTTAATTTTGTATTAAAATATCCAGAAAATATCTTCCCTGCTCCTTAGTTCATTGTCTTATTCTGCTTTGAACAACTCTCTCATCTATTTTATAGAGGAACAACATATCAGATTACAGAAAAGGGAATGAGGCTGACACTTGTGAAAAGACTCTCTGATAACATCCTAGCTGAAAGCTTTTTTAAAAAGTTTGATGAAGTTATAAAGGCCCTGGAAAACATTCAAAGTCAGGCAATTGTAAATAAATTAAACCTGCAAAAGGAATGTGATTTGAAAGCAGTAAATTCACTGGGAAGAAATATGGACCCAGACTTAGAATTAACTGAGTCCACTCCATATGCCTCCCTGAAATTCAAGCCTTTCTTATAAAAATAGTAGAAAACTATCTAAGTGATAAATTGGTCTTCTTTAATTATATTGAAGGGATTGGAGAATGGATTTATCACAATTAACTGGGAAAAAAATTCATCTTGACTTTTTTTGGGAAGATAGACTGGCTTTGGAGATTGGATTTATTATATTTAACCAGAAAACAATTGACGGTATTAAGAAAAAAAAATCACAGATATTTGATCCAGGATGAATCAGTGTTAATTCTTGGGAAATATGGTGCAGTTAAGAAACCATGGTAAATTTTCTATGGGTTGATTACAACAATTTGTTAATAGAGGTTTTGAAATTTTACTTGTCATTATTATTATTATTATTATTATTATTATTATTATTAACTATTTTGTCATTAATACAGTATATAGATGACAGGTTAAAAACTTGCAAATAGAACTAGTAGTTTAGTCATTTAAAATTCTTTGGGCCTGTTTCGCAAGGGATGGAAAACTAATACTATTTGGTGTTTTTTTTCCTTGTTTCTTCAAAAAATTGTGGTGTTTTGTATTTATTTTTACTAAAATAAAATAAAATTTAAAAATAAAGAGCACACTTCTGTGTGTTTGAGCCTCTTTAAATTCTTGTCTAAAAATATGGAGCAAAACTACCTAATGGTTTTGACATACGAACTAACAATTGAATGAAATGCAAGTCATTATAACTGTATAGAAGTTTTTATTTAGCATGTACCTTTTAAAGGTTTTATTTTATATTATAATGTTAATAAAAATGTTTTATTTTTTCAAGTGTTAATTCTATATTTGCTCTGCACTCGATTATAAAATTGTATATAAGGCTACAACTATTCATTCAAATTGATTAAAGCACATAACTTATCTTTTGATTTACTGATTATTGATTATATTTATATACTATTCTAGTTGCTCACAATGTTAGAGAAATATCTTGCAGAAGGATGATTGCTTTTCGCTAATGGGGCAGGATAATAGTCCTGTTTGCAAGATGTAATATCAGGCCCTAGCAGATTTGCGACTTATCTACAAAAGAAAGTACATCACCCCTTTTTCAATGGTGGAAAAAATGTTTCAAAAACATGCACGGTATAAAATAGAAATGATATAAAATATATTGATGCCCTACTTACGGCCTTGGAATTTCTCGGCAGCTGAGGAAAGAAATTCAAGGGATTACAATATGAACAAAGTAGAATGGAGTTATCTTTTAATTTTAAAATATATTTTGACTAAACTATGCAAAATTTTACAATGGAGTCATAGTAAAAAGAAAGCCATACTTACCCACAGTGGCCACTATGAGTAGTAGGACGATTCCCTTCATGGTGAAGGTGAATGACAACTCTCACCCATCCTGGGTATTTTATAGAGAGATGAGAAGCATCATGTGATCTGTGTCAACCAGGATTTTGCTGATTGCACATTTTTTAATCAGTTTCAGCAAACTTTTTTTTTTTTTGGACTTCTACTGAACTGTTCCTACTTTTAATCCAGGAGAGAAACGAATTCTATTTTTCTTCTCTCTTTCCACAAATACATCCATATTTTTTAAGTTCACCATACATAAATTGCTACACTATTTTTGAAGGTCATCAAATATTTCATAAAAATATATTTTAAGAGGTTTTATTTCCAATTTTTACTTCTGGCTGATGGCCATTTGGGCACTCTTTTAGGTGATGAAAATTTTGCCCTGGTTATTTTGACCTAACGTACGATGCAAATATTTACTTAACAGATCATCGTGAGGAAAAGACACTGGTATCTTGCATAACATCTGCAAGGTTAGTTGATGTATGAGGTTTTTTTTCTTGTACAAGGCAGTGCAATCCTATATGCCTTTTCTCGGAAGTATCCATGTATCTAGTGTCAGGATTATAACCATAGAGAAATCCTATACAGATAATCCTCAACCTATGATACAACTGAGGCCAAAATTTCTGTTGCTAAGTGAGACAGTTGTTAAGTGAGTTTTGCTCCATTTTATGACCTTTCTTGCCACATTTGTTAAGTGGAATTGTTCGTTTAGTAATATGATTGTAGAGTTAATCTGGGCTTCCCCATTGACTTTGCTTGTCAGAAAGTTGCAAAAGGTAATCACATGACCCTGGAATACTGTAACCATCAAAAATATGAAGCAGTTGCCAAGCGTCCAATTTTTTAATCATGTGATGTGACCATGGGGATGCTGCAATGACCATAAGTGTGAAAGATGGTCATAAGTCAACTTTCCGGTGCTGTTGTCACTTTGAATGGTCACTAAACAAATGGTTCTAAATCGAGGACTACCTGCAAAGGGGAAGATAGTGAAACAATAGAGTCCCTCAAGTTAGCAGAATTTTCTTTTGCTGAATTTCACAAAAACAGTGGGAAACATTTTGTCAGCTGTAATGTAGCCAAGGAACCTCTGCAAAATAGAAAAGGCAGCATGGCCATGAGACCGCACACCATAAGCCTATCTCCAAAGGCTTAATTTTGGAAATCCTTGTGAGAACTATCCAGAGAAATACCAACTGCAGTAATATTCTTCAGCTGCAACTGCACTGCTAGGATAAATCAAATCTATGCTCATTCATGCTGGACCTCACTATTGATAATAAGCATCATTTTTCTTTTATGACTCCTATATCTGCAATGCATCTGTTCATGTGTGCACTGTCAGCTTGTCACTTAAAGAATTGTAGCCACATGGCACCACACTTCTACCCTTTTAGGCCTACTTTCTGTACCTAAGCTTTAAAAAAATCATTAATTTGTCTTTAATTGGAAGACGAGCATTGCATTTGCTCAATGTTTTGAGCAAATACATAATATAATTACATTTTAAGAGAGATCCAACCAACAGTGGTATGGTAATGTTAGTATCTAAGATGTAAGATTACAAAACAGATCCTCACAATATTTTTTTATTCATTAATGTTAATTCCTACATGTCTTGATCATACATTAATAGCATCAAAATATTGATAACTTTTGAAATTACTTGCGTTCCAAGTTATCAAACTAAAAACTCAGCTAACCATTAAAAAAAAACAACACCGAGAGAATGGAATTATTTAGCACTGAAAAAGAGAAATTCGAGATCTTAAATTAGTAAGAGAAAAAGGAACGATGTTGGTGTTGTTATCCTTCATTTGGTAACTTTCAGACAACCAGGGAACATCAGGATCAAGAGTTGTTGTACTAGGCCCTTCCTCTTTTTCAATACCACGTCACTGAGAAAGGGTGAAAGGAGGGGAGAGAGGGCTGAAGAAGTCGGATAACTAAGGGATCCAAAAGAAAGGAAAGAAAGGGGCATGTAGGACATGACTAGGCTGAGCCCAAGGAAGAGGTCATGAGTCCCTTCGTGCCGACAAGAGATCTAAATCCAGCCCACCTTGAATTCCTTCTATTCTTATATCCTGCTAATTTCCCTTGTCTGCTCGTAGTTCAGACTCTTGTCAGAGCTCAAATTTACAATAAATCTTTATACCCATTTGAACTGTCTGGATCTCCTGATTTTCCTGGCACTTGACATTAATCTGAACTACGAGCAGACAAGGGGAATTAGTGAGAGAGAAGAGTAGAAGGAATTCAAGGTGAGCTAGATTTAGATCTTTTGCAAGCGTGAAGGGACTCCTGACTGATGATGCTTTTGACTCCTCCATCAGGCTCAGCCAGAGGTGGGTTTCAGCAGGTTCTGACCAGTTCTGGAGAACTGGTAGCAGAAATTTTGAGTAGTTCGGAGAACCGGTAGTAAAAATTCTGACTGGCCCCGCCCCCATCTATTCTCTGCCTCCTGAGTCCCAGCTGATCAGGAGGAAATGGGGATTTTGCAGTAACGGGGAAGGAATGGAGATTTTACAGTATCCTTCCCCTGGAGTGGGGTGGGAATGGAGATTTTACAGTATCCTTCCCCTGCTATGCCAACCATGCCACACCCACCAAGCCATGCCACACCCACCAAGCCACGCCCACAGAACCGGTAGTAAAAAAAATTGGAACCCACCACTGGGCTCAGCCTGTCGTCTCCTATAGGGCAAGTGGTAAAAATCCTGAAAAGTTTTGAAATTATGGGTCTGTGATAGGATTTAAATCAAATCAAAACTGAGATCCATAAACCTTAAATATTCCCCCCCCTTGTCATCTTCAATGTACGATAAAGGAACAACATTAAATAAATATTATTTAATATGTTTAATTTTTTTCACATTTTGTTGAAGCCTTGGCAACCATTCTGAAGAGCAAATACTGACAAGAAATATAAAGGATAAATAAGTATTCATAAGACTAAAAATTAAAATATATTAATTTATGAAACATTTTTAGAAATTATTTTTCCACTCTGGCAACACTACTTGCAAAGGTTACATAGCCCTGTGATACAGGTCACAATGGCCAAAGAATTGATTTGAACATGAAAATATTTGCAATGATCAGCAAATACTCTAGCTTCCAAAGTAAATGTCTGGTTAAAATGGGAACAACTATGAACCAGAAATTTCCAGAAGGCTGGGGTTCAGGTTGACCTGCAAATCAACAAGAACCTTCTGTTCTCCTAAAAACAAGTCAACTTAGGAAAGCAAAAAAGGTGAATGACAAACTCAGTTTTTTTCAGTCAGGCTGATTGTTACTAAGTGGAATTCTTTGTTTTGTATTCTATTTTATAATATGTCTAGATTAGATTCTATACAAGAGATTAGTTTATAAGTGACTCAGTTTTTAAGTGCTTATAACAGGTATAAGAATTTTTTTCTCTCATGAATGAATTGTTTTAAGCCACCAATGAGCAGAGATCACAGTCAGGTCAGAATAAAGAATAAGTCGAGCCCCATCCTATTCTGTCACATTTTATGGAATCCCTTTCTTAAAAAAAATACTCTTCTTCCTTTATTTATTAATTTATTAATTTTATTTCTATACCGCCCTTCTCCTTAAGGACTCAGGGTGGTGTACAGCCTGATTAAAAGCACAAAGACAGACAAAATTTAAAAATAATTAAAATTATTAAATGATAGGCTCAATTTAAAACCCCAAATTTAAAATCCCATTTTTAAAAAAACCCAATTAAAATCTTTACCTAGCCCAGCCTGGCGGAATAATAAGGTTTTGAGGGCACAGCGAAATACATGGAGATCAGAGATTTTACAAATTTCTGGGGGCAGCTCATTCCAAAGGGCAGGGGCTATCACAGAGAAGGCCCTCCCCCTGGGTGTTGCCAGCCAACATAATTTGGCCGATGGCACCCTGAGGAGACCCTCTCTGTGGGAGCGGACTGGCTGGTGGGAGGCTACTGGTGGCAGAAGACAGTCTCGAAGGTATCCAGGTCCGATGCCCTGGAGCGCTTTAAAGGTGGTGACCAACACCTTGAATCGCACCCGGAAGACCACCGTATCCTGGAGACCATTAAGAAAAGAAAAGATGGCAGAATACAGAATAACGGGAGTTGAAAAGGACCTTGGATCAGTGGTGGGATTCAAGTAATTTAACAACCGGTTCTTTGCCCTAATGATTTCTTCCAACAACCAGTTTGCCAAACTGCTCAGAAAGTTAACAACCGGTGCTCCCAAAGTGGTGTGAACTGGCTGAATCCCACCACTGCCTTGGATATCTTCTAGTCCAACCTCCTGCTCAGGCATGACACCCTGTTCCATTCTGGACAAATGGCTGCCAATTTCTTCTTAAAAACCTGTAGTAATGAAGCCCCCAGAACTTCTGAAGGCAAGCCGTTCCATTGATTGTTTTCATTGTCTACATCTACATGTCAGTTGCAAGAAGTTCTTGAAATTAAACCAAGATTTGTGTACCCCCATAAATCAGAAATAACCTATATTATTATGTAACTGTTTCTATATTTCGAAGGGCACTAACTGTAGCATGTGATAATGCTTTCACCACAGCACTTCTGGAGGGCAGATACAAAAATGTCCCGGAACGAGCTGAGATTCTGCCCCTGTGCACAAGGGGCCACCGAATCCTTAGCATATGTCCTCTTTATACTGTACCTCTGTAAAGATTCATGTACTCATAACTTTTCACTTTGATGCAATATCCAGGAAATTCTGATCTCTTTGGTGTGCAGTTGTTACTATCGGATCAGCAGTGTGCAGTTATTACTATTGGATACATTTTCTTTGAATGTGGTTAAATTCTGCTATCTGTAAAACTTGGCTGAAGTTGGCCGCCTGTCAAAAAAAACTCACCACTAACTATAAAGTACTGTGATGTCTTGTTCTGCTTTGTTTTATTTTATTTCAATGTTTTAGTTTTTAATTCTGGTCTGTGAGTGTAATAAAAGATTGATTGAAGGATTATGAAAGAACAGAATTGGCCCTAATCATGCTTTACCAATCACAACTCAGTTAGATCCCACTAAGTAAACTGAGGAGAATGGCTGACAGAGAAGATCCTTTTAATGGTAACACTCCAGGGAGATCCATTTGACATCTTCTTAAAAACTTTGCTTTATGGCCAAGTCTCATAAAATCTTTGATATTTATAACAAAGCCGCTGGTTAGCTGTTGTAATATACTTTTTTTTTTACACGAGGTGAAACTGGCTATATCACTCCCAGTATTAATAATTATAACAAAAAAAAAAAAAACCTAGAAAGTTGATACTATAATTTTATTACGTAATTTATTGCATTAAAAAAATAGAAAGTTGCTGCTTTTGGTTTCTTTCTTTCTTTTTTTCTCTTCCCTCATTTTATCCTTTTACCCTCTCTTTTTTCTATGGTCTTTATTTCTATTTATTTGTATTTGTATTTTATACTAAGAAAAAAACGTTTAATAAACATATATTATTTCTGCTGCTATTTCTTGCTTTCTATTATTTTTATTTTTATTATTCCTTATGAGAATAAGGCAGCCCTTATATTTAAGACAAATGAAGAATACTTTAATTTTATTCTAACTTCAATTCTATTCTCAGATTATATTGTATCACATTAGCTCCTGTTTTTTGGATTTACAGTAAGTTTTAATTACACTTTGCTGTTTGGTTCATCAACCTGAAACTTGATGAGTGAGGGTTAATTTATAAATGTAATCAAATCATTAATTCATATTTTAGCTGTACTGAATGCAGTGAAGCAAATTGATTATGAAAATAAATGCTTACTAAATTAAACTGGGTCCAGCTTGTTGCACATATCCACAAGTACAAAATATCTTCAGTGGGCCAATTCTTTATTGCAATTTCACTGTTAGATACTAATTAACTGTTTATGACCTTATTGAAATTTTCACTGACCTGGCAAGTCAGTTCATCAGTCAAATATTATCAATTGACCGGTCAATCAAGGATCAATTTTTGTTCACTGTCAAATATTGCCAAATATCCCATGAAACTGTGAATGTCATAAGCAAATGGCAAATAGAATATTTCTATTTCTTTCAGGTATAATTTCTTGGCAAGTCATTTTTTTTCTCTTAGCTTTGCAACAGGAATCATGTCACTGTAAGAGACATTATTGTAGAAGTATTTTTGCTAATAATGCTTGAAAAAGTCTCTACTGCTTGGCAATTTGCTTTGTTATATTGCTATTAATTTATTTTTTCTTTATTGGGTGGTTGCTGTGATTTAAGATAGAAGCAAGTAGAATTGTTCCTGATCCATTCCTGTTTATAATAGACAGAATCTTCTCAAATTTCCTAAAACTGCAAGATATTCATTACAATTTAATAAATTTATTTTTAAACAACACACAATATTTTTGTAACTTTTTTTTATTAAATTTGCTTGCTGCCCATCTTGCCATAACTAGCCTAATTAAACCTGTTGAAGATTTAAGTATCTGATCCCTGGGAGATGTTCTTCAAACCATCTCTCCTTTGCAAGGATAGAGAAAATGCTAGGAATGCAAGAAAAGACCTGCTGGACCAGGTGGAGATCAATCTTAGTCCAGCATGTTGCTTTTCAATTGCCAGACAGAGATCTCTGGGATCTTTGCAGTGGTAATGGATCTGATCATGCTCCACATCTGCATGCTGGTGAGTTATAGTATCTGGCTGGGTCCATTTTTACATCAGTAATGGGGTGAGCTAGGTATGCTACTTACACACTTACACACTCAAAATGACTATGTTGGTGACAGCAGGAATTAATTGACAGATCATTTGGAAGTCTGGTCTGCATCCATAGACCTTGCGTATTGCAAGACCTAGTGATAGGTTATAAGTCCTGTGCTCCTTCCTCCTCTCTCTTCTTGGCCCTCCACCATTGTCAGATGCCGATCAAATACTAGCTGCCAATCAAACAGCAGTGTTGGGCCGGAGGAAGAAGGAAAATGGCTACCTGGCAGCTCTGCAGCTCTAGAGGCTTATGAATGGCCTCATGAAGAGGATGAATAAATGGAGCCAAAACCCAGGACTCAAAAGTAACAAGGCAAGCCAAAGAATGGACATCATGCCGAGAAACAGGCAATTATAAAGGAGGCAGCAGCTGAGAAAGACACCTTCATTTCCTTCCCCCAAAGTGGGGTGAGGTAAACATTTCTTCTAGCCCTTTTCCTCAAAAAGGACCAAGATTGGAAAGAGGAGAAGAATCAAGAACAGCCAGGAACAAACAATGAGAAAAGATGAAAAGAAAGGAAAACTTGGGCAGAACAGAAATAGAAGCTCCCCCCACAAAATCCTCTGTAGGTAAATAGTTTAGCTCTCTAGAGAGTGACCATATTATACAGAGATTAAGAAAATAGGAACACCGAAGTCAGCAATAACCTGTTAAGATTAGAAACATAGAATATAAATATATTAATTTGATTTATGTGACTGCCCATCTATATACTTGACTAGGCAGCTAATAATCCAACTAGAAAAAACCATCAAAAATATTAACAACCCAGAGCATAAAGCAGCAGCCAAGAACATTCATGTTATAATAGCCATTAAAAGGCAGATGTATCACATCCTTTTCTCTATACACATTCTACTGTACAATGACAGAAACAGCATTAAATGGTCTCTTTTAATAAAAAACTTATTTTAATTCCTTCTTTGATATTTTTGATTTGTTGGGTGGGTAGAGAGCAAGGGACTAGTAAAACGTCATATTATTACAGCACATGAAAATATACTAAAATTGGACTTTTAAGGATACAGAGAGCCTATATAAAGTAGATATTGTTTCATTACTGAGATTTTCGGAAGTGGTTGAAGCATTTATAAACATATCCCTTTTCTGCATAAACTATCCTTCCATAAAAAGCTATCCCCACCACAGAAGGGATATACCAAAACAGTCATGCAGGTTGCCAGTGCTGTGGGTTTACTGGGGCTGGTCAGTATGGTTATTGGTGGTTGAGACAAGAACCCATAAAGCCTTCCTGATGATGTGTGCTTGGACCCAGGTAGTCCATACATCCTTGATGGAGGTTCTGCCGGTTCTTAAAAGACACGCGTATCGCTTCTCATTAAGAAACCATTCCTGGAACCAATGTTCAAAAAATGTCATCCCATCTCCAACCTTTCTTCTTAGAGAAGACAGTTGGTTTGCAGGCTTTAGAGGGCCTTTAAGAAACAGGAGCTTTTTCAGTCAGGTGTACAAGACCAAGATTTTGTATTTAATTGATTGCAATCTTTGCCAGGATCTTTTTCATTGCTCAGTGGTCTCTTGAGTGTTGGGAATGAAAGAACACATTGTGGTGATGGTTTTCCTTTGAGTTTATTTGGACCAGGTCCTTGAGTATTTGGATAGGAAAGAAATCTACTGTAGTTCTAGACCTTTTATCTGTGAGGTCTGAGCTTTATACTCTCTCCTCTCCAATTTAACATCTACATTAAGCTGCAGGGTGGTTATCCATCAGCATGGAGTTAAATATAACCTGTATGCTGATGTTCATCTTTCTCCCTGTTCAATCAGTTCTTTCCCAGTGACTGAAGGCTGGAAGGCTATCTGTCTGGATAGGGAAGAATAAGCTTCAGCTTAATAGAATGGCTATGACAGTTAGGATCCCTTGGCCTCGGAACTTTCAATTTTTATGCAAAGTTTTTAGGGTTTTCCAGGACCAGTTTCACTTCCCCATACATAGCACCAGCAGTATGAACTCTCTGCTCCTTGAGAAACAGATGGTACCTGCAATTTGGATAGTGTTTGCACAAATCCCTTTTGTGTGCCAATTGTGTATATTTCTGCATCAGAAGTCCCTATTCATAGTCACTTCTTTCACGGCTGAGTTCACATCTTTACTGAGTTATATTATCATCCTGGTATCTTTTTCGCACTTAGTTACAGTCAGTTTAGACTCATTCCGAGTATCTATGAAGTTTCAGATTTTGCTCCAAAGTGCATCATTTAATGATTGGCTTAAATTGAAACACAATTTGATCATTCATCCACTTTGCAACACTTTTCCCCAACTCATAAGCACTGTAAAAACTGCTGTCAAGTTTTCACTCTGAACTTCTAAATGGGTACTGACTCTACTCTTATCCATGAACTGGAAGAAAAAAAAGACTATAAAATTTGAAATACACATTGTAACATTTATTTCCTTTTAAAAACTGAGATATTTTCAGAGGGGTTCAAGTCTGCTGATTTGCTTAGTTGAAGCATGCATCATCTACATTCAGATTGTGCTGTGGAAAAATATTGCAATCATCTTCTGAATTATCTGGCGTATCTCCACTCTAGTAAATATAAATTGGCTCGTCAAGAGTAGACACGTCAACAATTCTTACATCAGGAACATTACATATTGTCTGATTGCTGAATTCCAAAGGCCAGTTAGAGAACACTTTGACAAAGTAGAGACATAATGCTTATCTCTGATCCCACAATAAAAGAACTTCTAAAAAAGCACCCCATGTACATTTGTCCATATTGTGTAGTTCTTCATTTTTAAATTTTCTTTTCCTGAAATGTTTTTTTTAAAAAACCTAATCCTTAAGCATGTTTTTTTTTTTAAAAACCAAAAAAACAGTTGGCATGTAAAATACTATGGTTTGGGGAATGTAGGGCTTCATATATTTTATGGCATTATCACATAATGCTTTATATCTTATGCATTTGAAAGCTAAGGCCCTGCTTTTTGTTTAAAATATATGAAAAGAGGTAATCCAAAATTATACAATAAATATAGAACCTGCCATGTTACTCTATAATATACTATACATTCAAGTTAAGAGAAGAGTTTCAATGCCAGTTACACTTGAAATATACAAGTGACCAGTTCATCATAAACTAACTGACTGCTAAAAGTGCTATTTTTGCTTGCAAGAAAACATACCAATGCTGAAGCATTTCATCTTTTTCTTTAAAAAAATCACACATTTCTTCAATTAAAGAACCATATCATCTGTAATAAGAATATACATAAATCTGAATAAAGATTTGCTATTTATATTGAGGGAAGGGCAGACACTCTTTCTAAATGGGACAGAAATACAAGGAAGATTTTTGGGAGGCAGAGAGGGATTCTTAAAAAGCCACACATACAGCATAACAGCTATCACCATCAATTCCACTCATGAATAGTCTGTTTTGTGAAACTCAAAAAATTTATGGGTGAAACAGCTTAACAAAAAGAGCAAGAATGTTCAAAAAGCTAAGATGAATTAATTATGTGGTCTGTGCATAGGTCTGATAGTGGCCCATGTATGTTGTTCCCACTGTCTTCTGCCACAGGGCTGGCTTCCTTAATCTGCAGCATTAATGGCTCCTTTTTAATCTGGTTGGTCTTTTGGTCTTCAGGTATTTTATCCAGAAAAGTACTCAAACTGGGAGAAAACAAAAAATAAGAAAATTAATGCACTATTCTTAACATAGGCATTTGTAGAAGAGGAAGGAATGATAAAATATAGGATCATAACATCATGCAAATGCTTTATCTACTTTTCTCAGATGTCAGCCCCCATGTACATAAGGGCATCATTTTGACTGCACCTGCTACTGGTTCTCAATATGATGAGATGAATAAAAGCTGGTTCCCTTTATGAAAACATCCATCCATCCCAAACCAAATAGTTTGCCAACAATATACAACAACATATTATAGGTTCCAGTTTCTCTTATCTCTCCATTGCTACAAAAATAAAAAACTCTCTGTGCAGGAAGACGTCCATAGTTAATGTTGTACCCTTGTCCTAATGTATTACAAGTTGGGCATATGCCAAAGAATTCCAAAACCAGCCTCAGAACCAATAATTTTATTGAAGTCATAAGAAGAAATGTTTGCACGTATTTGCCTCCAATCTACAGACGCTACTGTGAGTTGAATAGCCTAGCACTTGCCTTCTTAAAACCAAATATTCCAATATATCCTATTGAGAAATAACTGTTTTGTCATTTATTGGAACAGTTTACTGTAATTTCTCCCAATTCAAAACACTTTGATTTTAGCTGTTTGGTGTTTTCTTTTGTTGGAAAAGAAAGAAAATAAGGAGAAAAAAACATACCTGTTTTCAAGAATATGCTGAGTTGATTGATAAACATCTGAAAATTTGGGTACACTGGACATGTGATTTAATTTCTTTTGGTGCGACCTGACATTTGTTAATGGATTATCTGATTCGGAACCTGAAAGACAAACACTGTTTCTCAGAAAAGGCTCAGGCCTTCCCTAAAGAGGCTGGCACCTCTATGATTCTTTTTTTTCCAGCACCAAGGGAAAATTCTGTATTTTATTTAATTCTCCATTATATTTTAAAACTGTTTTTACAATTATTAATTTTTCAGTGAATTGCTTTACTATAAGGTTTGTGCCAAATTTGTCAAGATTAGCATCATTATTGCTGATGGTGTTATAACCATTAGTTCCCTTTGTTACTTTTTATATCGACTGAATAGAAAGTGTTTTAATGCATTTGTATAGTCTCCAGAGAATTGTGATTGTTGGGAAGTTTACAAGAGAAATCAGTAAATTACAGCTAAGTCTACTCCTTTTTTTCAATCTGATTTTAGAGATAGATTTCCAAGCTGACAAATGTTCTCTTGTTGTTTCTAATCATTTTTTAAATTACAAGTCTTTGAAAATTCATTGAGTCAGATTGAGAAACTAATGGGGGTTGCATTTATGCTTTAAACAGTGGCCAAGAGTTCCCTTTTGTTTGAAGGGGTTCCCTCTCTTTATTTGGTTATAAGGCTAAAGCTTGTGATATAGTGATATGGAAGCCCAGGAAAAGCAGCTGTCCCTTCTCAAAGAACCTATTACCATTCTAAAGAGGTCAACTTTCTTTTGTTTTCTTAATAGCAAAATATCCTCTCATGAAACTTATAAAATAAATGCACCATGACCACTGATTTTCCTCTACAGTACCACCAACCACCCTGGAAAAGGGGAGAACTTACATAGATATGGGTCCTGGCTGGCATCCAGCCAGCTTGGAATACTCTGAATCAAAATACTCATTACTAAATCTACCAGAATGCGAGGTAGAATTTTTTAAGAACATACTTTAGAAGTACAATAGAAGTTAATAAGTAAAATAAACAAATGAACAAAATACATATATTGAACAAGTAAAGAAGAATAAGGAAAGGCATCTGTCATTAGCATTATGCTGTACGTTCACAATGCTAGAAAAATACAATGGAAAAGAAGAAGCTGTAACTCAGAATTGCAGACAGCAGCTGTAGCTGTAAGCAATAAATCCCAGAGATATTCACAGCTGGGAACAGAAGGGATACTGAATTCATCAAGGACAAGTAACATATTTTTATCTAATCTTATCTTTCTGGATGGGAGTCACAGATAAAAAAAAATACCCCAAATCTGAGGACATAATTTTTATTTCTCATAACTGAACTTTGTAGAAAGTTATCGGAAATGAAGATAATATAATAACATAAACTTGGTATATGTTATGCATATTTACAAAAATAGATACAGCAAGCAAAGTTTGAGTACTGGTGATTTTACTAAAACATCACACATTTCAAAAAGAAATCTTGCTAATTTCCCCATGTTGTCACCATACCATGAGCCCTTATTTTTTTATAGTTAAAATGGTCAGCAACATACAGCATACATGTCAGCAACCAGACCTTTCAAACCTCATCCATTAGCAACTTTCAGCAAAAGCCTTCAAACACTGGAGGCCACTGCTATTGCTAATTAGTTTCCTTAATCCTAAATTAGCCAACCATAAACCTTGTTACATTCTGGTACTCAGCCAGAAATAGTACACATCCTCTAATTCAGTAGTTCTCGAACCAGGACCATATGGTGTCCTTAGAATATTTCAAGGAGGCCACAGGTGAAAAATGTGCAACAGGGGACCATGGCATGTGAAAAAGGACTACAGACAAGCCAAGTGATTATACTGAAAATACTGCCTTTATTATAAATAAAAACATATATTTTAGTTACAAGCCAAGTGGCAATCTCTAGACAAGTTGGGTGGCACACAAATCTAATAAATAAATTTTATTTACCAGTAGTAGGACCTGGTCTAGAAAGCCACAAATGAAAAACAAACTCGGAAGGAGGCCATGGGCAAAAAGAAAAAGTTGCAAAACATTGCTCTAGTTAACAATCTCTCTATTGCCCAACAATATCTAGATTTGGACTGTTTGGAAGTTATGGGAGCCAATGCAACTACATAAGACACTGCTATAATACATTCACTACCTTTTTCTGATTGAACCTGGGTGTGCAATCATACTCTTTAAAACTGCTGTAGTTATTAGACAGCAACTGAATGTATGTATAAACCTTCTGAATTTTTGGAGGTGGTGTGTGTACTTAAAGAGATACCTGAAAGAGCAGACAGGGATGTCTTTGGGGATATAGTAGGGATCTGCTCTATAAACATAAAAATTTAGACTAGTGATATTTATCTAAGGACAATACTCTATTTATAAGTGGCCTCTACCAAGCCATGGCCTATTTGCAACTGGGGCTTGCGAGTAGCACGCGCAGCTCAACTCCGTTCATGTGGATATGCGCCAGCCCTTCACTTGTGCAAGTCAAGCTGCACGTGCGCGTGTGCATTGTCCCTGGTGCACAGCCCAGTTCCCTCCCCCCCCTTACTGGGCACCAAGCCGCAAAGGTTGGGGGACACTGCTCTAGACTAGATGGGCAGCATGTAAATCTAATGAATAATAAAAAAAATAACTATAGAGATGTGCCAAATTTATGGAAAGATGGATGTCTGGCCCGGAAACACTGTATCTGAAATATCTTAGATCACTTCTTGCCTGAAGACTTATTTTCAGAAATTCCTTAAACTTCCCTTAGAATTCCACATTAACAAATTTTGGACAAGTTTGGTCTTAAGCAGAAAAAAATATATTCCATTTACCACAATTATTTGGCTTCAACTGTAGACCTACAGAATGAAAGAATTATCACTTGTACAGGACCAAAACTAAACAATTTGTAAAGCTCTGAGGAGTGCCAGTTATTATTATATCATTTTTTGGTGGTTAAATGATCAGCATGATCCACTAAATCATATGAAATAGATAGGTTTCTGCTGTTAACTAGAAGCAGTCTGGTTCCCACTAGCCACTAATCACCAAATTATGATCACTGACTAGCTGAGAGCAGAATGTCTGTTTCTCAGTGTTGTTGGCATAGCGTTTGTTTAGACTAATAGAGAAAGGAAAAAGTTTCTTCCCCCATAAGTCATCCTGTTGAATATCAGAATATAGAATAACAGAGTTGGAAGGGATCTTCTAGTCCAACCCCTTGCTTCAGGCAGGAGACCCTATACCCGTGATGGCAAACCTGTGGCACGCGTAGCCATATCAGTGGGCACGCCAGCTCAGCTCTGGGGTGCATGCGCCCGCCGGCCAGATGATTTTCGGGCCTTCTGGGCCCACCAGAAGTAGGGAAACAGGCTGTTTCCTGCCTCCAGAGGGCGGGGGCGGGAGGGCTGTTTTTCTTTCTTACCTGGCTCCAGATCCTCTCTATTTATCTGGGAAGAGCGAAAACAGCCTTTCTCACTCCCTCGGAGGCTCTCTAAAGGCCTGAAATGGCCCATTTCCCAACTCCCGGTGGGACAGGAAGTGACATTTTTTGCTGTCCCCAGCCTCCAGAGACTCCTAGAGCTCCTGGGGAGGCTCTGGAGGCTGGGGACAGCAAAAAGGCACTTCCTGTCCCACCGGGAGTTGGGAAATAGGCCGTTTCAGGCCTTTGGAGAGCCTCCGAGGGAGTGGGAAAGGCTGTTTTCACCCTTCCCAGATAAATATAGAGGATCAGGAGCCAGGTAAGAAAGAAAAACGGGCCTACCAGGCCATCGTATGCCAGGAGCGGGGTGGGTGAGGGGGGTTGCGCACCCATGCGCAGGGCAGGGCGCATAGAATTATGGGTGTGGGCACACACAAGCGCGACCCCCCCCCCCGCATTCCTGGCACGCGATGGGAAAAAGGTTAGCCATCACTGCCCTATACCATTCTGGGCAAATTTGGCCACATGAGAAAGATAAGCTTGTATGCATCTATGTGTGGCTTCAACCTTCTATTTGGGCATCACAAGTGATTTATACCAACAAACAAGTATTTGAGACATTAAGGAGAAACCAAACCTGATAAAACATATATAAAAATCTTACTTCCCAGGAAAGCATTCTGTGCTTTCATCCGGTCAGCCTTATTTTGATCAGAAGTCATATTTAAGAACTGTTGCTTCAGCCAAACTCCACGGTCTTCCTCAAATGCTTTTCTCTGTATCAAGAGAAAGTATAAAATTACAAAAAAATCAATGTATTTAATGTTTTGTCAACTTGAAAAAATAACGCAAAATTACTTTTGCATTTTTTTTTGTATTTGTAGCGTATCATTTATTTGATTTATATTGTGCTTTATACTGTACTCTGGTGAGCACTCAAGGTAGCTAATAAAACATATAGTTAGTCCTCCTCACTTAATGAGAACTTGCTTAACGACTGAAATTACAAAACCTCAGAAAGGGCATTTTACAGCCTATAAATTATTTCTGACTATTGCAAAATGTTGCAACCATCAGCATCACCCCAGCATTCACATGATCATGATCTGGGTGCTTAGCAACCTCTTTGTACTTATGACGTGATTGTCATTTGCAATCTTCCCTTCCCAGAAAGTCAATGGGGAAGCTGGTAAGGAAAGTTGCAAACTACATCTCTTGACTCGGGGAACAGGATAAAAGAGGTCCCTGCATTTCCTACATGCTTGGATCTCAGCAATCGAAATCCAAATGCAGAGCTTTTTACGCTTCTGTGGAGAGCTCCAGAGACAGAGAGAAGGATCCCCAGTTCCCTGCCACGGCTCCTGTCCTCTGAAACATTGTGCCCTTCAAGGTGAGATCCACCCTCTTGGCCTTCCAAAAGAGCCTGAAAACCTGGCTTGGCCAACTGGCTTGGGGTCTCCCATTTTGGAGGTGGTTAGTAGATTAGGGGAAGATTCCCACCTCCACCCCAGTTATGCATTGACCCTTTTTATTCACTTTGTATTAATTATGTTTTTTCAATACTGAAGGTTTTAATGTTTTTAATATCCTAATTGTTTTATACTGTAATTTATGGCATCGTAAACTGCCCAGAGTCGCTTGATGGGTAACATATGAATTTAATAAATAAAAATAAATAAACAACTGTATAAGTGTCTTTCCTTAACAATTAAACCAATTTGTAATGAGAGAAGTAATCCCTTAGGCATGAAGCTAGTTAGGGCTTTGAAGGGCCACATCAATACTGCAAATTATGTTTAGTAAATGTTTGGTAACCAGGGAAGACCAGTGGGCCAATTCTTCATTGCAATTTCACTATTAGATACTAATTAACTGGTTATGACCTTAATGAAATTTTCACTGACCTGGCAAGTCAGTTCATCAGTCAAATATTATCAATTGACCGGTCAATCAAGGATCAATTTTTGTTCACTGTCAAATATTGCCAAATATCCCATGAAACTATGAATGTCATAAGCAAATGGCAAATAGAATATTTCTATTTCTTTCAGGTATAATTTCTTGGCGAGTCATTTTTTTTTCTCTTAGCTTTGCAACAGGAATCAGATGTTACTGTAAGAAACGTTATTGTAGAAGCATTTTTGCTAATAATGCTTGAAAAATGTCTCTACTGCTTGGCAATTTGCTTTGTTGTATTGCTATTAATTTATTTTTCCTTTATTGGGTGGTTGCTGTGGTTTAAATAGAAACAAGCAATTTTAGATAGAAGCAAGTAGAATTGTTTTCTGATCCATTTATATTTATAACAGGCAGAATCTTCTCAAATTTCCTAAAACTGCAAGATATTTATTACAATTTAAACAAATTTATTTTTAAACAACTCACAATATTTTTGTAGATACTATACAATTGCTGTACCTTCTATTACTATGCAATTTACTTGCTTAATTTTCATCAACTGAAACTTTTGGACCACTTTCAAGGAGTAGCCCCCATATAGAGAACATGCAGTAGTGAAGAAGGGCTTATCACTCAACAGATAACTAAATCTAACCAACTCTAGAGCAGCTCTTCACAGCTGCTATGTGTGAATCCAGTGGCAGCTATAGATCAGGAACCTGCTCCTTCAGGGGAATACAATGACATGCAACTAGTTAAGAATATGAGAAATTAATCCTGAAGTACAGACAATTGTGATGATGTTGGCACTTGAGTTATATAGTTGAAAATGAAATACTCCAACTTTTCAAAACAGCCTTGTATGCAGTGATAGCAGGACAATCTATCTTTTAAGTAAAAAAGTGCACGCTGTTATAAATATTCCTCCTTTTGAACAATCCCCACGTGAAACATATATGAAGTAAAAAGAAAGCCTACTGCATTTATGGATATAATTCTTGGTTATCTGATTGCCTAAGACAGTGATAGCTAACCTTTTTGCTGTCGCGTGCCAAAAGTGGGGATCATGCAGGGGGGTCGCACATGCGTGTGCTGATACCCATAATTCAATGCACCCCACCCCTCACACATGCGTGCATGACCTCCCCACGCTACCCCCACTTTTGGCACGCGGTGGGCCCAGTAGGCCCATTTTCTGCCCTCCCCAGGATCCAGAAGCTTTCTTGGAGCCTGGGGAGGGTGAAAACGGCCTTCCATCCCACACCTGGGAGGCCCTCCACAGGCCGGAAACAGCCTATTTCCCGACTTCAGGTGGGCCCAGAAGGCCCAAAAATTAGCTGGCTGGCACGCATATGTGCGCTGGAGCTGAGTAGGGCAACGCTCGCGTTCCCACAGATATGGCTCCATGTGCCACCTGTGGCACCCGTGCCATAGATTCGCCATCACGGGCCTAAGAAATTCCTAAAACTTCCTCCAGTTTTATGAAACAAAAAGTACCTCCAGTCCTAATCTAATAGCTGCTTCAGTAAAGCTTTTGCGCTCTTTTTCAAAGTTCTTCTTTTGTTCTTTGAACAACTTCCATTCTTCTTTGAGTCTCTCTTTTTCTTCCAGCAAGTAACAATCCTGTAGCAACATATTGGTATCATCATCACAGGGAGCAGTTAGCTGCTGCTGCAGATAGAATGTGAAGTACGGAAAAATCAAATAAGGTTATTTGAAAGCTACCTCCCTGACCACAATCAAGTTATCATTAGTTGCCAGAAAAAGTTAATCAAATAACATTAAAAACCTAACTGGAACAAAACAAATGGTATCACATTAAGCCAGAAGTCAGATGAATATATAGGATGAAAAGGAGAATCCAAAAACTAAATTACTAAATAAGCAAAACCAAACCAAACCAAACTCTACATGAATAGTGTTCTCTTTACAGTTTATGACTCTTAATTCGGGATAGAGTCAGGGTGACTGGATGGAGTTGAGCTTTTACTGGCTGGCTGCCCTTCCTGATGCCACACAGAGTTCACAGCAGATTTTTTTTTTCCTTTGCATCCTAGGAGAAACATCTGCTGCTATCTAGGATTGAACTCTTAGCCTTCTGAGTGGGTGGTGAGCATCTTCACCACTAGGCTGCCACCACACTCACTGTTCTCTTTACAGCGAATATAAGAAAATGTTAACACTAGCCTAGTTCCAAGCAATAGAAAGAAGTGGATGATTCATGCAATGTTCCTTTCTTCATCAATACTATATATCAAAACCAATTAAATATTTAGAATGTTAAACAAGTTCTGAAGATCACTGCTATGCCAATTCTGAAGATATGGTTTTCTTTATTTTTATAACTGGCAACAAGCAGGAGTAGGGTCTGATGCACTTCTTTTATTCTTCTTGTAAATTTCATCTCTTTTTTGAAACTGGTACATATTTGAATGCTTACCTGTAAAAGTTGCTGTTGAGTTTTTATCATCTCTTTGCACTGCTGAATTTCCAGCTGCAGTCCTTCGACTTCCAGTTCATGCTCATGTCGTGAGACTGTATCTTTGTCATTCAGAGAGCCAGAATATACATGTGATACTACAAGTTTGAAAAAGTGCTTGATTATTTTTGGTGCATTTAGTTACACTGCATTGTATGTATTCAATTAATCAGTAATTTACAAAGTATATTGCATATTTATCAGCTCTGACATATCCCTTCTTTGATATGTAGTATAGATAGTCCTTGATTTACAATCATTAATTAGTAACTGAAGTTACAACAGTACTGAAAAAAGTGACTTATGACCAGTTTCAACTATTACAATACCCATGGTCACATAGTAAAAATTTGGACACTTGGCAACTGGCTTGTATTTATGACAGCTGCAGGGTCCTAGGATCACATGATCACTTTCTACAAAGTCAATGGGGAACCCACTCACTTAACAACCGTGTTACTAATTTAGCATTTGCAGTGATTCACTTAACAACTGTGGCAAGAAAGATCGTAAAATGAGGAAAAAGTCAGTTAACAACTGTTTTACTTAGCAATGGAAAAATTGGGCTCAATTATGATCTCAAGTCGAGGGCTACCCACAAGTTCTTGCTTGCAGGCAAATTGTATTTCTTGCAGATCATAATAGTGCACCATTATTGCTACTTTGTCATGCCATTGTTTGTAGTCAGTTACAGGTAGAAGTAAAGGTAAGTGCAGGCAGTCCTTGGGTTATGAGAGCAATTGGAATTGCCATTGGTAAAAAACATGGTTGTACAGTGCAATGTCACATGACTGCACTGCTTAGCGATGGGAGTTCTGGGAGTCCCGTTGTTGCCATTAAGTGAGAACCTCATGGGTTGTTAAGCAAGGACCTCAAATGACCACAACTTCCGATTTCTTGCCAGCTTTGCCATGACTTTGCTTGTGGGAAGCTGGCAGGGAATTCTGGAAATTGCAATCACATGACCACAGTTTGTTAAGACATCATAATGGTAAACTGGGCACTGAGCACCCAGATTGTGATCATGTGACCAAGTGGATGTTGTAACAGTTGGAATTCCAAGGACCAGTTATAACAACCACTTGTTGAGCGCAGCTATAAATTTGTAAGGTACTGAACAAATGGTTGTAAAGGACCACCTGTGTAGACAACTGATTGCATTAATTTGTATTACTGAATTTGGTTTTAGCAAACACTATATAATAGAATTCCATATAAAACATATTTTCATTAAATCTATTTAATCCTCTCAACTGACAAGCCATTAAATTGCTTTTTAATTGTTTATAATCTCTGGGATTTCATGACTTTTATTTAGATCCTTTAGATTAACATGGCTGTTTGAAAATAATTATGTAAAAATCCAAAAAATTATTGGTAAGGCTTTGTCTTAAATGAGTAGAATTAGACATGATTGCCTAGAGAAGAAAGGAATAAAAGAAAATATATGCACTAATATCAATGGGTTCATTAAGGACTTCCAGCTATAAAAAGTGTAATTTCTTTGAAATGTTAAGCAAAATCAAACAGTAACCATTCATGGTTATAAATATAATGTAGAAAAAAACATAAGCATACGCTATGCTTATGTTTAATACTCTAAATCAAAATTAAACCGATCTTAAAAGTTATATCATTTCTCTGCATTCGCCTATTCAGCTGCCCCATTGGTAGCAGGATGTTTGTCACAACGTTCAGTTTAACTGACATAAATTCTTGGAAAGAAGATAATGGGAATATTGTCAAAACCTTAAGTAATTATAAAAAGAAGCAATTTCTCAAAATAGAAGTGTTTAAAACAGAAAAGTCACTATATGCTTAAGAATACAGAAAATACATAGTGTTTCATGATTTTTCTATTTTAATAATATTTTATAACTATATTGTATAGTTATATATCTGAAACACAATTTTCTTCCAGGCTTTTTATTACGCTAATGAACACGTTATGTTTCTATGGCTAAAAACATTTTTGGTGTTCACAAGATCCAGATCAAACCATATTAGCCTTCTGCCTAACCAGAAATCAAATAATTGTTGTAAGGAAAATAGGCGTCACCTTGGTTATCCAGATTTTCAACATGATTTTTCAGCATTCTCCACTGTTTTCGAATGCTATTAGCAAGCTGTTCACGCACTGTTTCACAAGAAAGTTCCCACACGTCTTCTTTATTTGCTTCTCCAGAGTCTTCCTCCAAGTCTGAGAGAATCTGAAAAGATATATAAATATGCATTTTAAAAATGGATATTTAAAAGCAAGAAGATCCAAAACTATTCATTCTGATAATAGTTTTTTTTAACTTTTAATAAATTTCATTAGTTAAAAAGTACAAACGAACATACATACATACGATACAACATACAAAACAAACAAACATCAAGTCTTACGACTTGCTCTTAAAGTTGTCACATCGGTAGACTATTTTTCCCTTATTTATCTATATATCTGTATATTTACGTATTTACATGTGAAGCATTAATGTACGTTCCATGTTTAAATTGTTACACTCCTTAATTGGTACTCAAAATTTTGTCTCAAAATTGATCTTATTCTTTAGTGTCCCTACAAATGTATTTCTAACTTTTTCTCCAACCAGTTATACCATTTTTGTCATGCTAAGTAGTACTCTGTGTCATCTTTCTCTTGTACCTCTTTTGTAAGTTTATCCATTTCTGCGCATTCTGTGATTTTAGTGATTATTTTGTTTTCTGTCGGTATGTATTCATGTTTCCAGTTTTGGGCAAAGAGTATACGAGCTGCAGTTAAGATATGGATAATTAAGTATTTTATCTCTTTCTCATACTGTGCTGTGATTATTCCAAGCAGAAAGGTTTCTGGCTTCATTTCCAACTTCTGATTTGTAATTTCTTCTATCATTTTCCTTATTTCCTGCCAATATTGTTTCGCCTTTCGACATGACCACTATAGATGGTAATATGTTCCTTTTTGTGCGTTACACTTCCAGCAAATTGGAGAGATGTTTGGAAACATTTTTGCTAGGCGCGCTGGTGGGAGGTGCCATCGATAGAACATTTTGAATAGATTTTCCTTATAGGGTATAGACATTGTCAGTTTATAATTTACAGTCCATAATTTTTCCCATTTGTCCAATTCGATACTATACCCAAAATTTTTTGCCCAAATTATGTTTTCTTTAACCACTTCTTCCTCTAATTTATATTTTAATAAGTAATTATATATTTTGTTTATCATTTTCTCGTCCTTTCCTTGTAAAATTTTATCCAATTCATTTGGTTCATTTTGGAATCCAAATTGTACCCGATCTGTTTTATACCTTGATTCTATTTGTAAATATGGCCACCAATCAATGTCTATACCCTGTTCTTTCAATTCTTGTCTCGATTGTAATTCTCCTCTATTGTTCAGTAGTTCTTTGTAGTTTCTCATTTTCTCCGTGTCCATAGCGTTAGGATAAATCAGCGCCTCCATGGTGGATAACCATCTTGGAATTTTATTATAATGTATTTTTCTAATCTCTTGCCATGTTCTATGTAATGATCCTCTAATAATGTGTTGTTGGAAGTATCCGTGATGTTTATCTCTTCCCTCCCACAAAAATGCATGCCAGCCTCGTTGTAGGTCAAATCCCTCTAGAAATAGTGTTCTCTTATTTTTAAGATCTATCCAGTCTCTTATCCAATTTAATGATACTGTCTTATAGTACAGATCCCAGTCCGGTAACCCTAATCCTCCTTTCTCCTGGGTATCTTGCAAGCATTTTGTTTTAATTCTGGCCTTCTTCCCCTGCCAAATATACTTTGCTATCATTTTTATCGAAGTTTTGAAAAAATCCTTTCCTGGCCAAATCGGAATTACTTGGAAGAGGTATAGCAGTCTGGGTAATATATTCATTTTAATGGATGCAATTTTTCCTAAAAATGAGTTGTAGTTTGCTCCATATTTCCAGATCTTTTTAAATCTGTTTTGTTAATTTAGTATAGTTATCCTCTCTAATTGATGTTGCTTTGTTGGTGAGCCAAATTCCCAAATCATTTACTTTCTTTACCATTTGTATTCCTAATTTATCCTCTAATTCTTTCTCCTGTGCATTTGTCAAGTTCTTCGTTAATGTTTTTGTTTTTTGTTTATTGATTTTGAGACCCGCCACTGATCAATATTCCTCTATTTTCCCTAACAGTTTAGTTCCTGTTATTTCTGGTTGTTCCAAGATAAACACCGTATCATCAGCAAAGGCTTGCAATTTATACTCCTCTTTTTTTATTCTCTGACCTTTTATTCCTTTGTCTTTCCTAATTTCATTTAATAAGATTTCTAGGGATATTAAACAATAATGGGGATAGAGGACATTCTTGCCTCACTCCCTTTGATATCTCAAGTTTTTCTGTCATATCCCCGTTGATCATAATTTTTGCCGTTTGGGAGGAGTATATTTTCCTAATCATGTTTAAAAATTTATCGCCAAATTCCATCACCTCCAATTGTAATATAAGAAAATTCCAATTTAAGTTTTTTTTTTTTGAAAAAAGTTTTTATTATTTTTTATAATCAAACAAATAACATTTTCCCTTGTATATTTAAACATTTATAAACCCACCCTTCCACCCACCCTTCCCACCCCCCTCCCCCGACTTCCCAGAAGAAAAACAGGGTATAAGTTTTATCAAACATATGCTAAAATATGCTAAGTTAATGCAAGACTATAACTCCCTAGACCCCTTAACTCCCCTTCTACAAATTATTCATCAACCTCCCTTTAAACTCAAAATAACATATAAGAAATTCTTGGTTCATTTTCTTAATCATTTTACTCTCCCTCCTACTTTTATTCTCAAAATTCAAATATTTTTTCTTAAACCTTAATTAATCATTAATTGAATTCTTAATTCATTTACTTAATCATTGTAATTAGTCTTCCTTTCTTTCTATATTTTTTCCAATCTTTCTTCCTCCCTCTTACTTTTATTTTAAGGAGGTTTTGATTTTCAACTGGAGGTTGATGTATCTTTAAAACTTGCCCTTTTCTTGGAATCATTTCCTCTGATTTGGAGCCCCCATATAGACTCTTCTTGCTTATATAATCAGTCAGTTCATAGAACGAAGAGTTAACTCGATGAGTTGCAAAAAAAAGTCCAGTTGTTGCATTTCAATTAATTGTGTGAAAGCCTCTGCCAAATCTTCCGAAACCTCGTAGGGCTGATCAGTTTCTTCTTCTTTCTGCTCCAAATTATATTTTTGAAAAGTTCTGTCAGTTAATTCCACAAGGGCAGGAAGAGAGTTTGAAGATTCTTGAGAATCAGCCAAATCCAGCTTCTCTGTTTTAATCAAAATGTCTCCTTCATTGTCATTGTGCTTTCCTTCAAAAACATCCTCATTTGCTTTTATATCCTCCACCAGCTCTATAAATTTTCATTCCATGATTGCTGTAAAGTTATTAATAATTGCCATTTGATTATTCATGGCTTTCTTTATAAATTCTGTAAGGTCTCTGAAAAAATCCTCTTGGCTCTGTGAATCAGTTCTCTGTGTCATTTCTGACGCCATTAGAGAGCTTCCACCACTTTCAGAAACTCCTTGCTTGGAAGCCATATTATTTTAAGAAAATTTTTCTTTTCAAAGCCAAAACATCTCTCAAGCAACTTTCTCAAATTTATTTGTAGTTTATCAAGCAAGATAGTCTTTTCTACACCCAGCTCTCAAATCCCAGCAGCTTAAGTCCAGTCTCTAAGCACAAATCTATTAACAAGCACTTAACTTTCACTTTCACTCCAGCCATAATGAAGACGCCATTTCCTCCTTCAGTTCAGCAAAATCAAGTAGAAACAATGTATCCCAGGAATTAAGCAACATACTTGCAAAGGCTTGTTCTCCTGCTTCCGTTCTGCCTGCTTTTGGAATCAATTAGTCTCCTTGTTGACAGCAGAGTTGGTCGCTGGCGTCTAGCTCCGTTTAAAACGGAGTCGCCATGGATCCGGAGCTTCAGTGGGCTGAACGGGGAGCTCTCACCCTCCAAGCCCCTGGAGTTGCTCCAGGGGTTCCCGGGGAGCTCTACCCTTGCCCACCGGCTCTCCTCTCCTTCTTCTCCCGAAGGAGAGGTTTTCAAGCCGTCTGACAGCTGATTAGCGCTGTCAGAACGGCTCCAACGGAATCGCGGGGCTGGCGGTCCGAAAAGACCACCCGCAATGCCGGCGGTGCCAACGGAAGACCCCAATTTAAGTTATTGAATGCCTTCTGCGCGTCCAGGAAAATTAAGGCCAGTTGTTTTTCCAATTTTTTCTCATAGTATTCAAAGACGTTAATGATTGTTCTCATATTATTTTTGGTCTGTCTTCTTGGAACAAAACATTTTGGTCTGAGTGGATGTATTTATGAATAATTGTTTTCAGTCTCTGTGTAATGACCAACAGTTTATAATCCACATTTAACAGCGATATTGGTCTGTAGTTTTTGATTTGTGTGGGATCAGTGTCTTCTTTTGGGATGAGTGTAATAATGGTTTCAGCCCAGGAATTGGGAATTTTTGCTTCTAAGAGTATATCGTTGAGAACTTGGAGTAAGAACTCGTCCATTGGGTGCTGACATTTTTTATAAAATTCTGTTGGTATGCCTTCTGGTCCGGGAGTTTTACTGTTTTTTTTTTCCCTTGCTTCCAGCAATTCAGTCATGATAATTGATCTATTTAATGACTCTTTTGTGTATCTCCTCCAGCTTTTGGATATTTGTTTTACGTAAATATTCCTTAATATCCTCTTCCCTGATTTCTTGTTTGTAAAGGTTCTGAAAGAAATTTTTTGCTATAAGTTTTTTGCCTTGATTTATGTAGTATATTTATGTAGTATATTTTTCGTCTTGTAGTTGGTATATGGTCCTCTTCTTTTTTCCTTTTTCAATTTGTACGCTAACCAGCAACCTGTTTTATTTGCATACTCAAAGTGTTTTTGTTTTGCCAGTTTGATTTTCTGTGCAATTTCTGTTTGTGTAATTAAATTAATTTTATGTTTGACAAGTTTTAACTTTCCTTTAATTATTTTATTGTGGAGTTGTTTCTGCAGTTCTAATTCATGTGTTCTGAGTTCTGTTAATAGGTTGTTTCTTGTCTGTTGTTTATCTTTATTTTTCTTTGCTGTATACGCGATGGTAAGGCCTCTTATGTAGGCTTTGGCATTATCCCAGAGGTTTTGGAGTGTTGTCTGTTCTTTGGTGTTTATCTGAAAAAACATATTCATTTCTTTCTCCATCATCTGTGAATATTCCTTGTCCTTAATCATTCCAGTGTCCATCATCCACCTTTTGTTTCCGGTATCCTTTCCATACTATTGTTATTGGACTGTGATCTACCCAGGTATTTGGTGATATTTCAATGACTTTTATCTCTTTCCTAAATTCTGAGGTCGTCCAAGCCATATCTATTCTGGACCACGATTGGTGTGGGCCAGAATAGAATGTATATTGTTTCGCTTGTTTATTCGCCTCTCTCCAAGCATCATGTAATTGTAATTCGTCAGCCATGTCTTTGAATGTATCCGGTAATGTTTTTTTCCTGGTTTTGTTCTTTTTATTGCTCTGATAATCTTTTTCGGTGTCCATGATTGCGTTGAAATCTCCTATGATACAGATATTCTCATATTCCAGATCTTTAATTATGTTATGTATTTTTTTTGAAGAATTCACTTTGGTTTCCATTGGGTGCATGTATCGATATTAATAATATTTTTTTTGACACTGTATTTCTATCATCAAAATCCGTCCATCTGTTTCTTAATGTATACTGCAACTCCTCTCTTTTTCTGATCCACTAATGATGTGTATAGTGTTCCTAATCTTTGGTTTTCTAATAATTTTTAGTGTTGTTTTTTTAATATGGACTTCTTGCAAGATTATGACATCCATCTCCAATTTATGTGATTTTGTAAATGTGTGTGTTCTTTTGGTTGGTGAATTTAGTCCGTTTATGTTAATTGAGGTCATCTTTAGTTCTTGTTCCATTCTTGTTTCATTCTGATAATAATTTTATAGTGTATATTATTCTCCCTGATGGCAAGATAATTCTACTGGTTTCCTTTGTATTTTGTTATGGGTATTTACTGTGTGCATTTTTATTTACAGTACTATTATTAACTTCAAAAAAAAATTAAAATTATGATTATATATTTATTAAATATTATTATATTTATTTATGTAATATATTAAATCAATTACAATCTTGGGAAAGCTCTCTTTCTTGGCTATGTGTTGGTATTCCTCATGTACCACAACTAATCACTTCACTAGCTATAGCTGATTGTCCTACCAAGACACTTGCATCGTTTCTATAATAAGGTTGTTCTTTAGGTCAAAGAACAGTACTAGCTCCACCTACTGCGTAAAGAGGGTAACAACACTGAATTCCTATCCTGCATAGTATATTGAAAGAGAATAAAGGTAATTAAGGGATGTATTAATTAATATAATGGTGGAAGGGACTGAAGGCAGAACAGAACAGCTTTGAAACAAGAATCAAGTGCCCCCGATTAGAATAATTTGTCCACTTAGAGCAAGTTATTTGTGAACTACAATTACTATGAGTTCAGGTTCTCCAACACAAGCCTATCCTTACATCTGTGTAACAGAATATAAAAGTGAAAATGTTACAAAATAATTTACAGTTTGAAAAATATTTTTGAACCTGCACAGAATTCTAAAGCCTTAACTGGTTTATATTCTTTCCTCTTAAAAGACTAATGGTCTGGAAACCATATAGAAACTTTTCTATTCCTCTCTTATGTTTTTACATAGGAAAAAAAAATCCATATATTTACTAAAGAATTTCTATGGTTGTCCGACTCAAAAGAGAGTCACTATGAGTAGCCTGCAAGGGGAAAAAACAGCCCAAAATAGAAACAGCAATCAATAATAATCAATCATAGATGCTCTGACTCAGATTCACATCCTCAGTAAAAGATAGAGTATTGGATATAGAAAGAAAACATTTTATGAACCTTACAACATATGGGGACTTGAACTTCTCAATTGTGGAACTTAAAATCACATGATGTTAGTGTTTTATTACTGTTCTTAAGTGAAAAAATTATGCAATTTAAAGAACATTTATTGTTTTTATCCCTCCTAGATTTTTGTTTTTATATTTTTTATCTTTCTATGTAATTTTATTTCTGTATTTTTTAAATGCCTTTAAATTCCTTGTAGCCCACCCCCCTTATGCTGGTCTTTGACCATAATGGAGGTTTATTTGATTTGATGATTCTTAAAGTATTTCTTTACATTTTAATGATTAATTATATTTAAATATTATACATTAAATATTTTATTTTTATTCTTAGTTTTATCTTCAATAGTTTTGTTCCCAAAAAAATGGTACAGAAAATCCCCAAAAGGTTCAGATGTGCCCAAAATATAACCAGTGAATTCAATTCCATCCCTTTAAAACCAAACCAAAATCACACATGACTGAAGCACAGGTAGTCTTCAATTTACGACCACAATTGAACCCAAAATTTCTGTTGCTAAGTGAGATGGTTGTTGTGAATTTTGCTCCTTTTACGACCTTTCTTGCCACAGTTGTTAAGTGAATCACTGCAGTGGTTAAGTTAGTAACCCAATTGCTAAATGAATCTGACTTCCCCATTGACTCTGCTTGTCAGAAGGTCCCAAAAGGTGATTACACATGAGCCTGGGGTGCAGCAACTGCCATAAACATGAACCAATTATCAAGCATCCAAATTTTGATTACATGACCATGGGGATGCTGCAAGGGTTGTGTGAAAAATGGTTATAAGTCACTTTTTTCAGTGACATTGTAACTTCAAACAGTCACTAAATGAACTGTTGTAAGTCGAGGAATACCTGTAACAGTTTCACAAGATTTAGCAACGCAGTTTTGTTTTAAACATATGCTACATACACACTTACAGGCCCAGTGTTATCTTCAATCTTCTCTTTAGGCATCTGCTTCTGTGATGGAAGCAAAGAAATTATCTCCTTCTTCATTTGTTGAAGTAACTTTTTCAGTTCAGCATTTTCAACTAGGAGCTGTTTCTGCCGCTGTTCATACTCATTTAAGAGAGTTTTGAACATTTCTTCTTCATTTCTGGAAAAAAAAAAACCTCTTAAAGTATTTTAATATGAAATACAGTAGCAAGCAAAAAAGAACATTTTACTGTCCAACTCACTTAGCTTCTGTTTTCCCAGTTCTCCAGGCACCTCTCTTGCCATCAATTCTGCCGACATAATTTAAAATATCGATAGCTATAACAAGGAAAATAATTTTAAAAAGCAATGTGTTAGAGATCTTTAATAAAAACTGACTTGTCACTTGAGGAAGAGCTGAGCTGACTGACTGCTATATTTCAAAATTTGTAACCCAAAATTAAACCAAAATCACATCTCCTCTCTACATACTTTCATTACTCGTCTTCTCAGAACCTTCCTCCGTTTCATAGATGAAACTTTTTTTAATTTAAACTAAACCAATGTACTTTCATTTAGAAAAAAAAGTTCTACACACAGTGATATTATGTGTAATTGATGGCCAAGTAAGTAAATGTAAAAAGTCATTTTGTTTCAGATGGATTAGGTTTGGAATCAAGCTAACACACAGCATCTAAGATGAACGATACTATAGGATCTATTCTATATTGGAGTTTATCATACATTTTGTTCTGGATATCTATTTATCCTTAATAAGTAACTTCCTTGGTACACATTCCCAAAAGAAGAACTTTTCCAACTTTTATCCATCAGTGTATTTTAGCTACTTTTTCCATGCTTCTAATAGATCACTCAATGTCACATTAAAATACGAAGCAGAAGCAAACATCTATATCACCATTTTTACCATAATAAATGGTTATACCTATTTTTTTATCCTTTTTACTCATCAGGAGTTGATGAAACCGCTCTTTTAGTTTGTTATATTCTCGTTCTTTCCTCTTCATGTCATGATTATACTGGGATGCCCGACTTGCCACAATATTCTGTAGCTTCTGAATCTAAAATGCATACATTTAAAGAAACATGCATGTTTTAGAAATCCCAAGTAATTCACATTTATATCAGAGGTTTAACCACAAATGAATATCCACTAAGAGATAGTAATAATTCTTTAAGAGTGTCATCAAGGCAGGATAGTTTCAGTAATTTTTGTAGGCTGCTTCAGGTCAGGAAGTCATTTGTAATTATCTGGAATGCCGTCATTCTCATACAAACAACGCTGGAATTCTTTTATCTATATGCTTGCTGTTGTCTCTTCCAGATAGCACTTCCAGATAGATATCAGATACAACATTTCACAGAATTCATTAGATGCTAAATATCACAGATTTTCTTCCCTCATCTTCTTGGCCAAATTGAAATGACAGTTCTTTATAGACTGGTGTAAAATCCCCCCAAAATATGCTTTGCAGAACTTTGTGAAGGGAATAAAGCACTTCACCTCAATTGTTGAAATTGCCTTGCTTTCTAAAGTCAGAGACAGTTTCTGAAACATCTATGAGTGGCAAAGGGTATAGCTGCTTCTCCATTTAAGAGAAATATTTTGTTTTCACTCAGATATGATGCCACACAACTCTTCTGAAGGTTTTGCACACATTGTTTCTTGTATTTCTTTGGAAACATGATTAATTCTACCGAGTTTTCCCAAAAATAAGACCCGGTCTTATTTTTTTTTGAACCCTGAAATAAGCACTTGGCCTTATTTTCGAGGAGGTCTTATTATTTTGGGGCGCGTGGAGCAAGATGGGGCTCATTTTGTCATCTTACCTGATTTCCAGCTTTGTCTCCCTAACCCCAACCAGAAGAAATAGTGGGGACCAGCTGCGCATGCCTTTAAATATTTTCGGGGAGGGCTTATTTGGGGAGGGGAGCTTATTTTAGCACATGCACACAAAAGCCCAATTGGGCTTATTATCCGGGGAGGTCTTATTTTTCAGGGAAACAGGGTAGCACAGAGACTAGAGTTACACATCGAATTAAGCAATGGTTTGTTAAGCAAAGATCACTAAATATACCATGAATGGTGGAGAGCAGCTATTCATTTGTACGGCCTCAGTATCAGAGAATACGAAGTTGCAGGACAAATAATATAATGTAATGTAAAAATGTAATCACAATGGCTGCTACAAACTGAACTGCAATAATTCCATAGGGTGACATAGTTCTAAAATGAATGACTAGGAATATTTACAAAACCCACCAAGTCCAGTGATTTTGCCACAGACATACAAGGTTAACTAACCTCGTCTTTTTCATTCTTCAGTAACTGGTGAAGATTCCTGTTCTTACACTGAAGTTGCCTATCCCTTTCCTGATGTCCAACAATTTCTCTTCTAGAGGATTCCAGCTGCTCCTAATAAAAAGCAAAATCATTTAAATGTTTAAAATTTACTACTGGTATATGAGAAATATCTCAAGATTTTAAACCAACGGGAAACAAAGGCCTATTTTTTTTTTAAAAAAGAAAATTGAGGAAAATTGAGATATATTGTATACTACACACAGAGTTAATGTATTACTTTATAAAATGTCTTATGCATACAGGTAGTCCTCTACTTATGACTGGTCGCTTTCAAAGTTATGATAGACCCATCCAAAAGGCACTTACAACCCAGTTCCTAAGTTCTGTGAGCCAGGCACACCCCCTTGTCACAGCATTTTGGGTACTTAGCAACCAACTTTCATTTATAGCTGTTTGCAGTGTCCAGAGTCCTGTGATCGCAATTTATGTTTTTTCTGAAAACTAGCTTTTACTTCCGATCTTCAGCAAAAATACCCCATAGCAAAGAATGAGTTCACTTTATAATTGTTGCAAACAAACAGTTCGTTCACTTGGGTCAGTTTTGTCATGACCAGTTTTATGACTGTCACAACTTATGACTCTAGTTTATAAGTCAAGACTACCTGTAACTATTTGGAGTATAAAACTGAAAGTACAGCTTACTCACTGGCAACTATTTACTTTAAAATATTTTTAACTGTTACTGCTGTTTGTTCTTTCAGTTAGTTCAATTTAAAACAGTCCTTTTTAATAATTTAAACAATACAGTCAAAAGACGAACAGAGGTAGATGCAAGCATTTCGTATTGCATTGAATTAATGCTCTTGCTAGATCTTATATTTAAGGCTGATTTTAACTGTGTTATTGTAATGTAGATACTGATGAGTCAATACGAAATGCTTGCTTCCTCTGTTCGTCTTTTGACTGTATTGTTTAAATTAGATCATTTTGTATGCTGCACCTCTTTTAAGAGCTCAAGACAGCATAAAGTACAATGTCCCCTCTAAACTGTGCCTCTGCAGGCTCAGGCTATGCAGCAGACATCAAACACCTCTGCCCAAGATTCAATTTTCCAAAAAAAAAAAAAAAAACCCTGACCCAGAAATCCACAAACATGAACAGATAGTGGGGGAAGAAAGCAAGTCAATGAGGAAAGGGACACTGTGGGAACCAGTGGTGTCTAAGCTGTCAAAAGAGATGGTCCAATGCACTGCAATACCTCTACACATTCTTGAAGTTTTAGAAGTAAAAAGAGTACAGGTAGTTTTTGATTTGCAAGAGACTAACTCCCAGTTCAACAAGCCCTAGAGAAAGAATTTTCCTTTGCCAGCAACTCCAGAAACATGGAGAATGGAAGCCAAAAAGCTACTCCAGGCAATGTTTCCTTTAAGCCACCTCCTAGCCCAGGGCTGCCCAGGTGAAGCCTAATAGCTGCTCAGAACACATAATTGCACTAGTAATAAATTCAGACTTACATACTGCTTCACAGTGCTTTACAGCCCCTCTCTAAGTGGTTTACAGAATCAGCATATTGCTCCCAACAATCTGTGTCCTCATTTTACTGACCTCAGAAGGATGGAAGGCCAAATCAACCTTGAACCAGTGAGGATTGAACTCCTGGCAATGAGCTGAATTGGCCTGCAATACTATGGCTCTTGACTTCCGCATCTATTTCTCTGCCTTAGAAGAAACATTGACACCATTCCTTCCTCCCATTCTCCCCTCCCCCAAACATCCCTGTGAGATTGAGTAAGAGTGTTCAGTCTCCCAGTGAGCTTCCACAGTGGGGAGAGGAATGGAATGCATCTCCCTCATACTAGTCCAACCACTATACTCCATACCATGCTGGCTCTCTTCCAAGTAGAACTACAAGTTGCTCATATTTTCTCTTTAGAAAAAACAAGGAGCAAGCAAAAACACAATACTAATCAACAGTGTTCAAAGAAAGAAAATGAAATAATCTGGCATTTGTTTTCAATTCACAAGGTGAAAGAAAGGCAAGGGTCAGAATACACATTCTGCCTTGTGAAACTTTCCTCCTGTTTCTATATCTGCATTGCTATTATAACCAGCAATGTCTACTACCTCTAATCTTTTTTAAACAAATCATTTCCATGGAATTTTGAAAATTAAGGGTTTGACAATACTGAGAGAAACATCTTGACCCTTTCACCTGATCACAATTTCTCTGCCTCTAACCCTGTCTATTCACCTTAGGGATGCATTACTAATTGGCTGGAATTAAGTTGCAATTTAACTACCTCATTTAGAGTCAATCTTTGGCTATTAAAAAACCAAATATTAGCTATTATATATTCACTATTATCATGATAATATATATTAGTATTGAATATTATGTTCAATATTCCTATATTATATTAATATAAACATACATATATATTAATATATTCAATGGAGCGAGGTGGCTCATGTGATTAGGATGCGGAGTTGGAAGTCAGCAAGCCCGCATTCAAGACCAGACTGCTGCTGCGTGGTGGGATGAGCTCTCATCATTTGCTCCAGCAACATGATGGGCACATGAAAGGGGTTGCCACAGGCATCCCATGGGCAACAGTGATGTCACTGGCTAATCCCCTCAACCCAGAAGTGTCTCCAACATGAAAGGGTATATTCAATAAAGAAAAACCATGGAACATACACAAATGCAAACTCCAGCATTTAGTAGTAGTTTTGGAAGCACTATACTAGAATAATTGATCGCCAGAAGTCAAACATGACTTGATGGCCCATAATCAGTCAATATAATCATCACACGGATTATTACATTTTTTCTACATGTATCTAAGCAAGTGTTTATCAGTATAAATGAGGTATACACTATTTTACACTTAGGTTTCTGCATTTATTAAACATTTATAAATCCTAATAAAATCAGATCTCCCCACCAAATAATAGAATAATAATTCTATTATTATTCTTTACTTCTAGTTATAGAAATAAAAAGAGTACAGGTAGTTCCTGAGTTACATCTACCCCTGGGATCAGCATTTCTGTTGCTAAGCAAAGTGTTTGTTAAATGATCCATGTCCAGTTTTATGATCTTTTTATAAACAAAGTAGTTATTAAGTGAATCATACAGTCATTAAGTGGATCCAGCTTCCCCCATGGACTTTGTTAGATGCTGGCTGAAAAGATCACAGATGACAATCACATGACCCTAGGATGCTGCAACCATTATAAATACTTGCTGGTTGCTAAGCACCCACATTCTGATCATGTGACCATGGGGAAACTGTGACAGTCTTAAGTGTGAGGATTGGTCACACATCCCTTTTTTCAGTGCCATGGCAATTCAAATTATCAGTAAAAAAATGGCTGTAAGTCAAGGACAATCTGTAATAACATTTCTCCGACACTGCAAAAAGTTCATAGGCAAGTATTATTTTTAGAATCTTTCTAGAAATAATCTAATTTAAAACATTCAGCTGAGCTCCGGTTTTTAACTGTTGAACATTTTCAAAGACAACAAATACCCTGGTCTAATTTCTGTGTGCAAAAGATTGACTTGCACAGATTAAAAAGGATCAAAGATGACATAGCATTTATGTTCAAATATCTCTTCACAAATTTGATGTGTTAATACCTTTAGAAAATAAGAGCATGTTTACATATTAAAAAGGGGTATCGTAATATAGAATGTTACCTTTAATTTAATGTAGCAGTTTTGCAGATGGTCCATATCGCTGCCCAGTTTCAGATGCTGGGTTTCTGTTTCTTCCTGAGCACGTAGAGTTTTACGCTGCATCAGCAGTAGCTCATTCATACAGTTTAATACAGAAACTATGCTTACTTCTTTGCCTCTGGGATCAGCATAAAGTGATGGGAAGCCAAGCGTGGTCAATTCCTACCACAACAGATAAGAGTATTTTTAAATCAATCTCAGACGGTGGTGAAATCTGAGCCATATTATCAATTTCTAGGACTGAGGCTGCAAGGGTGGGTATCCCTCAGGAAAGCCTCTTGGTAATAAATTATGTTTTACCTTGTTAAGATAGGAGAGGCTCTGTTCAATATTCTCTTCTGTGCAGAGGACACTGAAAAAGCTGTGCATGCTTTTAGACAGAGGCAGTGCTGAGTTTTGCACTTGAGGCACACTTAAACTTGAGGGAGACATATTTCTGGATGAGGTATACCAAGTAATATTATTATCTGGGAAAGGAAAAAGTTCAAACAGTCATAAACCTATAAAGAATAATCATGATTTAAGAGAGCAACAGTTTGAGAGTTAGACTTGGCTCTCAAACTTGGCTTGAAAGTATTTTGATTATCCTTTAAGGTAAAAAAGATTATTCAAAATACCTTCAAGCCAAGTCTGAGAGCCATGATTGTTCAAATTACAGAAAGATGAAGGAAGGGATATATAATTAATATACCAATCTTTATTAAGAAAGCTATTATCGAAACCATTCTACAACATCTGTGGCAATACCTCTTCAATAGAGAAACCTGCATTTGATTAAATAATTATGCTAGCATTCCAATTCATATGTCAATGTGCTGTTTCTTCCAGTTATATGCTTTTCCATACTGTAATACTTTAGCACGACACATGGAAAATATTAAATTTACCACTGGCTATTAAATGAAAATATATGAAAATCTGTAACAGGTCTGCCAAGCCTGGGTTTACAGCAAAGTGAATTATAAGCCACAATATCATTCTGCATTCACATTTGAAATGTTACATATTTTATGCACAGATGTCCAGAGTACTAGCTTATGAATGGCTAAAATATGTGAATGCTATTAAATCTCTTGCATTAAACCCAGGACCTATGCGGTGTTTTGGATTCAATTCCAAAAAGGTATTTTGGAGTTTAAGAGATTTAAAGTCTTCTCCTGTCCAGTTCTGACTGAGTCAAGGGGGCAGTGCTCATCTCTAATTTTCAGCCAAGGGAACCTGCATTGATGAGCGACGTTTCCATCATCATGCGGTCAACATGAAAATACGGAACGTGGTAACCTACCCCCTGAAGCAGTAGCTATTTACCTATTTGGATTCACATACTTTCAAACTGCTAGGCTGGCAGGAGCTGGGGTAAGTATTGGGAGCTCACCCTTTTCGTGAAGCACTCAGGTCTCAAACCCAGGCTGTGAGCTTTCCAGTTGACAAGCTCAGCATCTTAACAACTGAGCCACTGTGCCCCCTCATTTTGGAGTACACATTGGCATTAACATACATCAGTCAGCAATTTCAAGTAGCTGATGGTTTCTCCCAGGATTATTTGTTTGATCCCCACATTTTCTTCAGCAACTGAATACACAATACTGCCCACCCGTGTCCTATTCTTTATTTCACCCCATCTGATTCAGATGTCCTGAGAGAATCTGCTTGTGACAAAAATACCACCCCTTTCCTGAGATGAGGAGAGGGATAGAGGCTCATAGGTAGTGGTGGTGCTTCTGTCTTTATAGTCTTTTACTGTGGGTATTTTACTGCATCACTATTCAATTCACTGTATATGAATTGCCAAGACTACAAATCAAATAAATATTCTGAAATTTCCACATCACTTGGTTTACCTGAAGACAGATCTGCCACTGTTACACTGCTCCAATCTCCCATAGCAACTAACACATCTAGGAAGCTTCATTAATCAGCAGAGGACCATTATGATCACTGTGGGTTATGCCTCCTATGTCAGCATTGCCTAAAATAGCAAAAAAACTAATTTAAATTAATGAAACTATTTAAACCAAACCTGAGCATAAGCAGACCTAGAAGACATCCTGCTTGGTAAAAGCACACTTTCCATTTTCCATTTTATATTTATATAGTTACCCATCTGACAAAGAATTTGAATTCATACTCCCCAATGCTTGCAAATACCAATAAATAGGATATTTTGCTCAAATATAAGGCAAATAATGAACTTATCATCAATGTGAATTTTAAAAATAACAGAGTTGAAACAAGTGGATAACATTTTTGCTGGGCTGCCAGCGAACTTTTTAATCTTTTATCTGTGGACCAAAGATTATGGAGGCTGCTGTAACAAACTACCAATGTTCCCTGATCTGCGGAAGAAAAATTCAGAGACATCCACCATAGCATGAGCCTATTGATCACAGGATACCTAGCCCTGAATTGGATGTATTGCCTTTACAAGACAGTTTCTGTAAGCAGTATAAGACCTTTTTAAGTTGAAAGTACAACAGTATTTTCATTTTGTTCAACTATTGCAATGCACTGTACATAAGAAACATGCAAGCATAAATATATTAAATGTCATAAAAATTTAATCTTGGAAGTTCCACCTGATTCTTTGAGATTTTACTGCCCTTTTTATGCTCATTACACATTACAAGACAGTTTGGAAATATACATGGAGAAAAGAAATACCGCTACAAATATTTCTGTGGATTGTTTTTCTAACAAATTCACAAACAATATTTTTTTTAAAAAAAATCCTTCATTTTCAAAGGTGGAAAGAAAAATGTAACCACCAAGTCTAAATCAGATTAAATAATGTTGTCACATAATCATTTCTGGTGCCTTGATTTATTCTGCTGCTGTCAAGTCAATTTTACATGGTTTACAATTCCATGCAGCAACAATTACACATGGCAAGAACGTCAGGCACAAACTTCAGAACTCGCTTCTTTATCTAGTTAAATACTCATCAAGATCAGGTTCAAAATAACTAATATCACTAACTATAGCATAGCATTTTAATTCTTGCATGTCAAGATTTGTTTCATTTTATCTCATCCCTAATATTCTTAATATGATAAATTTCTTATCACATTCTTAATATGATAAATGTAAGCAGCACTGCTTGGTCTAGCTATATTAAATCAGTTCTCCATTCTTTGTCAGTACAGCCTGAACAGAAATATATTTTTAGATAATGCAAAATTAATTCTAAATTAGAAAACACCCACTTCTCTACAACTGTTTAGTGGTGTTCAACGTAACTGCTTCGTATTTCTTTTATCAATATTTATACAGATTATAATTTGAGATAAATTCTGTAATCTGAAAGGTTGGTTTAATCAATTTGATTATATATTCTGAAATGTTTCATGTTGTTGAGATTTAATATACATATACATAAGGCGCACTTTAAGCAACACATTCAGATGACCACCAAAAAGAGGTCCTTGTCCAAGATTCATACTCAGTTGTCTTTTTGCAGTAGTGTCATACTGCTCTCCAAAAGACAGCAAAGTATTTTACCAATGATGAAACAACGGATTCAAATCAAAGTATCTAGAATATTGATACTGAATTCTTTTGTAGTCATGTCTAATTTTCATATCTAAGAATGTGTATTTTACTAGTCCCTCAAAAGATGCTGCATAACAAGAAACATCAACTGTTGCAAGAAAAATTCTTGCAACATGAATTTATAGAAGTGTAAATCCTTCAGTAAGCAAGCAATCTACTGTACAGAATGTTCTAAACCAGGTGAAATAAAATCAGTTTTGTGAATGGAAATTTAAGAGACCCCAGAAGCCATTCAAAAGTGCATATAACTTTACATCTAATATTTAAGAATTCTAATATTTTATATTTGCTTTCTAAATATTCTAAATAGGATATCTTTCATGCATGCTTATATATAAATTAAGCACAATGAAAGATGAAGAAGACCTGCACAACCCATGTTTTCCCAACTCGGAGGAAATTAACTTTTCCCAACTTGTGTACTCTGGAATGAATTAGAATGAAGCATCCTCAAAGGGCTCAAAGGTGTTTTTTTTTTTAAACTTACAATTCAAAATATTCTATAAGAACTGCAGAATCATTTTCATTTATTTTTCCAATTCTTGAAACAATTTCTCCCACCCAATTAAAAAGAATAGGTTCCCTCCATCAAGATGCAATATTGTGCAAGAAAAACAACAACAGCTGGTTTTAAGAATTTTGCCACTGTTGAATCGGGTTATTTTCAAAGTGATGCAGATAACTTTGTAATAGACATTATGTTGGGATGGAACAGCCAAAAGTTATAGAGGTCCAATGCCATTCCTTTTTGTAATGATTACAAAGAACCTACCTGAACAGTGCACTTTGGGGAGAAAAAAAACTATACTCACTAACAAATGCAATACAAGTATAACTTCACTGAATGTCATTAGTCATGAAAAATAGTTTAGTCAGCCTTCCCAAATCTCAGCCTTCAGGTGAATTAAACTGATCTCAACCAGCCATATCCGGAAGGCACCAGATTGGGGAAAGTTGATATAATATAAAGGAATACAAAAATATTTTTAAATTTGAATGGAGCAAATACCAAACTGTTCTCTGTGGTGACATGATAGCAGTATTCCAGTATTTTAGGGGCTGCCACAAAGAAGAGGGGGTCAAATTATTCTCCATAGCACAGGAGGGCAGGACAAGAAACAATGGTTGGAAACTAATCAAGGAGAGAAGCAACCTGCAATTAAGGAGGAACTTCCTAACAGTGAGCACAATTAACCAGTTTGCCTCCAGAAATCGTGGGTGCTCCATCACTGGAGGTTTTTAAGAAGAGACTGGACAGTCCACTTGTCTGAAATCGTATAGGTTCTCCTGCTTGAGCAGGGGGCTGGACTAGAAGACCTCCAAGGTCCCTTCCGCCAGCTCATTCATTCTAATCTATTCTGTGCCTCAAACAGAGAGACTCGATGGGGGGGTGAGTGGGGTGGGCTGCAGCATTTGGAGACTGGAGCAACCAGATCTAAAAAAATAAAATAAAAAAATGCGACGTGGGTCATCCTCCCAGGCGACTTCAAGCGATTAAGGTTTATCACCCACAGAACACGCATCACCAGGAGGGCGGCTTCGGACGCCGCGGCTTATCAAAACCTCAAGGCAGAATGCGCGCGCACGCTCCGACCTTGTCGGGTGGGGGTGGGGGGGTCTCCACCGCCTGCCTCCAAATGTCCGTGTCCCCCCCGCCGCCCGCCGTGTTTTCGTCCAGGCTCCCCTTCTCACGTGCACGCTTTGCCTTTTTTTTTTTTTTTGCGCCGAGAAATAAACGTGTGGGGGGGGGGGGGAAGCTGCCTTAAACGGAGAGGGTAACAGCCCTGCAGTGTTTATTTAACAACTTATTCAGAGGCGGGAAGCAGGCTGCGGTCCGCACGTGGGTTTACTCCCCCCCCCCTCTGTCTCACCTCACCCCCCCTCCCCATTTTTCTCCACTCCAACGCGAATGCACGCTCTCTCTCTCCCTCTCTGCAACACGACTACCCGTTTTCCCAGCCTGCACCACCCCACCAGTCATGCTCTCCCCTCAGCATGCAACGGTAGCCGGCGGCCACCCCCCCTAACTATCCTGACGCAAGCGCGCGCCCTGGTTCTTCCCACCGCCGCCGCCGCCGCCGCTGCGGCGTGCAGAGCTCAAGCCCAGACCTGCTCCAGGAGAACCGGGAGGGTGGGACATTCCACCGCCTTCTCTCTCGGGGTTGGGCGGCAGCTGCCCGTCCTTTAGTGGACATGCCTCTTGGCACTTCCCACCTGCTGCACAGAAGGGGCGGGGCGACCGGGCTTCGTCCGGACAAGCCAGCCGAGCTTCAGGTTCCCAACGGCAGCTGCTCGCGCCGCTGCTGCGCCGACCCAGCCTCCCACCCACCCCTCGACTCCGCCAACCGACCTGGCCCCTCCCGCTCGCGCGGCTCGCGGCGTTGGGCGCAAACCCCGCCTTCTCTTTCCCCACGCGGCACCCCAATTGGCCGAGCGGTTGCTAGGAGACCGTTCAACAAGGGGCCTGGGAGACGCTGCAGCTGCTACCTCTCTCTTCCCACCCACCCACCCCCCGCCCCCTCAGCCAGCCAGAAGCGCTCTGTCTCCTCACCTGTTGCGGCCTCCGCCTTCGTTTAGCTTGCTGGAGATAACCCCGAAGCAAGACCGCGGTATCTCGACTGACCGTGGGCTTGTTATCCCCGAGGCAGTGATATAGTCGAAACGCTCGCATTTAAGTTGCCACAGTACTTTTCTTAGGTATTTCTGCGTCCTCTGAAGCTTGTCGCAGAAGTTATTGTTAGGTTATTGGCTAAGACTCCTAAGGCGAGGAAAGCGCTCAGAAGGTCTTACTGAAAGGATTTGTGAGGGGAGGGGTTAGCTTTAGGAAAAGAGGATTGGAGTGGGGGAGGAGGCGATAGGTTTCCCGTTATTAAAAGTTCTCAGAAAAGAAGATGCACCTGCTGGGTTGAAGTGGGGGGTGGGGGCTTAATTTCCCAGGGAGCTTTTAAGTTTTCAATAATTGCATTTTTGGGATTCACTCAGATCTTAATTTGATCCACGCAGCGGGAGTATTTTCCCACGTGTGGCAGTAATTTGGTCTTCCTTGCAAGTGGATTGAAAAAGAAGGTCACACTGCTGTTGCCACTAACTCTCTGCTCCCGGAAAATTTTTTATTTCCTAGGAAATAGTTAAATCTTTTTTTCTGCCCCTTATAAATGTGACAAATTGCTAGGCATATTTAACTAGCTTTATACAACTTGATATTCCTTGGTGTCTATTGCAGGGGTCTGCAACCTTAAATACTCAAAGAGCCATTTGGCCCCTTTTCCCAGAGAAAAGAAAACACGGGGAGCCACAAAACCTGGGTGGGCATGGCCAACTTGATGTCACTCACTTCCACCAGTCACATGACTCCCTCCTAGCCAGTCTACCCAGCTGGTCATTAGGGCAGAGAACCAGTTGTTAAAAAACACCGGGAACCACAAAATCCTTTTGACATATCTCTCTCCTTCCCTCCCTCCCTCCTTCTATCTCTCTATGTCTCTCTCCTCTCTCTGTATCTCTCTGTCTCTGCCCTGGCCGTTTCTCCAACCCCCGCCGTCACCCTTACCTTCTCAGGCCAGGTGAGGAGTGACTGGGAGGGGAGGGTGAGGTGCGGGGCCAGCCAGTGGTGGGATCACCTGACGGATCCACAGCAGACGGCCCAAAGAGCCACATGCGGCTCTGGAGCCGCAGGTTGCTGACCCCTGGTCTATTCTATTGCAACTCCTACCACTCCAAAAAATGGGAGTTAACTGGCCAGGTGGTTAAGAATTACTATAGCTATGGTTCCATCTAATCAGAAAGGAATAGCATAGAAAAGTTGTTACTTTTGATTCTGTGCTCAGAGATGCTTCTATTAGCTTTGGGCTTCGTAAAAGCTCAGCATGGTGTTTTATGTGGAGGACTACCCTTACACAATTTCTGTTGTTAGCAGTTAGATAATGGTGACAGAGATTGAACTCATCTTCTGGGGCTCCAGAGGAACCTCTTGTGTAAACAACACAATTTCTGAGGTTTTTGCCCAATAGTGTTTGAGACACAACCTCTTTTGATGTTTTTCCCCTTTAAATCATTAATTAAAGCATTTTGGACTGCAAAATTTGAACGAATGACCATTGAATAGCAGTAAAGAAATCCACTTAGTGATCACTTGGATTTTTGCAACCCAGATCTGGTCCCCTAATTGAGATAATATGAATAATTCACTTAAGATTTTTAATAGGATAACATTCTTCAATTGTATATGGGAATTACTTTTCCATCACACAATAACCGTAGAATCCTTCCTGGAACTATAAGTATTCTCTATATAAAAATAACTGGGTAAAAATGAAATTTGGTATGAATCTGTGATGCATAATTCAGCTTTTTCAAGATATACAGATGAGACAGTAGTAGTTATCACAAACTGCATAAAATTTAGATAGCATAGTCCAACATAATCCCTAATAACTATGATACAGTTTATTTCTGAAGAAATAAACTACTTTTATGAGCTCTTAATAGATCAGTGAAGGAACACAGCCAAATCCTATGCATAGTTGTTCACTTATAAATCCTACTCATGTGATCTGTTAAATAACTGCTATAGGGCAGCAGCATTTATAATTTATGCTTTCAGTTCAATTTATTTCTGAGTAAATGTATTTAATATTAGTCTAAACAGTCAGCTTTGGTTATTATGGCACACAATAATAACTTCCCAGTTATGGTTGCTGATTATTAAATTACAATTTTGAATATTCTTTACTGTTGCTCATGCTATATTTTAGGCTGGGACTTAAAACTGAGTAAGAATTTAAGAGCAATAGGTTTCACACTCTGCATGAGGAATCATTTTATCACAATAATTTTTACTTTATGTAGTACAGTGGCTAAGGTTTTGGACTAGGACAAACAAAATCAAGGTTTACATTTGCACTGGGTAATTGGATAACTTCAGTTACTTTCAGCACAATTTACTTTAAAGAGCTACAAAGGTAAAATTAAAGGATATGCCTATGTAACTGAGAAGAAATTAAATGAGGATGCTTTATTTTTATTATCTAGCTTCTGTATAACTTTACATACTGCCCAACATTTATTTTATCTGAGGTAGTTTTATGAACCATTTTGTAGGAGAGATAAACTTTCGTTCAAAAACCCAAATGAATAATTCTTCCCAGTGAGACAACAGGTGCAGAAATATTCAGGTAACCCACAGTTAATGACCTATGACTTAATAACTGCTCAAAGTTATTTTAAAAATTTACTACCTGTCCTCAAAGTTATAACTGCTGCACCCTTCCCTGTGATCTTATGATTGCAGTTTAGATACTTGGCTACCAGCTTGCATTTATACCAGTTGCGGCACCCTGCATCACATGACCATGATTTACTATGTTTTTGTTGTTTTCTGGAAGATATCTGTAAAAAAACATTTGCCCAATGACATGTGGGTTACTTAATGAGCACATGATTTACTTAACTGTTGTAAAAGTAGTCATAAAATTGAGTCAGGTAAATTCCAGGGTTAATTAGTTACCTATATATGCAGCAGATTTCAATGAAAAGTTGAATTAAAATATAAAAGTATAGTATGTATAAGTAAAAAAATAATTACCTGCTCAAAGATTTCTGTTCTAGAAGCCAATCTACTAAACATAGTGCAATTACCAAAATTATAGAAAGTTTTTGTGTATAAACTCTATAAAGAAAATTATGGGGAATTTCAGAAATGTTCTGTATCTTCAATATTATTGAATATAAGAGCTGCAATTCTTGATATAGTTTAATGATCAAACTTATATAGTACATGTTTTGGATGTGCTTTGGATGTGCTATAATAATACTAACTCCCAGAATGGTTGCTGATTATTAAATGTTTTGCTCTTTGAACCTATTCCCTCAGTTGTACTTGTTTTATGGCAGAGACTTTGGACCAGCTATCTACTATGTTTCTATCAGGAAGTGAGATCTAGCTGATTACTGTCAAGCCCCATTATTTAAAAGTGCTAATTGTGCACAAAGACTTAAAAAGAAATACTGTGACCCACTTCACCTGAAGTAGATTTGATTATCACTTCTATAGTTATGAGCAGAGTGTCATATAGTAGATTCTGGGATTGGAGTGTTCATATAGTAGATTCTGGGATTCTGCCACTTTGAATCTGAACAAATTATATATGTAGTTATATTTTATAACATTCAACTGCTGCAGTATTTTTACACTGTTTACACAGAATTAGCTGTGTGTTTGAAAAATATTTTGTAATCCCCCCCCCCCCAAAGTACTGTGTAGATCCAGTCTTCAATGTATCAATATTATTTCAAATCATATATATCATCTATCTATAAAACTCTTGTGTCTTTCTCTCTTTCTCTGCCTGACATGTACTTAGATGCTGGATGGAAATGTGAACACTGGAAAAAACAACAACTCTCATATATCATCTCACTTGCTCAGCCTCTCTCTGCATATCAATGTTCAGTCCTGCACATTGGCAATAGAAATCAGAACATCAAATATATGCTGGCTGGAAATGATCTAAAAGTTGACCCACACTCTGTCAAGGACCTAGGAGTACTCATTTCAAAAGATCTAAGTCCCAGAGCTCATTGTAACATCATTGCAAAAAAGGCATTAAGAGTTGTCAAGGTTATTTTACGAAGTTTTCTCTCTGGTAACACTATATTTCAAACTAGGGCATACAAAACCTTTGCCAGACCTATCCTTGAATACTGCTCACCTGCCTGGAACCCTCACTGTATTTCAGACATCAATACATTAGAGAGGGTCCAGAGATATTTTACTAGAAGAGTACACAAATCCTCTGCTCGAAATAAAATTCCCTATACCACCAGGCTTGAAATGTTAGGCCTGGATAGCCTTGAACTACAACATCTATGTTCCAACCTAAGCTTAGTACACAAGATTATTTATCATAACATCCTATCTGTTAATGATTACTTTAACTTCAACCGTAATAACACCAGGGCTATCAATAGATTCAAACTCAATGTAATTCGCTCTAATCTTGATTGTAGGAAATATGACTTCTGCAATAGAGTAGTAAATGTCTGGAACACTCTACCTGATCCTGTTGTTAGTCTCTCTAACCCCCATACCTTTTACCTTAAACTGTCTATCGTGGACCTTTCATGTTTCTTAAGAGGTCCCTAAGGGGGCGGGCATAAGCGCACCAGCGTGCCTACCGTCCCTGTCCTACTGTTCCCATTTATATGTACTCGTGTTTATGGCTATGTTTTGCTTATTTATATCCTTTTATTTGTGCCAAAAAAAAAATAATGTGTCCATGTCTATGTCTATACTGTTACTTGTTTCCTTGTACTTGTTGACAAATAAATATCCATTATAATTATATATATCTATACAGATAATAATTTATATACTGCTAAAATTGCCATGTCTATAATCTTTAACTGGGTCATAGGGTGTACCATTGGGCAAAATCTTTTGAACCGAGATAACTCAAATGGCTAACTTACAGAATGCATCCAAAAAGACTCTCGTGGAATTTAAATTTGGCAATTTCATTAAATATTTTAAAGCGTTTTATGACATAATATGGAATGTCATAAAACATTTCCTGTGCTGATCTTTGACTATGCTACACAATTCAAATGGGCTATTTTCAAGGCAAATACATATCTGAATGTCTCCCAACCTTTCCAGTGAATGCAGTGCATTACAGGTAGTCCTCAACTTATGACCACAGTTGAATTTAAAATTTCCATTGCTAAGCAAGACAATTGTTAAGTGAGTTTTGCCCCATTTTACGACCTGTCTTACTGCAGTTGTTAAGTTAGTAACGTGGTTAAGCGAACCTGGCTTCCCAATTGACTTTGCTTGTCTGAAAGTTGTAAAAAGTGATCACATGACCCTGGGACTCTGCATCTGTCATAAATACATGCCAGTTGCCAAACTTCCAAATTTTGATCATGTGACAACGGAGATGCTGCAATGGTACATGAAAAACATACGTTTTTCAATGTTACAATGGCTGTAAGTTGAAGACAACTTTGAATGTTACAATGGCTGTAAGTTGAAGACGACCTGTAGAAGTTCTGTCATTGTTGAAGACATTGAGGAAACTGTAAAGAAATATCTCTGAAGCAATGACCCAACAGGGAGTGGTTCATCTAATCCATATATTACTAAGATTTTCTTTCCTGTAACTTTTAACTGGGCAAAATAGTACACCACAGATCAATAATTTTTGGACCAGGGCACTCAAATGGCTAATTTATAGAATGTATTCAAAATCTTAGGCTGGATTTTGGATTATGATTCCTATTTTTAATGTAAATGGCAAAAGTGTACATGCAATATGCAATTCTAAACTCAATCCTTCAAAACCAATACAAAGGATTTGTGATTGATTTTACAAAACCCGGAGTTACCATATTTACCAAGTTAACCACAAATAAATTGTAGAGGATTCAGAAGTGACTACTGTAATCAAAGTCACAGATTAGTCATGTGTACAAATCATGTACAAGTCTAATCCCTATTTGCACATAATGCAGTTCACTGGAATAATTTCTGAGCTCATTAATTTTGTTATTGTGAAGGCAATTGTTGAATGACACCAAAATGAGGTGTTTATAAATGCTGTGGAAAACTAGCCTTTTCTGTTTTCCATTAATTTTAATGTAAAAAGCAAATTAACATGCCATTTATAGGTTTGTTATAATTAAGTTTTTAAAGAAAGCTCTGGTAGTTAATTTTTAAAATGGCTATGATTATTGCTGTGGAGATAATAGAGCTTTTTTCTCATAGATAACATTTCTTATTTTAAACCCAAGTAATTAAATGCTTTCTAGTTTTTTTTCCAATATACTTAAAAGAGAATATGAAAAATACTAGAAAAACGATCTTACTTACCTAACATTTTGAGTTCCTAAGATACAGTTATTTTAAAAAATTAATAAAAGAAAGTACATATTTTCATATATTCATGAGATGTTAAGAATGTGTCTTTATCTGCATAGGCGATTAGAAAGGTGGTTTTTAACACACTTTAATCATATGGGAAAGTCCTAAGAATGAACATTTAATAACCGTAGAATATGTGAATAAATACATTATCTATTGAAACTAAAATACTTTGCAGCAGATTAACCATTCAACATAGTTTGAATTTTAGACTCTTATTGTATATGTGTGATGATCAGCTGACAAATATAGGGCAAGAGGTTGCATGTTGGGGTAAAAGTGATTTGTACTACGTCAGGCAACCCACCTCGTTGATTGAACAAGTATTGGGTAAGTTGCACAATGGAGTACTGTCTTCATCCCACCATAGCTATTCCTCAACTTATAGCCATTAGTTTAGTGGCTGTTCAAAGTTACAACAACATAAAAAAAGTGACTTACAATGGTCCTTGCACTTACAACTATTACAGCATCCCCATGGTCATATGAACACAATTCAAGCACTTGGTAACATTCAAGCCAGTGGTGGGTTGCCCCCAGTTAGCACCGGTTCTGTAGAACCGATAGTAAAACCGGCGGGAGGCTCTGCCCACCAACGTCATCAAAACACTTCTGCATATGCACAGAAGAGTGCGCGAGCAAAGCGAGCCCGCATGCGCGGCCCCGCTGCAAACCAGTAGTAAAGGTAAGTAGAACCCACCCCTGATTCAAGCACATGTATTATATGGTTGCAGTGTCCTGGGTATGTGTGATTGCCCTTTGTGACCTTCCCAGCTGTCTTCCGATAAGGAGAGTTAATGGGGAAAGCCAGATTCACTTAACAACTGCATAATTCACGCAACAATGCAGTGGTAAAGAAGAAGATAAAATCTGGTGCCATGTGGATTAGCAATGGAAATTCTGGTCCCAATTATGGTTGTAAATTGAAGACTACCTTGATAGCATATGACCACCCATACCAGCTGACTGATGCTGGATGCAGTGAGAGGAATAGTTCACTTTCTCCGTTTATGCAATGCAGTAGATTTACTTTCATATTATAGAGCACAGCACATATGTCTGCTGCACTTTAGCAGCTAACAAACACAGCGTGAGATTATTCATTTGTGTGCCACACAATCCCCGATGTATCTGTGAGGTCATTTTAGTCCTTCAAAAAAGTAATCATGTTGAAAACTGGATTTATTGGCCATTTTAATGTCATTCTAAAAAAGTGATAGTTCAGGCTGAAAATTATGTTGACCCACTCTTCTGAAAAAGCAATAAACTTTCCTTAAAATAACTTGTTTAAATGTGTTATTCTAATTGCATTTTGCAACCCACTACCTGTCAGTTATTAATCATACTAATCTCTCTTTCTAAGTTAAATACACTTCTTTAAATAAATATGTAACTTTAATTATAGAAAACCTTTGTAGAAAACCCTCACAATGGAGCAATACTATATAAAGCTTTTTAATTAAATTACAAAGGAAAAGGTACAATGAATTTTAAAAGGTTAACTATCAATACATAACCAAAATAAATTTGACTTAATTTTGGAATTTTGTATCAGTTTTCAAATTAAATTATATATTCATAACATCTTAAATGTATTAAAATTATCCCCTTTATTTTATTCTGCCAAACTGATAATCAAAAGAGTATTATGAATATATACTATAACTTTTAAGAGACCAGCAGAAAACCAATAAGCACAATACCATTACTATTAAAAGGGTAGGAGAGGGGAAGGTCAGGAAAGCCATCAAAATTATGTTATAAAGAGATGTCTATGGAGATTCTCAGTCATCCAGGTCATAGTTGTCCAAAGGTGCTATCTCAGCAATTTACCTTTATGATATTTCTCCTGGCAATATACATTTGTCCTTGGTTGAAAGCTGATTCAGATTTCAACACAGTTTTATTTCACTTTTCCTTGGAAATACTTGGCCAGTCTCAGAAATAGTACCCTGGCTTAGAATGGGCCCATACTTCAATTTAGTAAAGCTTGTTGTATGTATGTTTGTGCCAAGAAGTTAAAGTCAGTTGTAAATTGCATTAATTGACACGGATAGAGGTTATTCTCTAAATACAAACTATAATTTGTGGAAGACAGATTGAAGTGTGGGAGGATAAAGAGTAAAATTCCTGCTCTCAACCATGCATTCTTAATGCATGTTTGCCCAATCTCTTTCTCCGCCATGAATTTTCAGTTGCATTGATATAATTCACGCATCCAATTTTGATTCAAATATTTATAAATATTTAAATTAATAATGTAAATATCTTTACATTATTTTTAAGTAAGAGAAATCTTATATTTAGCTCATGCCATGTTGTATTATATAGATTTAGAGCAGCAGAATCAATGCTTTTCATAGTATTTTAAAAATAGAAAATCCTCACACCAAAACTTTAAGAACATATTAACATTTGAGAAAAAATGTTCAAAAATACTGACTACTTGATGTTTTAGCCTATGACTTTTTTGAGAATGTACCCATAGTTTATATGAAATTATATCTTGTCAAAAGTGGAAGAGAAGAACATTGGTAAAGGGAGCGGCATTTAATTAACCACTTTGCTTAACATGCCTGGCACATATGAAATCAGAATATTCCAATTCTTCAGAAAGCCAAAATGGAGGTAGTAATACAGGGACTAGGAATGGGTATAGCAAATTTAATGCTGATACAGATTTGCTGACTCAAGGAATGGGTGAATAGAAATTTAACTCAACAGTGGTGAAAAGCTCTAGGCTTTGGAGGAAGAAAATAAAGTTCAAACATAGGTTGTTTATTTTAATTGTGCAGAGCCAGAGTTTTGCTGAACGACACAGATAGACAAACATAGCGATCCACAGAAATTTATGGCAAATGGTACGAACTTTTTATGACGGCTCTTTGCTGGAGTTTAAAACCTCACCACTGCCAAAATGGATTTCTTTTTCCTAGTTCTGTGATGATTTATCTGAACCTGGAACGAAATTGTTTCTGTCTTTTTCATGGCTGCAGCTCAGCAGAATTTGTGAACTTTTCCTGCCTCTCTTTTGGCTCACCATCTGGAGCCTATTCAGGTTTCTGCATTGTTCAGGAGATATCTTCCCCTTTCAGCCTCCTCCAGCTGTCATAGCTGCACACAATCATGGTTAGACATACTGGAAAAAGCACCAGGTTCCAAAAATCCTACCACAATACCCTTTCATCTTTACAGCTTATAAGAGAATATAAAATGCAGGAGGAAAGAGTTTTATACAGCTCAAAAGTTGTTTCTCTCAGCAAATGCTTTTTAGGATGTTTTTGTTTTGTAAATGAGTAGACAAATGTATGAAATGTGAACTTAAGGTGTAGATGGGAAATTTAATCCTTTGAGGATTAAAAAGAATATTTTTTCAAGAAGAATGTTTTTTCAAAGATCTATGATAGTTCAGGAGTAGGAAAAAGGATTAAAGGTTTTTTGGGTTTTTTTGCATCCTCTTGTTCAAATGAAGGTGGCCAACTAGCTCATGGATTTCTAAGAATCTTCTCAATATTTCAAGGTAGAAAATTTTCAAACTGTTTTGTGAGGATTTGGAGAAAAGAAATGATAGTGAGATGGAAAAGCCTATTTTTGACAGTTGTTGTTTGAAAGTTGTTAACTTTTTTTTTTTGTAAACAAGTTTATTAGAATTTTCTTTCATCATACATATTTTATGAACAGAGTGTTGACTGAGTCACATCTTATACATCTTATATACATTATTCTTTATAATCTATTCCAATCTTCCCATTTTTTCCATATCCATCTCTTTTATATAATTCTTTATCACAAATTAATCATTTTTCACCATATCTTGTTATTTCAGCTTCTGCCATATTCTTTTCTTTTTCCAAGACCATTTTACATGTTTCCAATTTCAGCCATAATATTCTTTTTCCATACTTCATCTTATCTTAATTTCTTAATACAAAATACATAAACAATATCACTATCCGCCCTTAATTCCTAATCTCTTACAATAACATCAATTATTTATCTTATTTCTCCACTAGAGAATATATTTCTCAAAATTCCCATCCCACTTTTTAACATTTCAACTTTGTCTCTTAATTTAAATTGTCTTCAAAATTAAACCAAATTGCCATTTCACATTTCATCTGCTATTCTGTTTTACTATAAGCAATATCCATCATCATATTCAAATCTTACATTAAAACCCTTTAACTTAGTTGACCATCCACAATTAATAATATTAATACAGTTTCCTTAAATTTACTAGTATATACCTTATTTCCCTTCCTCCTTTCCACTAATCTTCCCTTCTTTAACCATTTTCTCTTGGTCTTTCCAAACTTCCACTTCTTGATAGTTTTCTTCGTTTATCCTTTTTCTTTTCTTTTTTTATATATTTATTATATCTTTTCTTCTGAATCCTTTTTCTCACTTTTAGATATATTATTTGAGTAATTTTCCCCAAGCTTTTTCCTAATCTCTTTCCATTATTTCCCTCTTTACACTTTGATTGATTCTTTTTTGGGGGATGTTCCCCCATCCATTCTTTTTTTGCCACTGTAAATCCAAATGAAATCATCTAACTGCTTTTTGCATTCAATTCCTTTCCCTTCAATATTATTTTCTTGCTCATTTATGTTCTTTTTTACCACCTCCCCTATTTCCAGTTCTGGGTGTGCCAGCAAAATTTCTGACTTTTTATTACCCTTTAGTGATTCACACATATTTTTAAACATTTCAGTTAATTCCTCACACATCCAAGACTCCATATTGCCAATTTAAAAAATTGTTAACCTTTTTGAATTATGTCACATTTGATTAAAATTTAAAATCCATATAATCTCTTTTATTTTCAAATAATGTCCAATCCAAGTAGTTATCCAGTCCACTCCAAGTTAAAGTTTTGTTATCTTCCACAGCCATTGAGAATCAAAGCCAAGCAATGTAGAAAGACAAATACTCCTTAAAAGTTCTCCCAGTTTCCAAATTATCTTTTACTAGTCAAGGTCACAGCTGTACTTTCTCTTCTATCTTCCAACAAATATTGCAGTACTCTCTTTCCACCAGCAGATGTCTCTCTCAAATCCACAATATTCTCTAACCAACTAAATGTCAAAGCTGTCAAAAATATTTTAAATCCACATAAAAAATACTTTTCCTTAGGTTCTTTTCTTTTATTATTTTTAGTTTCTCCAGATCCAATTATTGATATGAAAAACTTTCCTGGGCTTTAGTATTTTAGCTTCTTTTTTGTTCTTTTCCCTCCATAGAATTTCCCAAATGCCAATTAGCTGCTTATTTCAGCTCCGGGACACCTTTTAATGTTCCAATTCAACATTTTCTTTTACCTGTGAGTTGGCCAATCATTCACCCGGTACCAGCACTCCATTCAAACACCGCTTCTGCACAAAAACTTAGTCCAGTTGCCCCAGCTTCAGAGCGATCATTTTATAATGGCCGCCACCCCCGCTGCCAGTCTGAAGAGCTGCCTCCAACGTTTTGAGGAATTTGCCTGTTCCTCTTGGTCTTTCGAGATGCCTCTCCTTCTTCATCATCCCTAGAGGATGGGTCTGGTCCGAAAAAACCCCCGACAACGGTTTGTCTGGCTGGATTTTCGCAGAGCTCATCAGAGCCCACTATTTTTCCAGCCAGTCTTGCTGACACACTTCCGGTTTCTCCTAAAAGTTGTTACTCTTGATTATGAAAATGTTAAGAATAATATATTATCTTCTGCACAACAATTCCAATTCTATTTTGAAAGAAAGGAGCAAGACCATTTTTAAATTGCTTATTTTCCAGGTATTCTTTACCATAGGTTGAGCAGTTCCTCAAAGAAAAAACAGTCCAGTTGCCATTTGAAGACAAAAAAAACAAACAAAACCCAAATACCTTTGAGACATCTCCTCCTTTATTTTTCTTGTAGGGGTACTTAGCTAATCTTTTCAAAGAAACATAAAAACGCCGTACATTTCGGTGAACTTCAGTAAGGATATTTTCAGACAGAGGGTCTCTCATATTCTTCAAAATACATTCTGAGCTATTATATCTTTTTCTCCTTTGTAGATTTTCTTTGGAAAAAACATGAAGTCTAGCAGATTCATATTAATATATTTTTAAGATACATTCATATTTCTTTCTTACATTTACCTTTGCGGCTTTATTTTTTATTTGGTCAGTAGGATTATGAATTATGACTTTGTAGCAGTAGAGACCTTGAGTATTCAAAACAGTACCCATCCCTGCAAATGTAGTGATCTTGTGAAACCATGGTCTGTTTAGGGAGGAAAACAGTGATCAAATTAAATGTATGTGTCTTACATATTCCTTCCTTGAGGAAAACCACAAGAACCTAGATAATTCTATAGATATGAAATTGTACTTCTAAGACTATTAAATAAATAAATAAATAAATAATTTTATTTCTATACCGCCCTTCTCCCGAAGGACTCAGGGCGGTGTACAGCCAATTTAAAAACACAACACACAACAATAATTAAAAATTAAAATAATTACATAGATTTGGCCGATTTAAAACCCCAAACATTTAAAATACCCCAATTAAAATTATTAAGTTGATAGCCCTGCCTGGCGGAACAACAGGGTCTTCAGTGCGCAACGAAATACTCGGAGGTCGGAGATCTTGCGTATTTCCGGGGGCAGTTCATTCCACAGGGCTGGGGCTCCCACAGAAAAGGCCCTCCCCCTGGGTGTCGCCAGCCGACATAACTTGGCTGATGGCACCCTGAGGAGACCCTCTCTGTGGGAGCGGACTGGTCGGTGGGAGGCTATTGGTGGCAGAAGACGGTCTCGAAGGTACCCGGGTCCTATGCCATGGAGTGCTTTAAAGGTGGTAACCAACACCTTGAATCGCACCCGGAAGACCACTGGGAGCCAGTGCAGCTCGCGCAGGAGGGGTGTCACGCGGGCACAACGAGTTGCGCCCATAACCACCCGCGCGGCCGCATTCTGGACCAGTTGGAGCCTCCGAGTGCTCTTCAAGGGGAGCCCCATGTAGAGAGCATTACAATAGTCCAGCCGGGAGGTGACAAGGGCATGAGTGACCGTGCGCAAGGCGTCCCGGTCCAGAAAGGGCTGCAACTGGCGGATCAGGCGAACCTGATAAAAGGCCCCCCTGGCCACGGCCGTCATATGCTCTTCTAAAGACAGCCGTGCGTCCAGGAGGACACCCAGATTGCGAGCCCTCTCTGTGGGGGGCAAAGATTCACCCCCAATAGTCAGCGATGGCACCTGCTGACTATATCGGGACGCCGGCAGCCACAGCCACTCGGTCTTGGACGGGTTGAGTCTGAGCCTGTTCCTCCCCATCCAGACCCGCACGGCCTCCAGGCAGCGAGACATCACATCAAGGGCATCGTTGGGGTGGTCTGGGGTGGAGATGTACAGCTGAGTATCATCAGCGTACAGATGACACTTCACCCCAAAACCACGGATGATCTCACCCAGTGGCTTCACATAAATGTTGAACAGAAGGGGCGAGAGGACCAACCCTTGTGGCACTCCCCATGCGAGATACCTCGAGGTCGACCTCTGCCCCCCTGCCAACACGAACTGCGAGCGGTCGGAGAGGAAGGAGGAGAACCACCACAGAATGGTGCCCCCTATTCCTAACCCTCTTAACCGCCGCAGCATGATACCATGGTCGATGGTATCAAAAGCCGCTGAGAGATCTAATAGGACTAGGACAGAGGAGCAACCCCTGTCCCGAGCCCTCCAGAGATCATCCACCAACGCGACCAATGCCGTTTCTGTGCTGTGCCCCTGCCTGAAGCCCGACTGGCACGGGTCTAGATAGATAGCTTCATCCAGGTGCCCGGGCAGTTGTCGTGCCACCACACTCTCAACAACCTTCGCCACAAAACGAAGGTTGGAGACCGGACGGTAGTTAGCTAATTCAGCCGGGTCCAGGGAAGGCTTCTTGAGGAGGGGCCTCACCACCGCCTCTTTCAAGGCGGTGGGAAAGGCACCCTCACTCAGAGAAGCAGTTATAATCCCCTGGAGCCAGCCTCGTGTAACCTCCCGGGAGGCCAGTACCAACCAGGAGGGACACGGGTCCAATAAACATGTGGCGGCACTAATCCTACCCAGAACCCTGTCCACATCCTCGGGAGCCACAGGATCAAACTCCTCCCAGATAATATTCTCAAGGCCTGCCCCTGTCTCCTCCCCTGGACTCATCCAATCGGAGTCCAAGCCATCCCGAATCCGAGCGACTTTATCATGCAGGAATTGCACAAAATCCTCAGCGCGGATTGTGTATTTTGAAATTATTCTTAAGGGAATAGGGTAGATCAAAATACACTGATGGGCAATAATGTTAGAAGGATCAATTTAAACTTTATCAAACTATATGCACATTTCTGAATTCTTCAGATCTCAGGAGATCCATCATTTCAAAAGAGAGGAAAGCTGTCCAATTATGTAGATGAAGCAGTTGCTCTTACATAAGTAATTTCTGAATGTTTCTCCCTCTGCATGACATTTTAGAGGCAGGATGGGGGGGGAGCAAGCTAAAAGGGCAACAGCTGCTCATACATTATCTCTCTTGCTCAACCTCTGTGTGGTTATTCATTGTTATGAATCACCTATATATTACTAAAAGTCTCATGTATAACCTTTAACTGGGTGAAATGGTTCATCATAGGGCAAAACGTTTTTTGCTTCAGATGTCAAATACCTCAGATGGGCTGACTTACTTAATGTGTTCAAAATCTGGAACTCACAATTCCCATGGAATTGAAATTTTCAAATTTAATAAAACATTTTATGATGCAAACATTACCATGAGGCATTTTCTGACATAATATAAAATTTCATAAAACATTTCCTGTGGTCAGTTCTTGATGTCTGATTGTGCTATTCAGTTCAACATGAGCTATTATCAAGGTAGATAAATCTCTGCACATCTCCTGAATTTTTAAGACCTTTTTAATGAAGACACTACTTTAGAAGCTCTGCCATTGTTGAAGGCATTGAGGAACCTTTATGAAAATGATCCCTCCCCCAGAAAAGTGGCAAATGTTCTGCAGGTCAGATGAGGATGAGGGGCTTCACCTGGGCTCACCCAAGTGTTGTGAAATGATGGCAAAAGCCTATATTATAGGTGGAAAGAAGAATGACCAAAAAGGTCATAGGTTGTCTATAGCATAAACAAGCTGATCTGAATGTTAACTCTTTTACAGAGCATATTATTTAATTAAAGCATACATAAAGACAATCCGTGAACATGCCAATATCTAAAACGTTATAATTTTACAGAAAATGTGTGTCAGAAATGTATTTGACAACTTATACTAGGCTGGTGGGGAAATTAGTCCTTTGTTCCTTTGATAAACAGGCTATCTCTGATTCATTCCTGCTACCATGAAGCAGGAGCTTTGGCATAGCAACCAGATGCCTTAAGCATTCTTTATGCAGTTCACACAGTGTGACTCAACTAAATCTGCATTTTGATTTTTGATAAAGTACTGTATAAGGAAGTTACTATTGTTTCTACAGAGCAGTTGCTATAATGATGGAAATCTCCGATTTCAAAATTTTCAATGAGGGAGTTCATTGTGGAATGGATGTATGCATTCATATGTAATATCATCTCATCTGCGAACAATCAGGTAATATGTAGTAAGGCTATAACCAGATCACTGCAATGAATTGGGTAGATTATTTTTTTCTTAAATTTGTTCCCTATTGCCATCAATCTTTTAGACCTTAAGAAATTGTTTTTGATAAGAAAAAGTGGAAAACACAAGACTATGATAAAATTCCCAGTTTAAGGCAATTACATAAAATAGCTTCATCTTTCAGAGGAGGGAGTCAGTCCAGCAAGCTTTAGTGCAGTGAGGTGTTCATAAAGTTGGGGTCCTTTAAAATCAGTATGACTATTGACATTTTTCTCTTTGCATGAGAATTAGAAAAGAGATCTATCAGTAACCATTCACTGACTACAAAAGAGATTCAAGAATTAGTAGAAGAATCATATTTTTGCTGCTTCATTCACTAGATATATGATAATAAATTCCAGCCTTCTAAAAACATTGCATATCTCGGGTCTGAAGTCACAAGGCTGTCAAAGAAACTGGGGATTCATCAGCAAAGAAAAACTGACAAGCATTACTTTTCTATTTTCGTTATTGTAAGTTCCTACTGGATAAATGCTAAATGATCATTACTGTATATTAATAAAAGTATATCCTTTAATAATTTTATTAGAAAATGAAACATTTAAGGAAGATGTTTGGGACTGCAGGTAGTTCTCAGTTTACAATTCATTTAACAACTATTCAAAATTACAATGGCACACTGAAAAAGGTAACTTACAACTGGTCCTCTCACTTATTGCAGCATCCCCATGGTCACATGATCAAAATTTGGGAGTTTGGCAACTGGCATGAATTTATGACAGGGTCACCTGATTACTATTTACAATTTTCCTAGCCAGCTTCTGCATAATCAATAGAGGAATCTGGATTCACTTAACAACCACATGATTCACTTAACAATTGCAATGAATCACTTGGCATCTGTGGCAAAAACAGTTATAAAATTGGGCATGACTCACTTAACAACTGTCTTGCTGAGGAAAGGAAATTCTGATCCCAATTCTGGTCATATGTTGAGAACTACATCTATGGATTGGGGCTTGAGAATGAATGATGTATCAGTCTAGATGGTTTTTTAAGGTTTCTGATATCTTGCCTGAGCAACACATATTTGTGTATATCTGTCACATTGAACTATTATTGTGGCTTAAGCTCAGATGAAATTTCAAACAAGGCAGCTGGGAGCTAACTGGGAGAGAACATATATTTAAAACCATTCATTCAAAATATAGCATAGAAATTATCTGAAACCTGCAGTGGAAATTCTCTCTGTTACCATTGATTCCTGTCTGATCATTCTACAACAGATGCTAAGAAATAATTATACCATTCTTCCCACAGTGCTGATTCAAGCAACAAATGTCAAGCAAATATCTTATTTTAAAAGTGAGGAAATTTCAGTCTCACCATATTTTCCATCTTCATGATCTGACTGCACCATCTGAGGGTTATTTAGATATATCTTCCCCTTGTATTGCTGTGCATAAATCTTTCTTCCATGAACTATAAAGCAACTAGATATTGAAACAGTATAGGATAATGTAATGCATAATAATCAATAACTTTTGAGGATTTGCAATCAAATAAGATTGCAATAAGAGCCTGTAGTACAGTGGACTAAAGCACTGTTATTAACATCTGCTGCTTGCAATTACTGCAAGTTCAAATCTCACCAGGCTCAAGGTTGACTCAGCCTTCCATCCTTTCAAAGGTAGGTGAAATGAGGACCCAGATTGTGGGGGCCATAAACTGACTTTGTATAAATATACAAAAGTATGAAGGCTATTGCTTAACGCATTGTAAGTCGCCCTGAGTCTCTGGAGAAGGGCGGCATATAAATTAAAGCAAAAAAAAAAAATAGCCCCAAAATATCTACCTGAATATACTTCCAAAGCCTGTGTGGCACAATAGTTCAAGTGTGAGACTAAAGAAGTAAGATACAGATTCAAGTCTATCTTCAGTCATGGAAACTCATTAGGTGACCGGTCTGATCACTCTCTTCTAATCCAACCTATGATAGAACTACCGTGAGCATAAAATGGAGATTCTATGTAAGCCATATGAGAATTTGAAGGAAAAATGGGATAATCCAATAAAATAGATAAACCAGTATTATTTCTGCAAAAAAGCAAATGTAGTGAGGGAAAAAGAATGGCACTGTCTGTCTAGTTTTTTATACCTACCCATCACCAAGCAGGAGGGAGTACTGATTACTTCCATGGCTAAACATTGGAAGATTGAGTGGAGCAACAGAAAACTAGTGCCAAAGATGTACAGTAACAGGCACAGCCTGTGCTGTGTGAAAATTGCCTCAAGTCAAGAAATACTTCTTGCATCCTGCTCTATTGGCTTCCTGATTTATCCTTATACAAGTCATATGTTCAAGAGTACATCTCATTGGTTATTACATGCTACTCATACCATGACTTCTTCCCCATTTATTGAATGGCGCTTTGCAGGTAAGACAAGTAAAACAAGTATTATGACTTTTAAGAGGTTTTTTTTTTTAAATCCTGCAATTAACTTTGCAGGACATTGGCCAGAATCCGAATCACTTTGGTGTTATTGGAGGGAAGATTTGCTCCCATGAATTTCTATCTTCTTTCCAACTCTCAATATTAGTTCAATCCAAAGCATGATTAAGGCATTTAAAGTCTGATTCTCATATTTTTTTCATAATTAAAGTAACCAAAAAAAGTGATTTTCATCCACCAATTCCTTTAATAACACCTATATTGAATACAAGTGAGAATTGTGAATTGTGAACCTTTTTAAATCTTGTTACATGGAATTGGTAAAAACATGCAGAATCTCCAGTGTCCCATGGTACAGGGATCAGCTGCCAGAAGATAATCCTTCGAGCTAATACTTTCCTAGCCATCATTCTTAGAAGTACTTTCTTGAGCTAATGGGTCTAATGCATCCAGCTCCCAAGCAGTTCCATTAAATGGTCATTGATAACTAAACCTGTAACATGCATTGCTTGAAACAGTCAGTATCAGATGGGAACAATAAGAATTGGTGTGTATGGGGGAATTATTTCTTTCAGGCAAAGAATATTAAATGCAACTCACAAATAATCCCTCAACTGAGTGTCAAGTTTTCCCCACCGCCATCCCTATCTTTTTGTTCTTCAGCATTGGAGGCGGGCCATCCCTTTTTCCACACTGGAGGAGATAAAGTTTATCTCCAATCTTCAGGAGTCTTAGATTAATAAATATTTCGGCTTCTAATGTTTCTGGGGGTATTGCATTGTTTTTTAGCATGAGGGGTGGTGGTTTTTTTAACAGCAGTTGAAGAAAACCATAGAAAGAAATGGGGATATTGCCTTGCTGTGTATCTTCCCAACTATCCTTTTGGATATATTTGCAATGGACAATGCTGCAATAGATCATATTTTAATTTAATTCTGTAAGGGTCTTGGTACATTGTGAGAAACATAAAATAGATATAGATGCAAGGTATTTTTGGTTGTTGTTTTTTGCCAAATCTTTGTTTAAAAAAATATCTCAGTCTAATTAAGACATTGGATGAACCAAAGAATTTAAGATTGAGAAAATGTGCACAGGGCTTGAACTGAGAAACTGACAAAGGGATCAGAGGCACTAATGCACAATAGATCTGCCCAGGAAATTCTAGCTACTGGGCAGATTAAGAATAAAAAAAGGAGCTTGTTACCACTTTTCAAATTGTATGCCATTCAGATATGCTGTAAGTACATATGAAGGCATATGAAAATAGCTGACATGATGCTGTTTTTGTTTTATTCAAGCTGATGGAGACATCTAGTGGCTAAAATTGGAACAAAACAGGATTAAGCACTATAGTTATTGTAATACAGGTAGTCCTCAATTTACAACCACAACTGAGCCTAAAATTTATGCTTTTAAATGAGAAATTTGTTAAGTGAGTTTTCCCCATTTTACGACTTTTCTTAACACATTTGTTAAGTGAATCACTATAGTTGTTAAATTAGTTTACACGGTTGTTAAGTGAGTCTGGTTTGTCCATTGAATTTGCTTGTCAGAAGGTTGCAAAAGGTGATCACATGACCATGGGACACTGCAACTGTCATAAATACTAATCAATTGCCAAACATCTGAATTTTATTCATGTGACCATGAGGATTCTGAAACATAAATGTGAAAAATAAGTGTGAAAAATGGTCATGTCACTTTTTTCAGTGCCTTTGTAACTTCAAACGGTCACTAAATAAACTATCTGTAATTGTATTTTACTGTAGGCATTTTCATTTATATACTGTAAAGCAGTTTTCCTCAGCTCAATGCATTCTAAATATCAGAAGAAAACAATAATACTCTGCAATTAAAATTTGATATGATATGATGTGAAGATAGTAATACTGAATTTACACTATTTAATATCCTTGCAGCAGTTATGGTATTATAGAGCTAATTCAGCATATCTTGTGGGATATAGAATCAGATGAGTTTTCATTATAAATAGCTGTTTTCAATATAATGAAGTTTCATAACCAGTATTTAATATACATACTTCAAACTAAAGGGACATAATATTCCCTTCTACTGTGTTCATTTAAACACAAACAAAAAAGAGATATACTATTAGATGGGAGCTGGAGGGAGAAATCAGAGTGCCTATCTCAGCAAAGGGCAATCCTATCCTAACTAAATGGAGGAAAACTCCATTTCTTTTCTCCTTCGTGTGCATGGAATTATCCCTCCATTCACTTGGAGGGTCTCCAAATCAGTGGAACAATAGTGGTGGAGAGCAGGGTATGGGGAGAGAGAATCTTATTCATTAGTTGTCTGTATTCTTTCAGAAGATAGGCACAGTTAAGTACAAACTAGTGATTCTTCTTTTTATTCGCTAAAACTCTCGGTAACCCTCAGAATTAGGTATAATTCACTAAGAATATCCTACCTCCACCCTCTCACAGCAGTGGAGAATTGCTGAAACTCTTTAGTTTCTCAGATTAATTACAATGAGGTCTCCTAGATTTAAAAACAACAACCCAAATTCATAATTATGCATTGAAAACTCATAGGATTTGAATAAACATATTTCAGCCTTAGTTTATTTGTCAAGATCAAAGGTAGTAACAAATCTTCACAAAGTATCCATATGCCAGGAATTGCATCATACAAGGATAACAGAGTAAAATTGTGCATCTAAAAAGCAAGCAACAACAAGACTTTCATCAAGCAGTTTAATACCTTGTATATTGGATGGATGAACTCATTTTGACATCTCAAGTAGTAGCTAAGAGATAACGTGCACACCATGTAAACAATTCAGATGCCAAGAGTTTTCAAGATGTTCTTTTGTTTGTTCTTCTATAAACTGAGAGGACCACACTCAGCTTTGCTAACTTAAAGAACCTTCAGCCAGAATCCTTTGAAATATCTACAGCTGGAAACAAAGAAAAATGTCCATTATGTCAGCTCCAGCGTGCTGACCGGCCCGGAGCTGCCATTCGGCAGGGAAGCCGCTGCACAGGAGTGCCAGCCTGTTTGTTAGGTATGTTAGGGCTATTATAAACACCCATGGCCGAAGGCACAGTGCCAGGGTTGGAGGCAGCTCACCTTGAGGAGTCAGTAGTCCCCACAGAAGCTACCATGCTGGAGGCCTCAGCCACTCCAGCAGAGGAGGCCACTGCAGATGTCAGGCCGAAGGAGAGGCCAGGGTGGCAGAAGCCTATGGAGGGACAGCTGCAGGCAGCAGAGACTGAGTTATGTGACCCAAGGGACTGGTGGCTGGGCAATGCCAGGACTGTGGACTTTCGAGCCCTTCTACCCCAGGGTCCACTGCTCACCCCTTCAGGGGCCCATTTCACTCAATGGTGAGAGCGGCGGATCTCTGAGGATGACAATTGGAGTTATTCCACAGCAGTGGGAAACCAAACCATTGAGGTCTTACAAGAGATGTATGGGACAGCTGGCTTTAGGGAGCAGGGCTGTGGCAGTGTCTGGCATAGACCAGGGGTGGGACCACCCCCTCCCCTGGGGCTCCAGGGTCGGAGGGAACACCTTGCCGATTCCGGCTGCCAGGCTCAGGACAGCCATAAGAAAACCCGAGGCAAATAGAACAGCCAGGTTCTCCTACGAGCAGTGGGGGTGGGTGGGTGACGAGAGGCCCCAGGAATATGAAGACTGGACGCACAATCTTCCAGTTGGCCCACCAGCTAGTCAAGGCCCCGCCACCGTGACACAATGGGACCCACTGGCAGTGAGGGCGTTATTTGATGGAAGCCCCAAGAAAGTTGCCCAGTTTCTCAGGCAGGTACTGAATCATTTTGATCACTATGGCTGGTTGTACACGTCCCAATGGGCATGGTCATGGCGGTGGTGGCTGTCATGGATGGAAGTAAAGCAGGCAGCAACAAACCAGGTTTGTGTTTGGCTGTGTTTCTTTCTTTTCTTTTTGTTTGGAACCTGACACATTAGTTATTTATGATTTTAGGAGGTTTATGCAGTTAAATATGGTACCATGATTTTAAATGAGCATTTGTATAAATATTTGTAGTATTGAAATGGGTCTTCTGTTCACTCCTAATGTTTACCTCTCTTTTCTGAAATTTTCTATAGGCAGAAACTAAACTAAAAGTGGAAATTCAACTATGTTTACTCTTCCATCCCTGATCTTGTTTTCCCTAACAGAATACTTGCAACTAGTGTCTGATTACTTCACTTGGACTTTTTTCTTTAAAAACATTTTCACCGTACTGATCTAGAATAATATTCAGTATCAATAGAAATCAATAAAATGAATAAATGAACAGAAACCCAAATACAGGATTTCAACTTACAACCATTCGTTTAGTGACTGTTCAAAGTTACAGTAGCACTGAAAAAATGACTTACAATCATTTTTAACTTTTATGGCCATTGCAGCATCCCCATGGTCACATGATCAAAATTCAGACCACTTGGCAACTGCTATTTATTTATGACAGTTGCAGTATCCTGGTGTCATGTTATCACCTTTTGTGACATTCTGACAAAATAACTTAACAATCATATTATTAACAACTGAAGTGATTCACTTAATAACTGTGGCAAGATAGGTCATAAAATGGAGCAAAACTCACATAACAACAGTCTTACTTAACAAGAGAAATTTTGGATTCTATTGGGGTTGTACGTTAAGGATGATCTGTACTGCATTGCCTGGGACAAAATACCATAAATTTAGATCTACTTATTAAAACAATACAGTTAGCAACCAGACTGATTTTAGTATCATCCTAATTTAAATGCTAGTAATGAAATCTGAAATACTATAAGTTCTCTTAGAAGTCTCTCTTGAGTTCTAAGTTCTCTGGCAAATTAATGTTAGTCCTCCCACCATCAGAGCTTTGAATTCTCTCAAAAGAAAGGTCTAGCTTGTTGCCTTGCAATTATTTTTTCACTAGCAGGCATTATTGGTCAGGTAGCTATCAGCCACAGATGCTACTTTGCTAGAAGTTTATGCTTTGCTATTGTTTTAAATACTTTAATTGTTATTTTTTAATATTTAACTAGTTTGTATACCCATTTCACAGGAACTCTAGGTAGCATACAACAAATCAAAAACTATCATTAAAAGAACTATCTCAAAACAGAATAAATTGGTAATTGAAGATGTTAACTAATATATTACAACACTTGCTAGAAATGAATTCATTCAACACTCTGGCCTAATGTGGTTGCTTCCTGAGGGAACAACCAGGTCTTAGGAGCCTCATGAAAGACTATATATATTATTAGGATTATCCAAATCTCGGGGACAAATTGTTCCACAGGGACCTGCATTTGTTCATTTAATTAAAGCTGCCTCTCCCAGTTTGGAGGAGTGGTAAAGGCACTATGCTAAAAATTAAGAGACTGTGAGTCTAGCCCTGCCTTTGGCCAGTCACTTTCTTTCATCCTTAGAAAGAAGGAACTGGCTAGCCACTTCTGAAAATATTGCCAAGAAAGCTGCATGGATTTTTCCAGGCAATCTCTAGGAGGTAAAAGTGACACAAGATACAAATTTCCTTTTTTTTTCTTTCTCTTCCCTCAGACACCAGACAACTGACAAGAAAGAACAATGAATATTTAACATGATAATTTAAATAAAAATTCATATAAAGCTAACAATCAGCCAATTTAAAAAACAGCATTAGGATTTTTCAGTATTTTCTCTTTAGTGTTTAAGTATCTTCTAAAATCAAATCAACTAAAAAAAAAAATCAAAATGATAATGCTCAACAAGATCTTAAGTTCCACAGGATCTATAAAGAACCAAGTTTTTACAGCTCTCCAAAAGTATAAGTATGGAAGCATACAGATTTCAGAGACAGCATATTCCAGAGGGATATGAATATAATTGGGAAAAAATTCTTTTGGGATTTCTGTCCTTCTGAGTTTTAGTGGTAAATCCTGGTTGTTTGCTTCTAAAAGCATTAAATATCAATTAAAGAAAGAAAGAAAGCACATTCTAACAAAATGTCTTGATTTTTGGTCCTGTAAAGTTAAACTAAATTGTCCCAGACTTTTCTAGAAGGCGGAAGGAAGGAAGGAAGGAAGGAAGGAAGGAAGGAAGGAAGGAAGGAAGGAAGGAAGGAAGGAAGGAAGGAAGGAAATACTCAATATTCTACAAAAAAAGGGAATTTTCTTTGACCACCTATTAAAAAGAAAAAATATGTCCCACTGGGACATCCCCCAACCACTCCCAATGGACATCTTCATTCCCTCACACCTATCAAACAACATTATACGGTATCTTTATTTTCAGCACTGTATTTTAAATTTCCTCGCAAATTCATAACATACTGCTAATCATTCAAAACCTGGCTATACTATCAGGCCTGAGAATCCCAGGGGACCGAAAAGATCATGCGATGTCTCCCTTATGTGGCTCATCCTCTCTTGTTTTATAGTTTTTAATAATTATTTTTTAAATATGTATTTATTGGTTACCTTTTTGAATTACTCTCTTCTGAGATGGATGGCTAAACAAATAAGATAGAGGATAGAACACAAAATTTTCCTCCCTCAGTCTCTCTAGGTAGGCCAAACTCTTATCAGAAAAGAAATTAGGTTTAGTATGTAGAACATGTACTATATACAAGGTGGTTTAATAGTCTATCTACAGGATGAACACTCCCTGGTAATTAGTTTTGTAGGACATGTCCCCATTACATAATCTTTGTTTCATCCCCAGTACTCCATAGAAGCGGCTTTAAAATAATGTTTTCCCTTTTTTCCCAATAAAATTAATGCTGTGGTTATTATCTCCTTGCTTCAAGAATAAATACAATAGTTGATAATATACTCAGGGACCACTCAACTCACCAGCAGAAAGAACGGAATAGGTTGCAAAATTACACCTAGTTAACAATCAAATACTTTCACGCATGAACAAGCCTGTTGCTTTCAAAGCATTAGATCACTCATAAGTAAATATTTACTTTTGGTCATTTATTTTCACTTAATGAAGGCAGGGAAATCATCCATGTACAGAGATGAAGCATATGCAAGAAATGGGAAGGATATGTCAGGTAAATGATATGTGCACACCCTCTAAAGCAGTGCATCCTTCAGGGTGTTTTTGTTTTTTTAGAATATTTAAAAAAAACACTCATAAAAAGAAAATAAAGAGGGTCAAAGCTGCACACAAAAAGGACAGTAGATAGAGAACAATTCAAGAAAATGCAATGTAGTAGAATAAAAATGTTTGCCCAAAGTGCTTCATTATATTGTTTGAGAAGGATGAGTGATATATTTCTTGGGAATGGAATCCAAGGAAGAACATTTGGGATATTAGCAGAGACTAAGTATGTCATTTTCTGTATCCTTAAGGGTGGCATATTCTACCACAGTCTTTAGAAATACAGAACTAATTCTTTTGTTTAATAATAGCACAGTTGAACAAAACCCCTAATTTCTTAATGCTTAATTTCTTAACTAATGACTTATATATATTGATAAATGTAAACTTCCTTGAATTTTTCTAATTTATCTCTAAAGTTATTGTAATTTGTGGGCAATGGGCATTGTTGCAATTTACAGTCAGTAACTTCTACCGGTGGTTAACACATTATTCATCAGACTTAATGGCCTTACAGCAGTCCCACTCAAGATGCAGTGGTCTCATGAAGGTTGCTTAAATTGTTATTTCTTCACGTACTTCAAATACTACTTCAAAAGATTATTTTTATGCATCACTTAAAATGTGGTCAGTCAGTTTTGTTGCTTTTGGAGGATCCCTCCTATTCATTCTGCTCTACAGAAACCTGGAGTTCTGCCCTGAAATCCTCCCTGACTGTACCACCCTGATGACACCACTGAAGTCTACAGCTGAGTTTTGTTTTGTGTGAAAATATGATTCCTTTGATCTGTCTCAAATATTCCACTATTCCTCTTGTGCCAAACAGTTGAGAATCATTAACTTTAATGCTGCAAAAGGAGATTCAGAGAAACTACTAAACTATCTTATCATAGAGCAGTGATGACAAGCCTATGACACGTGTATCAAAAGGTGACACACCACATTTTGGGTGATATGGCAGCATTCACCAACACTCAAGAAGTATTCTCGAAAGCATGCCTCATTCACGTGTGATTTTCAGAGGCTGCAGAGGCTGGGCAAGAGGGCCAAGCTCTCACTCAGACTCCGGAGCCTCCAAAAATCATACAAGAACAGGGCACGGTTTGCAGAGTTTTCACCACTGCAGAGGTTGTGGAAGAGCATTCTCCATAGCTGCTTCAAGAACAGACTCCTTGTGGGACCCTGAGCACTCTCAGGTAGACCATAGGGGCCTGTCAACAGAAAGAAAACACCGGCTGAAGGTAAGCAAAGCACAGCAAATCCTGGGAAGTACTTGGTTGCAGAGGCAATTCCACTGTTCCCCAGGGCTCAGGCACCTTAGGAAATGGCAGCCATTTTGAGTGGTAGCCATGGCACTCAAGCTGAAATCCAGGCCAAGAAATGGCAGCCATTTTGAGTGGTAGGGGTGGCTCTCAAGCTGAAATCCAGACTGAGGCCTGCACTCAGCCTCTGTGCTGCCACTTAGTGCTGTTGTTCTGGGTGGCCTTGTTTGGGGAGGGGAGGAGGGAGAGAGACTTGTTTCTCTTGTTTGAGATGTATGTGTGATATGCCAGTAGAGTCAAATTAGGAATTTTTTAAATGTTTAACACACTGAGCCCAGGTTAGGGAATGCTCAGGACAGATAATACTTCCATTTTGTGAATAATTCTTTATATAAGTGACAATATAAATATGAATCCCTATTTAAAAATTCAGAATAGAGTGGTCTTCTGGTCTTCTGATAATTAAATATCTCAATCAGTGATGTCATGCATTCAAATGTTATGCTCTGTTGGGCAACGGTGGGGGGGTGTTAATGACTGAGGCGAGGCAGGTTTCAAAGCTAACAAGCCTTTATTTGGCTTAACCGACAGCAAGGAAGAAGTATAAGAACAGAATTGCAACTTGCACATTTGACAGCTATTTATATGATAGCTGTCAAAGTGTCCAACCAATGGCAGAGTCTGGATTCTCCCGCTGGAACAGCGGCACATTTTAGCCAATCAGGAACTCACGTCATAAGTCCGAGGACTTAACAGGTTACATTGTCTGTAGTTTGGGAAAGACCTAGATTTTTTATTCTGTCAGTTCCCAGTTGGACTATGAGACCCCGAAAGTGTGATTTTTCCATAGTAGTCCATGATCTGTGCAACATCCCCCCCCCCACTCTGGATTCTGCAGCTCCCACTGTTTTATCCTTCCTACAAGGCCATAAAGTGCTGGCTCTTTTCTCAGGTAGGGCAAGCTGTGAGAGTAAAGCCAATGGATGGTTTTGTTGGAGGCATCCGAGGATAGCTAAGGTCCAGGTTTTTGTTTTTATGGTTTCTTGGTTTTATTGTTGTGAGCTGCCTAGAATTCTCTAATGGGTGGCCATACAAATCTGATAAATATGATCTATTAAGACAATTGTAAAAAATCAGACAAAATGTTCATTTCTTGCTCCCAGTCTCCTCGCACATTGATATGAGATAATGTATTGTAATGAAATCATGTGGCATAACTATGAGAAATGAATGATTCAGGAAAAATAGTAGCTTTTCTTTGAGAAAAGCTTTTTCTTGTTTCCCACAAAACCATATTTCTTAGTCCTAAATTGACCAGTGTGGTATATTAAAAACTAAAGACTCTTAATAGGACTTTTAAAGATTAGCAGAACTGCAGTGAACAAAAAAGATTTGATTTAAGAACAGGAGGAGCAGATTCTGATTAAGACAGAAGACAAAAAGACTGAGTATATTCAGCAGTTTATGATGGAAGCAGTAAAACAGAGGGATGTTAAGCTTTGCATACTGAGCAGAAATACTCAGTGAAATCAGGAATTTGTGACCTGAGATTAGTATACCATGTATACTCAATTTACAATCCTCTGAAAACGTAATATTACACAGATATTCACATACCCAATCTAGTTTTCTCTGAAAAAGGTTAGTTGGTGCATTATTTTTCACTATTAAACCAACTTAACTCCTGCAGGTAACAACAAAAAAAAAAAAAAAACCAAACATTTTTAGCCCATCCAATTTAGTGGCTCTCCCCGCTATCAATAGTCTTGGCCAAAGAAACCCCAAAGCTAAATATTTGATTATATTTTTCCTAATAAATCATTCCAGATTAGTTTCAAAGGGAAGGCATGATTTGTTCTTAACCACCTGATCAAACATTTTCAAATTCTTTATAAACCTCCTTAAAAATATTGCTTAACATTAGTTGCCATTCCTTAAAAATACATACTCATTTCTCATTTATCTTAAAGAAGGAGCAATGGGAACTTTCCACATCAGGCTTTTCCACCAATCTGGCACTGGCACTGTTCTCTTTCCAGGTGGTGCTCTTGATAGCAGAGTTCATTTTTCTCCACTTTGGGCATGCGCAGGACAGATAAGACTTCCATTTTGTGATTTGCCACACATTTAAGTTCATAGTTGTTGGTGTTCTTACCTTATCACCTCCTCTTATATTCTCTAGAAAACAGTATTAGCTCAATATGTTAGTTTATTTTAATCCATTTCATATACGATGCATGTGAAAAAGAGCAGGGTTTTTGTTCCTGCAGTTGTGCCTGCCCAGATTTATTTATCAAACTGATATGGTACTCATCTCATCAACAGGTGACTCTAGGTGGCTTACAACATCGCTTAACTTGATATTCCCTATTTATATAGGCAGTTGTCCTCAAAACCTTGCCTTACCTTACCTCTGACTATAATAAATTGATTACTCCACCCATTTAAAGCTGTAGGCAGCAGCCAGCATTCCTGGTTGAAACTGTTGGGGAAAGCATATTAAAAAAAAGTGAGATATTTTTTAAAAAAATAGCAGAATTTGTCATAATCACTGCCTTTAATGGGTGTTTATTCATAGGAATATAACATAACTGAATGTCCATGCTTGAACTCTCCCTCCCTCCCTCCCTCTTGTTGGCTTTTTTTTTTAAATTTGATTTATATACCGCCCTACTCCTGAAGGACTCAGGGCAGTGAACAGGCACAAGATAAAACACATAGAATACAAAAATTTAAGAGCAGAAGTAAAATCAAATTAAATCAATTTAGCCCAAGACAAATTTAGGTTAAGAACAAATTAAAATTTACTTTAAAATTTACATTAAAAAGAGAATGGGAGAGGTTAGGCCAGACCAGCCTGATGAAATAAAGGTCTTGAGAGCGCGGCAGAAGATGCATAGATCCAGGATCTTCCGTATCTCCGGGGGGAGCTCGTTCCAGATAGTAGGTGCCCCCACAGAGAAGGCTCTCCCCCTGGGGGCCGCCAGCCAACATTGTTTCGCCGACGGCACCCAGAGGAGTCCCTCTCTGTGAGAGCGTACCGGCCGGTGGGAGGCAGTTTGCGGCAGCAGGCGGTCCCGTAAATAACCAGGCCCTAAGCCATGGAGCGCTTTCTGATTAATGTGGATAGATTACCATTATAGTACACAAGTGCAGCCGTAAACACTCTTAGTCTCAGAAGGTGCCTTGTAGCACTTTTCTGACTAATATCTTAAAAGACGTAAGCTTTGGTGAGCTGAAGTTCGCTTCATCAGATGCATAGAGTGGCTAGATTGATATAGGAAAAGGTTGGGGGTGTGTATGTGTAGCTGAAGGATTTCAAGTAAGATGGGGAGCTACTTAGATGGTTGAGAGCAAGTGCCATAAGGTTGGAATTATGGGAGAGGCGAATAGCTTTAGCTGTAGTTTAGAGAGATACAATAGATAAAGCAATAAGCTACTATTTGAATCATATTTTTTGTGTGAGGAAGCAGGTTTTTCAAGGTTGCACAGCGAGAAATAGAACTACTTGTAGATTCTTATCAGCCAACACACATTTGCTTTCCTATTTCAAGTGCCTCTATTCAACTATCAGGAGGAGTTTTTATCTATCAGGAAAGTTATGTTCTCCAGGGGGCAGTATTGTGCAAAAGACTACGTCAGAACATGAGGGGGTACCTTCTTCTGTAGTAGTATTTTTTTTTAGAAATATAGCTTTATTCTGCATCACAATTTTGCATTAATTAAAGAATTGAAGTAGATCAAGATAGGCAATCTTTGGTCCACAGGATGTTACTAGTCTCTAACAATGGTCATGTTAATTGACTGAAGCTGCTGGAAATATTTATTCAGCAATGCCTGTGCAGCACTATAACCTTAGCACAGTCAAAAGTAAAGCTTTAAGCAATAACTATGGCTTATAGAAGCCAGTTGATATTCTCCTCTCATTTTTTTTCAGATTTCGTTTTTTGTATTTTAAGATTTTTACTTGTACTTTTGTACTTGTGTTTTATTTCTTTGGGACTATAAATAATTTAATCAGATACAAAGGATAGAAAAATAGAGAACTGGAGTTAAGATTTTTTTTTTTTTAAGGGTAAGGGAAGAGTGTGCTACATTGGAAAAGAGATAATGGTGTTATTTATTTATAAAATTTATATGTTGCCCCTCTCACCAATAAGACTCTGGGCAGCTCGGTAAATATGCTATATAAAAATTAGAACCAAGGGGACGAATGGCATGGGGATGAGATTTTGTTCTCATGGAATGCTTCTAGTGAAGGATACAATAGTAAACAAGAAAATACATACAGGAAGTCCTTATTTAGCAACTGATTTGTTTAGTGAAGTTACAATGTTGATGAAAAAGTAATTTTGCAACAAGTTTCCACATGTATGACCCTGCAGCTCTGTAAAGCAATGGAAAGTTGATGTAAGTTCTTAAGTACAATCAGTTTCACTTAATGGCTTCATTTAATGGCTAAGATACTGGTCCCAATTGTGCTCACAAACCTAGACTATCTGCATAAGAATTAAATGAGGTTTGGAGAATAATTATACCACTGAAAAGTGAAGAAAGCTGAAATAAGATCCTGGAACTTTTATTTTTTATCAAGAATCATAGACAGGATATTTTTGTTTTTAGGGTGGCCTGTTATTTTTTAACTGTCTTAAATGTAAAATCATAAAAATATGTAGCTGTAACAAACAATAGCAGGCAAGTTGTTTCATCATTATCCATTCTTAGCCCTTCTAGGAGATCTAACAACAAATTCTCTCATATGCCTCTGCAGGTTGCAATAGCAGAAAATCCAGAATACAATGTTTCCTTTCATTCTTACAATGAAATTCTTTTAGAAGAAAAAAATACTTCTTTTCAAAGAATGAGCCTTACATCTGAGTTAGCCTATCAAGTTAAATTGATCTGGGCTCCTTTGATTCCATTTCATGCCAGGAACACACAGGAAGAGAAAATGCACCTCTTTCTTTCAATACATGGTTATTTCCAAACTGAAGCCAAAATATTCATGTTACAGAATAAATGAGTACATACTGTATAAATAACAAATAGTATTTTCCCATCACCTTGGAAAGCAGCTATTCCTTGTCCTTTTTTTATGGGAACAGTTTGGTCAACTTTTTGGAACTTAATTATACATAATCTTAGTGATTGTTTTTTGTTAGTTGCAAGCAGGATTTTTAAAAGACAATTGCAGCATGAAAAAGGAGGATAAACCACCCCTCAATAGAAACTATCCATCATTACCCATTCATCATGTGATTAAATAAACATGATTGCAATAATGAGATTAACAGCATGTGTTATTAGACCTTTAGTATTTCTTCTTTAAAAAAACCAATAACTTGAGGTGCTCAAAACCAAATACAAAGCGTTTATTTTAAACACTAGATAATCCTTTTCTTCATACTTTCAACAGGCATTAAACCACTTAAAAAGTAACATATGAAAAGCAATCTGTACATATTAAGATTTTTTAAAATTAAAATATTGTAATAAAAGTATATACAAATTCATGCTTTTGCAGAAATCTTTCCAGGATCTTATACTAACCTAAAAAGATTACTGCTATCGAATACAGCTGATAAATATTGTTGCCTTTTTCTCTTTTTCTTCTGGTTATGACATACTACCTTGACTATACTGATAATTCACGAAATTATCAAGAAGCATTCAAGAAATTCAGTTTACTAACAAAACGTCTAATGTTCTGTTAGTAATATACTGGGCTGCATGTACATAAATGATTGTGAGGCAAAATCCTTTATATTTTTAATGACATACCAAAATAAGTCCACTCCAATTAAAACAGATGCTAATAATTTTTAGACCTATTAACATGGCATGTGAGCTACATATGCATGGAATAACTTATTGGGAGGACCTTAGCATGCTCTAAAATTTTTTAGAATACTACTAAATATTGCCCCTCTGGAGCAGAAAATGCCATGCGTAGAAACTACTACTTTATACAGATTGGGGGTGGGGTGGAGTTAAATAGCAGATAAAGGACAAATGCTGGTTCTACAGCTCACATTTACAACCTAAAAAATCTTTATTAAAATGCTTAATTGCAGAACATGTACAATGTTCCGCTTATAAAACTAAACAGCCGACTATATTTACTCAGAAGCAAGTCCCACTGAGTTCAGAGCAGCTGTAGGCTGCTACTAAAGCAAACAATTTAAAAGCCACTCTGAATAACCAAACTAATTCTGGCCTAGCTCCTTCCCAAAGAAAGAAATCGGTGTCTGGGGTGTACCACTTCAGACAGAAGAGAGGTAGCAAAACTGACCAAATACTCTCTATTACAGAAATGATAGTCACAAAAGAGAAAGTCCTTCATGTAAAGAACTGGAACATTGTGGAGAAGCTTGTTTACATTATTCCCTAATATTCTGGTTACCTGTGTGGCTTTTTATTAAAAGGAAACAACTCCAAGTCTGCCATGGTGGTGCAATCCATCTTGCCACCAGAAAGTGTCTTCTACTTGCTGGGCCACTAAAATGCCTTACTTGACACCACAGAACTAACCAGCTGCTTTGTTGTGGTGGCAGAAAAGCACTCATTGCTTTGGAGTATTTGCTTAATGCCCAATTCTGGACAGATGTTTGTCAGAAGGAAGTGCTGAGCACTGAGAGAGAGTCCAATGTTTGGCAACTAAGGTACTTTTGTGCCAGGCACCAAAAACATAACTGGGGAAGGCAGCCCTCAAAAGATGTAAAAATAAAGCCTCACTTGAGGATGAGGACCTCCCCCCGTCTCCTGAGAAGCTGACCCTGCCACCTCGTCACAATTGGCTGTTAAGGTGCAGCCCTGGCACAGTGACATCTCACCACTGCCTAGACCTCTGAGGAAGGAGACTCCATAATGCTGCTTGTACTGTTTCCAGACTTAAAAGGAACACTGCAGGGTTGAAACCACTCCTTCTATTCTTTCACATCCCTTCAAGTACATTTTTTCCCATCCAGTAATTATTTACAAAGATGTCAGGTAACCCTGGGATCTGGGTTTTGGTACAGAGAACATATTCTTCTGTGGTTTCAGGGTTCAGTGATCTCAGGTGGTTCAGAGATCATTTGGATTGTGGCCTACCCCCGCCGCAGTCCCCATTTGGAGGAGGAGAAAAATTCATGTATTTTCTTTGCCACTGATAGTCACTTGACTAATGCCATTTTCCAAGTACTGGCTAGAGGAATCTATGCTCCTGCCGAGCACTGCAGAGGGGATCCTCGAAGACCGGCGCTCCTGGCTTCTCTCCTCAAACGAGCAACAAATCATGCGCCTCATAGTATTTGACATCTCGTCGTCTTTGTAAGAGTAAATTATTGGATTCATGATAGAGTTCAGCAGAGCTAGGAGAAGGAACCACCTTTTCACATTCTGAACCTCACAACGAGTGCAATTCAAACCATCAAGCAGTAGTACTACAAGTCCAGGAGTCCAGCACACAATAAACGCACCTACGGGAGAGAACAGAGGAAAGATTTAAAAGGATTATTCAAGAACAAGTTTACATTTTCTAAGAAAACGCTACTCATCCTAAAATGTATAGGCATAAAACAGTACTAGACTTACATAATTCACCAACAGATCGTGATGGGCAAGATGCTATTATTTTACCCTCCTGCAAATTATTTTACTTTTAAAGGTGTTTAAGCAATTTAATACCTGCTTCTAAGGAAAATATACCACACCCATCAATGCTCATTGGAACCCTTAAATCAGATAATCTGCAGAAGAAGTCTCAATTTACTCATCCTCCAAAATTTTGTTATTATTGCCTAAATTGTTTTATAATTTTAAGCTAACATGGAGTGCTACAAGAGATATTTTATGAATTGATATGAATCAAATGGTTGACCTTTGTTTCACAAAGCACTGGGTAAGAGCATTCACATGAATTACAAAGACTTAAACTTTCTCATTGCTATAATACTCTATATTGTAAATGTTTGTTATAACATCTTTTTTTTAAAAAAAAAAAAATCCAGGCTGGGATAGGAGAGGAGGAATTTTGAGATGGCAATAGCTAGGAGGATTATGCCTCCTCAACTTACATAATAGTTGTTTATATCCAGTGTTTACACATTTAATCTGCTATGAAAAAGAGGGGCTCTGATGGATTAGGTAGGAGTTGGTCATATGATTCCACAGGATCCTTTCTAATCCAATCCTGGAGTAAAATCTGAGAGTATAAATTCATCAGTACTTTTTCCTTGAGGCAATGCTCCTTAGGAATTGGTAGGCTATTGATGTAACATTCCGGTGGTGTATTACAGTGGGAGTAAGGAAACAGCAGTAATGGACAAAAATGAATAGTCTTTCTCTCTACTCCATCACTTTCTCTTTGAGAGTAAATTAGTCTAGCTTTTCAATATAAAAAAAGGTCCCTATCTTATATTCAGCTTATATCGCTTTCTAAAGATATTAAATCTGAGTGAATGCTGGAATTCCTGAAACTTCATATTGCTTAGAAGGTACAATACAGGGGGAAAAAAAGATTCAAACATATGTACAAAAAATGCAAGAACATAATTGTGTAGTCACAAGGAATCAAGCTTGATTTCCAGGTTCTAGACAACACAAAATCATCATTGAATTCATTCAAGTAATATAGCACAAGTCTGCAATTAGAGTTTGACTAGTTTAAATCAGGCAATTCTCTTATGGTATCTCATTGAAAACCATGGTTAATGACTTACTTCCTGCTTAGACCTTTTGGGGTCCACCACTTCCTTTTCTGTCCAAAACTAAAACTAAAAGTAGATGAAGTAGCTTCCACTGAATCACCTAATCTCACTACTGTCTTATAACAGAAAAGAAAATAAATATGGCGAGAAGGTAAAAATAAATGCAGCAAATCTTATTTACTTGTAATAATTGCACCACCCATTAAAAGATTGGTTGAAGGGGCTTCACAACAGAATGATTACTAAAGCGTAGATGAGCAAGTTAGAAAAGCTTAGGCAGTACAGCATTTTATTTTATTTACATCCCATTATTAAATTCCCAGTTAGCAGAAATCTATTAAGTTAAAAAATAAAACTACACTATTTAAAAATGCTTCTGATACATTAAATAATTGTAAAGCATTCAGATGTATTATGTCTTCATATCCAGTGCCAACACTGCAAGTTTGTACTCTAGGATTTCAGTGCAAACAAGAGAGGGAAAGAGAGAAAACGGCTACGCATAAACCAAGTGTGTGCTTAGCTGAAGCCACAATTGCAGCCCAGCTTATAAAAATAGAAAAATTACAGCTCTGCACAAAAGGCAGGCGGTAGAAATCATAGAGGAAAATCTTTTTTTTTAAGTCACCGTTTATATTTCAAGTAGTCTTTCCCCTCTTTTCTAAAGTTTACAAATATTTTTATAAAGTGTTCTTGTGGCAACAAGGAAGTTTTCTTCAAGTGGTCTGGATATCTTTTGACCAGGCAGATATGGAAACAAATGATTCAACTACATGCCTAGAGTTCAACTTACCAGTACACCATCCAACTAATATCCAGTTCAGTAACCCTTAGACATAGGAAAGGGAGCTGAGTTCAGTTCCTACATTTGTGCCCAGCTTGCTGTGCAACTTTAAGGAAGCCCTCCAACTTTTCTAACTGCAAAATGTGAATAAACAGTATATAGTCAAGATTGCATGTGAATTTTACATGCTTCTATTCTGCACCACGAGCATGAATTGTACCTAAAAGAATGCTGAAGCTTCTAAATCAAACTTCATTCCTGGTGACTCCACAATTATGTTCTTCTGTTTTTTTAGGAACGGTAGGAAATGGTTTGGCATTTTTCCTTACAGAATGTTTTTCAACTTCCTAATCTAATTTACAGCCCCAAATAATTTAACATTCAAAGCACATTCAACACAGAGGATTTAATTTGGAACGTTTTCAGATGTTGAAAAAAGTTCTTATAAGTATAATTACAGAAAGTATTCTCAGGATAGATGATCTTAAGCAACATTCCCCAATCTGCTTCTCTCCAATGTATTGGACTACAATTTACATAATTCCTATTGATGTCACTATCATAGGAGTTGTAATCCCACCATACCTAGACAATACAAAGTTGGGGAAAATTCAACTTTTAAACATAATCACATCCAATTTTGTGTTTTTTCTGAAATTGCAGCTTTTTTCTGAAATTGAGCTACTGTGGCGTAGTCGTTAGACTCCTGCAGGCTACTTCTGCTGACTGCTGGCTGACTACAATTTGGCACTTCAAATCTCACCAGGCTCTAAGATTGACTCAGCCTTCCATCCTTCCGAGGTCAGTAAAATGAGGACCCAGATTGTTGGGGGCAATATGCTGTCTCTGTAAACTGCTTAGAGAGAGCTGTAAAAGCACTATGAAGCGGTATATAAGTCTAAGTGCTATTGCTAGAACTGGCATGTAGATGGCTAGTCTTTTTATGTTTTGCAAATATATAAATATTAGTATATTTGGAAAAATATTGCACAGGACAAGTAAATAAAGTGGAATGAAGCTTTTTAATGATTTTTTAAAATCCCATCTCTATTAGTTACCTAAGTAACTCAAGGTAACAAACATATATATTACTCTTTCTTTCTTCCATTTTCCCCACAACAACCCTATGAGCTGAATTGGGCTGAGAGAGAGAGTGACAGTGACTGACCCAAAATCAGCCATAATCATGCCTAAAACGGGATTAGAACTCAGAATCTCCTGTTTCTGAACCAGTACCTTAAATCACTACACCAAACTTTCATTAATTTGTAATCCATCAAGGGATAAGATGGTTCTAAGTGATACCTATTTCCTTCATATATGATATGAAGCAAGTATGTTTGGTCTGTGAGTCTTATTTTCTTCAAATCAGAATAAATTTTTGTTTGTTTCTTAGAATCTGGATGATTTTAAGACTTAAAAGATATTCTGTAACATTGCTACAATATTAATCCAGTCTTTTGAAAGCATTTACAACCTAAATCTATTTTCTCTTAAAGTCTTTTCTTAAAACTGCACTGATAAATCCTTTAGCTCCAATTATTACTTCCTTCATTCCACCTTCTGGAAAGAACATTTTAAAACAACCACTTAAAACATTTGTATACTGTCAATGTAAGCAATATATATTTATATGAAGAAAGACTTAGGGGAAATAATAGCATTTCTTCTCAAATATAGGCATGTCACAACAAGGGCTAAGCACACTTCAAATTAGCAAACCAAAAGTCTTGTGCTGGCTTGTCTAGTATGCCATATTCTTTCTTTTCAAAAAGTTGTTTTGAATTTTTAGCCAAGATGCTTTTGTAAAAGTAATCTGCAAACTGAGAAGCTTCTGGAACAATCTCTCCAATGCAGCAGCTTCTATATACTTTGAACTGCAATCCCATCATCACCCATAAACCCAATGACTGAAGGTATTTGAAATTGTCCAAAGTCAGGAAACACTGGTCTGAGACATGAAAAAGCATAATATTCAACAAAACTTTATGTAGTATCATTCAAAAGTTTGTACATTTTTTTACCTACCGGTATATCTTGGTACATATTATACAATACATACTACATATAACATATAATTTATACATATTTTGACCGTAATTCCAATGTTTTTTTACAGACTACTTAGTCATTCTTTTAACCACTTTTTTCTAGTTATGGTTAACTACTTAAAGCTTCATTTCAGAGGAAAGCAGAGCATATTAAATGAACTACAGTATCTGACGCAGTTACTAAACAAAAATTGAGTGCATAAATTTGGATGACAAATGTATGCACTTCTGGTTTCTAGTCTTCTATTTCAAAGGAATATGAAGAGATAAATAAACTGGACAAAATCAAAACTCTTTGTCTTCTTTTTTTAAAAAAAATCTTAAATAAAAACAGGGAGTAGTTTTTTTTTTACAGGTTTCCCTCCCTGGCTGCAGATAACAGTTTTTAGTCTGTGAATGTGAAGGTCAAATGTATCAGGCAGAGCCTATTATGCAAGATGAAGGGAGAATTAATAGCAATGGATCAGAAATAAAGAAAACAGTTTTAAGCATCAAGAGCTTGGAGAACACATGCAGAAATATAAACCCTCATAGACTATTGTTACTTCAAACACTAATTTACAGCAAACTAAATCTTAGCAGTCAGCATACAATCCTGTTAGTCTACAAAATCTTTTATTCTAAAGAATCTATGCCTTGTGTTTCCAGTGATGATGGCAGCCATGCTAGCTAGTTTGATATAGTGGCTATTCAATCCTCTAACCTCTTTCTTAAAAAGTTGTCCAAAGACTCTGATAGCAAAAGAATTTTCAATAGAGGCTCCCTAACACTTTCAGGCTCTAGCAAAGAGTTCAAATTCAGGAATTACAGCATTAGCCATAGAGAAGTTTCCCCATTGGCTCATTGCCATGAATTAATATCTAAGAAATAGAAAACTAGTTTTGAGGAATAAAAATAAGACATTGGACAACTTAGGATAAATGAAAGCAGCATAATTTTTCAACCACTAAAATACGCAGATACAGGGAGTGAAAACAGTCATTTAAAAATTTAGGTAGATTGTTATCTCTAAACATAATAGGAGAAAGAATTAGAAACTTCTGAAAAGCAATTGCGATGACGTGCAACCTGAAAGAAAATACTTCTGTTCTCCTGAGCAAATTAGTCAGTTGTAACATACTGCAAACAGAGCCTTTATCTGATTTCTGAAAATGTTTCCATCAATTTAGATTGGCTAGATGCTTTATTTTACAAGTAGTTCATACTAGAAATCCCCTTTTTTCCCATCCAAAGGCAATGAAACATACTTGAAACATTGCAAATATGTGCACTAAGTGCACATATTTGCATTAAGTCCCTTGAGGTATCTTTAATTCTTATTAGCTGTACTTATTAGAGCAAGAGTTGTGTGTCAGATGCTCATTCCATTTGTAATGCTGACCATGTGTGTTAAAAGCAGAATCATGAATGCCAATTCATCTTATTTGAAATCAAAATTTCGGAATGAGTGTTATAACTCCTCTAACTAAGGTTGTAAATCTTTTCCTTGAAATGTTCCTTTCAATCTAATGACTGCAGGAACTCATCAACTGAGCTTCTGAATGAATATTCCTGACAGAAAAAAAAGTTGCCTGCTGAATTTCTGCTGACACACAGCTTTGCAGAATAAAAAAGCTCTGACAAAGAGACAGGGTGTAATCCTATTCAGATTTCAAGGCTTCCCTGCTTGAAGATTTTTAATCTTTTAGTCTGCTAAATATCTACTATGCTTTGGAAATCAATCCACAATCTTAAGACCTGCCCTAGAGGTGCAGGTTTACAGGCTTGAGTTCCATGAGAAAAAGGCCTTAGGATGTTATCTATCACCATAAAGGCTGATCAAAAGTCTGAACATTGAAGTAATTAACAGCAAACTAAGTCTGGACACCAAAATGGTGTCCACCAAATATATTTCTTTGTTGTCTTCTGTAAAATGGATTGACAGCATTCCCCTATAGAGGAAAACAACTAAACATTTACATCTGCCAGGTTTACATGGATCTAGATTCAGATTTAGATTCTGGATTTAGGTAAAATTCAAAAATGTGTGTCAGAGTCGTTCCAAAAAATACAACTTTGCCCAGAAACAAAGTGACAGATCCACTTTCTCTATTCAAATCTGTCAAGATTTTAATTTCACTTGCACATTAAAAGGAGAAGCATAAATCCACATGCAGTGCCACATGAAACTACTGGGGAGAACATCTAAAGTTTTGGAATATGCAGATGATATCAAGATTTATTGCTCCTCAGCATCCAACTTCAAAGAAATAACGGGTACCCTTGGACACTGGTTAAGTTTAATACTGTGCTGGACTAGGGAGAATAAGACTGAGGTTCTTCTAATAAATAGGAATCTGGACTTGGGACAGAGGTTCAGTCTTATATGGATAGGATTGTTCTTCCCTTGAAACCATATGTCCACTGTCTGGGAGTGACAGTAGACTCCCTGGTTTTAAATCACTGGATTTGAAAGTAGTACCTGTTGCAGTGAGTGTATTGCATAATGATGGCTACTAGGCAGCTGAGATTCTTTCTGAGTTGCTTAGATTTGGCAAGTTAACAATGTTTAATTATTGGGTTCCTATCTCACTAACTTGACTGGGCGGCTAATACAGGTTAGAGCCGCAATATAAAAATAGATATCATGACAAACTAAAAAAACGTTCTTGAAAACGTTTCACTTCTCATCCAAGAAGCTTCTGCAGTTCTGAAGCTTCTTGGGTGAGAAGCAAAATATTTTCAAGAAAAAACTAGGAAAGTCCAGTTGCCTTTTGAAAAGCATCCTTGGGATGACCACAGCCTGGATGATTGAGAATCTCCATGGACATATACCAACAATGTGGGCTAAATTACTTTCCTGACCCCCATGCTTGGGGAATCAGTCAGATCCTCAAGCCTTTCGAAAAGGTAAATAGGATCAGAGCCATCCCCATCTCCAGCAGCATGGTGCTTCAGAAACAGCTATGGAAAAGGCACATTTCCTGGGTTCCATCAGATTAGCCGGATTCACATCATGCCCCACCTGCCTGAACAAATGGGTCTTCCAAAACTGACAGAGAGAGAAACAATGGAAGCCAGTTAATTCCTCAAATACCTCCCACCAACCCACCCCGGGCCAGGAAGGGCTTTAAAGGTAATAACCAGTACCTTAAATTGCCATGAAAGCCAATTGGGAGCCAGTGTAGCTCATGGAGCATATGGGCATAATGAAGTACACGTGCTATAATCTATTCAACGGTTGTCTCAAAGATGCTTTTTTCTTCAAAAGGCAACTGGGCTAGGTTTTTTCCCCTTGAGGATAGAAACATTTCACTTCTCATCCAAGAACCTTCATCAGTTCTGATGGTGTGGGAGATGGAAGGATAGGTACTGACAGTTGAGATTGAATGGTAGGGAATGGAATAATAGTTTCTGATAAAGTGATGGTGGCGGATGGAAAATTGTTTGGGGTTTTTTGCAGTTATGTGGTTGCTAGCATCCTCTGAGAGCTGTTGAGGTCACTTGGGGGTTTATCTGTGCCCTCAGGGTCACCACCTGAATCAGGGCGCAATTGGTTGTGGAATCTTCTTGGAGCAGCTGCAAGGGCTGTGTTGTAAACTGGAGATAACGTGGTTTCTTATTCCTCCCCCTCTCTTGAAGAACGCGTGTTCAATTATAACCCAGATGGATTATTTTACCCCTCTTTCAAACCAAAGGTCTTCTCTATCCAATATGTGGTTGCAACTATGAATGAGTACACCCTGACTTGATTATTATAATACAGTGCATTCTATACAGAATTTTTTTGGAAAAGCTTCTGGAAGTTACAGTTAGTGATAAACCCAAATCTATTAATTGCTACAAGCTAGAGGAAACATGCTATGCTTGTACTGAAATATCTGTTCTGGATGTCAGTTGCTTAGTAGACAAAATTTAACATTAAAGCCCTTAATGGTTTGGGTCATGACTCTAGGAGGACCTCCTCTGTTGTTAGAAACTTGTCCTGGAGTTATCTACAGAAGAGGCCCTTTTAAAGATACTCTTACTGTCAGAAGTTTGTTTATCTGCCACATAGAAGTTAGCGTCCTGCATCGCTTCCAAGCTATGGAATGAATTAGCAGAGAACTGCATTTGACCCCCACTCTTGATATCTCAAAAATCTGTAAAGATGCATTTCCTACGCCTATGCTTTTAAGTATTATTGTTACTTGATGTTATGTTTTAAATGTTTGAATAAGTTCCCTTTTTAAAATTCTGGAGTATCCATTTCAGCAAAAAGCTGTATTAAACAGGAATAAATTAAACGTGTCAGTAAATATCACCTGTGCTGAAAAACTGTGTTCAGAAGGCATAATCTACGAACAATGGGCTTGCTGAGTGAAAAAAGATTTGCAGTGAAATTTCTGGAGAGCACCAAATTATTTAATAGCTTTCCTTTTATAAGTGCAGCAATATGGGTATTTGTTTTGGCTTTACACATAGTAAAGGAAATGTAATGCTGATATTTTGGATTTCAACCAACTACTACTGGGAAATTCTGCAAAATTTTGTGAACTGTGGTTTAATTTAATCTTCACTATGAAAGCTTTATGTTTGATCTAGCACTACTTTTAGAGAGACTGTCTTGGTTGTGTCATCCAATAACATCTATCTCAGATGCCCTGATAGGAAATGAAAACAAGAAGAAATGTATAACTACCTAAAGAAGAAAGAAAAACTCTAAGTTTCACATCACAGAGCATTATGACTATAATTAAGCATAATTTATTGCTTAGGGTAAGAGATTACATTAACACCCAACAACTTATAAACATAAAAAATATCTGTATAACAGTGATAACATTGATTTACTTGGCTTAGCACTGATTTCAAGCCCCCTGCCAAATGATACATTCTAATTTCAGAAATGGACTATGGTTTTCTATCTGCTAAATAAAATCAGACAGAAGTGCCAAAAGGTTCGGATAAGGAAAAGTTATTTTTTTAACAATAGAAGACTGCACTCTAGATGCAGAACTCTTTATCTTCAATTGGACTATTATTGATATTTATTATTAAGTATACCGCTTTTTATTTAGATCATATTTCCCCCCCCCATTCCTCTAAATTCTAATTAGACGAGAAGCAAGCCACCTGCCAGACTGAATTCACTTACCAGACCATGTCCTTGAGTCTAGCTCAGATAAGAATGTTAAACCTGCCTTTCGCATGTTATGGCTATCTCACAGTATTAAAATATGGGTGTCCCCAGTAAGACAGAGCAGTGCTTTCTTTTGTTATCTTCTGTTAAGAAGGCAACTCTAAGAAGATTAATGTGGTATCTTCATAATTATGAAAGAAGGTATTCAGCTTATGATCAAAAGTAGAAAACTGTGCAAGCAGCCACCCCCAAGCTTCTCAAGGCCACTTCATCGTCCTTTTTTGAACACCTGCTGAACAGCTTGAATCCAAGATGCTTCTTTGTAACATTACATCTTTCCTATCAGGTGACAATGAATCCAGCACAGTCATAATTGGGAATGATGAGAAATGGAATCCAGGATGTCAAAAAGAAGTAAAAATATGTATCTCAGAAGACAAGTGATTTTAAAGGGGACAAATTTCCTAAATCCTCTATAATTTTTGCTCTCAGATCATGCCAGTATCTGAAATAGAATATTTTGTAGAACACCAAACTACCCCAATTTTTAAGAATCCATATTAGACATTCAAGCAACTAACAAAGGTGTTCTAAAAGTTTTGTTAACTAATTAATTAAATTAAATAATTAAAGATGACTTATTTATGCCTGAAGTACAGAATACACCAATTCTCCTCTAAATTAGATAGTTACCTATCAAATTCAAACCAAACTCCACCCCATTTTCCACTTCAGTGCTCCTATTACTTATTAACAGACTCATTTGTTGCCTTTTGATATTTTGTTATCCTTTGATGGATTCTATCTTTTAACCAAATAGTTCCAATACAGCATCTTAGCAAATATCCTATGTACTGTACTTTACTTGTTTTGCTGCAATTTCCACATGCCAAGTGTATTGCATGATTATTGCTGATCTTTAAGCAAGTCCCCCAGTTCTCGCATGGATAGGAACGGGACCAAATTAAGCTATTATCATAAATATCAAGAACCTCACAAAGAGTGAATGCTGAAACTACAATCTAAATTAGTCATTTGGGGGGAGACTTCTCTTTTTGCACTAAAACACCAACCTGGGAATTTAGGTGACTCTGAAATGAATCAGTTTTTTATCTGCAATTGGAATGTTTTTCACTAATAAAACAATCCATGCATTAAAACTCTAAAGAGGAGGAATTTAAGCCTTAGTACCAGCAGCTGCATAGTCTCCTCCTGCAACATTGCACAACAACCATATGTAAATAAGCTGAGTATATTTTTTCTGAAGAATGTGTAATGCATCAGAAGAATATAGGTCGAGTCCTCATTACTTGAAGGATGGAACAACAAATTGAAATATATATATCCAGATGCAGAGAAAACTCTTTTTAAAACTAGATAATAATAGCACAGCTCACCATATCTTACCTAACACTGCCATGACGGTCTTCATAAGTTTCATCGGAGTTTTCCTGCGGCTGATGGATCCACTAGTATGCGGAGACAAAACATTTGTTTTTCTCTGGACATACATGTAGATTCTTATGTATACAACAACCATGATGAAGAAAACTCCCAGATTGGAGACTGTCCAAAATATCAAATAACTCCTGCTATAAATAGGAGCTAGAGAAGAGCAGGTGGAAATGTCGCACAGGCAGTTCCAGCCCAATGTGGGCACCGCGCCCATGAAAATTGCTATGGCCCAGATCAACAAAATAAAAAATGTGACTCTCTTCTTTGTGAGATTACTGTGAACCCTCATCTTCACAATAGATACGTGCCGCTCAACAGCAATTACCAGTAAGTTGGCCAGAGAGGCTGTCAAACTTGTGTCCAAAAGTCCCTGGCGTAAAAACCATCTATTTACACTTAATGTTCTTGACACTGGGCCAGTATTGAACATCAAAAATACATAAGCGATACCTGCAAAAAAATCTGCAGCAGCGAGGTTGGCTAGCAAATAATAAAAGGGGTAGTGGAACTTCTTGTTTTTTACCACAGCAGCTATGACCAAAGAGTTTGAAAGGAAAATAAAGAAACAAAAAAAAGTGCCAAAGCATAAAACAATTACAAGAGTTGTCCCTGACCACTCGTCTGCCGTATCAGCATTACTCCTATTATAAAAGAAGTCCATGCGTTTATCATAGTGGCATTCATTCATCCTGGACTTGAGAATTGCATTCTAGAGGGGGGGAAAAGATAAGAAAAAAATGTAATTAGAATAAAGTTTTGCTTCCTTATCCTTTTACATTTGCTGTAACTATTACATTTTCACTGAAAAATGATATTCACATTAATACCATTAGATCAAAATTTCTAACAACTATATGTTGTCCAAAATATAGTTCTGTGTACATGCAACATAAGCTATAGAACTGGGATATTTTCTTCCACTTCTGCATTTTTCATTCAGGAATAAAACATTTTAATAAAATGTTTTATTCCTGTATATGATACAGCTATGATATATTTTGAGAATGCACGATAATACACATATTCTTTATTCAATATCTTCATGAACATGTACCATTAAATGAATTTAAGCACACATAGTGTTTACTGAAACCTTTTAAACACCATGATCACAAAACTTTCATATCTATCTCACAGAGATTACAATCCCTTGATCATAGATCACAAAACTGATTAGTTGTGGTTCTAAGATGAAACAAAGATGACATATTTTGCCAAGTTATAATGCAGCAACTTGGCTTCACTTATGGGCAACGTGTAACTGCAATCATTCTGTGCTCATGGTTTATGGTTTGGTGTTTGCACAATCCAAGCTATTCTGGGTTGTTCCTTTAAGTGTTTTACTGAACCAGATGTAGAACAAAGGGATGTTTTCAAAGGCATTTCAGTCTGTCCTAGCAATTGTTCAAAAGTCTACAATGACTGCACCTTCATGCTCCTGATTTAATTTTAAATTTCTCTTGATGGTTTTCCAATAGTTCCCAATACATCAACCATTTGTCTTTGTCTGCTGTTTCTCTTCTATTATTCGCTTCTTGAGCCAACATCCATAAAGATGTTTTCAGGCACAGCCTGGGTTTATATCTATTCCATATTCTCAATATGGAATGTCTAATAAAATTATTTTTGAAATCCATGTTAATTTTAACATTATCATATCATAAATATCCATGCTATCAAACCTCAGATTGTGACCTTTTAGCTCTAAAAGTCTCTTGTTTCTTAGCAACATCCATCCAGACAGAATAAATAACAAAATACAATTTCGAATTTGTTAAAAATTCTCTTTCCTTTTGCATCTTTAACGGTTTACATTTCATTAGTGGAGTTTTTTTTCCTTTGCCATATAATTTTGAATATATGTTTCTGACATTATTTAAATAGTATCATTGGTTGTCAAAACAGGTATTGTCTGAAAAAACATTCTCGGCAAAACAATCATTTTTATCACAGAAATTCTCCCCAATATTGTCTCTTTTAATTTCTCCCATCTTAACATATCTGTCTTTACATAATTATTTTGAAATAACATACAATTAATATTTGTCATAATACTTTTTCTTAATCTTAAAAAAACTTATATACATTAGTTCTATTTAATCTTATATTTTCATATTATTTGTTAACATCTTTGTCTTCTGATTGTTAATATGGTATTAAACCCTGCAGTGCAGCCTCATACTCTTAAGTTTCCCAGAATCTCAGTAGAAGAACGTCTTCAAATTAGAAAAGAACAGCACATAAAATCATGGACTTTCTTAGTATAGAGCAGGGGTGTCAAATTGGCGGCCCACAGGCCAGATGTTTCATGTGCAGGCCACACCCACCTGGCCCCGCAAAGGCAAAAAATATCACGATACATCACATGATGCAATTGAGTTTGACACCCATTTTATATAGTATTAAATGTCATAATTTAAAGATGGCTATTACAAATTTATTTATTTATTTATTTATTTTATTGAATTTCTATACCGCCCTACTCCCGAAGGACTCAGGGCGGTGCACAGCCATGAGATAAAACACATAAATATACAAAATTTAAGATCAAGTAAAATGAATTAAATAAATTTGGCTGAAATTAATACTGATTAAAAACCCATAATTTTAAAATACATTTAAAAATTTAAAATTTACAGTTTAAAGGGAGAAGAATTAGGCGAGGCCGGCTTGATGAAATAAAAGCGTCTTCAACTCGCGGCGGAAGGTGCGCAGATCCGGAATCCTCCGTATCTCTGGGGGGAGCTCATTCCAGATCGTCGGGGCCCCCACAGAGAAGGCTCTCCCCCTGGGGGCCGACAGCCGACATTGTTTGGCCGACGGCACCTGGAGGAGCCCCTCTCTGTGGGAGCGTACTGGTCGGTGGGAGGCTGTTGATGGTAGTAGGCGGTCCCGTAAGTAACCAGGTCCTAAGCCATGGAGCGCTTTAAAGGTGGTAACCAACACCTTGAAGCGCACCCGGAAGACCACCGGGAGCCAGTGCAGCTCGCGCAGGAGAGGTGTTACATGGGAGCTCCATGTTGCTCCCATAACCACCCGCGCGGCCGCACTCTGCGCCAGTTGGAGCCTCCGGGTGCACCTCAAGGGGAGCCCCATGTAGAGAGCGTTACAATAGTCCAGACGAGAGGTGACGAGGGCATGAGTGACTGTGCGTAACGAGTCCCGATCTAGAAAGGGACGCAACTGGCGAATCAGGCGAACCTGATGAAAAATCCTCCCGGTCACGGCCGTCAGGTGTTCTTCTAAAGACAGCCGTGAATCCAGGAGGACGCCCAAGTTGCGAGCCCTTTCCGTGGGGGCCAGTGATTCGCCCCCAATAGCCAGCGATGGCGTCAGCTGACTATATCGGGACGTCGGAAACCACAGCCACTCGGTCTTGGATGGGTTGAGTCTGAGCCCGTTTCTCCCCATCCAGATCCGTACGGCCTCCAGGCACTGGGACATCACTTCAAGGGCATCGTTGGGGTGGTTCGGGGTGGAGATGTACAGCTGGGTGTCGTCAGCGTACAGATGGTACTTCACCCCGAAACCACGGATGATCTCGCCCAGCGGCTTTACATAAATGTTGAACAGAAGGGGCGAGAGAACCGATCCCTGCGGCACCCCGCATATAAGGGGCCTCGGGGTCGATCTCTGCCCCCCTGTCAACACAGACTGCGACCGGTCAGAGAGAAAGGAGGAGAACCACCGTAAAACGGTGCCTCCCACCCCCAACCCCTCCAACCGGTGCAGCATGATACCATGGTCGATGGTATCAAAAGCCGCTGAGAGGTCTAACAGGACCAGGACAGAGGAACAACCCCTGTCCCGAGCCCTCCAGAGATCATCAACCAACGCGACCAATGCCGTTTCCGTGCTGTACCCAGGCCTGAAGCCCGACTGGAACGGATCTAGATACGCCGCTTCATCCAGGTACTGGGGTAGCTGTCGCGCAACCACACTCTCAACAACCTTCGCAACAAAGCAAAGGTTGGAGACTGGACGATAATTAGCCAATATTGCCGGGTCCAGGGATGGCTTCTTGAGGAGAGGCCTTACCACCGCCTCTTTCAGGGCGGCGGGAAAGACACCCTCACCCAACGAAGCATTTATAATCCCCTGGAGCCAGCCTCGCGTCACCTCCCGGGAAGCCAGCACTAACCAGGAGGGACACGGGTCCAACAAACATGTGGTCGCGTTCAATCTACCCAGAATCCTGTCCACGTCATCTGGGGTCACAGGATCAAACTCATCCCAGATAACAGTCTCAAGACCTGTCTCCGTCACCCTCGCTGGATCTATCCCGTCAGAGTCCAGACTTGCCCGAATCTGAGTGATTTTGTCATACAGATACTGAACAAAATCCTCGGCTCTTCCCTCCAAGGGGTCCTCCCGCGCTTCCTGATGGAGCAGGGAGCGGGTCACCCTAAACAGGGTGGCCGGGCGATTATCTGATGACGCAATAAGAGCAGCAAAATGGGTACATTTTGCTGCTTTTATCGCCACTAGGTAATTCCTAATATGGGATCTTACCAGTGTTCTGTCAGATTCAGAAAGACTGGCCTTCCAACAGCTCTCTAGGCGTCTTTTCCGGCGCTTCATCTCCCTCAGCTCCTCGGTGAACCAAGGAGCCAGGCGAGATCGGCGCCGGGTCAGAGGCCGCAAAGGCACAACTCGGTCCAGGGCTCCAGCAGCCGCCCTATCCCAGGCGGCCACTAGGTCCCCAGACGAGGCGTGAGCCAGAACCTCCGGGATTGGCCCAAGCTCCCTCTGGAACCTATCAGGTTCCATCAGGCGCCTGGGGCGGTACCATCTTACCGGTTCCGCCTCCCTGCAGCGGGGTGCCGCGGTTCGAAGGTCAAGGCGAAGGAGCGAGTGATCTGACCATGACAAGGGCTCGATGACTATATCCCCTATCTCAAGATCACTCAACCACTGTCCAGAGACAAAAACCAAGTCCAGTGTGTTTCCCCCAATGTGCGTAGGGCCATGAATTAGTTGGGTCAGGTCCATGGCCGTCATGGAAGCCATGAACTCTCGAGCCACCTCAGACGCCTCACCCACGGATGGCAGGTTGAAATCCCCCATGACCATAAGTCTGGGGGTATCAACCGCCACCGCGGCAATAACGTTGAGTAGCTCGGGCAGGGCTGCCGCCACGTGGCAGGGAGCCAGGTACGTGATCAGCAAACCCCTCTGAACCCCATGGCCCCACTTCACAAAGAGGGACTCACAACCAGCTGTCTGAGGTACAGTGGTCTCCCTCGGCCTAAGGCCTTCTCTAATAATAACCGCTACTCCCCCGCCCCTCCCCTGTGGCCTTGGCTGATGGAATGCGTGGAAACCTGGTGGGCACATTTCTACCAGAGGGACCCCTCCCTCTGGGCCCAACCAGGTCTCCGTAATACCCGCCAGGTCCGCTCCCCCCTTGTAAACAAGATCACAGATGAGGGGGGCTTTATTTACTACAGACCTGGCGTTGCACAACATCAGGCGAAGGCCCGGGCCCTGAAGGTCTGTACTACCTGGAGCACGGGTGGAGCTTTGGGGGCCGGAGCACTCTACCGCTTGAAGACAGCGGGCGCGTGCTCCCTTAACATGATATGGCCCCCTGCTCCCGCCATATCTACCTCTCCCACACACAGTACCGATGGTAGAAACACAATCTGGACCAGCTCGACCCCCTCCGGATTCCCCGCCACCCCCGCCGGACGTCCTGGCCAAGCCCGACTCTCCCCCTAGTGGGTTATCCCCCAAACCCACAACCCTAATTTCAATCCCACCCCCCTCCCCCCTCCCCAAACCCCTTAAAAGTTTAGACAAGGACAATTTTAAAAAACCCCGCAGCCCCCTCTTTGCGGCATGCCACCTCTCGGGACTCCAGAGCCCGTCATCGAGGTAGGCCCTCGATAGAATGGAGGGCCAAGCCTGCGAGAGGGGGGAGTCTCGCAGACCAAGAAGCTCCGCTGCTGAGGAAGCGGAGTTGAATTTTCCATTTGTATTGGTGGTAAGAGAAAGAAAAAAGGCTCACTATCTATAGGGATCTCATAGGACATTGGTCTCATAGGACAAAACTCTTCTTTAATAGTAGCTTAAATTTCATAGGAGAGACACATCCAGAATGGTAGGAAACCAAAACAGAATACTTCAGTGGAAATGACTAGTATTCCCTTAACTTTTTAGAAGATGACGTGTGGTAGGAAATGTTTCCTTTTATCCAATTGGTCAATCACATTCAAGCTGAAATTACAAAAAGCCAATTTTTTTTAGCCCAGCTAAAAGCACCTCCATGGTCCTTCAGTACAGAGCCGTTGATAAAACAATGAAGAGGGACTGGGAATAATGCCAAAAAGAAAAGCTCCAGTTCGTATTTCTTTTCTAAGGGAAAGCATTTGCAGAATATTACTGGAAATATTTGTAAATATAAAATGTACTTTCAAATGGTTAATTTTTTTTTTAGATGGATGGAATCTGCCCAAACTTCAAAAAGAAATTGTAAGAAATCATTTTTATTGTGCACGTTTGTGTGTTTTTTTTAAAAAAAAACTCTATACAGTATGCCCAGGGAATAATTAGGGTTGGGGTTAGGGTTCAGTTTTTAAGTACACACACACATAGACATCACTAAGAATGATAATTTAAAATGCACGTTCTGTGTGCTAATCAGAGTAAAATAGTCCTTTTCTACTCTCCTTGGCTTGTAATGAAGATATGATCAGAAAGACATATTTTACTTCAGAAACTTACATCCATAAAGGAAGTTGAATGAAATGTAATTCCACAAGTCTTAGATTTAAATAACGTAACAACCTGCATTTATAAAAATAATAGCTGAGTCTGAAGGTAACATCTTGAATAAGATATACTACAGCTTTGGGAAACAGTAGCAAATCTGTTACAATTAGTGCAAAGAAAATCACTTGAGTATAATAACACCAAACCACACCTATAAACCAAGAACTCTCCATTTTTCTACTTGATTGCTATAGCGTTACTCCTTCTTACCAGTCCAGTCCTGCCCTCTACTTGTTCCTGTCAACAATACATTGGCAAACACAGGAAGATTCAGGTTCCCTGTTAAGAAATCTTAGAATCTGAAGATTAAAGCTAAGCATATTTGTGCAGCCAATTACGTAAACAATAGAATATGGAATCCTTAAGGAACAAAACACAGATCCCCGGACTGAGCAACCTCTGTTACAAAGTTCTACCGAAGAAAAAGCAAAAATTGAGCAAATATAGAGAGGACTAAGGCCAAGAATTATGAAAATGCAATCTCAGCAATTTATTCTCTTTGAATTAACTTCCTTTTTGGCAATGTGTTCATTGAACACACAATTTTATATCAGTGAAGAAAGGGATTTCAGCTCATCATACGGTCTGTGATATTCCTCTTTCAAATGTAGCAATCTGATAAAATAATGAATATTTGATTATGGAATTATTTGATTATGGAATTCTCTGACATTGGTCATCATTCATTGAAAATTTCAGCCCTCTTCCCATTACCCAACTAGACCAGCACTCTGCTCATCTTTGTCTAGCACCACTTCATATTTGGATGTAAGAAATCATGGGTGATGGGATGTTGCTACAATTGAACCATTATCACTATTCATCTATGAGCTTGCATCTTGAAGCAAGCCACACAATCTTGAGTTTGTTATCAGTTTGAAAAATGTGGTTTTTTTTCTTTCTCTGAACTAATTCTGTACTAGTTAGGAGGTTAGGTTAGTATGACAAATTAGTTACTGAACAGCTATATTGATAAGTGCTGTGTTTTCTGAGGAAGAGTATGTGATGTATGGCTATTAACATCAGCAAAAACTTAACCAAACAGCTAGCTTGCTCTAGTGGTTAAGGCACCAGGCTAGAAACTGGAAGACAGTGAGTTCTAGTTCTGTCTTAGGCACAAAGTCAACTGGGTTATTTTGGGCCAGTCACTCTTTCCCAACCTAACTCACATCAGAGGTTTGTTGTTGTGGGGTAAATAGGAGGAGGAAAGTGTATTAGGTATGTTCGCCACTTTGACTTATTTTATTGTTGTTGTTATTGCAGGATTTAAAAAAATCTAAAACAAGTCAAGACTGACTTGAAGGGATATTTTTTTTAAAAAAAGCCTATTATACTGGAGACTATTAGCAATTATCCCACTTTATTTTCAGTCTTCCACATAATTCTGAAAAAAAATCATACAGGAGATTCTTCCCATCACAAAAACAGTTTGCTCACATTGTTATCCCCAAAGAATAAGAACAGGCTGCTTGTTCCATATAGACACAGTGTACTTGTCTTCCTCAAGCGGTGGCCTAGCAAAAGGTATAATAGAATTTCTGGTGAAGAGTGTGGGTTTTCTTCCCCCCCTTCTCCTTTAAAACCTCAAGTGCAGATGTTCAAAAAATCATCTCCACTTGAGGTTTTAAAGGAGAAGGAGGGGGAATCCCACACGTCATCTACTTCACAAAGCCTTGAACTGGTTAAAAATAACTGCACTTGATGGCTTGGGACAAATAAATCCCTCCTTGGATGCACAATGACACAAGGAGAGATCATCCTGTCTATTTGGCAAGCCACTACACAACTAAAATTTAGAGCAAGAGTATCTAACCTTGACAATTTTAAGACTTGTGAACTTCAACTCCCAGAATTCCCCAGCCAAGCCAAGCCCCGATTTAGAGAAAGTAAGGCACTTCTAAACACTGCCTAGATTAGTAGTGGCCATGAGAATCCAGGGAGCAACTTGTTTAAAGACCATCAATGAAATCATGTTTAAGAGTGACAATTGCAGTTGCAGTATATTTGGTGCCAGACGATGTAGACTAATAGGGATAAAAATGATTATTGCCCTTCTGAACACGTCCCTTGTGTGTTGTCACTCATGATTACTCGATGCCCCTTTTCAGACATGAGTATTAGGGAGTACACCCAAGCTTTGAAATCATGACATGGGCTGCACAGAAGCAACTCTGAAGATTAACAAATATGCATTTTCAATAAACTTTCAAAACAGCATGGATTAGCTTTTCCAACTTAACATTGTCCCTATTTAGAAGCATGGAGGGGATTTCTTGGAGTTTAATCTAATACTGATGGAAGCTATTTTTGTTTGTTTGTTTGTTTGTTTTTATTATTTTTTATTTATTTATTTCGTCAAGCATGTATTTTATGACAGATACAAGTGTAAACATAATTATAAATACATGAAAAGGATACGAATAAAAGAAAACATTAGGACAGGGACGGTAGGCACGCTGGTGCACTTATGCACGCCCCTTACAGACCTCTTAGGAATGGGGTGAGGTCTACAGTAGACAGTCTAAGGTTAAAGTTTTGGGGATTTGGGGAAGAAACCACAGAGTCAGGTAGTGCATTCCAGTTACTGAAGTCGTATTTTCTGCAGTCTACTTTGGATCGGTTTACCATGAGTTTGTATCTATTGTGTGCTCTTGTATTGTTTTGGTTGAAGCTGAAGTATCCATTGGCTGGTAGGACATTGTAGCAGATAATTTTATGCACTATGCTTAGGTCAGACTGAAGACGGCAAAGTTCTAAGTTGTCTAAGCCCAAAATTTCAAGTCTGGTGGCATAAGGTATTTTGTTGCGAGCAGAGGAGTGGAGGACTCTTCTTGTATCCCGCCTTTATTATTTATCATATATATATATATATATATATATATATATATATATATATATATATATATATAATTATTATATTATTATTATTATTATATATTATCCTTTATATATTATTATATATATTATTTATATATTATTATTATGTATCCTGCCTTTATTATTTTCACAAATAACTCAAGGCGGTGAACATATCCAATACAACTTCCTCCCCCTATTTTCCCCACAACAACAATCTTGTGGGATGGATTGTGCTGAGAGTGTGTGACTGGCCCAAAATGGCCTCATTGAGAAAAGCTAGCACCTACCGTCAAAAGGTTAACTCTAAACAAAGCAGTCGCTTGAGGTTATTGGAGAGAAGAGTATTGAGAAACAACTTTGTAAATGTGAAGTGTAAAAACAAACACTGTGATTAGGCTTTGATTATATTCTTGTTAAATTAATCTGGTTGCTTTATACACATAACCATGAATCATTAACTGCCCATTATGTAACATTATGCAGTGTAATTTGATTTGCAGAGAAAGGACTTGATACCAGATTTCCATCACCAAGTGCAGGTTTGCAAAACTAATGGCCTAGTATTTTGGCAGAGTAACATACATGCTTACTTAAGAATATTTCAGGAGCAAAAGGAAAACAAAGGCTTTCATGTAATAGAATTGGCAAGAGGGGTGTATTTCTGATTAGTATTGAAGATGATCTGATCAGATGATTTCTGATCATCTATATTTTATTGTAATATTTCTTAATGTTTATGAACATGTCAATTTATCCATTAATATATGGTAGGCATTTGAAATAATTTAGTTCATATGTAAAACCACAAATGAAAGGAAATTAGCAGTTACAAAGCATATGGCATTTAGGATTTCAGCATTTCTGATTCATTAATAAATCGTGCCTGGATTTGAACATCATGCAACATTTTTTTAACAATTACTCTTGAATAAGCCACAATTAGCTGAGTTCACAACCTGTATTAAGGCAAAAACTATAGTTTTCAAACCATAGAAGTTGCATTCGGATATCAGAGTAACACATCAGTAAAACAAAGCACATTATGCCTTATATGACTCCATCAATTATTTCACTCCATCCTAAAAGGAGGGAGATGGTAATTATCTCTTAAGAAAGCTTGGTGTGACCATACTGCTGATTTGACAGGCTAGGCTTGTCTGTAATAGACTATAATGACAGGGTAGAAATATTACTTGTGTACTGCCCATCTTGCTTTATGGCAGGATGTTTTCAGGATCTCTTGAAAGGACTGGTGTTGGAATCTCCCTGAAAGGACTGGTGTAGGAACCTCCATGCCCTAGGAGAGGGGTGTCAAACTGACAGCCCGTGGACTGGATGCATCATGTGCGGTCATGCCCACTCCAGCTCCGCAAATGGGAAAAAGTCATGAAATGTCACATAACGGCAACGTAATGTGACTAGTTTGACACCTGTGCCCTAAGAGAAAGTTCTAGGAAGGTTCAGGAATTCACACTCAACCGTGGTAAACAGGGGCTTGTCCCATATAATATCAGGACTCACCCATGCAAGCAGTCCTACACTACCTCTGGTCTTCATATCCGGAGTTCCCCGGTAATTTCATCCAAGTACCTTGACCAACTTTTCCTGATTATTCGCAATGAGCCTCTCTCTGAGATGCCTGGAGTTCCAGCAGAAGACAAGAATAAAACTGCTTGTGCCAAGGCTACACTGTGGGAATAAGAATGGTAAAGTGGTTCTTTGATCTTATGGTATAAACAAAGCATACCTATGTGGCTGTATTTATCTTACCCAAATCCTTTTCAGTGGGGAGGCACAGATTTACCTGAGGATAGCTACAAGATGTTTGGGCAACATACATCTGACATGTTTGACTGATAATATTTCTTAATTCATTCCTGTCTAGATACTGGACAATATCTAAGGAGGTAACCAGTCTTCTGAGATTACCTTTGATTCCTTTGGGTTTCTGATTTTGAGGAATTGCATAGGGTAATTGAACTCGCATAGAATGAGCTTGATTACCTGTGGGCTAAATCCATATTCAACCTGGCTTCTACAAGAGGCTAGGGTGAGGTGAATGACCGGATAAGGGAGGTATCAGTCACTTTGCAGAGGCTTATATGGGATCTTGCCAATTTGTTGTAGTCCGCCAGCAGCCTGTGGACCTGGCAACAGAGTCGGACAGTGAGGAGGCTGGGGAGGACAATGGGCCAGTCCTGGAGTCAAGGGAAGGCCCGGACGAGGGGTCTGCGTCGGAGACAGAGATGGGGCCAGGGCCACCTGGGAGCGATGCGCGGACTCTGGAGCCTCCAGAGGCGGACAACAGAGGCAGAGGAACAGGAGGAGCCTGTTCCTAGTGCACGCATGCGAAGAGATGCCAGAAGGCAAAAGCAGCTAAAGAAAAAAGGACAACTCGGGAGTAGGGCCAGAAGATGATTGGCCACTCCCATAAGGCTTAAAAGAGCAGCAACGAACCATTGGGTTATTTGTAGAAAAGCAACGTTGATTCCCGTGCTTCTTGTCAGCGTCTCTTGAACTTTGTGGGGGTTTTGCCAAGAAAAGCCTTTGGCAGGTTGCCAAAGACATCAAAGGTTGGTGATAAGGCCTACAGGCTGGTTATTAAGAATTTTGTTTTGGACTAGGCTGAAAATGAATTAATTCTCAGCTGTTTTAATAAAAAAAGTTTGTTGAGGACTGAATTGTGTTTGGTAATCACTACTTGGGCCTTGGTCACAACACAATTCAAACAACTATTGCTCACACTCAAATGTTTTCTTCCGAAGAAAGTTTTTTGAGACAGCTTCCATAGAGCACTCTAGGAGAAACTTGTTCTAAATAAGCAAGTTGAGGTTGTGACTAGGCAGGGCCTTTTTCTAGTTTCTTCTGCTGCACCTATTGTGGTCCTACTTGAAGGCTGGTTTTGATGACAGTTACCCATGGCTACACTACTGTAATGTGCTCTCAATCATACTGCCTTCAGAGATACAGTACTTCAAAGCCACAAATGATACAGAATGTAGCAACCAGCATTCTGGCAAAGTTGCCAGAAACATGAAACTCTGGCATTGTGAGCACTGCATTTATGCAATCGTATATTAAATCTAGTATCATCACATTCTTTTTTTTTTAATGTCCTTTGTTGGTATAAGTCACCCACCACAACAAAACATTATATAATACAACTGAGTTCAGTTGGACTTGAAAAGACAAGAATGTACTGTGGAAAACTACCTCTTTTAAGATAATTATGGAACATGTTACAGTGCAATCTATATATATCAACTTGAACTTAAACTAGCACTGAATTGTGTTTCATACCCCCTAAGAAGTACCATATGTATATATTTCCAGACTCAGTCAACTAATCTGAGAAACAGTTAAGAATTTTCTTTTAAAATGTAGTTAATCTAATAATATTAGAAGACTTGAATTAGGTAGGGCATATTAACATTCTATTTAAAGAAAAGAAAGATGGGAATGGAATTGAAAGGAATGCAACTTTTTTTAAATGCAACTTTTTTTTAAATTAGACATTTAAAAGGTTTAATAAATGAACAGAAGAATTCTAGAAGCATCATCAATTCATTGAAAAATATGGCCAAAGAACAAGTAATTGTCAATATCTGATGGGTTCTTGACTGACATGCCAATCCCTACACAATTTTATACCACATCTCTATAGATACTAAACATATTTTACTGTATATTTAGTCTAAGGAAGATATACTTAAACCAGATATTCAAATGTGTTAGAATTCCAGCTGCCAATGATTGTTAACCAAGCTACAAAAAGAATTTTAGCCAAAAAAAATCCACAACAAAACCATCAACGGTTGGCAGCACCTTCTTTCAGTGATGATCTAACCATGAAAAACAAATATAGAAAGAAGCCACATTTTAAAAAGTGTTGTGCAATCCTGTATGATATTATAGGCCACTTTACACTACAGTATATTCTTCCAGTTAAGGTTATTACTTTAAACGTTCTGAAACTTGTTAAAGGCAGACACCCAGTACATCTCTAGTTACCACAAATTTAGGCTATAGAGTCTTTCGTAATTTAAGATCTTCTGAAATTATGGTTTAGGAAGTCTATACATGGAGTCTAAACTAAAAAGGTCATGGCTAAGCTTTCATTTAGAGATTCCCAGAGTAGGGCTCTAAAGGAAGACTTGGCAATTCAGTCTATAATGTGGAAATAATCTCTTGGGATATCACAAAGCCTTATCCATGATACATCATTTTTCTACAAATGCTGCTTACCACGGAGGAATATTCCGTTTCCATTCATTGCTATCAAATCCATGTGGCTAGTGCATATAAAACAATATGATCAATTCAATTATTTCTTTGTATTTCCAAATATGCTTCATTTTTAATTTTTCTAATTGTTATAGTAAACACAGATTTTTTTTTCCTGCACTCAAGGAAGGATAAATAACAAGAGCCAAGAAAGATATTCCGACTTGACAAATAGCATTTGATATTTGGATCCTCCCAAAGAAATAAGTAACTACCATGTACATAGCAACTGAGATTATTTGCATTGGTCCTAAAGTAAAATATTATCTTCCTATAATATTCAGGCAACTCACATCTGTTGGAAGGAACATAGAAGTAGTCCTTGTTTAGAGACCACATTTGGGACCAGCAACTCAGTCATTAAGTAAAGTGGTCACTATGTGAAACCATGACTGTGCTTGTGATCTTACTTAAGCTTTCCTTTGCTTACAGGCCTGCAAAAATCATAAGTGTGAAAATTGTAAAGTACTTTTTTAATCACCACTGTAACCATGAACATTTGTCAAAACAGAAGTCACTAAATGAGGACTACCTGTATTTCTAAAAAAATTGGCTCATATTCACAGTAATATAGTTCCATTCAGTTTTTAATTTCTTTTGGCTTTTTGCATGGTCAACAGAAAAAAAGGATTTTTAAAAACAGTCACACTTCTCTTCATATGTTGAATAATATTGGTCCATATACTGTGTCTGAAATCTTAAAGACTAGCTGATAGATATATATTTTCCAGCTGTGTATCCCTAAAATGTATTGATTGGAAAGCTCATGAATATGTGATTTTATGTGAACAATAGACATGTGTTTTACTGAGTACAATTCTTGATTCACTTTAAAGAAACTAAATCAGGAAACTAATTGTATTTTACTAAATCTACGTTGCTGGAATCTGATTTCATATATATGTGGGACAGTATTCAAAGCTGAATTAACAATGTCAACATGCACTGTTTATATTCTTGAGCCGGAGAAGATCCAAGCAATTTTTGATTTTAGAGAGCTATAAAGAGGCACCCTCAAGGTTCTTAAAATGTCTTGATTACAGTGGGCTGAAAATAAAATAAGAGTCCAAACTAGGCAAATCTAGGATTTGCATCCTACTACAAGGTATATTTTTGTTACAGTTTCCGGTGTTCTTCCAAAACTCAAAGAAAGCAAAGTTAAAAATGCCCAAGATGCTATCAATAGCCAGCAAGCCGTAAACAATATATTTTTTTCATTTCATGCTTTGTATTGAATACAAAAAACTGAGAGAGATAGCATGATCAGAATATTGTTCACTTTACCTCCAAAGGCACTTGGGAATATAATATCTGGCACAGAATGGAAAGATAGAACATTCTTTGTTTGTTTTCTGGTATACAGTATTCTCGTTCAACACAGAATGATTTTTTTCCCCAGAAAAAAAAGTCAAAATCTGTACATTGGTGCAAAATAACAGTCCAATCATTCAGCTATAGCACACATAAAGTCCCTTTCAAACAGATAAACAGATAATTTACTTCCATTTTTATATGCATATAAATGCAACCGGATGATTGTCTGATTGCAGCGGACAGTAAAAATAATCCATATTTTAGAAGTCGTTTACCTTCTAGCATTGAAAAATAACATGTTGCTATGCAAAATATTACTACATATTTATCTTTAAAGAATTATCTTTAAATAATCTTTTTTAAAAATTTTAACTGTTTAACCTGTAAAATGCCTATTTTAAATGAAATAAACGTATTATTTACTTAATCTATCACCTCCTTCTAAATAGTGTGATTTAAATGATGCTTGTGGGAACAGCATTTTCTCTATCCTGGATATTCTGGTGCATATCAGAGTCAAAATACATATCCCTAGTTACACTTGAAAAAAAAATGAATCGGTTAGGCAGCAGAAGGGACACACAAGGATCTATTCCTGTGTATAAATGGAAAAATTTCTGCCTTCTTCAAGGAGAGAGATGGAAGTCATGTAAATGAGGACATGACATAATGTAAGACCTGTATCTCTCAATTCTGAGAACTTAAGGGGAAGATAAGTGCATGTACCATTCTGATAGATTCTCATTTACGGTCTCTTCCTCAGTACAATAGTTTACTCACCAAGCACCTTTATCTCAAGTATGCTATAGTCTACAACCTCGGCTTACCACCTTTTGTTTAGCCACTGTTCAAAGTTACAACAGTACTGAAAAAATTTACAATGGGTCCTTGCACTTATGACCACTGCAGCATCCCCAAAATCACGTGATCAAAATTCTGACACTTGTATTTACATACAAATGTGTAGGCATGTATTTACAATGGTTATAACATTCCCTGATCATGTATTCACCATTTGCAGCCTTCCCAGGCAGATTCCAACAAGTGAAGTCAATGGGGGAAGACCGATTCACTTCATGAATGTATGATTCCCTTAATAACTATAGTGATTCGCTTAACAACAGTGCAAAAAGTCCTAAAATTGGGCATGGTTCGTTGAACAACCACTATTCTAGTTGCAATTGTGTTCATCAATCGAGGATTACCTGTACAAGACGGCAAACTATTGGGGCAAGAAGACAATTTTATGTTTGTGTATGTGGGTTCCAATCATTCCAAAATTCATCTTAATGTAATAGCTTTATAAATACCTACCTACACATACACACCAAAAAGATTAGACTATACCCTTTGAAGAATTTCAAATATTCAAATATTTTCATCATATTCCAGCAAACAAGTTGGAGTGGGGTAAGGAAATTTTGGGTGGAGAGCTAATTTCATATTTAAAAGTATACAGTCAGAATTTAAGTAACATGTGAATGTGAAAATATTTCCCAAATTCATATTCAGGTCCATCCGGAGTTGTGATAGTTAGGTTGCATCTAAGACAGTCCTTAAGGGAACTGTTGAGATGAAAGAACCAGCAATCAATTATTGTTCTACTACCTTTTTGAAACAGTCTTCACCAAATACCGGTACTTGCATGTACATTAGGGACAACTCAAGAAACATATTCAAATCTTAGCATTAAACACTTGCGTGTATCTGTGTTGAAGTCCCGGCTATCTTATTTAATAACCGGAAACTTATTGTTACCACACACTTTAATAGCATTTTATCTCTGTGATGCAATTCTATTTCATGCATAATTTGCCCTCTAAAAGCTATTTGTCTACCAGACTTGGTGACTCTGATTTATAAGCTATGCCTTCTATTGACCGCGACCTTTCAATAAACAGTAAATAGAACCTATTATTCTGAATTAGTTAGCACCCTTTAAAAAAAAGCCATTCACTTGTGTCTCAATCTCAAATGGATACAGATGTTAATCAGTACAATAGCTTAGCTCTGTTTTTTGTAACTGACTGAAACACTCATCCTATGAAAATTCATTCTGAAAAGAATGGTGGCACTCCTTTTGTTATCAGGGAGATCCATCCTTTACATCTTATCTAAAATAAATGAAAAGCTCTAGCTCACTTGCAGACTGTATAAATCTCACAAATTTATGGCTGAATCTCGATTTAAAACAAATCATCTTTCTGGCTATCTAATCACTGTTGCAAACTCTTAACTCACTTTTAATATAAGGCAGGAACATTTTCATGGCTATACAATGTTACCTGCCAGGATTAGAAGCATTATTTCAAATACTGTTCTTACCTTTGAGTAATCACATTTTGTCATCCCACCCCCCACATCAGTGCTTACTTCAAGACTGCCCAATTTTGTGTATGACCAAAGTACCAAGGAACAAAAGGAGACTGGGACAAGACAAAAGAATATACCAGTACACGTCCCCAAAAAGCAGCAGTCAAATTTATTTATTTTTTAAAAAACTCTGCTTTTTCATAAATAGAAAAGAAAAAGAAACACTTCAAATGCATTCTCCAAACAGCTGAGCAAATAAAATGAAGTTAAGAGTTTACTCTACTCTATTTGATTCATGCACAGTTCACAAAATGAGCAAACCAGCAATTCAATGGGAAGTGGAATGTGAATTAGGATTAACCTTTCCTGCAGGTGATTAACACTCAACTAGGAACTACAAAATCCAAATATTGGGCTTTGGGAGGCAGAATTTGAATCTGTCACAGCTACAATAGGCAATTAATATGATATTGGCATCAACATTCCAGTGATTGACTCTTACTTGAAAATTACAGACTATATCAAATACATTTTGAAAATTACACACTATATCAAATACATTTTTAAAAACCTTCATAATTAAGGTTTTCACTTTTATTTTACAGATGAAACACAGAGGATAGCTCTGTCCAGGGGAGCTCATTTCCTAGTGACTTCACGAACATGAGTATGTATGTGTGCATGTGCAATTTTTATTATAAGAATATTTATGAAGTAAAGAAAAGAAAGAAAAGAAAAAACAAAGAAAAAGTCAAAAGTGCAAAAAGAAAGAATGAAAAGTAACTTCCAATTTTGTTTTCAGCAATGATAAGTAGAAATACAGACTTACTTCTTACTCTGTGTTAGAACCCCCCCCCCTTTATCTATTATCCATTTTTTTTCTAATCATTGAAACTGTAAATCATAAGTTCATTTTTTTTTCTGTTTCACCCAAAAGAACCCATAAGGGGAAAATGTCAATGTGATTTTCTTGGTAAGAGTACAACTATTTTTTGCCATTTTCTTCTTCTAGATTCCCCCCCCCCCCTTTCCAACCTAGTTTACAATCCTGGGATTTCCTGGTATCCCATCCAAGTATTAATCACATCCAGCCCTGTTTAGCGAAAGCTAAGAACCGTAAAGAGTCCCAAATATATTGTTTCCTCTGCTTCATTGTGCTGGGTCTGAGTGGGGAGCTTGGAAGAGCCAACACTGTTAATCTGCCCCAGATATAAGCATGAATTGCTTCCAAAATATTCCCCAAGAGAAAACTGAACCAGCCACCTCATTCAACCTTTCATCTGGGCAAAGTACTCTAGAGAGCTGGCCATGAACAGTGGATCCACCTCACCTGCGGTCTCTTTTGATGGATACAGAGATGAGTTTAGGACCAACTGTACACCCAAAGACTGCACTTCCATGACACACTAAACTGCCAAAACCATGCATTTTTAACTGATGTCCTTTGGAAACCCAGCCAATATGGAGAAATGGCTTTCTGAACAAACCTTTACCAAATATGAAAACACAGCCATTAGGAGAAGGAAAAAGAAATTTAGGCAGGCTAATCCCAGATTCTTTTTCTCTGGGAAGTCCAGGTAATAAAAGGTTGCTGCAACTTCTATTTCTTTTGGGGTTACCTCCTCCAGCAATACTCTACTCACTTTCTGCCCGCACTGGCTGGTACATATCTATTTGCCCAGCTATGCCATCCAGAGAGAGAGAGAGAGAGAAGGAGGGGGCAGAAAACAAGGCTACATCTTTGAAGTCCACCTAAACCAGTGGTTCTCAACCTATGGGTTGGGATCCCTTTGGGGGTCGAATGACCCTTTCACAGGGGTCGCCTAAGACCATCGGAAAACAAATATTTTCAATGGTTTTAGGAATAATTTTATTGTTGGGGGTCACCACAACATGAGGAACTGTATTAAAGGGTCGCAGCATAAGGAAGGTTGAGACCCACTGACCTAGACCTTCACAGGAACAGCACCTGCTCCTCCTTTGCGATCTCCGCTCAGGGACCTTGAGGAATGGAGGCCCCGACATTCCTCTTGTCTTTCGCCCTCCAATTTAGGAAGGCTGTGTTCGCGCAAGACCCAGACCCTGGGTAAAATCCGAACCCTCTTAAATCAGAAGGTCGTGCGAACGCAGCCAACGTCTAATTCAAGTTTTATAACTCAGCGCGGATTCGCCTCCCTGCACGACGAGAGAGGCTCAAAAGAGGGAAGTCGGAGCCAACAGTAAAGCGCACACCTAAAATCGCACACCGTCCGCGTTTGGCAAAGACGCCGTTGGAAAAATTCGGCTCAGGCGTGTCCCAGTGCCGGGACCTTGTCCCCATCCAGCCCCTTCTGGGTTTGTGGCAGGCAGACTCACAGGGCGCCAGCCAGCCACTCACTCACTCACTCATTCACTCACCGCGCTCAGATGCCTGGCATCTGCCCGCTCCACTCCGGCGATGCGTCCCCAACCCGGACCGCAGGCAGCCCAAAGCCGGCGGCCAAGGCAACGCCACCAGCTAAATCAGCGGCGGGGCGGGGGCGGGACCCTCCGGCGCCGGGGGCGGGGCGTGTTCTCCTTTGCGGAACCGGGGGTGCCTTCCCTTGGTAATCCCTGCCGCCCGCCTCTCGCCTCCTTCCGATTGCCTCCCCTGGACGAAGAGCGCTTTTCTTCCCTTCCTTTAAAGTCAGCGCGCTGCTTAAATTGGGGCGGGTGGCTGGGATTCAATATTGCATTATTCCTGTTCCGGGCGGGACAAGCCAAGACAGGGAGACGGAACCCGGTGGCGGCGCTTGGCTGCGTTTCAAAGGCGCTCGCCGTTCGGGGTTCCCTCTCGCTTGTCCTCCGGGGTTACACAGAGTTCGAGGATAGCAGCTGTAGAGAGATAGTAGCCTCTCCCTCCCTCTTATTTGCCATAGTTTGTCCCGTTCTAGAACTTCCTCGTATTAACACGGAACATAAAGACTCTACTCCCGGGCTGGCTGGGTAATCATTGCAATAAAAGTGTATGGAATTCGTTATCGGCTCCAAACCCCAAACGTCACATAATCAGTCGGTGCAAGGCAGGCTGATGCCGGAACAAATTAGATCTGGCGAATACCTCAGTCATTCCAGATATAAACCATAATAGGTAATATGACCGCGTTAAATGGAGGGCGATAATTTACAGGCAATTTACGGTAGTCTTAGAGCAACTGTATACTGGAAATAAAAATTTAGACTACCTGGCTCAAGGGATAAATCTTCCACATGTTCCTGACACGCACGCTCTCAGTAGTAATATGGGGTGAGGGTGCCCTTAAAACCTTCTTTTTCCAGCAAGCCGGGCTGGCCTATCACTTTTTAAAATGTTTTTAATTGTCTGTTATTGTTTTTAATCATGGGGCCAAATTTATATATATCTTTTTAATTGTATTTTAATGTTTGTAGTTTATGCTTTTACTTGGCTGTTCACCGCCCTGAGTCCTCAGGGAGAAGGGCGGTATACAAATTTAAAAATAAATAAATATAATTCTGCCCCACCTGAAAGAGTACACATTTCCCACCCATTGATTCAGTTTAGGTCATCAGAAAGCTAATTATATTATTCTTTTAAAAGACCCTTAAACGTTCAATTCCAAATAGACTGATCCTTTTTCATCTTGGTGCCATACAAAAGTATTAGCAATATGAAATTCCCAGTAAAATTGGAGATTCTAGTCCCCATACAACTGAAAATTCAAGATTTGGGGAAGGCGGGAGTGTTTTAAAAAATGGGTTGTGAGAATACATCTTTGAACTACGGTAAATATATTCTTGTTCCTAATTCCTCAAATCTATTCTGGTGTTGCTTTTAAAAACGATGACTTTCTGTTTTCTTTATTTTGAATAAGAGTTTAGAATAACCTGCTTTAGAATTTAAGGCAATACATTTTATTATCTATATGCGCTTAGACAATGGGCCTTTTCCCATTACTGAGTTATTTCTCTCCACTCATCCCTGAAATTGGCAAAAAACATGCCACATCAGATCTGCTGCCCACTTTGTTGACAGGGCAGTAGGCTGCCTTTATTGAATCTGTTTTGACTCATTGCCAAATGATTCTGTCTTGATTCTGCACATGTAGGGAGAGATAAACAAAGCAATTAATCAATACCTCTGATCTTACCTGCTTCCCACTGTTGAGTATTGTCCACCATGCAGAAAAACATTTGTCACAGCACACTACTGTTGAAAGAAGAGTGGGTCTGGCTATGGGACTCTATCATTTCTAGGCTGTTTCTTTTGCACCAAGGGTGTCAAAATCGATTTCATTGAGGGCTGCATCAGGCTTGTGTGTGACCTCAGGGAGCTGTGGTGGGCGTGGCCATGTTGGGCATGGCCAGCTTGATGTCACTTGTGTCAGGGGTGCCTGTGGTGGCGCAAGCACTCTGACAGCAAAAACGGCCTCCCGATCTCCGTTTTTGGCTGCAATGGCCTCCTGCAACCCCCTGCCAGCAAAAACGGAGCTCGGGAGGGCCACGCGGGCCTTGAGTTTGACACCCCTGTTTTGCACCTTTCTTATTACTTTATTCTGTTAAAATTTGAGCCAAATAAAGTTTGTAGAAACTTTATTGCAACCATAAAGGAAGCAGTCTCACAAACAGCACTTTAATTGTTTAAATTCTTTTGTTTAATTGCTTAATTCTTTTCCCTTCCTTTCTGCCTTTGGGAGATGTTTGTATAGTAACATGGTGAGGTGCATGCAATTAAAGCCCCAGACTCAGCAAATACTCCTAAACATTTTTATTTTCTTTCTGATTTTTGTTTTTTCTCATTCATCTGATTCCTTCTTTCCCTCCTTCCTTCCTCCCTCTCCCCCCAATCAAATAAGCCACTTTTGTTTACTAATTCAATTTCTCTTCCACTTTTGGAGAAATTTTAGTCTAGACTCCTATTGTTTAGACTCCTATAGATATTCAATCAGTGAAGAGAAACGTGTGTTCATTCTTAGAACAACAGGTGGGTAGACATATTGATATTTTCTTGCATTATGAAACAGCTCTTAGTATCTATCAATCAGTTTCTTGGCATAAATAGATTTTTTGACACCTTCTTCTCTCTTTTTTTTACCACCATAAACCAAAAAGTTGACAACAACACACTTAGCAGCATAGCACACAATCAATTTTATTTTCATCAGCAACCAGGAAGTTACATAAAGCACAGAATGGTTCTCAGTTTTCTTTTCTTTGTTAAGATCAACAATAAAAAAAAAAAGGATTTACAGTAAAAGATTAATTTCTGGCTGTTGCACAATAAAGCTAAAATATTTCTTTTGTCAATAAGCAACACATAGGAGTAAAGTCTCTGACATCACTTTTCAAAAATTAATCCAGAGACCGTTGGGGGGGAAACTTGTAAAACAGTTGGCCTGCTAGATTCACATCCTGGGTTTTTAAAGAAATATTTTAGTCCATTGGCAGGTGTTAGACACTTAGATATGCTACAAGGTCTTGTCCCCAACCAGACTAGAAGACACTGTAAATACTGAAAAACAAGACTGCAGGATTTCACAGGAGAAAGATCCTCTCTGGTCCATGTTTTTTTTTTTTACATTAATTTAGATTAAAAATCCCATTTCACTGGGACTTCTCTAAATCCTTTCATCTTTTGTTTAAAGAGCTGGGTATATGATTAAGCAAATGTGGTTACTGCCTTCACATCCACTTTGAACAAAGTGGAGCAACAGCTGAACTAAACCAGAACCAATTGTAGGCGTCCCTATGAGGCAGGGGAATGGGGCATACATTGTGATGCCAGACCTGTTCTTCATGTACTCGTGTGTAATATGGTGGTGCAAGTGTTAAAGAGCAGAGCTTGCAATCATGATGTCACAATGCACATTTTGTCATTATTGTGGTTAGGAACAAAGGCTGACGGAACCATCCAAATAAATATTGCATTCTGGAAGTGTAGCTTTGTGCCCAGTATCTGAGATCTTGACCTAAATTTACTAACTTATTATCAGCAAATTAACCTTGATACCCCATATTTAGGACTATTTATAGTACTGTAAATTACTTGTATCTTTTCTTTTATGTACTCTGAGAGCGTATGCACCAAGACAACTTCCTTGTGTGTCCAATCATACTTGGCCAATAAAGAATTCTATTCTATTCTATTCTATTCTATTCTATTCTATTCTATTCTATTCTATTCTATTCTATTCTATTCTATTCTATTCTATTCTATTGTGTGTAAGACACTGTATTTTTTTTGCCTATGTCAATTGTACATTTATTCATTGGACAAGTAACAGGTTAACCCTGACCAGGATACTGCTTTTCTACTTACATGTTTTACGATGTTTTTTTTTAATCCAAAATAGGAAGTACAACAAGGTTGCTTCATGGTTCTATGACTAAGGTATAGTACAACAATATAGTATAGTATAGTACAACAAGGTTGCTTCATGGCCCAATGAGTAAGGTAACATGAATGCTATCTTTACTGTAATTTGTATTGCTGATAAATGTTCACTCTTTCACGACTCTAAATAGTCCCAGCTGTTTTTGAGTCAATGTTAATTTTTATGAGGGGAACCTAGTACTAATCATCCAATCAGTAAATGAGTTAGCAAATATCTTTTGGGTGACTCTGTTAACGAACACACTGTAAAATTGTAGGAGGAGGGTTTTATTTTTGTTTCCAACTCTAATGTCATGCCAGGCTTAAGTTCAATTCAGCAGCCGAGCCTGAAGATTGCCTGACTCACTGAAAATCCAGTCCTTTCCAATTAACATCAGTTTACAAAAAGACCTCCTGTTTTCATTTTCTTTCTTCTCTAACTTAGCCCCCTCCACATCCAGTCCTAATACGATTCTCCCAGGTCCGCGGGAAGATACTTTACATCTCAGAGTTGGAAATACAGAAAATGCTCTGGGACGGGGCATTTAGAATCAGATGGAGATTATTCTATTCCATTTTATTTTTTATTTCCTGGGACCATACTAGAATGTGATTCTGCTGCCAGATTTAGTCAGGGTCAAAGTTGCACTGGCCTTAGATGACTTTATATTCTACTCATAAAAACATCGCTATTCCTTAAGAGTATCAAAATAAACTTTACAATTAAATGACCTCAGAAGAGGGTAACATTTATCTGAGACTCTTTCATTTATATACATAATAGAAAGTCAGAAATATGCAGAAATTGAAATCCGTGATGTGTAAATAGAAACACGAACATGAATTTATCACTCTACCCCCTAAAAGAACCATCAAGTTATAGATAACAGATGTGGATATTCATATGGATATCAGTTATACTTCTGAAAATCTAGAATCTGTGTTGAACATCAAATCCAGAGAACAATTTCTCTGCCAAATCTTGGAAGTTGTAGAACACAACTTGCCTATTACCTTTTATGCCAACAAATGTCTTTCCAGTTACTATGATGGAGAGGCTGAGAAAACCTTGGTGATTGCCAAGAATTGTTCAGCATTCCAGATATAATGAAATTGCCTCTGAGACCATAAGTTAAAATTTAAAAACAGAGAGATGCCAGATGTACACTGCTGGATCAGCTGAATGTATGAATACAGGCTTCATGGTGAAATATTTGGTTTAATTTTTAATCTAGGTACTTTTTAAAAAAAATGTCTGCAAAAAGCAAAAGATAGGTTGGGATGTACAGTAATTGAGAGGTTTGATTCTTGATTTGGAAGGGATCAGCAAATTAGTTACACTAGAGAAATTAGTTACCCTAATCAGTAACATGATTTCAAAACAGTAATATAATTTTTGTTAATGGGGGGGATTCAAATCAGTTCAGATGCTCCAGACAAATATTCTTAACACAGAATCCCTTCCACCCCATAATTTGTTTTATTGTGTTTTTAAAGCGTAAGTGATATGTCATATTATTTTACTACCATGCAGTGGTGGGTTGCCCCCGGTTTGGACCGCTTCTATAAAACCGGTAGTAAAACCGGTAGGAGGTTCCACCCACTCACCCCAATGTCATCGTGCGCGCATGAGCAAAGCAAGTGCATGGCCCCGTTGTGAACCGGTAGTAAAGGTAAGTAGAACCCACCCCTGCTACCATGGTATTTACACAGTGTTGACCAATTTTGACCTTCTGATTTTTTTAGTTGTGAGGGACACATAACTCTAGCAGAATACCAGCATCTAGTTTGAACTTGCAAAGATGAAGTCAGGAAAGCTAAGGCTCAGAATGAACTAAGACTTGCAACAAATTTCAAAAATAGTAATAGAAAGTTTCTTTTAGCATGTAAAAAGAAAAAAAGGCAAGGAAATGGTTGGGAGAAGAGCTGCTTGATTCATTCTTTGTACTGGAAAAAAAATAGCCTGACCTATCAAAAGCAGTATCATATAGGGGTTTGGAATATAAATCAAAATAGTCAAGAAAAGGTAAGGCAAGATCTATCCACTCTAGACAAGTTCAAATCACCAGGACCAGATGGATTACATCCCAGAGTTCTGAAGGAGCTGGCAGATGTGATCTCAGAGCAACTGAACCATATATTTCAAAGATTGTGGAGAACTGGGGAACTACCAAAGGATTGGGAAAGAGCTGGTGTGGTTCCCATCTTCAAAAAGTGGGGGGGAGGGAATGAATCCAGGAAACTACAGAGCAATCAGCCTGACATCAATACCTTGGAAGATCCTGGAAAAGATAATTAGTCAACGGATCTGCAGACACTTAGAAATAAGCAAAGTTCTTTCTAGAAACCAACATGGATTTGTCAAAATAGATGTCAGACAAACCTTATTGCATTCTTTGACAAAGTGACTAAATTAGTAGACCAGCAAAATGTTGTGGACATAGTATACTTGGATTTCAGTAAGGCATTCGACAAAGTAGACCACAACCTACTTCTTGATAAGATAGAAAAATGTGAGATAGACAGAATCACCACCAGGTGGATTCATAACTGGCTGACTAACAGGACATAATGTGTAGTCCTCGATACAATAATGTATCTACATAGAGGGAAGCATGCAATGAGGGCTCCAAGATTCTGTCTTAGGCCCAGTACTCTTCAACACCTTCATAAATTATTTAGATGAGAGGATAGAAGGGGAACTCATCAAATTTACAGACAACACAAAGCTGGAGACAACACTTTAGAAGGTACAGAAAGATCTTGACAGACTTGAACACTGGATCCTAGCCAACAAAATGCAAAAAAGCAGAGGGATAGTAGAGGGATAGTATCAAGATTAACAGAAGGATAGTATCAAGATTATGTGAAGTGTTAGTACCACTTTATACTGCTTTGGTAAGACCACATTTGGAATACTTTGTCTAGTTTTAGTCACCATAATTAAAAAAGATGTTGAGATTCTAGAAAGAGTGCAGAGAAGAGCAACAAAGATGATTAGGGAGCTGGAGACTAAAACACAGAATGAACAGTTGCAGGAATTGGGTATGTCTAGTCAAATGAAGGCAAGGACAAGGGTGACATGATAGCAGTCTTGCAATTTTTGAGGAGTTGTCACAAAGAAGAGGGGGTCAATGTATTCCCCAATGTTCCTGAGGATAGGACAAGAAGCAGTAGGTTCCACTTACCTTCACTACCGGTTCGGAACTGTGAGCATGCACATGTGTGTGCTTGCTTCGTTCGTGGCACTTCTGCACATGTGCAGAACCTTCTGCACATGCGCAGAGCGTCCATGATGATCTCCAGGTGGATGGGCGGAGCTTCCCGCTGCCGCCACTACTAGTTCGCCTGAACCGGGGCGAACCAGTAGAAACCCACCACCGACAAGAAGTAATGGAAATTATCGAGGAGAGATGCAACCTAAAACTAAGAAGAAATTTCCTGACAGTGAGAACATGTAATCAGTGGGATGGCTTGGCTCCAGAAATTGTGGGTGCTCCAACGCTGGACGTTTTTAAGAAGAGATTGGATAGCCATTTGTCTGGAGTGGTATAAGGTCTCCTGCTTGAGCAGGGGTTGAACGAAGTCCTCCAAGGTCTTTTCCAGCTCTGTTATTCTTTTATTGTACGTGTTGATCTGTAGAAACTAATTGGTGGTTTTCAAGATAACAGTGAAGAACAAGCAGATCTCCCAAGTCTTAAGTCAGTCTAATTTTATTACAGTATATTCATCTCGTGTGTGTATTAAAAAGGAGAGAGGATGGTTCACAGCTTAAAAACTCTGTGCAATTCACTGGTATTCATATTAATTCGGAAATCAAATTCATATGACTGCAAGGAAATAAAATTAATAAATAAATAAGCAAGTTAATAATGCCATCTTTCATTGTTTTCTTTATTAATATCTCAATATACCAAATTTGCTTTTAAGCAATACCATTTCAGTCATTTAAACTCATCCTTTCTCCCCCATTAAACTGTATATCCTGACATATGTTGCTTAAAAGCAGTGCAAATGCAAACCACTTTGCTTTTAGCAAAAACTCGGTCTTAGATAATTAACTTTTCTAATGGACACTTCAAACAAGCAAATAATGATAGAGTGCACCAAGACATGTCTATGGGGCGTGACATTTCTTGCTGAATTTGTTTTTTTTATCATTATTTTAAAAACATATATGTTAAAATAAATATACTGCTCAAAAAAATAAAAGGAACACAAGCAGAAGACATCCGAGATCTGAATGAATGAAATAGCCTTATTAAATACTTTGTTCTTTACATACAGTAGTTTATACACTGTTCAAACAACTAAAGGGAACACAAAACTACTGTATGTAACGAACAAAGTATTTAATAAGGCTATTTCATTCATTCAGATCTCGGATGTCTTCTGCTTATGTTCCCTTTATTTTTTTGAGCAGTGTATATATTCTACTTTTTCTCTGAAAGCTCCAAGCAAAATATAGTATTCTGTGTACAATTTCATCTATACAATAACCCTGTGAGATAGACAGGGCTAAGCAATAGCAATGAAATCCTTTAGAGAGCATCTAATGGCCAAATGTGGTTTTAGGATCTCCAGCCTTAATGCAGAATTTACCCATTACATAATACTGTTTGATTCTTTTCTTTTTACATTTAGTTAAGGTTCCTCTGGCGCTCCCAAATTCTGCAGCACACTTGAGAAATCTGATGGAAATATAAAAGCTGAGAAAGATGGAAACCTTGACTATTAAATAATTGGAAACGCCATATTGAGTTGCACACTGTATATATAACATAAGTTGTTATAATTGTTTCTATGGTTATAAAAGCATCAAAAGTCATTTTATTATGGCATATTATACATGCAAGAAATAACATGATTTGTTTGTTTTTAAATTGACTGGAAGCATCCAATGTGCCAGGGTTATATGTTTTTCAGTGTTACTGGTCTCCTTCCCAATTCACAAAGGAGCAACTTTACTCCCACAGTAGAGATTTTAAACCTGTTGTTGGTATCCCATGACATTTAATAAAACACTGAATTCTCAGCAGAAATCCAGGAGCCACTTTTCATACATGCAAGATGCTAAAGTTTTAAATCAATAAAATAATGTCTGATTAAAGATTGGAGAACAAAGTGGAAAATACTACAGAGTGCAACCACTTGGCAATATTAGTTGGATTGTCTATAAAACAGGCTGATATCTTTGGGGGATAATTGCAGCAATGGAAGCAATCGAGCAAAATACTAGTTTTCTATTGCCTATGAATATGCAAGATAATTGATCAGCTATATCACACATGATCAATAATGTATTATTGGAACCAAGACATTGAAATTCCTATATCTGGAGATTTAACTAGTAAATCTCTTTTGGTTAATGTCTTAGAACTGAAGGTAGGTTTTTTTTCTTCCTTTGTCAATAGGTTAATCCAGCTCATTCATTATTTGCTTTCTGCATTTAATAAAATACTTTTTAATTAAAACAGATGAATACTAAAAAGGAAAATATTTAAGCAAATATGAAAACATGGGACATAGAACAGCTTACTACTGTACTTTCAGTTATGCCACCACATTTTATATAATAGACTATTCATTAGATTTATAACATGAATGTGATGTAGCATGGCTTTAATTATCCAAAACCATGGGAATGACATCATCAGAATAATACAGTAACTCATCTTTTACAGCATATGTATAGTTTTAGGCTCCTTAAAACTCGGGACATATATATTCTTGATTTATATTCTATGCCAAAGGTCTAATTTAAGAAAAGAATCAGAAATATATCTCACAAATTATTATTTTTTTATGTTCCACCATATTTAGAGTATGAGACTTGATTTTATGCTATGAATGCTGTCAGAAACAAGAACTGTATATTTCTGCAGATGTGGAAAGACTGTAGTTACCACTTTTTTTTTCCCCTAAATGGAGTAGGTTCTTTTCCATCATATGTCTTTCTAAAGGATGGCCTAAGTATCTGCAACAAAGTGTTACTGAACAACACTCTTAATATCAATTTACTAGCTGTACACCAGCCAGAGTATAGAAAAACTCAAAATAGATAGTTCAAGATTGGAAGATGTGGAGATAGAATCGCCAAGAGTTGAGTCCGACTTGACTAAACGGATACCATTATCATTATCATTACTAGTTGTATTTCTGGTAGTTTTAGTTTTGGCAGCCTGCTCCCAGAATCATAAAATTGTGGACTTGGAAAGTGCTAAAAGGATCATCTAGTCCAACCCTTTGCAATGCAGGAAAACTAAACTATCCTCACAAGACACCTCTCCAGCCTCTTCTTAAAAACCTTGACACAATTGCAGGTATAACAGCTTTTCAGTAAGAATGTCATATGGAACCTGTCAAAAGCTTGGTGAACATGGCAGGGGAAGGATCAGGATCTGGTTCAGACCGGATCACCTGATCCGGTAACTATGGCAGCGAGTGGTTCAGAGAACCAGTAGCAAAAATCCCTGCCCCCCCGTCATGTCCAGCTGAGCCGCACAATCATCAGAGGCTTTTTTTTTTTTTTACTTTTAAAAGCATTTTTTCTACAATCTCTTTGGCCAAAAAATGCTTTTAAAAGTAAAAAAAAAAGCCGAAGAGGTTGTAGGGAAAAAAAATGCCTTTAAAAGCCTCTGATGATCCCAGCTGAGTTGCCTGATCGTCAGAGGGTTTTAAAAGCATTTTTTTCTGCAACCTCTTAAGGTTGTAGAAAAAATGCTTTTAAAAGTAAAAAAAAAAAAAAAAGTTGGCCATGCCCACCCAGTCATATTACCCTCCACCAAGTCATGCCCACAGAACCGGTAGTAACAAATTTTACATTTCACCACTGGGAAGAATACTGTAAAATCTCCATTCCCTCCCCAATCCAGGGGAAGGTTACTGCAAAATCCCCATTTCTTCCCTATCAGCTGGGACTTGGGAGGCAGTGAATAGATGGTGGCGGGGCCAGTCAGAATTTTTACTACCGGTTCTCCAAACTACTCAAAATTTCCACTACCAGTTCTCCAGAACTAGTCAGAACCTGCTGAAACCCACCTCTGATTTGAATACATACATTGTGCTCCCATTGTGTAAATGTAATGTTCATGATATTGGATGTATATTTTTATTTGCTATAACAATTTTCCTTGGAATCATTTACAAGTTTGAGTTAAGAGTTCATTCCTAGAGGTATCTAGGAATGGACTGGGCAAATCCTTCATCCAGAGGTATTTGAGAAAGAATGATTAAACAGTCATAGCCAGTCCGATGTCCCTAGAGCAGGGCTGTCAAACTCCCGGCCCATGGGCCAGATGCATTACGCACTGGCCACGCCCACACCTGGTTTAGCAAAGGGGAAAAAAGTCTTGGTACGCCACTAGCATGGGCTAGGGAGTACAGGATTTGAAGTTTTACACCAGTTGTTTTTAAATACCAATTACTTTTCAGTATTTGCTACAAATTTCTATAGCAAATATTATAAATATGTATTATATAAATATTAAGGACCGAATAGAGTACGTATTTTGGATTTGTGTGTGTATATGGCAAGTCTTTAGTTTTAAATCCTAACATTTGATCTGCTCAGAATCTGTCTTGCAAATTTATATTTACATTTTACTTATTCAAATCAGTATCACATGTCAGATTCAGTTCTAAGCTACAGTAATTTTTACAAGCCTGAACAATCACAATAAACAAGCATGTATAGTTTCATCTTAATTTTCATTTGGCAAATTAAACTTTTGTTTTTGTTTCAGGCAAATTACATATTTTCCAGGTACAGCTGTAAGTTTATCCTCTCATCCGTTACGAATGGAAAACATTTGCTACCAAGCTGGTAGCAAGAGTTCTCAGCTGATACAAACAAGGAAAGCAAGTTTGTATATACCCAAAGCACATACTTTTTAATGCATGTAACACAGCCATGGCTCAGGATTGTATCCAAAACAGTGTAAGTGGTTTTTACACTATGTTAAAGCCATTTTGGATATCATTTATTAACGCTGGCAGTTTAACAAGAATCTGCTTTTTTCCCCCAACCAAACCTGCTGTTGTAAATGTTTAGCATGCTATTAATCTCTGTTGTGCAACCACTCCAATTATCCCCATGGTATTAGCTATAAACAGAGGAATCCCCAAATATAGTCTTACCAGATGTTGGACTAATTTGTTTTAACAAACTTTGTTTTAAGATTTTATGGAGGCTTCATTTTGTTTTTCCTCAGTACTATTAACTTAAAACCTAAAATATTCGTTAAGTGGAATAAAACAGCTCTGCTGTGTGCTTAAAACTACAATCCCATACATTCTAACCAAGGAGGTAAATTTAACTGATTTGTTATTTCTTTCCAGGTAAACAACTATGGATTCATAATAGAAGTGTGGTATGTGCCAATCTTATCATCTTCGACACACTGCTGCCAAGTCTTTTCTTAGGGATTCTAATATGAAAAAGAATATCCATTGAACAAACTTCCTCTTTTTAAAACTCATTTCAGAGATTCCAGATTCAATTTAAAAGTAAATACAACTAGAATTGCTGAAAGCATCATTTCATTTCAATTTCATTTCAAATCTTTATTGTCAGTGTACAACATATGTACAATGAGATTGGTTGAGCTCCCTCAGTGCACCCCCTCCAACAAAATACAACTCTCAGTGAAGACATAACATGCAGTGCCAGATTTTACACTTGCATGGTGAAAATATATACGGTATTATTTCCTATATTAACTAGTTACAGCCAGATGTACATAGGTTTATAGGAATGCAAGATTCCTACCCCCAATTTTATGTGGATAAATCTAATTCTTTTCAGACACTAGTGCTCAGTTTCAGTTCAATCAAATGTAAGCAGAATGCAAATGCAATAGCAATGTCATAGAACAGGGGTGTCAAACTTGCGTCGTCACGAAGTCATCATGCTTGGTGCCTTAATCAGTAGGCCAAAGTAGCTCTTTTATTCAATAATGCAACACATTCTCAGCACTCATAACATTTTCTTTGTATATAATGAAGTTATAGTTTAAGTTAGAGTTTAAGGGAGACTGCTCACTGCTGACCTAAAAAATTAAGAGTAGTAGGGTTGAAGGGATTTTATGTTTCCTTGTCATTAAGTTTCCTTATTAATACATATATCCCATATCTTAAATGAACCAAATAATAGAACATAGCATTTCCACCTACTCATTGGCTTGCAAATTTGAAGGTAATGGGGGGAAATGAAGAATTTGGTTTGTTAGTACAGGGAATTAAAGGTATTGAATGGTTCTGGTGACCATGTGGGAAGATGAGAAAATGTCCACAAACTATAACAAATCATCAATGTAAATTGAGATAAATTGAGAGTGTATGGATGATGGTTTTCCTGAAGAACTGTCTGATAGGAATTAAGATCATACAAAGTGCTCTTCTGTGTTAGGTCAAAGGCTATGTTAGTCAGACCACTATAAAAAAGGAATAGAGGACAATGAAGTCAGAGCTGATTTCAAAGCCATGTTTTGCGAACACTATGAAGAAGGAATTAATTACCTGTTAGAACATGAATCAAATAAATTGTGGTAGCTCTAACTAAAAATAAAAATCTTAGCGACATGGCTTGAATCAATAATTGCCTTAAGTGGACCAGAAAGTCTTATTTTCAAAAGTCTTATTCTAACCAAACATTGTCTCAAAAAACCCACATTAGATTTTTTCTTTCTCCTTCTCTTCCCCCCCCCCTTCAAGGCAGTGATGCACAGCAATAAAAACAGAAGTAGATGCACAGATTCATGAAAAGGAGAATGATAAAGCAGATAGTTTGATCTAAAGAAGAAAAAACAAATACTTGCAACTTCTCATAATTAAAATCAAAAATTAAACGTAATTTTATCTTTGTTGATAGCACACTCCCATCAAACTATGAAGGAAAATAGGTATTAGATCGCATAAAAACTAACAGATAAAAACGTTCAAAATTTACACTGCTCTTCTTTAAATAAATTTAGAGTAACTGTTCTGGTATTAACTTTATCAGATAGTTCCATTGAAATATAGACACAAGTAATTTAAGCTGTTTTGAAATGTGGCATTACTCTGATATTAGCTCGGATGACAAGAAGTGTGCATGAACTGACAATAATGTATTTTACTTTATTGTAAAATAAATGTTTTTAATCTTGTAACATTAAAAAAAGAATCGCAAGGATATCAGGTGAAAAGTGTAGAAACTAGGTAACCCAGTAAGATGATTTTGGTGCCAAGAACAAAGCATTTGGAATAGACAAATTTATTATTTGGTTACTTAAAAAGTCCAAAAACCTTTGTTTGCTTAATACTGTACTGTACTGCTCATAATCCAATGTAGTAACAACAAAAGCAATTTGGAAATGTCATCTGAAGCATGGGGATCTACCAATTCATGAGACATCACACCTATGTCATTAAGAAACAGAGATAACTATAGAAATGCTGACAAAAAAAGAAGCTTCTTTTTTTCTGGAAACTATGGGGATGTGTTGATTTCTTCTAATTCTAGGTACTTCCCCTGAGTTTCTCTCTGAAAACCACAATTTCCGTTGCTGATATTAAACCATTTTCTTTGCAGACTGTCCTTTCTTAACTTCCCAGACATTTCTCTGCAATCTTGACATGTTGAGCCTAAAGGTAGCTGAATATTCCATTAAAATAATAAATATATTTTACTTTAGGTTGAATACTTAAAAGTTAGGCATGTTGACACTGAGAACACAGCAATGGTTGGAATTATATATAAAATGACATTTTATATATAAAATATGTGTGTGTGTACCATATTTTTTGGAGTATAAGATGCACTTTTTTCCCTCCTAAGAGGCTGAAAATTTGGGTGCGTCTTAATACTCTGAATATAGCTTTTTTGAAGCTTTTTTTCAGCTCTAACGAAGCGCTAGCAAGTGAAGTGATCTACCTGCTTTGCCTGCTCCCTCCGACTCTCAGCTGTGCTTTTTTTCAGTGAAGTGATCTTCCGTGCTTTGCCTGCTCCTTCCGATTCTCAGCTGTGAAGTTTTTCAGCCCTAACAAAGCAAGTGAAGCACTTTGCCTGCTCCCTCTGACTCTCAGCTGTGAAGTTTTTTTTTCCGCTAGCGAGTGAAGCAATCTCCGTGGTTTGCCTGCTTTTCTCATTGCTTCTCTCTCCAAAGATCAGTTGTGCTTTAGAAGCTGTTTTTTATTTCCCAAGCAGGGGATAAAAAACCAGCAAACTAATGTGCTGAAGCTGACCAGACTAAGGACACTAGCCAGATGAATACCTGGTAGGCAATTTTTTTTTTTACCTATTTTCCTCCCCAAAAACCAAGCTGCGTCTAAACTCCGAAAAATACGATATGTATGTGTGTGTATGTGTATGTGTGAAATTAAGGTAATATACCTTTGACCACTCATTCTTTGTTTTAGCTTCTGATATACCATTTAACATAATTTAATCACTTTAGTCATCATTTAGAAGAACTGTGTCTATTCTTCATTAGAGATGCCTTTGCATATTTTCATTGTTTTCTGGTGACTTATCTCCAATTTGTTTCCTATTTCAACACATTTTAAATTATATCAAAAACTCAGTCTTGATTCATTGGTCCCTCCGCTTTTGTTCATGGAAACAACAAAAGGTAAGAAAATAAAGTAGCTTTCAGACTGATCTACTTAGGCACTTCAAGAAGCTTTTAAGAATGGACAGGAAATCAATAGAATAACCTTCTTCCACCTCCGTTGTTCTGTAGCATAGATAGGCTGCTTGATATTCAGGAAGTAGCCTACAGCCATCAGAATATTAGTCATTATTAATCTGGTTTTCCATTAATTTGTCTAGCCCATCAAAATATATGACCATCACCACAATAGAGGGCAGCAAATTCCGTAATTTAAATATGCACTGAATCCACCATTACAGATTAATGCTGCCTATATACAACATTTCCTGGAGTGGAAAACTATTTAGAATTTTGTAAGTGTTCTGAAGTGTTAGTGAGCTTCAGTAAATGTCAGCGGAAACTCTGTGTACAATCTTGGCCATTTTCTTGATTTACAAACTGTTGTTGTGTTATGCATCTATATAAACTGCAGCTGCACAGAAAGCAGTGGCTATTGATAGCATATGTGGACAATTGTCTTTTCAAAGTCTATGGAAAAACAATAATAGTAGTAGGTGATAGGTACACTATTGGAAGATCTGAAGGACCAGTTTAGGGAAAAATCTTCATGGAGAAAATGTATCTATATCATTGTTAATAATCAACACCAACTTGGTGGTAGGTAATGAATCAATTGGTGGTAGAGGTCACAACAGCTCAACATTAATATTACATAATGAGAGAATCTCATTAGAAAATTTCTGGTCTCTTCTCCTCCAATCCACCATATTCCTTTTGTCCCAAAAATTCCCTCCCTTGGAGTAATTTTGACAAATACAGGAAAAGAGAAGCAAATAAAAGAAAACATTCATAACAAAAAACAGTTATTCTTCCTTTCTCTCTCCACAAAGATCCTGGCCAACTTCATTCACTAACTGGGATTTCTGATTGGTTTATATTGGCAATTTCTTTTCTGATACAAAAACAGATAACCATTTCGCCAGTTATGCTGTAGGCATATATACTGGCCAGCCAAAATTCTTATTTGGCCATGAATATATAGAAAATGACAGCAGTTGGCTCGAATTCTTTCACGGGTACTTCAACATGAGCCATGACTAGTTAAAGTTCTCAAATTGTCATAATTTGCGGAGTAAACTGTAGCTGTATCAAATCCTATGCATTAGCATATTATGCTTCAGTTTCTGTAGCACAAGGACGTCAAACCTGCGTTGTCACGGCGGCGTCATGTGATATATCGCAACTTTCCCCCTTTTGCTAAACTGGGTGTGGGTGTGGCCAGTGTGACATATCTGGGCCGTGGGCCGCGAGTTTGACAGCCCTGCTCTAGCTGTTTGGCCAACCCTATGGTGTTTTTACTCGAGCAAACTTTCAGAAACTCCTTTGAGTTTAAAGGTACACAGAACTGCAGCATCAGATTTCAATGGTTAATGGAGGGAATTATGGGCATTCAAAACAAATAAAACCAGCACTAACTAATACTGAGGTTTTAGGAAGAAAAATGCTTACATAAACAAATGAGCATTCAACATCTGGCAATTTCAAGTCATCCTAATGAACCCCAAACCAGAACAATATAGATAGCTGAGCGTTACAATACTGAACAAATAATGTTCTGAGAAAAAACTCACAGTACTCCATTGTAAATATCCAACATATCCAAAAAAGAGCTATAATCACCAAGAATTACAATATTGTATTCAAGAAGCAGGTCTCATTTAAATACTTTAATATAAAAATATTTAGAAAGCAAGTTACAATTGAAAAGTGTGTAACTTTTCCTCTTTAAGATCAGCTATTGCAATCAATTATAAACTGTTCATCCAACACCTTTACTACAAATTTTTAGCTTCCGGTTGTTGACTGCAGAAAAACTGCTACTTCTTTTTCCTTGAACTACATTAAAGTCATGAATTTGTGGAAATGACTTGCACACACAGTGTTTCCAATAAATTCAAGATGACCAGCTTTCCAGCAGTTTGTTGACAATTTGGGCCATGCCAACTATCTTTAATTAATAAGTATAAGGTTATCATCGCTTTTTCGCCTGTAGAAAGAAGGAATAGTTCATTATTTTAGATCAGCAAAAAATAAAAAATGTTGGAAGGAGGTATGAGTGGACCAATCAAAATATTAGCACTAGTGATTTGTAGATTTCCATCCCTCTGCAAAATAATAACTGGCCTTTATATGCCCTTCCTTGCCAGCTTTATCCCTCTTCTCAGCTGCATACTTCCATCCCGTGTCTTAACAAAGTAATTCGAGAAGAAAAGCCCAAACTTTGTGATTTTATCTAAATTATTTAGAGAACACAGCAAATAATGAAAAGCCTCTCCTACGCCTTCAATTGAAATAGCAGATATTCCATAAGTTGTTTATCTTCAAGTAGATCATATCTATGACCCAAAAATAGTTGGCTAACTCAAGTACTAAAAGTCACATAAATTGCAATAATAAAATATTATTGAATAGGAAACAAGTTACTGACGAAGCTTTTACAGGAATGGATTGGGAGAGCCATCTGTCCTAGTTGTTTTAATCTATATTCCTACAATCAGCGATTAGACTTGTCCCATGTCTAATTCTATTACGTGAAATCTTGTTTATTTCATCATCATTATCTAGTCGTTTTCGTACATGCTCATACCCTGTCCTCAGAGTGTTTATAAAAGACACACTTGTTTTCCTTCTGTAAAGTTATTACAATAAAAATCTTTTTTTCCCAGAGTAAAGAACTTGCAAACTTATATTTTGCTTTGTTTTCTGTTTCAGTCACTTGATACCATAAAATGTCTGCTAATTACAGATATCTTTGAAGTCTACACCACCCTATTTTTGTCTTTCCTTGCTTTGCTTTTTCTACAACTCTCCACACCAATGGTTTCATTCTCATCCATTTCAGCGTACTATCTCTTATGACCCATTTTCTTAAGCCAACTTTTTCCTGGCTAGTTTTCTATAGTCCTGCTCTTCTCTTCAACATCATAAAGGCTTGCTGACTTCAGCATTATGATTTTTTCAACAGGCCAGCTTGTTTCTTCTTTGAATCCTCACTATGGTCACAAAAACACTTTTCTTGTCATAACTGGATTGCATCTATTTGCATTATTCCCAATGTAATGACAGATTCTACATATAATCAGGAGCTGCAGTACAGGTTTTATGCAAGTATTGTTCATACTACTTATGCTTATACCTAAAATTTCATTCAAGATGATATGAGGCTGCTCTCCTTGTTATACTGACCATGACTATGAATGAACTTGAAAATGCAGTTTTTGCTTACTGAATGGTTTGAAATAATTGTGTGTAGAATTGTTTATTCAGACTCAGGCAGAATCTAGGTTTTATTGATATATATATATATATATATATATAATACAAAAAAGTATTTGAAAAGATTCTTGAGTCTTGAAAATGCAATTTTCTTAAAATGCTGTTTGACATATATCTTAATTTTAAAAATTTGGGAACGTAATGGTGATGTTTATAGAATTTACAGACCAACAATGCAATTCCCATCTCAGAATATAATTAAGATCCTGTGCTCTCACTGCTAAACCACGATGTGTTTTTTTGTTATTGACTTCGTGCATTTTGAAAATCTATCCACTATTATTTAGTTTTATGGGAACCAGGGTGCTAACCATGTTTTTAAAAAAATTCTCTATTAACATTATACACAAACCCAGTTATGAGAAAGCTGTTACCTCTTTTTAACTGGCTTCAGATGCCTGTCAATAAACTTATTAAGTAAAGATAAATAATAAACTTCATCACAGAAAATAATTTGTTGCAGAATTAGAACAAACTTTCAATGTTTTTATTTATTAATTAATTTGGAAAAAAATACAATCAATGATATAAAATTGTTTTATGCCATAATGGAAGCAAACCTAACTGCTCCTAAGAACAGAATTCTTCCTCAGGAAAGAATTATGATGACCCCTTCATTTTCTAAATTTCAAGTCATTTTTCAAATGATAAATACAAAAGGGGAAAGAGGGCTTAAAAGTTCTATTGATATTTCTAGCTGTTTTTCATCAGAGAGTCCATAACAAGGAAACTTAAGTATATAGTGTACAGGAAAAATACATAATGGAATCAGTGGAATAAAATACTGACCTCATACAGCAACAGAGTTTCATGGATGTCCGCTGTCCTGGGCCATAATTTTCATTGTTGGATTCTTTTAGAAATTCATGAAGATCTGTAACTGGGACCCCAGTTTGTTGGCATTTCTGAAATAGGAGTGTACAGGAAAATCTCTTAGGAAACAGTTTTACTCACACTAACCTACACTGCCTGGACTTCCCATTTCTTCACCTATTGTGGGAAAGGGGCATGATTTGTGAGAAGAGCTATCATTTGAGCAGAAATCTGCAGCCTTAAATATATTGGAAGGTTGAAATCTAATGATATTTAAGCTGCTCACGAAGAGAGAAAAGTGCTTTTTGGTACATCTTATCTTCTTACCTAATTCTGTTAGAGTACTTCATCTATTACTTAATGAAACCACAAATATCCTTTCACTTCCTTGGTAAGTATCATTCAATTTGCTTTCCGAGTTAGATTGTTCATCCTGAAAGTGGTACTACAGTGAGACAGTTAACTTTCTTACTGTTGTATAAGGATGACTTCTGCTTTTCCCGACCTCTTCCAGTTTACTCTTCTACCCACTCCAGAGAAGCAACTATAGATTTGGCAATAATTTCAAAATTGAAAAATAAGAAATCTTAGGAAAAGGTTTTTAGCTTTCTAGTATATGATTAACAGGCACACTGTCTGTCCACAGAGCCGGAAAGGTTGGAGACCGTTGGTTTAAAAAGCTACTGTATCCAATGAGTTTCTATGAATTTTCATGCTCACACGTAACGTTTTATGTCTGAATGTTCCTGTAAATGAGCCAGGGGTGAGCTGCTGGGGGTTCGCAGGGGTTCGGGAGAATCTCTAGCTAAGATTCTGTGCATTTCGGAGAACCCCCACATCCCACTCCTGGCTGGCCCCGCCCGCCCCGCTCTCCCAGGAGTACCCAGGTGGCCCGTTTTGAATGCAGGTAAGTGCAGGGCACGCAGAGGCTTGGGGAGAGCAAAAACCAGGCCTACCAGAAGTTCAGGAAGGCCGGAAACGGTCCGCTTCCGGCCTCCAGAGCCTGGGGAGGCTGCTTTTGCCCTCCTGGAGGCTCGAAGAAAGCCTCCTGAGCCCAGGGAGGGCAAAAACGCCCCCTCTGCTGTGGTGCAGGAGGCCGACTAGGCCACGCCCACCACCATGATCACACCCACCCAGCAACCGGGCAGAGAACCCCTTGCTAAAATTTTTGAAGCCCACCCCTGAAGTGAGCTCCAGACCACCTTCAAGAAATAGTACTTAACACAGTATATTTTACCTTGATGGTGTCATAGGCATCTGTGATGAGGGCAATAAAGAGGCTGAGTATCATATATATGAAGAGGCTAATGAAGGAATACAGGTATAATCGACTGAATAGCCAGACTATGGTACTCTTCTGCTGGATCTGAGCAAACGTAGCAAACATGTCATCGCCATTGACTAAAGAAAAGAGACATTCTGCTACCGTGTTCATATCTTCAAACTAGAAGTAGAGAGCACAGAACATAACCGACATCAGAAACAGCTATTGTGGCATTTCAGAGTAGTTTTAGTCCAATCTTCTTAAAATAAACAGGTTACAACTCATTATTAAAACTCAGCATATTACTAAACCTGGATTGAACAAAGACAACAAAATATCTGCAGGAAAAAAAATGTACATTTCAAAGAGTGAGTGCAGGATTCACATTTCACATAGAGCATATTGTTCCAAATTGTATAAATGTGCTACAGTATTCTGCATAGTTTTTTTTTAGCAAATTAAACACAAATCATAATTCTAAAAGCTGCTTTCCGTGCTAAGTGTCAATATAGTATTAATACTCTTTAGGTAACAGATTTCACTGAACGCACCATTAAGGATTGTCAACCTTTTGGTGAATAGAAATTCCATATGATATGTGGAAGAGATGGAAGTTTGGGGCCATAAAGTAAAATGGATAGGGCTGTCCTGCACTCAGAGAACAGCATTTTCCAGAGTGGTGCTTAAAAGTTTGGGAATTTGTTGTACTGAATTTTCAATATTTCTGCCTAAATATGACATAAAATATGCTCTGTTCTTCACATGTCCAAAAGCTAGAAAAACAGAAACTGATCAGCAGTCTAAACATTAATTTTTATTTATTTATTTATTGAGGAAATGAGCCAAAGATACATATTTGTGTGTGGTAAAAGTATCTGAACCTCTAGGTTTATTAAATGTCTATTCTCAGTAATCCAGGGCATGATTTCTCACTTAACATAAATTTGGGGCTCAATTGTTGTCGTAAATTGAGGACTACCTGTATTTTAGGATTTACCCTGCCAATTTGTTGGCAAGTTCAGCTGAGGCTTTTTCTAGAGCCTTGAACTAGAAAGACAGGAACCTAAGATCTTTAATATTATTTAATATTAGTTTAGGGAAGAAGCTATGTCTCTCTTAAGCTAACTAGCATTAGACAATGCTGCCCTCTAGCAATAAACTTGTGCAAGAGAAATCACAATGAATACATTTATCAACTTTCAAGCCACCCACAAACAAAGTCAATAGTTGTATTTAATTCCTTCACCAATGAAGACTGGAGTATCACATGGTCTCTTTCTTCAGACATAAAAGATCCTTTAGCAATTAGAACTATGAGTTAAAGCAGTGATGGCTAACCTTTTTGCCGTTACGTGCCAAAAGCGGGGGGGGGGAGCGCGGGGGGTCGAGCGCGCACGTGCCCACACCCATAATTCACTGTGCCCCACCCCCGCGCTCCCCCCGGTTTTGGCACACGATGGCATGGTGGACCTAGTAGGCCTGTTTTTTGCCCTCCCCAGGCTCCAGAGGCTTTCTAGGAACCTGGGGAGGGCGAAAACGGCCTTCCCCACCCCCCCAGAGGCCAGAAATGGCAAGTTTCCCGATTTCTGGTGGGCCCAAAAGGCCTGAAAATCAGCTGGCTGGTGTACGCATGCACACTGGAGCTGAGCTAGGGCAACACTCGCGTGCCCACAGATATGGCTCCACGTGGCACAGGTGGCACATGTGCCATAGGTTCGCCATCATGGAGTTAAACTATGAATAACTCAACTAATGTATAGCACAGAGGGTACCCATTTGCTTCTGAATTTATGTTTGTGTGCAATAGTCTCTTATAATATTCCTTGATTGCTCATAAAGAATAAATTCCAGATCACCTACATACCTTTTCGTGATATGGTCCTAGAACAATCCAGCCACAGAAAGTGTATCCAAGGTATATCATGCCAGCACAACAACAGAATCTGAGAACTTTGGGTAAAGATGCTTGCATTGTTAAAATGAGTACCTAGGAAATTGGGAGAAAGTCCATCAGATAACATGTTTGGGTGGGGGGGCACTCAGTTTCTGGCACTTTGCTATTTGAGCTTACATTGTAGGTTTGGAAGTAGCCCAAATATCGAATGACTCCAACCCAAACAAATAGAGTGGACGTTCCAAGAAAAATGCTGCAAACGTCATAGCTTGTAAGATTCTGAAAAAAGAAGAAAAAAGTTAACCATTGAAAGAGGAAGAGCTGATTCCTCTTCAGATCTCAAGTGTTTTAGAGGTTAGAATTCTTAGCTATCACAAACCAAAAGTAACTGAAGCTTTAAGGATTACCTTTGCTTTTATTTCCATCTTCATTATAGAGCCAATGATAGTCATTATGTCACTGATAATCACCAGAACATACCATCCATTTATGAACTCTAAACGATCTGCACTGCATACATGGCGTTTGTACTTCTCCAGGAAAAAAATCACAAATCTCTGGTTTAAAGATTAACATAAGAAGAAAAAACTGCTTCAGAACAAGAATGATTTACTAATTAATATCACACCACTGCTATGAGAATGCCACCATGTGACCATCATAGGAACTGCATTAAGATAAGGAATCTGTAGTTCAGCTATTGCTATTGTTGAACTACAATCCCAGTTACCACTTACCACTGATTATCTTATAGGAACTATATTTTAGAAACAACTTCATCCATCTCTAGTGTATACACACACTATACAAGAGAGTTATTGAATAACTTTTAAGATCTCATTCTTTTTAAAATTTTGCTTATTCCTGCTATGCATTGCCAACATTCAGTCTCTGTTTGGAGAGAAATTAAGCTATTTCATACCATTCATTTCCGTGTTCAATAATTTACATGGTTCGCCCCATTCCAAATGTGGAATTTTAATTACAGTTCGTTGAACCAGCCAGGGTTTATAAGTAACTCTCAACCATTAATAGGTGGCATACACAGCACACAATCAAAATAATCATATTTGTTCCATTTCCAGTTTTCTTAATCCGTTTGAGTAGGATGACAGAGTGTAGAGAGAAATGAAAACCAATATTTAAAAGTTCCAAAATGTAATGTTATATCAACATGAAATTTAATTCTTCTAATTAATTAATATTTTAATATTTTATTATCCATTAGGCAATATTAAACTATAAAATACAGAACACAAATATATGTTAGAAAATAGCACAAAAGATAAGAATAGAAGAAAATGTGAATTATATTTCAGTGTCAAGCCTACAATTTACCCCTTTCAGATTCACATATGCAATTCTCAATTATACTGTGTGCTCAGATGGCTCTATTATATATAATTTTTGGATTTTGATGCACATGGAATTTATTATTTTAATTTAAGGATGCCAATAGGCCATTTGTCTAATGTGCCAAGATATGTCTGTTTCTTATGCAGTTGAAAATTAAATTTCGTGTTTCCCCAAAAATAAGACCCTGTCTTATATTTTTTGAACCCTGAAATAAGCGCTTGGCCTTATTACCATGCGCTCATAAGCCCGATTAGGCTTATTATCAGGGGATGTCTTATTTTGGGGAAAACAGGGTATGTTCTATGTCCTCTGTCTTTGGGATTCCACCTTGTGATTAATTAAACTGATTTAAATAACATGTCTGAATATAGTCAGAAGCTCTAATAAGCAACCGTTAATTACAAGCAAATTTGGAATATGAATTTCCCATCTTCAAAAACATATCCCGCTATTAAAGGTTCAGTCTTAAATAGGACTTCTGATCAAACTATATGACAAATATATTAAGAACAATCCTTACTTTCTATTATTTTGGAAAAATGAAATGCCTGCATATAAATGAGGCATACACTTACTTTTTGCAATTTTAGAGCAAGAATAATAGATCGTGTGCAGAGAATCAGGGAAGCAAAACAGCTCACTATAACAAGCCCATCAAAAACCAAGATATACTGTGTGTTCTTCTGAATTACTAAAGGGAATAGAAAAACAAAGACTTAAAAATATAGATATTTCCAGTCACTACAGAGGTGATAAATTAATTGCAGTAGGTCACCTCCATTTAAGTGTAGTACATTCTGAACTGAAGCATGAAGAAACAGGAAAAAAAAAAAACCATTGATCTACAGACTCTTTCAAAATATAATTCTCTAGCCACAGTACTTGTAAAGAATGCTTACACAATAATTTTCCATGCATAAATTTTCTGTGTTAAATTGCAATATTAGCTTAGCTGAGTTTTTATGGTTTTGAGCTTCTTTGTTCAGTCTTTTATTACAACTTAATATGAAAAAAAACCATTGATGGTTTTTTTAGACATCCATTTCTCTTAGATGAATTAAAAAAAAAATTAAATCCAAGGTAGCTTCCATTTCAGAATAATGACATGAAATGGTAAGCATTGCTCTTCCACATAGCTAGTTATATAAGCATATATATTTATTTGCCCAAGAAATATGACCCAGTCAAATTTTCTGCATTGTTGACAATGTTTAAGTCATCAATGCTACAGTCTCTAGGCAAAATGGTGCTATCCATAAAAAAGGAGACTTCCATTTTCTTACTCAAGTACTCATGATACTTACAAGAGCCAGATATATTCCAGTTTTTACATTCTTGAATGTCAGCATCAGTATCAAAATATATTTTTATTTTACCACTGTGAGCCATATTGTTAAAAGTAATCTGTCAAGAAAAAAAGTTTTTTTAAAATATATATATATATATTTACACCCTAGAATGGATACCTACTTTAGATCATATGGAGTACCCTTTTTGGGTGTGCATGCCTTTGAGTCATTGTTTGCTCCTGGTAGATACGGAGGATCCCGGATCTGCGCACTTTCCACCGTGCTCTTAAGACCCTTTTATTCCAGCAAGCCAACCTGGCCTAATTTTTCTCCCCTTTCTTTTAAATTTTTAAACTGAAATTTTAATTTGTTTTTAAATTATTGGGATTTTAAATTGTCGTGGGTTAAATTATTTAATTTGGTTTTAAATTGTTTCTAATTTTTGTATTTCTGTATTTTATCCTGTGCCTGTTCACCGCCCTGAGTCCTTCGGGAGTAGGGCGGTATACAAATTTAATAAAACTAAACTAAACTAACTAAACTAATTGCCTGGAGAATTCCAGTTTTTTGGAATGATTTTCTTGGCGAGATTTCAAAATTGGTTTGCCATTGCCTTCTTCCCAGGATTGAGAGACAGTGATCTCACTGGCTTTGTGCCTAAGACAGGACTAGAACATAGTCTTCCAGCTTCTAGGCTGGTGCCTTAACCACTGTCTTTGTATAGAGCAGTGATGGCGAACCTATGGCACGCGTGCCACAGGTGGCATGCGTAGCCATATCAATGGGCACACCAGTTTAGCTCTGGTGCGCATGCGCGTGCTGGCCAGCTGATTTTCGGACCTTCTGGGTCCACCAGAAGTAGGGAAACAGGCTGTTTCCTGCCTCCAGAGGGCCTGGGGGGGTGGGTGGGGAAGGCCCGTTTTTCTTTCTCACCTGGCTCCAGATCCTCTCTATGCATCTGAGGAGGGTGAAAACAGCCTTCCCCACCCCCTCTAGAGGCCCTCCTAGAGTCTCTGGAGACTGGGGATAGCACAAAAGTCACTTCCTGTCCCACCAAGAGTTGGGAAATGGGCCATTTCAGGCCTCCAGAGGTGGTGGAGAAGGCTGTTTTCGCCCTCCCCAGATACATAGAGAGGATCTGGGGCCAGGTGAGAAAGAAAAACGGGCCTACCGGGCCATCACATGCCAGGAGCGGGGGGGGAAGGGGTTGCACGCGCATGCACAGGGCGGGAGGCATAGAATTATGGGTGTGGGCATGCACGTGTGCGAACCCCCCCCCCCCCAGAACGCGATGGCAAAAAGGTTAGCCATCACTGGTATAAATTTATACCATAAGTTTTTAAAAAAGTTACAAAGCTCTAAATCTATTCATAGGTATCAAAGCAGTAATTCTCCAGAAAGTAGCTTGACAATGTATTTGGCATCTTGTTCCTATCACTAAAGGGTAGCAATTTACAGTACCTAGTTTGCCTCAACCATTTAATTTATTTCAGTTTCACCCTAAAGACTAAAATATCCAGCAGCTTACTTTTTTCAATCCAATGAAGAACAAAGCTGTGTAAGTGCCTTGTAGAAGAGGACTAGAAAAATTAAACAACCTGGTATGGGAAGTTGCTTAAACAATAATCACTGCTAATTTTCCCATTAAAAATATTTATGAAATATTACATACAGACATATTATATACAAAAAAAATCCTCTGGCTGGTAAACAAAGTTCCTTCATAGGTCAGTGTATTGCCCACTACAGTATATTAAGCTAATGTACAAGAGATGCATAATACACGTAGTCCTCAAGTTATGACATTAATGGAATCTGCCCAAATTGGTTATAATTTGTAATGGTTGTGAAAAAGGTCAGTCATGTGACTGACCTGATTTTATGAACCTTTTTATGGTGATTGCTAAGCAAACAAATGGTTTTGCCAAAAACTGGAAATAAATGCCTGTTTTCAGCAAAAATATCATAAAATGCAGTCATGTAGTCATGGGATGCTCCAAATGGCTGTAAATGCAGCCCTGTTGCAGAGAAACCAAAGTTCAGTCATGTAACTGTGGGAGGGGAGCTGACTGTTAGAACTATGAATCTAGGTTTTAAGTACCCCCCAGATAGATCCATTGAAACTTCAAACAATGATTAAGTGACCGGTCATAAATCTAGGACAACTTGTATTAAGCTAATATGTAAGAGCTGCCAACATAAAAAGTGGTTGAAAAGTAAAATATATTTTCTATGGGTGAAATAATAAAAAATTGCTCACAGTATTTTCAAATTCGTAACAGTCAGGCAGCTCACGGGTATGAATAGTCTGCAGATCAATGCCTTTTAGTTTAAAATAAATTTCAACCTGTATGAGCCTGGAAAAAAGAGAAACCATTATAACATTTTCTTTTTCTAAGGAAATAGAAACTGGGCTTTAAAAACCGCATGTTACCTATAGAACTCAAGGTGGAAAAATGTTGAATTCTTTAAGTCACTTATTTCCTTAGTGGACAGATCCTGAGGTTTCAAATGAATGCATTCTGGAAGAAGGAAGCAAAAGATATACTTAAATACCTACAAATATATAACATGGGCTTGAGAAATTGAAAGATGCGATATCTGTAACAATATGGCTTCAAAGCAAGCATACATAAGGCAAAAATCATTATTATCCCCATCTTCTGTTTTATACAAGAAAGATCGTTCCAAGTTATAATTTTATATTCTGTAAATCCAGTTTGGTATATAAGCAATATCTAAATAATAAAACCAAGAGAAGCAGATAGATGAATAAACAGGTCATACATTATCAAAACCTACACAAATAAGCTATCTGGGTACCATCCCAAACCCCTCTTCCAATCAATCCATTGGCTATACAGTTAGTCCTTGTTTACCAGCCATAATTGAGATTGACAACTCGGTCATTAAGCAAAGAGCTTGCTTAGTGAAACTGCAACAGTGCTTATGATCTTACTTCAGCTTTCCTATGGTTGCAAAGTTACTTTTTTGTCATTATCCTAACTGTGAGCAGTTGCTAAATGAGGACTACTTCTTGTACAGACTGACACAATAAACAAAGAACCTAAGTACAATCAAAAGGGGTAGGCTACACTAGACAATCCCCTTACAGTTCAAAGAGCCAAATGTTTATAAGCTTCCCATAAACTTTCTGCTCTTTCTTCTGGTTGCTATGAGAAATATAAGCTCCCATTTTATTGAAATCTGGAAACTAAAATGATCAATTCTGGAACAGGGAACGATCCCAAAACAGAAATAGTCAATGCCACAAGTAGACTCCTATGTCCATAACTGATCTGGCAAATAGTTAAATTACAGAGCTGCAATTTCCTCCTGATTTTCAAAATAAATCTAATCCAAAACATGTGAGATGCAGTATATCACCAACCTATCTCCGCACTGAAGAAAAAGAATAATATAAAAATGGGCCCTCTAACTGCCTAAAGATTTCCCATTTTCACTTGTAAGCAAGCTTGAACTGTGAATTTAACTGTGGTTAAATTTCCTGTTCACTTCTCAAACAAATTACTCTAGTTCCTCAATTCAGGTAGACAGGAATTGGGGGTTAATTTATATTTCCGTATTTCACCAAGGCACAGTATAACAGGTGGGAAAAGGCATTTCTTTACTGGCAAAAAAGCTTCATTCACATCCCAGTTTGTTAAGTTAAAAAACAACTGTCCAATGGCACAGATCAAACTAACCATGTTTTAATGAAAAACCCAGAGTCAGACTTTCAGATCAGCAATTCAATCATGGCTTGGAAAGTTAATGCCTGGTTTATCATCTACCCACACACATTTTTTAAACACAGAGTGCCTTGTATCTCTTAACTAGAGACTTGGGTGAGGAGCAAAAATAAACCAGGAATTACAAAATCATCGCTAGGCCATTGCCTAATTTAGGAATCTAAGAAAAATGCTTTATTTCAAACTGTGTAATAGTTTCCTAAAACAAATCATGACGTTGATCTAAGGCACACAGCACATCATGTCAAAATATGAATTATGTTATAACTTGTTGTGATGTATTAACCTAGTTTTGTGGCATCCTGAGAGTAAAGCTCTTGCTTAATTTACAGACAAGGGGTCTTTGGGCAGCCAAGGCAAATGATTATATCCTTTGTAACATTCTACTACACAAGAGAGAGAAGAACTTTAGTGTATGTTATGAGTAAACCTGAAATCAGAGATTAACTATAAGTTTTGCCCCCAAGTTTTGACAAACATACAAATATCAAATGGACAGCTACAGTTACAGTGCTGATTGCAAAGTACCTGTTTCAATAGTACTGTCTATGAGCAAAGTATCGTTAGAAGAAAGCACTGTGCCTTTCTTATATTGTTGCTTACATATGTGTAAGCCAGCCATGTCATCTTCATCTTGCTCATAACCGAGTGTGCCCAGGGATATATTCTTCAGTTGTTGGTACTAGATGCAAAAAACAAAAGAAACACTCTTTTTTTGGTAGCCTCAGTTAGGATTATGAGACATCCAAAAACACAGGTATTTAAACAAGAAGCTTGAAATTAGCTTTGACAATATTTCATTTATTGTCAAAATAAACTTGCAGAACCTGTTAATAGAAAGTTATTGTATTAATTGCACTGTTTGGTATTCATTGCCTGTTTTGCCCAGTTACACATTTACTTAGAAGCAAATCTGTGAATTTAAAAAATTGCCTTTTGGAAAAGACTAGCATGAAGTGTAACAAAAGTATGCCAAGTTTTTAAAGAATTCAATTATGGCAAAAGAGTTGGATTGTAGCTACAGCCTTAGCAAGGGTGGCCAATATCTAGCATATTTTTTGGGCAAGCACATGAATTTACAATTTTCACTTCTAAAGAAGTAGGTGTTTTGTCAAATTATTAGGACATACCGAAGGCATAATCCCAGAGACTTTATATCTCTGCATTGAATCTCAGATGTGTGCATGTTTTTCACTCATATACTCGGATACCAAAGGTAGACACTTACCTGACTAATTGCAAAAAAGATGCTATCATAGACATCTTGCTGTTTGTATACACTGCAACTGTAGTCATCTTCATCGACCCCAGAGTAGTTTTTCAGAAACAGATGCTTAAAAGCTATAGTATTCTCCTCTTTAAAAGAAACCACCAATTGGTTACTCAAACCAAAAAGGATGAGCTTTAAGAGAAGAAAAGAGAGCAAGAGATAAATTGTTTTATGTAACACATCCTAAATCAGGCAGCAGGTACTTTTTGATATAAGCACTCTAGCTTGCTAAATCATGGTTTAACACAGGCAATATGTAAGTCCCCGATATTTGTGTGTTCCAAAGAACTTTCCAGAACAGGCTACACTGAAAATTTTGAATCTTTTTGCTGTTGTTGATAGAGTTAGTTTATTTACAACTAATATTTAGTTGTTAAATCTAAATATTTAAGTGGCAAACTTTCCATTTTTCAGGGTGCCTTAAGTCATTCTGCTTTTAAACCCCATCTCCAAAATCCATCCAAAGAAGTTTGAACATTCCATTTTACGGCATCATGTTACTGGCTACATCCTCATGGATTTCCCTCAACAGGAAGAAAGACAGAATGCCCCCTCCCAGAGTTTGCCAACTCCTAATTTAGCAGATAGAAAGATACAAATGACTCCTCCATCATTTCAATCCTCATTTCCTTACATGTGACTTGTTTCCAATGTATTATTCTGGTTAGGGAAATCACTTTAAACCAGGATTTGAAATGAAATTTAATGAAGAGCTATAGTTACTTAAACATGAAATACTTTAAAAAATTGTTGGTTTTTAACTTTAGCAATGGAGCGTGTTTAAAAAACCAACCAACAAATTGAACTTCAGCAATATCTTAAGCATCACAGATTGTCCTTTCCCATTTGAACCAGCAGTCATATTTTGGTTAAGCTTTTAAATGACTGAAGATTATAAAATCACTTGCTAGGACATGGCAAGGAAGTCTTTATTCCAGTGGTGGGATTCAGCCAGTTCGCACCATTGCGGGAGAACCGGTTGTTAACTTTCTGAGCAGTTTGGTGAACAGGTTGTTGGAAGAAATTATTAGGGCAGAGAACTGGTTGTTAAATTATTTGAATCCCACCACTGCTTTATTCTGTATATTTTTCAATGCTTAGATGAAGACCCAATCAGAAGCCAGCTTTCCTGGATTCCTGTGATCAACTTGTCAGGTTCAAATACCCAGAACCCACTCCAGTCCCTGTTCAGTTGTCTGGGAACTGCTGAGTGGCATGCTACAAAGCAGCTCACTTTGTCTGTGAAGATGCCAGCTACAATTGGCAGCAAAGCATATTCCATATACAATAAAACAAGGCCACTAAAACAAGACATTAATCCTGAAAGCTCATCACCACTTGATTTCTCAAATTGTTGTATCTCACTCCATGTCATATTTCAAAGTATTTTTACTTTGAAATACTGTCATAGCAATAGCATTTAAACTAAATACCACAATCTGAGTCCTCATTTACCAACCTCAGAAGGATGGAAGCCTGAGTCAACCTTGAGCCAGTGAGACTCGAAGTGCTGAACTGCTGGCAGTCAGCAGAAGTAGCCTGCAGTACTGCATTCTAACCACTGTGCCACCACAGCTCTTAACTGGTCATAAATATGAACCAGTTGTCAAGTGCCCAAATTTTGATCACGTGACCATGGGGATGTTGCAACGGTTGTAAAGTGAAAAACTGTCACAAATAACTTTTTTCAGTGCTGTTATAACTTTGTAACTCACTAAATAAACTGTCATAAGTCGAAGGCTACCTGTATTCAAGGTCTTTTCAAGATGGGGCACTACTGAACTTCTTCCACATGAGAGAGAGAGAGAGGGAGGGAGGGAGGGAGGGAGGGAGGGAGGGAGAGGGGGGGAGAGAGAGAGAGAGAAAGAGAAAGGGAGGGAGGGAGAGAGGGAGGGAGGGAGGGAAGAGAGAGAGAAAGAGAGAGAGGGAGGGAGGGAGAGAGAAGTGGGGGAAAGAGTGAAAGATGAGTTCAGCCCATGTTTTCATAAGTGTCCGGAAGTTAACTGATGTACAAAGATATAATAACTACACTAAAAACAAGTCAGCCCTATTAATTTTTTCCAGTGGCCCTTGATTAAAAAAACCATTTCCTCCACCTGAATTAATGGTTAATTTTGTAATTCTTGTGACGCAACTAAACTTAATACACATGACAAGTCAAGTGGTCCAAGGCTGCAGAGTGTGACAATTTATTTATTTTTCTACCCACACCTGATCCAGTTCTCAATATTTAAGCTGAATAAAACTAGAAACAACAAATCTACTAGGAATTCGTTCATTTGCCATTTCACATATGTGAATCCCCAACAAAGTAACACGAGCATCTTTTAAAATGTTACCTGGGTAGTAACCATAACTATCTTCAGAATCTGAAGCCCCAGTTTCCAGGGTATCTGACGTCTAGCTCTATATTTTTCACATGGATTCATAAAGTAGAACTTTAAATCCTTCTTTAGTGATTCCTCTTCCATGGACTCTGAATCTGATTGAGCCATCATATTCCTGCCATTCAAAAAAACAAACCCACAGGTTGATTATTTTTTTAAAAAAAAGCTAAACATTTTGCACACATACCACCTGCTTTCATTTCGAAAGTTAACAAATGAAACTATCAGATTAAGGGAAGGGAAATTACTCTTTCTTTGAACAAAAAAGGTTTCTTGAATCACCCAGCTATTAAACCATAGCCTGTTTTACATGGTATTTTAAGCAGCATGGTTCCTGAATGCGCTAAGAAATATTAAACATGAAATAAACAAAACCGAACTAAGTAAGAGTTTGGAAAAATAATGTCCAGTTCTTAAAAGGATTTACAAGGTCCTTTGCTGTAACTTTGATGCAATTTAAAGATTACATTCTGAGAAGATAGCCTATTGCACTTGCTGCCCTTAAACTCTCTCACACGCACACTCTCTCACACTTCTGCAAGATTCAAAGTCCTGAGCCATGCATTTGGAATGAATAGCAAGAAAGCTAATTTCTCTACCTCCCCGCCTCTTCTTACACTGAAAAATGCATAATGTTCTCAATCCTGAAAGAAAGTTCCTCAAAGAAAGGTTTTTTTAGGATTATCCTACTTACAATTCTGTAACACGTAACTTGGCCCCAAGGTGCTGGTAAGGAGAATTCTCACAATAGTCTTCCAACATGTCAGCAATGGATGGTACAAATAATCTTTGTTTCCTTTAACCTTTTTGCTATATTTGGCCTAGTGACACTACACAAACAGTAGAGCTGTAAAACATGCCTCGGTTGAAGGAGCGATTGAAAGCAAAGGTCTCTGTGGTTGTATATCAGCCGCCTATCTCCTGACTAAATGTATTACACCGCAACACTCACTACACGCTTCCAGGAAGCCCAAAACAAATAATTCTGTCTGAATTGCAAATGCCTCAAATGCACCTTGCAGAAACAACATGACCTGGGTGTTCAAATGAGCTGGACATATAAAGCAATGGACATCTTCCAAATAGGGTTGATTGGGCCACAAGCTAGCTGTATCACTGGAGGCACAATGTAAAACCATTTTGAAACTTGGCCCTTGGATTTATAGGCAGTATGCAACATTAAGAAATGTTTTACACTCTGTGTTGGCCTTGGATACGGCTGCATGTGTTGCATAAAGCAGCCACAAAAGCTCGAAAACCAGAGTCGATGTTAAGAGATGGCAATTTACAACATAGAACATAAATTAATATTTGAATTCTAATAGAATTTTACATTCAATGTTCTTTTCTACAGGGCTATGTTCATTCTTCAGTTACAGTGAAATTGGTTCCCTATCCAGCCCATGTTTGAAGATGTTGATCAGCTGAAAGTAAAGTGAATATGTTAAGTCTATCAAAGACTGAATAAAGATGTTTTAGACTTTTTTAAGAAATAGAAAACCAGAAAATTTAACTGATTTACAGCTGGATTTTGACAGATAATCTTAAAAAACTCTGTGGAGCCCATAAAAATTGGGCAGAGTCCAAATGCAGCAGTGGTAGGATTCAAATTTTTTTACTACCGGTTCTGTGGCTGTGGCTTGGTGGGTGTGGCATGGCTTGGTGGGTGTGGCTTAGTGGGCATGGCAGGGAAAGGATCCTGTAAAATCTTCATTCCCACCCCACTCCAGGGGAAGGTTACTGCAAAATCCTGATTTCTTCCCGATCAGCTAGGACTCGGGAGACAGAGAATAGGTGGGGGCGGGGCCAGTCAGAGGCGGCATTTACCGGTTCTCCGAACTACTCAAAATTTCCGCTACCGGTCTCCAGAACTGGTCAGAACCTGCTGAATACCACCTCTGAAATGCAGCCTATGCAATGGTGAATTCTTGTTTGTGGCTGAATATGATCTGTGAGCGCACCAAATTGTGGCTTAGTCAACAAATCTTGGTTAAATAATCCATGATTAAGCATGCCAGCAAATTACTGTATATTTCTTATTATTTGGAAAATCCAAATAAGAAACTGTTTGACCTTTCAGTGTGGTGAACAGATCTGAGTTTACAGCTGATAGCTGTACATAGCTTTGAGTTTATAGCTTTGACAGCTATGATGCAGATTTTGCAGTGGCTTTGACTAGTGCAAGTTTCCTGTAGCATTTATTTATGTAAACCACATGACACTCAGGGGATTAGAATTTAAAAAACAGAACATGATATACAAAATAAAGAAACCCAAGTACTGGTTAAAAATGGCAATGATAATAAAATGACATACATCCAGGTTCTAAAAACATTTTATTTTCAATCAATAAAGGCCAAAACAAATAAATCCACCGGCAGGACTGGTTTAACCTCCCAGCCCAAGTATCTGAGGTAACATCCAGGTCTTTTAAGTCTTACGAAGAGTTAAGAAGGTCAGGGCCATCAGTACCTCTGGGTTGATATTGTTCCATAAAGCAAACATTGCAACAGAGAGCCGACCTCTAGTTCCTACACAGTGACATTTGCTAATGGAAGGAATATGGAGCATGCCAACTCTGCTGGTTCTGGGTTATATTTTTGCAACATTTTTAGCCTCCTTCTCACACACTGGCTTATATTAATGCTTACTTTATGAGTACCACACACTCTTTCCTTTGGGGTTAAGCACGATTTTGCAGACCAAAGAACAGGGATAAGAAATATAACACGGGAAATTGAAAGGTATGTGATGAGAAAAAGAGATTGAAGCATAGCTAAAACTGTTTATTTTACATGTACCAGTCCCCAACTTATAACCATAACTGAACCTGCAATTACGGTCATAAGTCACAGCAGTCATTAAGTGGGTCATCACGTGATTGTATCTTGTTTTATTGCCTTTTTTGCAGCAATTGTTAAACGAATGTCACAGACATAAAGTGAACTCATTGTTTGCCCTGGCAAATGGCCATAAATGCAGGCCAATTGCCAAGCACCCAAAATGCAGTCACATGACCTTTAGGGTGTGGCTATCAGAACTTTGAATCCAGGTTGTAAGTACCTTTTTGGGGGGGGGGTTTCCATCGTAACTTCAAATGGTCACTAAGCAACCAGTTGTAAGTGGAAGACTACCTACACCACACTTATCTATACCATTCTGAGTTTGCCAACCATTCTGACTTCTGCTCCATCCACTTCACAGGTTGGTCATTATTCTTTAACCTTCCCACTCCTCTCTTTTTCACAATCTAATCAACTCCATCCAACCACAACTTTCTCAGCCTTTCCTCCACCTGATCAATTGTAGAGAAATATAAGAATAACGTTGGTAATTTCACCTTGATTCTGTCTGGCCTAAGAGGTAGCAAAGGGAAATACTAGCAATTTTTTAAAGAATTTGTGGTTACATTTTCCAACAACTATCTTTGCAATGTCAGATTCCTGATCTGTCCTGTCCTGAAGGATTGATGTCATATTACCTCAACATACCTTGGTCACTTACTTTTGTATTCAAAATGCATTCATTCAGCAACAAGTCTTTACTTTAGTTCTTTATGTTTTACTATACAGCTTTTTGATGTACTCCACTGTCAATTACTTCAACTTACTTCTACGTTTCTAACATATCCAACTCTCACTTCTACTTGGGCAAAAGCATATTATTATTCATATTTATTTTCTCTTCTGACATTCATTCTTTACCACATAATACCCCCTTAACAGCATTTGCATATCTTAACTGTTCTCCATTGATCGTTTCATCCTTAGTAAACACTTTACCAAAGTATAGAAATTCATCTACATGTTCAATTTTTTTTACTGGTTACTGATACCCTACATCTATTTATTCCATTTTGCCTGTCAAACACAGGTGCTTTGAACTTTAGTGCATTAGTTCACAGTTCCATGTAACATCTTATAATCTAATATTTGCTGCAAAACATTTGGGCTCTTCAGCCAACAACATGGCATGATCTGTATTCAAAAATTCATATCCATTCATGTTGCTAACCAAACACTTTTTAATATGAAAAAACAATTGTTATTAAGCATTCAAGGGGATGTGATGTTATTCCCTCAATGTTGAAAAATTTGCTAGCCTGTCCATTTATTATCACTTAATTCCATCCTATACTGCTCTTATAGCACTCAGCAGCCAAATCTCTGCCTCTAAATGTAGTCCTCATTTAATGACCACCTCCTTAGTGACAGTTTGAGGTTATAATGGTACTGAATGAGAGGATTTATTACTGGTCCTCGAAGTTGCCTCTTGCAGTCAAATTGCAATTGGGTGCTTGGTGACTGGTGCACAATTATGACAGTTGCAGCATCCTGCAATCATGTAAATCGCCTTTTGTGATTTTCATTCCCAGCTTCCAACAAGCAACGTCAATGGGGAATGTTATAACTTGCTGTCACGTGAAACCTCGTTTAACAATTGTGGGTGATTTGTTTAATGATGGCAAACCGAAATGCCATTTTAAGTCAATGAGGTCATGTGATTTCCTGCTTTATAATTGTGTTATTCAGTGATGAAACAGCCCAATCATCATTGTTAAGTGAGGATCAGTGGTGAAATTCAATTTTTTTTACTACCGGTTCTGTGGGTGTGGCTTGGTGGGCGTGGCAGGGGAAGGATACTGCAAAATCTCCATTCCCACCCCACTCCAGGGGAAGGATACTGCAAAATCCCCATTCCCTTCCCACTCCTGGGGGAAAGATATTGCAAAAATCTCCATTCCCACCCCACTGGGGCCAGGCAGAAGTGGTATTTGCCGGTTCTCCGAACTACTCAAAATTTCCGCTACCGGTTCTTCAGAACCTGTCAGAACTTGCTGGGAAGACTACCTGTGCTTGCTCAAAACATTCCATAATTTTTGTAATACATTTTTTTAAATCAACAAACTACATTTTTTTTCTCAAATTCATTTCCTCAATGATTTGCTAATTCTAGTCTGGAATGTTTCTTCATACTACGTCACATAAAATGCCACATAAATGCTCCACTGAAAACAAGGATGTCTCCTCTTTGCCTTGGCTATTCCCCTGAAACTCACAAGCCGAATGACATCAAACAAATTTGAATTCTTTTTCTGAAAATGTCTTGTGGAAGCAACTCCACTTCCCTCTGTGTATAGGGTACACACCTCTGTGAATTGGGTACTGAGTGCTTTCTCTTTTCTAACAATAGTGACAGATAAATTTAATTCCAGTATATAAGTTAGAGTGAAATTGCCTCTGGCAATCTGACAAGTAAGAAATAGCAACAGTCTTGAATCTTATGCCCTACACAGCTAATGCTAGGTAGAGTGAAAAAAGTTCCAGTACCACTTAGATACCTGTATTTCAGGGACTGCACCTGCCCAGCTTGCTCCCAGAACTCTGTCCCTTTCCTATGCTCTTATGTTACTTTTAAGCTGAACAAGGATATATTTCCAAGTAAAAATATTCAGCTGCAATTATGATGTCCTATACTCCAAATAATAGAATAACAGAGATAGAAAGGACCTTGGAGGTCCAACAACCGGAAAACACAAAACTAATCATTCACATTTAGGAGAATGAATTTGATTGCAAAACCTAAGTGAACTAAATAGGACTTACTTCTGAATAAGCATAACAACAAATTTTTACTGGCTTTGGAAAAACTGAAGGAATTTTGAAGGCCTGCACTTCACACACTGTTCAGCCAGATGTAATCTCTACTGCAGAGGATCAAAGCCCCACTGAAATCACTAGGCTTTGTTCCTGAGTTGAAGACTTCAAACTAACTTATTTACTTTAATAAAAAATTAAACCGGTTAGGAGCCACTTATCAATGGAATTCACAGAAAGACTCCAATGCTGAAGTCTGGCTTAAAGATTGCAAAGCAACCTTTCTCCCCTGCTGACAAAAATCACAATCTATGCCTGGATTGCTGATAACCAGCCAGTCTTAGGTCATCTGAAGCAGCATTCTGCTTTTTTTCCCCCAGAATAAACCCTAAATGTTCCCAGGGTGGCAGCTTCGTCCTAAAGTACAGATAGCCCATGACTTACAAAAGTTCACTTGGTGACCATTCAAAGATGCACCGGCGCTGAAAAAAGTGACTTGTGACCGTTTTTCACACTTATGACGGTTGCAGCGTCCCCATGGTCATGTGATCAGAATTCGCCCGCTTGACAGCTGACTCTCATTTATAACGGTTGCAATGTCCCAGCATCCTGTGTGATCCCTTTTTGCGACCTTCTGACAAGCAAAGCCAATGGGGAAGCCAGACTCGCTTAATCACTGGGTTCGTAATTTAACCACTGCAGTGGCTCACTTAACAACTGTGGCAAAATAAATGGGGCACCACTCACTTAACCAATGTCTCTCTTAGCAACATAAATGTTGGCCTCCATTGCGGCCGTAAGTCGAGGACCACCTGAATTGTACAGCTCTCTGCTGGAAAAAAAAAACAAGTACCCATTTATCAGAAGGCACACCTCACCACTGACCTCTAAAAAACCACAAACTTGGTTTTTTTGTGTGTGAAAAAAGCAAAAAAAAGTTTTAAAGAGGTCAGTGGTGAGTCAACTGTGAGATTTGCCTTCTGATAAATGGTGAAACTGCGAAGGGATGCATCTGCTGGGCCGCCCGTGTCTGCTGTTCCCCTTTTTTTCTCTAAACCTTGCACCCACGCACCTAGTCACCCAAGGATTTCTCTTACCCCGGGACCGCAGGGCCCCGAGGCGTGGAAGCCGACCTTGGCCTCCTCCTCCTCCTCCTCTGGCTGTAGGCGCTTCTGCGAGGGACACGGGACACATGAGGAGGAAGAGAGGAAAGGAAGCGGAGCAGAAGCCCCACCGGCGCTGCCCTCACGTGGAACTGGAGCGGACACAGCAGCCGGCAAGCGGAAACCCGCCAAGGGCCCACGCGGTTTGTCTCTGCGGGGCTCCTCTGGCAAAGGGGAAATCCAAGATGCTGTCATTTAGCACCCAGCCCGCCGCGCTGCTGCTGCTGCTGCTGCAATCTTTCCAAAGGAAGCCGGGCTTACACCCCGCGCCGCGCCGGCCCTGCTTTTAAAAAGGGACAAAAGCCCTACCTGCGCAGGCAGTCGCGGTCAAAAGAAGCGAGTAAGGCTTTAGGATTTGGGGCACCGCTTCTTCCCACACCCCACCCCGATCCAAAGCGGGTCCAACTGTTGCTGCAAAGCGGCACGCCGCGAAGTTACTTTTGCAGCTGCAGGGTGACTTGTAACCTTCTGGCGGGGGCTCCGGCTTCCTCCGCCTCTTAAGGATCCTCCCCATTTCTCGGAAACGTGGACTTTGGGTCCGATCTGCCCCCCCCCACTTCCACCCCCAGCGACCCACCCCCTTGCAATCAAATCAATCGGAACGTAAAAAGAGAAGAGAATGAAACTTTTGCCGGGTCGCTGTATTTTTTTTTTTTTTTTTTTTGCGTTTTGCTATTGGTCAGCCGGGAAGCGAGTGGATCCAATAAGAGGCTCCTGGAAGGGCGAGATGGGGGGGGGATCTTTTATCGGGAAAAAGTTTTCTATTTCAGGTGACACGAATCCTTGGCTGGTTGACCTCGCATTGGTCAGTTATTCCCTCCTCTCTGAGACAATCGTCATGTTTTTGAGTGGCCCTGAATGCAGATAAGATAGCCGGGCTTCAATGCAGAGTAGCAGTCTATCTTATAACTGTTCAGAAAAGAGAGAATTCCCTCAGGCAAACAGGCACGTATATCGTGTCACCTAAATTTCCTCCTGATTTGTCAGGAGAGGTTCAAAACATCTGTTAGGTAGCAATTTGGGCAATGCTGGGCTTGATCGTGGTTGTGAATCTTGGGGATCTATTTGGCACTAAACTGAGGAGATGCACACATAAGATGTATGCACACCTGTTCCACTGTCCTTTTTCATAGTGAGGCTTCTCTGCTCAGGATATTTTATCTCCCAGTATTACTGTAAGATAATAATGTAAGGGGCATACATAAGTGCACCAGTGTGCCTACCGTCCTTGTCCTAATATTCCTTTTTACTTACTCTTTTCATGTATTCAAATTATGTTTATACTTTTACCTGTTATCTTATATATGCTTGACAAATAAACTTATGACTTATGTCTTACTTGCAGCAAAACATTTCCCCTCCTCACCCCAAGACTAGGGCCTACCATATTTGGGCTGCAAAAACTTAAAATGGTCATTAGATGGCAGCAAAAAGAGACTTTTTAGTATCTTGCCTATTTTGTGGGCCTATCAAAAATCCATTTATTGAATGATCAGAACATTAAGGAAAAGTGGTTGGGGTCTTGATGGCTAACTTTATTATTTTTATTTAATACTTTAAAGAGACTAGACTTGGGTAAGGATTGTTTTGCCTCAGTGTCTGCAACAAAACAGGCAGCAAAGCTAAGATTACTGAACCATATTTGACTGCAGAAATCTAGATTGACTACTAGATGATAGCAGAGAAACGTGGAGACTATTTTGTCCTGCCATGTGGATGTTTGCAGACCAGCTTGCCTAATCTTAAAAAAAGTAAGGGTGGGGATGATTTTGCTCCCTGTAAAAAGACTGCTCTTTTCCAATTTAGAGTTTTTGGTAACTAGAGTGAGAATAATTGTGATTTTAAAACTGGTTCATGGGATTTGGACAGTGATAGTAGTGGATGTGAAGAAGTCAGAAGTGTACATATGCATAGTGACTGCAGAACAAGCAGCTGCCCTGAAAATCACAAACCTCTCCTCTTGCTGTGCCTTCAACAAATTTGATTACATGGATATATTGGCTGCAAAAATCCCAGATCACCACAAGGCATCACAAGAGTTATAGAAAACCCAAGTTGTTTGCCACTACCAAATAGTCCTCTGGATATTTGCAGCCTAAATATGGTTCTTAAAGCACAGGATGTCCTTATGAGGCAGTGGAAGAGCGGAGCAAAAGAAAGGAAGAAGCCAGCCAGGAAAGACTGTCCCATCACAAAAGACATTTTGATGCTGTCTGGCTCAAAAGCTCCAGAATTTGTCTGATAAGTCCTTGCCCTTATATTCTCAAATTTGGAAAGCTTCTTACACAACAATGGATGGAAAAGGGGATTAGCAGGCTTGTTTTTATTTCTCCTAGTTTTTAAATACATCCCATGCCCTGGAATTACTCCTCCATCTGATTACTATCTGACTTCCACTACAAGTAGAAGCCCTATGCATAGAGATCATCTATCTATGTATCTATCTTATCATTACAGGCACTTTCCTTTTCTAAGTGTCATCTGAATCTCTTCAATTGTATCCAAGATTTGTCAGGTTTCATTATACAGTAAACCTCCATGCAACTTTAGGACAGGAAGGGGCAAGAGACAGGTTGAATAGCAGAACCATTGACCACCAGGTTAGTATGGTTAATGAGGACAATTCTTAGGCTGTGAGATCCAGTATAATTCAACTCTATATGGAATTGACAGCTTTCGGATAGATAATGGTGGTGGTAGATTTATAGCCATAACTATGTCCATAGGCAAATTCAACGTGAGGTAAACATAGCAATGGTCTTTAATAGACTGAAGAAATATGTTCAGACTGAATTGTGCACTTTAGTCCTGCACAAAGTCTTTTTCTGTATTAAACAGGCCACTAAAAAGCAACAAGAGAACTTAATTAGAGGTGGATATAGCCTACATATATAGTTTGCCTGCATAATAATAACTGAAGATGGTTGTTTCTGGCTCAGAAATGTTAATTTTAGCCTTCCCTCTTACCAACTTTACTAGGTAAACCTTTAAGGGGAAGCTACTTTTAACATTTAAGTTTTGAGCTTCAATATTGCCTGGTTGGATTTGACAAGACTTTCACTCAGCCCAATTAGAATTGGGAAAAATACAACTCAATTTTATTTGTATTTCATAATACCATCACACAATGTGCCATATTTATTCACTACTGTTGATTTCTTAAGGTAGGATATAGATACTTAATAAAAAGACTTTTAAGTAAAGCAGAACAAAATATTGTTTCCAATCATACAACTCTACAACTTTATATTCTCCTTCCTTTGGGAGTTTCCTCTAGACCCCAACTCAGATATATATATATATATATATATTTCATATTGGTACAATATGAAATCATACCACTACAATATGAAATCATTTTTTAAATTACACAAAGACATTACTGGATAAAGAAATATTTATTTGTAGTGTTAATATTATGTACCATTCAATATAATATTCGGACATACATTCAAAATAATATATTATTTTCTACAGTATCATTTTACAAAATGAGAACAGCCAACATGTTTTATACTTTCAAAAGTTTGTACATAGTACATTATAATATCTTCTTTTGTCTTTTGTCAGCAGTTTGTGCTGTAATTATTGCTTCTGCATCTGAAAATTTGAGTCTAAAAATAGGTTTTCTTCATTTTTCAGATTTGCTTTCCAATATAACATGACATCCATAAAAGTCAAGTTTCATTTCAAGATGTTTATACAATTATTTAACAGTTCTAAGACAGGGAAAAATTAAGAACTATAATTAAGCATATTTCATGTTATGCCCATTCTTGCTCTACTGCAAGCAGATAGCATTTACTTAATATAAAGATTTGAGAAACACATTGCACTGATGATGCATTTATTATGTACTCTAATAAAATATTCAGTTCTCTATGACTGAATGATCTCTTTTTATCTAAGAATAGACCAAAGAATTCAAATGTGTCAATCCAATTATTTCCATCTACTGTAATTGGAAGAGCATCAAATAAAAGTCGGTACTGAACTTTAATGACTGACGCGGTAGGAAACCTGTGGATCACAGGTGGTCTCCACAGGTATTTTTTTCAAGCCCTGGAGCCCTCTAAGATTGCTATGCTAAATCAAGCAATAAAGCACTGAATGACAGCCATAAAACTTTCCGGGGGGGGGGGGCATGAGAGGTAATAATTAAAAGAGATATGTTTGTCTTCAATAGTTTGATGTATCATTTTTACTTTTTTGAAAAAAATTACTTCAGAAAACTCCTTGAAAGGATGAAAATCCCAGCTTGGTCCTTCCAGTAACAGCCTCTCCTGTGGCCTTTGCCAAAACTAGGATAACATATTAAAGATAAGACAATACCCATTAAAGTTGGCTGTAACTGGATTAAAACATTATTTAGTTGCATTTGAATAATTTGTTGTCTATATTTGTTTCTGAAGCTTTGCTCAAATATGTCTTTTCCAGTTCCTAGGGAAACTGTTGAGCAGTTGGTTAATCAAAAGTCAGGACACCTGCCTATAAAGATAGAAGTCCAGTCATTTCCTGCTTTGTTGCCTGTGGTCTGCAGATCATCTGCCAGCCACAGTAAAATGTTAGGAAATTTGTGGTCTAGAGCAGGGGTCTCCAACCTTGGCAACTTTAAGACTTGTGGACTTCAACTCCCATAATTCCTCAGCCAGCTGACTGAGGAATTATGGGAGTTGAAGTCCACAAGTCTTAAAGTTGCCAAAGTTGGAGACCTCTGGTCTAGAGCACAGCCACTAAATGCCAAAGCCCAATACTGTCTAACAAATACTTGTCATGAAAGTCTACTCCTAGTGAAACTGTTTCTTAGGAGCAAACACTGCAAGTTTCTTCTTTCCTATAAGTAATTTTAGAAAGAGATTAAACCAGTACAAAGCTTAAGTTTTAACCCTATGATCTAGGGCAGCGGTGTCAAACTTGTGGCCCGTGGGCTGGATGCATCACACGCTGGCCACGCCCTTCCCTGGTTTAGCGAAAGGGAGAAAAGTTGTAATACATCACGTGATGATAACGTGTCGTCGCGAGTTTGACACCCCTGAGCTAGGGGATTTTGAAACCATAGGATTTTCCCTCTAAGGAAAAGAATCTGGCCTTGATGTGAGAACTCTTCAAGACTCAGTCAGATTCTGATGTTAATGAACCCTGACTTCAGAAAGAACCAGAAGGAGGCAGGCTCAGGGAAGGGCCATGCTTGACAACTGGCTCACATTTATGATGGTTGCAGTGTCCCAGGATCATGTGATCCCCTTTTGCGACCTTCTGACAAGCAAAATCAACAGGGAAACAGATTCACTTAACAAGTGTGTTACTAATTTAACAGTTGCAGGGATTCACTTAACAAATGGGGCGAAAAAAGTTGTAAAATGGGACAAAACTCACTTAACAAATTTCTCACTTAGCAACATAAATTTTGGACTCAATTGTGGTTGTAAACTGAGGACTACCTATACTATCTTGGAATGGACATACATTCTCTTCCATTCTTCCGAGCAGGACAATAATCTTTTTGCAAATATCTCTGTTCCCTCACTTCCAATCTACAGATCTGTTGCCAGCATGATTTTAGAAATGTCTATGCTTCCAATGTTAGAGTATGTTGACTAAGATTGCCCTGGCCAATGGTTTTTTTTTGTTTTTTTTTTGCTGATATATTCTCATTCATCCTAGTGTTTCAGATTAAATCCTTGGAAGACCAATTTGGGTCCTAAATGATGTTGAACAGTAAAGATAAGATTTTGCATAAAGGAAAATAACTTTTTCTGATACGAGGTATGATCTTTCCCTTTTTAAGGTCAGTTTGCTACTAGCTAACTTATTTAAAACATGGCTGTGCATTTCTTAAAATAGTAAAATATTAAGAATGTTTTTCTGGTATAGAGTACCCAGGGCATTAATAGTGGTTAAGGCACCAGGTAGAAACCAGAAGCCTGTGAATTCTAGTCCTGCCTTAGACATGAAAGCAATGGATAAGAGGCTGTTTAAGTTCCAAATAGGAGTTCTTTCACAGAATAATTAGAATAAATAACGAGGCCAACCATCTTTATGTTGGCTGAAGAACTAACATTCACAAATTCAACAGATTCAACAAACAATTAAACTTGAGAACTCTAAATCTAAAAGTTATCAAGTTGTGGAACACATCAGGAAAAAAATGTAATTTGATGGGGAACCAAAATCCACTCTTGGTTCTCCACTATCAATCTCCTTCAATTCAGTGTTGTGCAAGGAAAGGGTATGAACCATTTTTATAGTTTTATTTTCTGTGGTCACTAAAGGTCTTTTGTGACCTGTGTCAAATCACACGGAGAGAAAATACTGAAACCATTTGCTCTCTTTTACTTTTCAGATAATCTACAGATACCTATAGAAAACTGAGAAAATCTTGTGTGATTAATTCATGTAAGTTATTCATACATTGTGCCTGTAACATCACAATATAATTTTAGTTTTCCACTGTTTTTCATAACAAATTTAAGCTGTCCATTATATGGTAATTATGACTCAATTTATAAATTAGAATTAACATGATTACCAGCACATATTCCAAAAACATTTATGACAATTTTGTGCCTCTTATATTTGAATTTCCTCTTTGATTATTTCTCAGTGAATCTGTGATGATTGTCCAGCTCCAGAATCTCCAACTAATTTCAGCAATTATTGCCAATATTTTTATTAAGACCTAAAGAAGGGGAAAAGATGCAGAGAGATGTTATCCAGCTACACAAAACATATGATAAACAGAAAGAAATCAAAATGGTCCCATTTTATAAATCAAAAAAGATCTATTGATCTAAAGAAAATAATTTTAATAAAACAAGTCATGATGAATAAGAAGGGCAAGGTTAGAAATCTTAATGTTAAAAAAATAAACAATTAATGGGGATAATCACAACTGCTCACTTTAAAAAAATATAACTAATACCTAAGTTATCTTATGCACCATTATTTAAAAGGTCCACTGGTATCTTTATTTCTCAAGCCTTCAGAAACAGTTTAAAATAAATCAATAATTGCTTTCACTTCTGACAATTTGCAATGCTGAAAAAAGCATCTCTCTCTGTCTCTCTCTCTCTCTTATCTATCTATCTATCTATCTATCTATCTATCTATCTTTCTTTCTTTCTTTCTTTCTTTCTTTCTTTCTTTCTTTCTTTCTTTCTTCTATCTATCCTGCTCCAAGAAAAGAAAGTCCCATCATCCTTGTTACACTAAAAAGGGAAAGATGAAAAGAAAAGATGAAAAGAGAAAATAACTAGTACCCTAGCAAAACTATTCAAGCCAACAGATTTAGAGCTGAAAAGGAAGCATCTGAAAAAAACATCCCATTTGATTGAACTCCTGCTCCATTCCTCTAGGCGCCTGAGAGGAGTTGCAGAGCTGGCATGTCAGCATTTCCTCTATTTGCTCAAGAGCCAGAAAAGTTATGGCATGAACTCCTCAAATGGGGAAATGAAAGCAGAATGTTTTGGAAAAAAATCTCTTCCATTTACCAAAGCTGGAAATAAAGTAGCTCAGCTTTCTAATGTGACTTGATACTGAGGGATCATGGGAATCCAGAGCAGCTTTCAAACCTAAGCTTAGGAAGTGCCTATAGTTTCACTAGATTCAAGACTGATGTCCTGTTAACCTGCTTTCTGTTCTCACAGCAGCCAACTTCAGCTTTGTACCCAGGATGGAATATAACATCAAAGAAAAAGGAAAAAAAACACACAAGCTATCAGATGATGCAGTTGTCACCCAGTCCTTTAATCACTAACCTTTTACAACAGCAGAAGATATTTATAGGACTCTCCTCTTCTAATCTGTATCTTCCAGAGTTTGGCAGATCTTTGCACTGGGCTATGAATGAATGAAGTTCTGTCTCTGGAAAGCCTTCATGCTGGTAATGCTAAAAAAAAAATGTTATGTAGAACAACTCCAGTGAATATTAAATGGCTATAAAAAACACAATTTTTAAAGAGTCCTTGGGTGAGGAAAAATAGGATAGGTCAGACAAGGTTTCTGCTGGTGAGTTAGAAGCCATTAAAGGTAGAAAAATGAAGTTCTTGCACCCTGTTTCTCATCCATCTTTCCCCAAGATTCCACATAAGATTAGAGATTAGGATGGATTTGTAAACTATATTTGAACTGGCTTCAAGACTGGTAGAAATAACAGGGGAACACAACCTGGGGCCTCAGGACTCCAGGCAGACTAATTGCCTTGGAGGAAATATTCAGATCTCTTCCAAATTATGCTGCCAAATTATACTTTTTCATATGAGAGGAACATTCTGAAATCAAAAAGCAAAGCCATCTTCCCCAGCTCTTTGTGATTTACATGGATATATGCAGTGGTGGGATACAATTTTTTAAACAACCGGTTCTGTGGGTGTGGCTTATTTGGGTGGGCACGGCTTGGTGGTCATGTGACTGAGTGGCCATGGCTAGCTGATCATGTGACCGGGTGGCCGTGGCTATGTTTATAGGGACTACTCAGAGGGCTGAAAAAAGTCATTTCTGACCGGTCCTCGCACTTTTGACTGGTCCCCACACTTATGACCATCCCCACATTTATGCCCATTGCAGCACTCTCAACAACCATGTCACTCATTTCACAACTGCTTCTCTTCACCACGGTGACAAGATAGGGTGCAAAACGTAAAATGTAAGGACAGTCGTAAGTGTGAGGACCGGTCAAAAGTGCGAGGACCGGTCAAAATAACTTTTTCAGCTCTCTGAATAGTCCATATGCACAAAAGAACTACCCAGAGGGCTTGAAAAAAGTGATTTCTGACAGGTCCTCGCACTTTTGACCGGTCCTCGCACTTATGACTGGTCATCATTTATGCCCGTTGCAGCATTCTTAACAACCGTGTCACTTATTTCACAACTGCGATGCTTCATGTGACCAGGTGGGTGTGGCCAGGTGGTCATATGGCATCGTTTCTTTGCCCTAATGACAGTTTGCTGCAATAGTCGTAAGTGTGACAAATGGTCATAAGTCACTTTTTTCAGTGCCATTGTAACTGTTGTAAATCAAGGATTACCTGTACAAAAATACAAAAAGCTTCTTTGCTTGCAAAAAGCTGCCCTAAATACCTGCAAACTGGAGTTACAAATTAGCACCTTGAAGAATTAAAATAGTTAAAATGCAATGATAACTATCAGCAGCCAATTCTTGCTCATAAAGTGAAACCCTTTAGCAGAGAGTCATTTAAGAATGAAGCAAAGGAGCAAACAGAGTATCTGTTGCTTGTTATACCAATTACCAGAACAAATAGACACAGAACTAGTCAGATTTCCGAAGCTGCTACTTTTCAGGAACAGAGATTAATATTTTTCCTTCCAAACAAAGCTGAATAGGGAAAATTATCTCATCACTAAACACAGGATTAAACATCACCAAAACCCAATTTTAGACCAAAAGTCAGAAAGTATGTAAACTGACGTTTGAATGTCAATCTTTCTAGCTAGCCAAAAAGCATTGCTGAATGTCACTCATCTTGGTTCCTTGTCATTAAAAGCTTCTGCTTCGTTATTCAATTATTTCTTCAAAGTGCTGATCATTACACCCTGGCTGGAAGAACTCCAACAGGGGAGTATTTCCTCGCAACAGCAGTGTAAAAAGCTTAAAACAACCCTTTCCCTTTAAGAAAGTCAAGCAAAAAAACCCCTCCGGAACCAGAAGCGACAGTAAGTCTAGGCATACTGCCGGAGAGGCAGTTTCCGTAAGCAGGGCAATAAAGATTAGGCTAGGAAACAACACCGAATGTTGTAATTCCTTACAGGATTAACCCTGTAAAGTGGAAAAAAACAAAAGGAGATTTATTTTAACAATCGGTTCTCCGAACTGCTTAACTACCAGTTCTACCGAACCGGTCCGAACCGGTAGAATCCCACCACTGGATATATGCATTCAGTTTTATTGCCCAGGAATGGTGATATGGTTCTACCATCTTCCAGCATGGTTTTTCAACCTCCCACAGCACTAGATTTTTCAACTGGTCTCCCATATGAAAGCTAACCAGAGCCAAACCTGCTTTGTCAAATCGTAAGTTAGCTACCAGTAGGTGCTGATGGCTGCTATGGCAGTTATTAAATAATAGAGAGGGAGTAATCATAGGAGTTGTGTTGAATTAAATGTCCTTGTAATTCAATTTAAACATAACATTAACTTAAAATTTTTGTCTTGCTCCTGGGGTCTTCTCATGTCGGTATTGCAAGAAGGTTGCTTGATGGATTTTCTTTTTCTTTTTTTTAAATTCAGTTTAGGGCCTACAAAGGACATTAGGAAATTGGAGCACCCAAACTATCTTCTGAAGAGATTCCCTCATATTATAGACAATGGAAAGGGAAAAACAATTGTTATCATAGTACATGTCTTCTTGCCCAAGGGAAATTAAACACAGCAGCTCAGATTAAAGTAGAGTTGGGAAATTAAGCAATAAGTTACAGCCTTAAACCTCAGTCTTAGTTGTTCTTTAGAACCAGTCCCACCATGCTAACAAACAAAATTTAAACACAAAAACTTGTTTATCACTACAGATATGGAATGAATCAGGGGTGTCAAACTGGCGGTCTGTTGGTTGGATGCATCATGTGGAGGCCACGCCCACCCCAGCTCCGCAAAGGGGGAAAATGTCACGATACGTCATGTGACAGCAACGCGACACTGTGAGTTTGATACCCGTGGAATAAATGATGACCCCGCATCATGCAAATGGTTCTTTCTTGCTTACTTGCAGTAAATATGAACTTATCAGAGCTCTGTGTCGTTTGTATGATGATGTCATGATGCTATGCTGAATTCTTGCAAAGGTGTAGATAGAATATCTCTGTATGTACAGAAGACTAATGAAATGAACAAAATCATTTCATATTCAGAAAACCATTTCAGAACTTTGGAAAATTCACATTTAAAAGATTAAACGTAACATCCTATAGTAAATGTCTATGTACCTTCACTGTTTCATACGTGTCTGTAATTAGGGCAATGAAGAGACTCAGGACCATGTAGATAAAGAGGCTAATGAAAGAGTAGAGGTAAATCCGGCTGAACAGCCACACCAGGTAGCTTTTCTGTTGCATTTTTGCAAAAGTAGCAAACATGTCATCTCCATTTATCAAAGAGAAAAGACATTCAGAAACCATATTCAAGGTATGGAACTAGAAGAGAACAAACAGACAAAAGAAAAGAAAATTATTTCCATTTTTGCTCAAGTTGTTTAAAAAATACTGGCCAAATACAGTAAACTGCAAATAAATGTTACATGTTTTACTCAATACCAGCCCTTGAAAAACCCAGGATATTACCATATTTTATTAATGTTTGCATCAATGCCTCAGATAATAGAGAATATATACTTATACATGAGAACTCCATATTCTGGTGAGAATGTCTAGTTATATAACTACAAAATTAGATGACAAACATCCCAATGACAGTACCTTAGCATGATATGGGCCCAGCACAATCCAGCCACAGAAGCAATAACCCAGATAAATCATAGCCGCACAGCAGCAAAATCGAATGACATTAGGCAATGCTGCACGGAGGGTCAAAATAAGCAGCTGAAAAACAAGGCCGAAACAAAAACCCAGAGATACTCATTAGACTTTCCAAAGGTATTCAGTACTGCCAGATAATAACAGAAATAAATACCAAGGGCAGGAAGGTTCCAGAAGATCCTTACATTATATTTCTGAAAGAAGCTGAGGTAGCGGATCACTCCAAGCCACACAAGCATGGTGGAAGTTCCTAAGAGGATACTGCAGATGTCATAGCTTGTCAGACTCTATATGAAGATTAAGATGATGTTCAATAAGTTACACTGAGTGAATTTCAGGTGGGGTGCCCAGAAAAAAAAACCCTTTCATATTCATTTTAATACTTGGGAACACTGTATTTTCTTGACTTTTGACACTGAGATGGCTGGCATATAAATAAATATTTTTGCTGGATTAACAGATAGACAAGACCATTCTTGGAAGGTGGCATGCAGAGCCCTCTCTGCGGGCACGGCAGCCGTCGCCCCAGCCCAGCTCCACCGCGCATATGTGTGTGTGCCTCCTGCTGGCTAGCTGGTTGTCAGGTCTCTGTCGCGCATGCGTGGGGGGTGGGGCACATATGGGGGACGCGCATGCGCATGGTGCATGTGCGGGGGCACTCGAACTGCATTTTGGGGCCTTGTGCGGCACCCCTGCACTCCATTTTGGCTTCCAGGTTGGTGCAGGAGGCCTTCCAGGCCCAAAATGGGGCACCATGTACCCGTTTTGGGCCTGGAAGGCCTCCTGCACCAACCTGGAAGCCAAAAATAGTTGAAGGGGGGCAGGGCACATGCAGGGGGGGTCACATGTGTATGCACGGGGGACGGGGGAGTCTTGTGCATGCACTGGGGTTGTGTGTGCATGTGCGGAAGTCGGGTGCGGAGGGGTCACACGCACATTGCATTATGAGTACGGGTGTGTGGACGGCAAAAAAGTTAGCCATCGCTGTTTTATGACATTAAAAAATTGGGATGAAAAATGATAGAGGGCTGTTTCCTGGTGAACAGAGAGCACAAGTGAGCTGCACAACAAATTAATAGACTTTTGATGATATGCACATATACTGCTCATTCCTAATTTATAATAAAATTACCATGGTTAGGCAAAATATACAGCTAGAAAAGTCCTTTCTGTGGAGCAGCAGTTTTCTCAATCTGACCATTTCCCCCAATTGAAGACTCAACTGAACTATGAAAATAAGAAATTCAGATTGGCCAATAAAATTTCAATTGGGACTTCCAAAACTGGAACTCAGGTCATCTAATCAGCATTCAAGTCACTTACCTTAGCTTGTATCTCCATCTTTAATGTAGAACCAACTATGGTAAGAAGGTCACTAACGATGATCATGATATACCATCCGTTGACAAATTCCATCTGATCAGAGAAAGATACTTCTTTCTTATAGTGATGTTGGAAAAAAGTCACAAATTCCTAGGATATGTGAGTGGGCAAGAAAAGAGAAATTGCTGTTGAGAAGCTGCAATTACATTTATTAAGAGATACTGACAAACATAAGCTTACCCTTTGTAGATGAATTCCTTTAATTACAGATCGTGTGCAGAGAATCAGTGATGCAAGACATGTCAGTATGACAAAACCATCAAAGATCATCATGTAGTGGGTATTCTTCTGTACTGGGGGGAAAAAAGATTGATTTACTTGTCTATGTGTAATTGTTAACCTGATACTCTGATAGGACACATACTCTTTTGTGTCTGTAGGGGAATTTTCTTCGTGAAATTGCCTTGAGAGAGTGCTAATAATGGAGAAGAGGCCTTCATCTTACTTAATCTTTCAATACATGTCATTGAAAAAGGGAGAGGTGGATAATTAAAGGATTCAGAGTCATCAAAAAGAATGAATGCTTCACACCTTTCGGTAGTCTAAAGAAAACTCCTCCTCTCTCAAGTTAGTTATTTGCATTTGGGGCAAATTTCCCATTGTGGGGAATTCCCTTCTAATATACTGTAAATATTAATCATATAGAAAGACTTTTTAAGGACTATAGCAAACAATGAAATGATGTAACACACTCATATTCAAATTGTGTGCCCAGTTGACCCACACACTTTAAAAAATACAGTTACTGCAGATTATAGTAAATACTATATTTAACTTCATGCATCACAAGACCTTCAATAAAACCACTAAGTGCTAAATAATAACAAAACTATGATTTTTTTAAAAAAACTTACTCGATCCAGAAACATGCCAGTCTTTACATTCCTTGATGGCAATATCATTGTCTAGGCTTATTTTAATTCTTCCACTATGAGCTTTGTTATCAAAGACTATCTGTAGATATTATGGAGGTAGAAAAGATATTATTATTACTTCTAAAGACTTCTATCACTCACTAATTCAGATAGGTTGAATTTGAGAATTATCCATCTAGCAAATTAAAAAATCTGAACAGTTTATGCCAAATGCTTAGGAAATAAAAGCAAAAGCAAAATCCATCCATTCATCTATCTATTCTTCTTCTCAAAGAAGCCATAAAGACTTATAGTTATCTTGAAGTATAACTTTGAAGCAGTGGTGGCATATAAAAAAGCATGTCCTGTAAAAAACAGAAAATGCTTAGGGTTTTGGGGTTTTTTGCCTATGCATTTAGTTCTGTCAATGTACCATTCTTTCCAAAATCTAAGCAGTTTAAAAATAAGACAGAGAAATAAAATGAAGGAAGACTATATTTGAATAACTCTGGAACAAAAAATAACAAACTATGAGAGAACATAACCCAATTTCTCCATCTTTTTAGTATTGTTTTAGAAATATTGCTATTCTTATCACTATTAGGGTTTTATTGCACTTTTCCATCTGAGGAGTATTCAAGATAGCCATCAGCTACCATCAACAAAAAAGAAATAGAAACAAATTTTAAAATGCACAATTAGAATATAGTTACATACATAAGCAAAAGTATTAATATTATTCTTAATACAATTCAAAAAGCTAACTATTCAGAAATATGTTTTGAACTTACTAAAAGGAGAAAAGGTGAATTACTGAATCGGTATTTGCAGCTGTGGGCAGGCAATTTTCTGGTAGCACTAAATCACTGGTGCCTGCCTCTTGATGTAGATTCAGCTTCATAGTTTTACTTCATTCTCTGCTTCTCCTAAATTGCTAGTACATATACTGCAACAGTCTACTTTAAGAAGAAGTTGACACAATCTAGGCCCATTTCTCCCATCCAAACCTGCCCTTCAGAAAAAGGCTAATTACAAGTCTTCATCAGGAGTTCAAACTTTTTTTTTTGACTTGCTTTTCTACTCATGATGCTACCTAGTTTATCTGCAAATAAACAACCGGCTCAGAAAGTTCTAAGGACTCTAGGTTTTTACTTACTGTTAGTGTGAAATCATAGCAGTCTGGGAGTTCATGTTGTCGAATGGTCTGGAGATTAATGGCCTTCAGTTTGAACACGAGTGTCAGAGTCACAAGTCTAGAATAGAGACTGGAGCTTTATTTCAGAATTACCAAAAATCTGCAAGAATATCAACAACTTTTATTTCTCTTCACCTATGGAAGTCTAAAGTGAAATTGAAAGGAGTCTTCCTCAGTGTCCCATTTTCCAGAGGTAGGATTGGCTCCACATAAAGACACTCTGTGGGAAGACAGATGGTTTATATAGAAAATACTTGACATTTCATAAGCTGAAGAAGACAGAAAATCAGTAATAAGGAAATTAAATCCAGTCTGGTCATTAGTAGTCTTATCTAAATAATATGAGAAGTAAAATCTTTCTTTATACTTGCAAGAAAAAAGCAGCTATGTTTTTTCATTGATTTAATGTATACATTTACTGAACTTCTGCCTTGTGGAAATTCTTATTTGTTAAAGAATCCCTGGAAATATCTGCTACTTAAAAATAAATTCAAAAAGGAAATTTTATACTTGATCCACAGATCAGTACCCTAATACCAAATAAGTGTAGAATTACAATATTATTCCTATGGTTACAGAGAATATCTTCTATTTATGTCTATAGAACGATATTTCCACGCAGTTATAAATTACTTACATCTAAATAAAATGAAGAAACAGTAATTCAAAAAGTCCTTATAATTATAATGTAATCGTAATTGCATACACATATATCAAGAAAAGACCCTCAATCTTTCAACAGTCCTTTAATATCTTTCAAACACAATAAGTTTGAGCTAAAACGTCCTTACAGAATTCAGCCTTCAGTATTGTTCGGAAATGTTGTGCATATATACAGTATTTACTACATTAGTTCACTAAGAGATTATTATTTATGTCACTATTTCCAAACTCCAAAAGGAAGTCACAATGCTTCTGAACTACCATAACAGACACTACCAATAATTATATACGTTCAGTAATCAAAATTAATGTTGAACAGTTAAGACTGACCACTTAAGTTTATTCACAAAGTTTCAGAGGTCCAGTCTGAAAGACAGGGCAGAGTCAGCCAAGATATTTTGGTATTTGCCTAAAGAACATGAACATGAAAGGCACCCTGCCCAGGTCAGGAACATAAGCTAACTGGCTTTGTAAATGTATCGTAAGGTGATGTTTTCTTCAATACTTCAGGGCAAAAGAGTAAGAGCGCAAAATAATCCACACAGCAAACATTTATGTCATCCAACAGGTTACTAATGCTTTCTGTCACATGTCTGCGGTCTGACTGACTGTTTCACTTTGCCTAATGGTAAATCTCACCCTGAACCTGAATCACCAATTAGTGTTGAGATTACACAACTGATGTCTGCAATGTTGAGTTGGCAAGACATTTTTGTGGAAGAGGGATGGCAATCTGTTTCGGTTTTGATTATACTACAGTATCTTGCAAGTAGATGCACCCTTAACTCTGTTCAATAATTACCGGTATGAAGAACCTGCTTCAGATACAATTACAATAGAGTCATCACACTGGCCTACGAGTCAGCAATTTTTATTAGCAGAGTATCAGGCCACTTGGAAACTAAACCACGTACACCCCAAAAATGCTTTTTCAAGAGGCAACTTTCTAGAAAGTCCAGTTGCTTCTTGAAAAAGCACTTTCAGGACAACCATGACCTGGATAACTGAGAATCTCCATAGATATAAACCATGTACAGCTGTATGGAACATATTAGGTTTGACTGAAGCTGACATTGTTTGAGTGACATGGGGCAAGGAATTAAGTGAAGCACTCACATCACTACTGCAGTTTTCATAATGACTTAAACAAGACTGCAATGAACAGGTAGTCCTCACTTACCAACCACACTTGCTAAGTGATATAGTCATGAAGTGAAACATCACGTGACAGTGCCATGCTCAGGATGTCAGTTCCACTGAGGTCATTAACCAAATCACCTCAAGTTGTTAAGCGAAATGTCATGTGACCACGACTTGTGACTTCCTGCCATTTTCCACAATGATTCTGCTTGTTGGAAGCCAGCTACGAAGGTCACAAATGTCAATCACATGATGATGGGACGCTGTGTCTACGGTATTATAAATACACGCCAATTGCAAAGCACCCGAATTGTGATTGTGTGACCGCAGGGATGCTGCAACAGCTACAAGTTCGGGGATTGGTCTTAAATATACCTTTTCACTGTTGTCATAACTCTGAACTGTTGCTGAATGAAGCAATTGGTAAATGAGGACTATCTGCGATACTTGAGTTTCTTCCTGTACAGTGTGTCTAATAAAATATCTGAAGTGTCTATTAATTATACTGTAATGTTACTGGAAATTACTATGTATTTGCTTTTAAACACTATGACTTTCCTCAAGTTGTCTCTCTTTCTGACCTCTCTTTCGCCCTTCTTCTCTCTCTCTCTCTCTCTCTCTCTCTCTCTCTCTCTCTCTCTCTCTCTCTCTCATTCTCCTTTCTCTGTCACACACAGAAACAATCTATCTGATTTGAGTATTTCAGTATATCACCAGTTTCAATTTCTGGGTCAATATCGAAAGTGTCATTTCCAGGGCTGATAATTCCTCTCTTGTAGAAGTACTGACATATTGCCATGGGCGTCTCTTCAGCTCCTTTCTTTTCGTAGGCATGATTTCCAACAGAAATAGTACGCAGCTGTAAGAACTAAGCGACAAGGGACAACCAGTTAATGGAGCTGTCTGATAATTAAAACTGAGCTAATTAGAGAGGCAAGAGAATGTCTGTGATGGAACATTCTGCTTTTCAGATTTATTGACCTTATGAATGGAATTATAAAGACTAAGGTTCAAATAAAACTCAGTGAAATGGATTCAATTACAGAAAACCTCATTTTTATGGGCTAATTGGCCATGTCACATTTATCTCATGAGGCTATCATGAAATTAAAAGGTCTCCATCTCTTGACTCATTAGAGCCAATGTAAGTTATACGGTACAGGAAACCAATCTGATTTTCCTTCTGTTCATATCTGTTCACATATACTGACTTGGCTTTTTTCAAGCTTAGTTTAAATTCAGTGTATAATTTTACTTTTATACAATATAAGGATGCTTTTTATATATACATATAAAAATTTACCTGGTTTATTGTGAAGGAGATCTGGTCATAGACCTCGGTTTGCGTGTAGACCGCATAGGTGTCATCCATGCTGTCTGTATAACCTTTCAGGAATAGATGCTTAAAGGATATTGTGTTTTCTTCTTTAAATGCAACCACCATTTGATTGCTTAGCCCAAAAACTACAAGCTGAAAATATCCCCCCCCCAAAATTTAAATATTAGCAGTCTGTAATGTAAACTTTTCTCCACAAATATTGGTCACGTATTGATAATTACAACCCAGGTCATTAAATGTGGAGCTCATATGTAGTATGAATTTAGTATCAGTTTCAACAGAAAGGGAATCCTTCAGCTAAAATACTCAATAAGTTCATTCTGACAACAAGTACATTAATTTTTATAGCTCTTGGAGCATTCTTAGCTGGTTCTATGCCTTCCACCGTTCCCTACTCCTTCCTTTGGTAGATTCATCTTACTCTGGGAGCATGAAAGGGACCTTGTAAATAAATCAGTAACTGAGCATGTAGAAAAGGAGAGGTGGGTAGCATCCCTCCTATTTTACAAATTTTATTTTCATTCAGTGATCAAACCTTCTCCTAAATTTATGTGCCATAATAATTATATTCTTGTTACCTTTATTATTTAGCCCTGTTCAATATTACAACTGTATTATTTTTTTGATCTTGGATATGGTTTGCTGAATAAAAACATTGGATAATATTAGTATAGTTCATATTGGACATTCTTATACTGTATTCTGAACACACACAAAAACAATAGTTGATGAGCAATGAGCATTTACTAGAAGGTTGAAGACTGACACATATAATAATGAAATGAAATGAAACAAAACTGCAGCTGTAATCTTGATATTGTTCATTGTCTCCACTTGACTAATGGCCCATTCTGTCCATTACCCCAATTTAGCACCCATCAGATATTTGAACTAAAAATCCTTTAATTCCTAAACAAGATGGCTATGTTAGTTGGCACTCACAGATGGAGAACATATGATGAGGATACATACAATATTATTAAACTTGTCAATACTAAATACCTGACAAAAATATTTTCCTCCAAAGTATTCAGGATGCAAGAACACTGAGGTCATTTCAATATTTACAGATGGTCCTCGACTTACGATCACAATTGTGACCAGAATTTCTGTTGCTAAGCAAGGCAATTATTACATGAATTGTACCTTATTTTATAATCTTTTTTTAGGGGGGACACGGTTGTTAAATGAATCATTGGTTATTAATTTAATTATGTGATTGCTAAACAAATCCAGCTTTCCCCATTGACTTTGCTTGTTGGAAGCCAGCTGGGAAGATTGCAAATGCTGATCACATTTCTCTAGGATGCTGAACCATCATTAGTATATGCTGGTTGCCAAATTCTAATCACATGACCATGCCATCGTAATTTCAGACAGTTGGTAAAGTAATGGTTATAAGTTGAGGACTACCTGTATTAAGGTCTGAAAGTTTCAAATACTATACAGATGGTTCTGAAAACACAATTCTCAAAGCATCAGTAAATCAGGTGTTGCCACTTAACTGGTTATAACTTCTTGAATTTGTATTGCAATAACCAAAAATGTGTGAGTTAAAAAAAAAAATTGTATCGCAGCTGTGTACCTCACCTGGATAGTAACCATGGCTATTTTCAGAATTTGTATGACAAGCTTCCACGGTTTCCTTCCTCGGGCCCAGAATTTTTCACAGGGATTCATAAAGAAAAATTTAAGTTTCCTTCTCAACTGATCTTCCAGAAGCTGGCACATTGATGAATGATGCTTGACATTGTATAAGTTTTCATCATCCTGAGTACTGCAGCTGCCTACAAGCACTTCAGGATTTTCCATTGCTGGAACAGAAAAACATTAGCAATATTGGAATGATTAACCAAAGATGCTATACATGTGTTTGTGAGCATATCTAAAACTCAAGGTGTGATTGTCTCCTTTAACAATGAGAGTTTCAGCTCTGAACTACAAGTATTACAGCACCTTCCATGCCAAATTATAGCCAGCCGATGTTATTTTATCAGCTAATCATAGCAGTGAAAAAGATATTAACAGTGAAGAAAAATGAGTTCTCCCACAGTTCTCACGTTCCTATCATAGAAAGCACTATTTTTGGAACCAAACATAAGGAAGTTCTTTCCATAAACACATTATTTTGTATATCAGTTTTCCTGTTTAGATTTTACAGTTGGATATTGTTTCAAGAGTTATTTCTCAAAAAAATTCTTTTTTAAAAAAATTCCCCTCTCTCATACATGCACATTCATCCTTGGCTCTTGCTTGATTTCTGCAACATCATGAAATGGCTGACAATCACGGTTTCTGAATGGTCTAGAAGTCCAATAAATGAATAATTGTGTGTTCTTTCTTACTCTCATACAGATCACCCTTTCAGAGAAAAGCCATAGAACAAACCAATTTTTAAATCCAACTTCTTGAAATACTGTGAGCCAAGAAACTTTAGCACACTGGGAAGCTTCCATAAACAACTTCCTGGGCTTTTTAGTATTAGGAACCCTAGAAATTACAATACATTCTGTTTGCTCTTAGAATACAAATATCACAGAATCTGCTTGAACTTCCTTCTAGTTCTATTGACCCTCTCCTTCACAGAAGGCATGTGAATTATTTAGTGCTGTATTTGCAACATTGGCCTTAATATATCACAGGTTTTTGGTAGAGGACAAACATTAAAAGCAGGTGCAGCTCCATTCCTAAGTAAGTGTACTCAGAGGCAGATCCCTCATCTGAAAAATTGTGTTTTCTCCCATTCATGTCTTGGTAGAAAGACAATAAGTAGGAAGCAGATCCATTGTGAGAATGATGACAAGGTATCATCAGCATCTTCAATACAGAAGATACCAGAAAACCAGGTTAACTAAATTCAATGAATTTACTCTTAAGGACTGTATGTGCTCAAGAAATATAATTGCACTTTTGGTATTGCTATGAAAAACAAAAGAAGCAATATTTGGAAAACAGATTCCTATGCATATAAAGGACAAAGAAGCTAATCTATAAAGCAGTAGCTCTCTTCCCTTCTCTTTCCCTTCCCTTCTCTCCTCTTCCCTGGTCCAGGATCTATAGTATATGTGGCAGATTCCTCAATTCCTCTCTTTTTCTCTCAAAAAGCACCAACCCACAATATCACATCAGTAGATGTGCAAAAACACAAAACATATCTATGTCAGAAATTTTTATATCAATTATATAGACTAGACTAGACTAGACTAGACTAGACTAGACTAGACTAGACTAGACTAGACTAGAATAGAATAGAATAGAATAGAATAGAATAGAATAGAATAGAATATTTTATTGGCCAAGTATGATTGAACACACAAGGAATTTGTCTTCAGTGCATAAACTCTCATTGTACATAAAAGCTATTAGTGATAAATCATGATCATAGTCATGACTTTTTATTTTTATGATGAATCATAAAAATACATTCATCATAAATCATAAGATACAACACTTAGTGATAGTCATAGGATACTAAATAAGCAATCAACATAAATGTTGATACAGTATATGCAGATAAATGGGAGGAAAATCATTATAAATTATCTCATTTGACACTGGCATTTAAACAAGAACTGATTTTCTGCTTATTCTAAAGCAGTATAAAAATATTTTCATATATTAAATTATTTTGTGGGAACTATCATATTTGTGCCACATGACTGCCTATTCCTATAGGCTTATTAATATCATATCGATTCTATAATACTGCCAGCCCAACAGGGATGCTCACAATCTCACAAGGTACAGTAAAACCCATGCAAAACTGGGCCTGATCCCAAATTACTTATACAAATGTTGCAGTCCACTTATCAAATATAATGCTAAACATTCTCGTTCTTTATTGATTTACCCTTAAATTGTCAAATAAGAGCCAGAGGAAGTATCTGTATGCATAGAGTTAATTAGTGAATATAAAATCCCAGAATCCATTTTTAGTATCATCATTTGAAAGTGACCAGAATTCAGAAAAATCTTTGAAGAACAGGAAGCCAGTAATGTAATCATATCCTTGAGTTGAATTTTATTCCTGATGACAACATAAGGGTTTGTTTGTTTGTTTGTTTGGCTGCAATCTGGTAATGGTCTTGCCACTGCCTTATAGGATTTTTCACAACTAGTCTATACATGAGATTCTTCACAGACTTCCATCCAAGTGCTAAGTACCAAGTAGTCCCTGCTCCACTGTTCAACTAGACAAGGTGCTACCACTTGTTGAAACTTTTGATTTAGTTAGCCAGATTTTTCAATTCAATTCAATTAGTATATTTTCCATGTATTTAATAGGTTTGTATTTAGGAAGTTCAGAGTAGCTTTATAAAATAAATAAGCGTGGTAGATTTAGCTGGGCATCTATGGTTTGTCAACACTACTATATAAGTGTCTCACAGAAGCAGACTCTAAATTTCTGACACCGAGTCTCAATTATTCTAGCCACTGATGGATTATACCACACCCTGTAACTAAAATCCACTTCAAGGAACTGAACTGTTCTACAAGCTAAAATTAAAAAGCCAGTTGAATTTGAAAAAGGAGTTATGATTAACCTTGCATCACTCAGTTGAAGTTAAAAACAAAGTTCTAGAAAGCTTTTGTTCATTCACTTAGATATACAAGCATTTTAGCTTTTTCCACAATTTTGAAAAATATTCAAATATCCTTCAAATAAAAAAATAGCCTCCAGAAAGATGTGGGGTTTTTGTTTTTGTAGATATGCAGCGTGATCATGCTTGTGGGAATGATAAATAGCCATGATTCATCTGCATAACCAATAACATAGTGCCATTCATTAAAATGATTTTAAAGAAAGGACATACAGAATTAACATTACCTCTACAATATAACATAAGGCAACAATAACTCCATAACAGTTTTAATCTGAATGGGAAGGAACATATTTTAGCATCAACCAGAGTTTTTTTAAATTTACGAACTCTCCTCTAAGTTGTCCAGTTGAAGAAACTTAACACCAATTATCTAAAAAGAAATCTACTGTACAAAGGAAGGGCATATAGATTTAAAATTACCTCCACAATAAAGCATAAGAGAGCAATACATTCATATAACTTTTCATTTGAATGGGAAGGAAGGGATTTTATCACAATCCAGAAGTCTTCCAATTGAAGAAACTTTTTAAAATGTCAATTTAACTAAGGAGGAATCTAAAACAATGCCCACCTATCTAAGAACTTAACTTAATTAGAATAATGAATATTTCCATTAAGTCAACATAGGGTTATACTGATTAATTAAATTAGGTTTTAACAGTTAATTGATCACTTCTATACCCATTGGTATTCTAGTGAAACTATAAGTTTGAAGGAAAAAAGGATGCCACCTTCATGTTTAGATGGCATATGCATATATTTCAATATATGCAATTTTATAAAAATCATTCCCTTCATTAGCAGCAGAAGGGGGGATGCAAATGTAGAGTTTGTCCCAAGTACAGAAGCATCCCTTTTGAGAAAAACAAACAAAAGTGATATTAAATAAATATTAAATAATAATTATTATTTTTAAAATACTCCAAAAATCCCCCAATTAAGAGGGAGAAGAGCTTTTTAGTCCAGTAGAAAGGCTTAGAAAAATTAAATTAAATATTCCTCCTTCCAGCCACAGCTCTCAGTACTGGAATTTTACCGCTTTGTCCTTTATAAATCCTTCGTGGAAAGGTTCTGGGGCACCAAAGAAAAGCAAGCTCCGTCCCGCGAAGGGTCTGTCTTAAAAACACGGCTGGACCCCCTCCCTGGCCTAGTTCCATAATTCAGAAGCGCGATCGGATCCAACCAGAGGCAGCCCATTTTCACACACACACACACACACACACACACACACACATACACACACACACACATCCGTCTCTCTCTGCTCAGGAAGCCTCTTCCTCCCACCATCCAAAGGAAGGACATAAGCGCCCGCCGACCCCAGACTCACCTTTCCAAAAGAAAGTGGCACCGCTGGTGCCAGGGCGTCCCTTGCGTGCCTTGAACTCCCCCCGCCTAGAACCGGGGAGGGGAGGTGCTTTTATTTTTAAAGTCCTACTTCAGCCCCGGCAGGTGAAGCTGGTTTCTCGAAGCGAGCGAGCGAGCGCCGGGGTTGCCTTACATCGCCGCCAGGCAGAAGAGTCACCTGAGCCTCGCGACAAAGCAAAGGCGAGGCGACGCAGGACGTGGCGGCTTCGGCCCGACTCCGCTGCCAGAGCCGTGCCTGGGGAGCATCCCCAGAAGCCGGGCGATGAGCAGCAGTCGGAGATTGCAGGAGGGAGAAGCTGCTCCTCTGCGCCGGCGCCACGTGACCGAGGACAGCTTCTGCCGCCCTTTTCGTCAGCCTCCTCCTCCTCCTCCTCCTCCTCGCCCAAAGGCAATGCGATCCGAGGCCGGCCAGCCGCCCCGCCCGGGCGCAAACCGCAGCAGGCCTGACGGGTTGTTTGGGGAGAAGGCGGCATCTGATTTCCATCGCTCCAATTCTCCTAAATCGATCGCTTCGCAAGCTGCCTTTTCCTCTCTCCAGACCAGAGTCATGGTCTGGAGCGGCCTGAGCTATTAAGGATGGTGTCTTCAGAAAAAGGACTCGGGGGCAGAGATCCAGAAGAAGACCTGATTTACCAGATTTTGAATGTAGCTGTAATGCATTGAAAAACAGCCCCTGCCTGTAAATGGCAATAGGATAGGATAGGATAGGATAGGATAGGATAGGATAGGATAGGATAGGATAGGATAGGATGATGGTGAACCTTTTAGGCACCGAATGTCCAAAATATACGTGCGTGCCCAAACTGCAAGGTGTGGGCGCATGCGTGTGGGCGCCCTCCCACAAGCACGACAGAGACCCGAAACAGAGCTGGGGCGACGGCGCTCGGGCCCACAGAGAGGGCTCTGTGTACCACCTCTGGCACGCGTGCCATAGGTTTACCACCACAGGAATAGAATAACAGAGTTGGAAGGGACCTTGGAGGTCTTCTAGTCCAACCTGAAGTGCTTAGGCAGAATACCCTACATCACTTCAGACAAATGGTTATCCAATCTCGGCTTAAAAACGTCCAATGTTGGAGCATTCACAACTTCTGGAGGCAAGCTGTTCCACTGATTAATTGTTCTATCGGGAAATTTCTCCTTAGTTCTAAGTTGCTTCTGTCCTTGATTAGTTTCCACCTATTGTTTCTTGTCCTGCCCTCAGGTGCTTTGGAGAACACCTTGACTCCCTCTTCTTTGTGGCAGCCCCTGAGATATTGGAACACTGCTATCATGTCACCCCTAGTCCTTCTTTTCATCAGACTAGACATACCCAGTTCCAGTGACTGTTCTTTATATGTTTTAGCGTCCAATCCCCTAATCATCTTTGTTGCTCTTCTTTGCATTCTTCTAGAGTCTCAACATCTTTTTTAAATCATAGCGACCAAAACTGGAATCAGTATTCCAGTTTTGTGGCCTTACCAGGGCATTATAAAGTGGTATTAACATTTCATGTGATCTTGATTCTATCCCTCTGTTTATGCAGCCTACAACTGTGTTGGCTTTTTTGGCAGCTGCAGCACACTGCTGGCTCATATTTAAGTGATTGTCCACTAGGACTCCAAGATCCCTCTCACGGTTACTACTATTGAACAAGGTACCACATATGCTGTACCTGTGCATTTTGTTTTTCTTGCCTAAATGTAGAACCTTACTTTTTTCACCATTGAATTTCATTTTGTTAGATAGCGCCCAATGTTCAAGTCTGTCAAGATCCTTCTGTATCTTAAGCCTATCTTCTGAAGTGTTGGCTATTCCTGCTAGCTTGGTGTCGTCTGCAAATTTGATGAGTTCCCCATCTGTCCCCTCGTCCAAATCATTGAAGATGTTGAAGAGTACTGGGCCTAAAACAGAGCCATGGGGTACCCCACTGCATACTTCCCTCCATGTAGATACAGTTCTATTGAGGGCTACACGCTGAGTGCGGAATACTGGATTAAAGTGACTTGTTATTAAACATTCTACTAACCCTGGTTGGTTAGCCTTACTAGTACCCATCTGAAATTTGCCCCTGGTGTTTATGGGTTTTCTGCTCTATAGCTTGGTGTTAGTAGACCCACACAATCTACAACAAAGGAGTACGCTTTCAAGAAACTAATGAACATGACATAAATCGATAAAAAGCATCAGTGCCATACCAGATTTAATAAAAACATACTAAAATATTGTGTATACTCTATCAAGATAGTTAAGGTCATATAAATCCTAGGGTTATTTTAAAGAAGCTGTACCCAATCTGGACTTGTAACTCCAAGATACATCATACCTGAAAAGAATTCCCCATTGTACCGTAGAAGCCTGTTCAAAAATATTGAGGAGTTTCGTCTTCCTGAAATGCCCAATGAGCCATTGAGCTTCTGAGCTCTTCTATGGATTCAGAAATATCACAAAGAGACAAATCAGAGAAATGCAAAGTGAATAAGGTTAACCAACAGACCTGACTTCTTCCTGTCCTGTCCTGGATTATAATTCCCATACTCAAATGAAAATACAAGTTATGAAAATGGAATTCTTCAGGCAAAATAGATGGCTTTTGGGACTATTTAACTTTCTCATATTGCACTTTAGGAATTGAACGCTTGGCTCACGGTGCACACAAAGTTCCATATAATTCCAAGAAATTTTATTTTATTTCAGATCTTTGGAGCTAGACTTCACAATGGTTATTGAATGATAATGAAAGACACATTATATTTAAATAACTATTATTTTCTTGGGATTATCACATTAAACCAAACCCATATCTGTGCCAAAAAGCCTATAAAAATGTTCAATCTGGAATCCTGGCAGAGTTAAAAATTGCACAAAGATTCACTTCAAATAGAGCAATGGTCCAATAAGTCATCAGCAACCTAACCGAGAACTGGACATATAATCTGTTTGGATTGGGATTGATTGATTGATGTGCTGCCCATCTCCTTCCACTCTGTTGTGCGATCAACTGTGCAGACTGGGGATGCTGTTAGATTTGCTATAGCTTCTGCGCGTTCAAATGATAGCATTTGTCTATTTTATTTAGCAGATTACTCAACATAATCTTACACTTGAAAACTATAGTTATTGCAAGATCTGTGAATTACAAGCCATATATTATGTACTCTGATTTCACCATGTAGATTTTAAAGTTACACTAGTTTTTCCATTTTTTTCTAAATCCAATTGAGAGTTCTAATTCTTACTAGTTATTTCTAAATATTTTAAGACTAGGATTTCTGAAAAACTGTTTCGTCACATATGAATCTGAATGTAATTTGGAACCCAGTTGCATATACCAATTGCTAAACTGGCTAAATTGGGATTAGTGGAAAACTCCTTGTTGAAATTTCCTTCTCGGGGATGATAGGTAATTAATGATAGGGAGCCCAGTCACTTCTTGGTTATATAATTTGATTGATCAATCAATAAAATAAACCCAGTGTTCTCCAAAAGAGCTCTTGAGATATCTTGGCACTTCAATTTCCCATTTCCCAGCATCCATTTCTGACATTGTGTAATTTAGTCTTGGGTGTCTTTTAAATATAGATTGTTTCAAGTGCTAATTGAACAGAAAAGCAATTTTTACAACAGGCACTCAAACATTATGAAAGGATTTAGAAAACAGCTTCATTAGCATCACAATAGTCATCTTGTTAATAAGGGCCATGAATTTTAAGTATGGCTATTAAATGTCATACGAAAAGTATCCTAAAATTTACTGAAGTTATACAAAGACCACTTACTGCACTGTTAAGAAACTTTTAAGAAAATTTGCCAATCTTTAGAAAAAATACGGTCCCTGTCCTAATGTTCTCTTTTATTTGTATTCATCTCATGAGTTATGTTTATACTTATGTATGTTATCTAATACATGCTTGACGAAATAAAATAAATAAAATAAATTTGTCATTGATCTTTTGTGGCTGTACTGTATGCATAGCAATTTGTGAGTCTCTAATGAAATCTCCTTTTAGTACTGAGAAAGATCTACTGTACTGTGCTATCTTTGACTGTTTCTCCACAAATGAAGCCAAAGTAGATCCAAAATGTACTTAATTTATTAAAGTGATTAGATCGGTTTAAAGGAAAAAGTCAGCCATAATCTGAAGACAGATTTTTCCCCAAAAGAATTACAAAATCAGGAAATACCACTTTAAAAAAAACAACAACCCTATATCGAGGGCTGGCAACAGAACAGAGGAAAATGATTACTGGAAAGCAACATCGGTACATTCCTTCGCACCTACAACCTGTGATCCGAATCTTACATGGATTCAGGACCCAACAAAGCCGATAAGCACAGTTCGCTCTTACACACCGACATGCTAAAGGCAGAGCATGCTGGAACTTGTAGTTCGCTCTATGCTCTTGGCTCCTTTCTGTAAGAGGGGAGGGTTAAGCGTACAGAATGCTCATTCGTTCTTGGAGACGCCAATCTTGGGCGGCTGTTGACTATAGCAACTGAACGACTCCTGTTGCGGAAAGGAGCTTTAAGAGCTGAAAAGGGGAAAAAGAAAGAAAGACAGAAAAAGGGGGTAAAAGACGGACAATAACTTCGCAAGCGGTAAGTAGTGATCTCTGAGAGAGGGGAAAGTGGCGCACTGGGAACAAAGCCCCATCGGGAGTATGAAACAACAAACAAACTTGGGCAGAACTGAAGCATCTTTTCCCCTTCTCGAAAAGCTGGACTACATAACACCACGTTCACAAGCTGTCCTAACTGGGAATTGTGAGAATTGTAGCCTGCTCCATAGGAAGGGACCCCAGACTGGCAAGCATGGTTTCAACATTTTCTCTTCATTGTGCCAGGACTAAAGCTACATATTTATTTGCGTACCCATTGCATAGATAGAGAAATAGTGGCTTCCTTCCACCTTAACCAGTGTCAAACAACTGAATGGACTCGCTCATAGTAGTTTTGCAGCATTGCTGGCTTTTTGTCAATGGGACCCTAGGACAGATATAAGGAGCTGAAACAAGAGAGTGGGTTTACCTTGATCCTAAGTCATTTTGCTACCTAAAGCAGATGCTATATGTTCTTCCTTTGCCATTCAAATTCAGGAAGGAAGGAAGGAAGGAAGGAAGAAGGGAAGGAAGGAAGGAAGAAGGAAGGAAGGAAGGAAGGAAGGAAGGAAGGAAGGAAGGAAGGAGGAAGGATTCTAAACCAGCGAACACTGTAGTTTATTAGATAAACTGAGATTTTAAATTCCTGACTTAAAGGTGTTTCTCAACCATGGCAACTTCAAGCTAGATAAACTTCAACTCCCAGAATTCCCCAGCCAGTATATTCTGGGAACTGAAGTCCATAGAGCTTAAAGTTGCAAAGATTGAGAACCAATGACTTAGTGTGATGAGTGAACCCAGGTGTTATCTGGCTCTGACGTTTGAGTTTAATATACTGACAATCAAGAGGCAATATTTAGCTGACTTTGGACCTAGTCCATATTTGGATGGGAGCCCACTGGAAAATCCCAGGGCTATATGTTCTGCTGGGAGGTGGAAAAATATATTGGAGAAGACAAAAACTAATCACTTCTATATTGCTGATGAGAACATTATATAGACATTTTCCTGGAATCGTCAGGAATCAAATGTGACTCAAAGATGACTACATTTTCCTTAATCTAATGCAATTGATTGTATTAAAAGTCCTTTTAAGACCATTTTCTTTAGGAATTTCCTTCTGATTGCTTTATACCCCCAAGATGGAAAGGATTTGTGCAATTTCTAGATTATATCCTCCTTTTCTTGAGGAAATATCTGAAGAGAGAGATAAAGGAAGAAATAAGGGGAATTGGGGAAAGGCAGCACAAGTTCTAGGGACCTTGTTTAGATTCATTCAAGTCTCTTTGACTTGGCATAGCTGTGCTTCCAAGCCAAGGGACAATTTCCACCTACTCAGCATGGTAGAATGAATATGTATTATATTGCATATAATGACCAGTTTGATACATTGCATGCAGGTATTTGGTGTGTAATTTAGCATCATGCAAGATAGCTAATGTGCATTATCATTTATGACTTAGCATGATGTATGAACCTAGTCAATTATAGCTTGTTAAATAAACTATGGTTAATTAAATAGCTTGGAATGATATTGGCCCAATCAATAAGTAATCTCTATACTGCTTGACTGTCTATTAAATGGGTAATGTGGAGGCGTATATGTTCATTTGCTAAAAGCTCGGGCTATAATTATGTGAAATATAATACAAACCATGATTAGGAAAGTCAGCTATCATGTCTATGTAATTGAAAGATTAATTTAAAAGAATACAAGTGTCTGGATACATAATGTAACAGTGACATTTTTAAAAGGCTGTGTTCTTATTCACATGTGTTAAGTGTTAATAAAGACAAAGACACAGATAGACAGACAGAAAGATAATTGATTAGTCTTACTTATGGCTATATAAAAATACAGGATCTAATTCTGGGGTAAAATAGATAAAAGAAAATACAATAAAATACACATGTTTTATATCCATTCCAAAATTTATTTTCAGTGAACATGCACTAAGCTTTCTTAGTGTATGACTGTTGTCAAAAAGCCACACATCATACCAAAGATTAGGGCTGCATAGGTTGTCAGTTCCAATGTTGCCACATATTATATAAATATTATACAAATCTGGGATGGCTACATCTTGGACTACTCATGTTATTGCACCAGAATATTGCAGAGCTGGAAAAGGGTACAACAGATTTTTCCCATGAGAAAATATTGTTTGAGTCTTTACTTTAAAAATTGAGTACAAAAGGACAGAGTACAGGTACAGGAGTATGGTAGGGAGAAAATGGATGAAGAAGACTTTTTCTTCCTATGTCATAACATTTGAATGTATGTTCTTCCAGTGAATGTTAGTAGATTCATCATAGCTAAAGGGAGTTGCTTTTTAATAAAACATATATGATAACGTTAATTTGCAGATTGTCCAATCATTTAAAACATTAGATTGTGATTAACAAAATAGAGATTAAACCAAAACCACAGTAAGCAAAGTAGTAAATTTTAAACACATGCATACTCTTGATGGGTGACCACAATCAATTTGGACCATGTTGGAATAATACAGTTTTTATGCCTTGTAAAATGCAAGGAGAGAAAGTGAGAATTGAATGCATCTCTGGAGGAAATGTGTTTGAAAGCTTTGGTCTACTATAGAAAAAGTGGTCGCTTAATCCATGCCCTTCCTACTGCTTGCTACTTCTTCTTCTTGTGCCACATTCGTCATTGGATGTTGGTGATCATATTGGCGATCCTATTTTTATCAACAGCCGCACGAAAAAGTGCTGTTGAGTTTTGTCCAAACCAATCCCTTAGATTTTGAAGCCATGATGTTCTTCTTCTGACTGGACCTCATTTGCCTTCAATCTTTCCTTGGAGGATTAAGTGAAGTATGCCGTAAAAAAAATCTGAAACAAAAATCAACAGCTACAAGAACAAATAATCATAAAAGCCATTAAGGCCAAGTAAAAATATATATTTAAAAGAATGGATAAATAAAAAAAGCCATTTAACAAGAAACACAATTGGTGTTAGAGAGAGCATTTGGAAGACTAGGTGTTAGAACAAAGAAGGCTATATGGTGGATCTCCAGAGAAGGATCTCAAGAAGGATTTCCTAAAGCCAAGCAGATTCAAAGAGTGGCAATTCTGCAGCATTTTATAGCAGCTACATATAATAAGAAAGGAACAGTAATTTTAATATAGGAGACTAGTATAGCATCCATAGATATTCCTAGTTTTCCCTTAAAAAAATAATACTTAAGTTTTTGTATTTACTGAATGCCCTATTAATCTCTACAGAACAGTTAAAGTGAACCCACTTACAAAATTGCCACCATTTAGAAACAAAGTCAGAGTAAAAAAGAAATGTAAATTTAACAAAAAAGCAATAATTAAAAGAACTTAATGCTAGATGCTTTTTAGATTTAGCACAAGAGCAGATGGCATTTATCCAGTGAAACAAACAGGGAACCCTAAAGGCTGAAACATCTCTTTTTCTGAAGTTCTCATGTTGTTTTTACTGGTTTTGGGGGTTAAAACGTGTCTTTTGATGGTTCAGGTTTTTTTGCCCCAAAACAAATTGCAATCTTTAATGAGTAAAGTGCATACATGTGACATTAAAACAGTTCAATCCCAGTGCCAATTAATCATTCTTCCTTCCTGGAACAAACAACATTCATGTCTTTGCTGATAACTAATTAACTATCCCCATCCTTGCATACTTAGCAACATGCTGGTTGTTTTGTAAGGTTAAATATTTCACCCCATTAGCTAATTACAAGAATGTGCTCTTACTCTATTTTTTTTCTCCCTTTCTGGCCTAAGGTAACTTTTAGTTTTCTACCACAGCCATCTGTCAGTCATTTTTCAATACTGGAATGAGGGAAGTTGAATGCACAAATCAGCCCATACCACTTTACAAAGAAAACAAAAAAGATAGCTGCCTTTATAATTTCTCCTTCCAACGGGATTTTATCTGTTTTACAGTTTTGTGCAAATACAATTCTAGAGGCTGTTATTATATGAATAATCAAATATGTATCTTCTTTACTATATTTCTCTGGTACAATTCCCAATAAGAATATCTCTGGTTTTAACTCTATATGTTGCTACAGCATTCCCTCTAACCATGTTTGTATTTTCACCCAATATTGTTTTACTTCTTTACACAACCACCACATATGATAGTATGATCCCGGCAACTGGTGATATTTCCAACACTTAGCTGATTTATTTTTAAACATCTTAGCTAATCTTTCTGGTTTTAGAAAATTTTAGAATGTGTAGAAATGAATAGATTAACATTGAGAATAAAAGATAAAGAGGAGTCAATGTATTTCAAGACATGGGATAAATTTTATGATTAGTTAGAAAAGAAATATGAATAAGGATATAAAAATAAAATAGATAGAGAATAGATGAGAGAAAACAATTAGAAGAATAGATACCCAGATGATGTCAAGTAAAAGGAGAAAGGGGAGGGGGGTAAAAGGGAAAAAAGTGAGATATTATAAACATGTACGCAAATGATGAAATAAAAATAAATAATAATTGAATAAGAAATTGAATTGAGAATAAACATAATTAGAAAATCAGGGCTGCTCGAATACCACTTTAGATTGAACTGAAAAACAACAGGAGAGAGGGGAAGGAGTAGAAAGAGAGGAAGGGAGAAGAGAGGAGAGGAGAGAAGAAGAGAAAGAAGAAAGGGAAAAGGAGAGGAAGAAAAGGGAGGGGAAAGAGGAGTAGAGAAGGTTAGAAGGGGGGAAGAAGAGAGGAGTAGGGGAAGAGGAGGGGAAGTAGGAAAGAGAAGGAGAGAAAGAACGAAGGAAGTAGGAGAAGAGAGAGGAAGGAAGAGAAAGGGAGGAGAAGAAGAAAGGTTGGAGTAAAGGTAAAGGCTAAAAGAGGAGTCCCGAAAAAGTAAAAATTAAAAATTAAAGTTAAAAGAAAAGATGAATGAAAAATGATGGAAATGACTGTACATGTAAATGTGTTTATGAGAAATAAAAAAAATTATATATATATAAAAAAGAAAGCTGCCTTTAAGTCAAATAAAAGGTGATTGGAAAAGTGGAATTATAATTTTTGTTGTTCCAAAACATGAAATGTTGGCTTAGAGCTGATGTCGCGGTTTGTGGAAATTGCCAGGAATTTCTCCTCTCTAAATGAACTTAATGATCATTTATTTATTCAGTTTATATAGCCGTGTATCTCAAAAAGTCGCTCTGCATGGTGAACAAAATTAAAATAAAAACATTACAAAAATTAAAATACAAAGCAATTGAAAAACATCCAACTCAAATCATTAGTACAACTAAGAAGCGGGGGCCCTGAGCCCAGAACCAGGTCTTCACGGCTTTATGAAAGGCCAGCAGGGTTGGGGCCATCCTGATCTCTGGAGGAAGAATGTCCACAAGGTGGATCCTATGGCAGAAAAGGCACATCTTCTAGGCCCCAACAACCAGCAATTTTTTTTATGGAACACAAAGCATAACCATCTTGCTTAACCAGATTGGATGGGTAGAAACAACTGAGGAAGAGATGGTGTCCCTCAGTAATGCGATCCTAAACCGTGGAGAAATTTAAAATTGTCAACCAACACCTTGACTTGCACCCAGACTATACACTGGCAAAAGGTAATGGAATAATAGTGTTACATTCACAGGATAAACATGTCATTTGCTACCCATGTTGCCACATTCTGGACAAGTTGAAGCTTTCAAATGTTTTTCTATCTACCTAGCGACCGACCGACCAACCTACCTACCTACCTACCTACTGATCTGTCTGTCTGTCTGTCTGTCTGTCTGTCTGTCTGTCTGTCTGTCTGTCTGTCTATCTATCTATCTATCTATCTATCTATCTATCTATCTATCTATCTATCTATCACATTACTATAACCACCCATCTTATAACCAACTCGGGGCAGGTCCCAATCAAAAGTTAAAATAGCATAAAAACCATATTACTACATACTCTAAAACTAAACACATTAAAACCAAAAAAAAATCTGGCACCAAGTCAAATTTCTTCAAGGGCAGCCCCATCTAGCGTGCACTGAAGTAGTCCAGTAAAGTCATGAAGACACAAGTAACAGTGAGCAGGCCCTCCTGGTCCAGGAATAGATGCAGCTGATGCACCCTGTGCTCCACCAAAATTTCCATTCATTTCTAAGAGGGCAGGCAGAAAAAAATTTCACTTGCATCCAAGCCTTTAATCATCCTACTTGCTCTTCTTTGCACTTTTTCCAAAGTCTCAACATCTTTTTTGTAATGTGGTGACCAAAACAGGATGCGGTATTCCACATGTGGCCTTACTAAGGCTTTATAATCACATGATTTTGATTCTATGCTTCTGTTCTGTTTATACAACCAAGGATTGTATTGACTTTTTTGGCTGCTGCCGCACACTGCTGACTCATGTTTAAGTGATCACCCACTAGGACTCCAAGATCCCTCTCACAGTTACTGTTTTTGAGCCAGGTTTCACCTAGTGCTGTAATGGCTAACCTATGGCACGTGTGACACAGGTGGCACGTAGAGCCCTTTCTGCAGGCATGCCAGCCATCGCCCCAGCCCAGCTCCACTGCACATGTGCGCACGCCTCCCACCGGCCAGCTTGTCTTTGGGTCTCTAATGCACATGCGCGGGGGGCAAGATGCATGTGCCAGGGATGCTCACATTGCATATGGGGGTTTGCGCATCCCCCGTACCCCGTTTTGGGCCTGAAAGACGACCTGCACCAACCTGGAAGCCAAAATGGGGCAGATGATGTGTATTTGTGGGACGGGACGCATGTATGTGGGGGCACACACATTGCATTTTGGGGGTTCGGGCACGTGCGAGTGCATTCGTGCGCACATGCACATGCTTTGGGCACTCGGCACCAAAAAGGTTAACCATCACTGACCTAGTATGTACTTGTACCTTTGGGTTTTTTTGTTGACATTTTTGGGGTTTTTTGTTTGACATTAGATCAGTGGTGGAATTCAAATTTTTTTATTACCAGTTCTGTGGGCATGGCTTGGTGGGTGTGGCAGGGGAAGGATACTGCAAAATCTCCATTCCCACCAGTAGTGGTTTTCACTTACCATCGTTACTGGTTCGGAACTCTGAGCGCTCGCGCGCGGCACTTCACCACATGCACAGAACATTCTGTGCATGCACAGAGCATCCGTGATGACATCTGGGCGGGTGGGCGGAGCCTCCCACCGCAGCCATTACCAGTTCACCCGGAGCAGGGCAAACTGATAGAAACCCACCACTAATTCCCACTCCACTTCAGGGGAAGGATGCTGCAAAATCCCCATTCACTCCCCACTCCTGGGGGAAGGATATTGCAAAATCTCCATTCCCACCCCACTCTGGGGCCAGCCAGAGATGGTATTTGCCAGTTCTCCGAACTACTCAAAATTTCTGCTACCGGTTCTCCAGAACCTGCTGAATTTCACCCCTGCATTAGATCATTTCATACCATGGACACTGTTCTTAGGCGACTGCTGCTCTTATATATTTATATCAGTAATAAACAATGTTGGGATTTATATTATGATGCAATGATATCAGTTTGTAATTGTTTAGGATTTTGTGCTTCAATGTGGTTATCCTTGGAAAGAGCAACTTTGAAACACAACTTTATCCTGAATAAATAAGAGTAGAGGGCAATCAAAAGAGGGATAAATATAGTCATAGAGGGGAAAAAATCAATTAATGACTTATTTTTGTAATGACTATATAAAACCTCCAGGATTAGAAGTAATGGGATTTCAAATATGGATTGCTGGAGAATAACAGCAGATGGGACCTCTTGCTTCTGTGTCCTGCTTACACATTACATTGCGAGGCTTCTGATTGGCCATAATGGAAACATTGTAAGAGCCTGTAGTACAGTGGACTAAGCACTGTTATTAACATCTGCTGCTTGCAATTACTGCAAGTTCAAATCTCACCAGGCTCAAGGTTGACTCAGCCTTCCATCCTTTCAAAGGTAGGTGAAATGAGGACCCAGATTGTGGGGGAAATAAGCTGATTTTGTATAAATATACAAAAGTATGAAGGCTATTGCTTAATGCATTGTAAGCCGCCCTGAGTCTCTGGAGAAGGGCCGCATATAAATTAAAGCAAAAAAAAAAAAAAATGATGCTGGGATAAAGGTGCCTTTAGTCTGATCAAACAGGGCCCTTATGCTTCTTTCTCATTTTCTATTTGTCTCCCTCACGGTACTGTAATATAAAGCAGGTCTTCAGCCAGAGACAGTATTCAGATGTGAGCGTTCTTCCAACATTTCATTCAGGGGTGGTATTCACTTACCTTTGTTAACGGTTCGCAAATGTGCATGATCACTTCGCTCGCACGCGCCCCCTCTGTGCATGCGCAAGGCCTGCCACGCGTGCGCAGAGCGTCAAAAATGGGACGTGAGGACCAGAGGTGGGTTTCAGCAGGTTCTGTCCAGTTCTGGAGAACCGGTAGCAGAAATTTTGAATAGTTTGGAGAACCGGTAGTAGAAATTCTGACTGGCCTCGCCCACATCTATTCTCTGCCTCCCAAGTCCCAGCTGATCAGGAGGAAATGAGGATTTTGCAGTAACCTTCCTCTGGATTGGGGAGGGAATGGAGATTTTACAGTATCCTTCCCCGCCACACTCACCAAGCCACGCCCACCAAACCATGCCACGCCCACCAAGCCACACCCACAGAACTGATAGTAAAAAATTTTGAAACCCAAAAGATGTCCGGGTAGCTGGGCGGAACCTCCCGCAGCCGCCGCTACCAGTTTGCTCAAACTGGATAGAACCGGCTGAATACCACCATTGATTTCATTACTATTTCCCCTTTTTCAGGACTGTGACTTAGTCTCTACTCAGATTGAATTTATTAATTGCAAAGAAATCTGCCCTTTGCTGTCTACGTGATCTGGGCACATCAGTGATCACTAAAAGATATTCTTGACCTTTTACATTCTTCTCTCCTCTCCTCTCCTCTACCTCAGCGTCCCTTATCTTCCCTGCATCCTCTTCCCTTTTTCTTGAACACAGAACAGCAAAAAAAAAAAGGGGGGGGCAGAAAAGCACTCCAGCCCTTTCTTATGCCAAGGAGGTGCCGTTGCACACAGTTCTTATTTCAAAACCATTGCTGCCCTATAGGCACATGACAGTGACTACACGGTTGCTGTGTTTACTTTGAGAGCACAAGATGAACACAAATGCAGAATATTATATATGAGGGAGAAAGTAGCAGATGTTTGAAAATCACATCTACATGATTATTAACAGACTTACAGACTCCAGGTGTGGTCTAGGGTGTTCTTCGTGATAGGAGTAGATCAGTGGTAGGTTGCCCCTGGTTCAGATCGGTTCTGTAGAACTGGTAGTAAAACCAGCGGGAGGCACTGCCCACTGACCCTGACATCATCAGAAGTGATCTGTGCATGCTGATCCAGTAGTAAAGGTAAGTAGAACCCACCCCTGGAGTACACCTATTTTTGTTAAATACGCTAGAAAGTAAGCAAGGTAAGTCCTGGTCGATACTTGGATAAGAAATTTCTAGAAATCTCAGGACTTAGTCTAGATTGGGAAGTAAAAAAAAATCTCAGAAAAAGATTATAATATTATAATAGTAAGAATATTATTAATACATAGAAAGTAAATCCTATTTTTCCTCTTGTTTTCATTTCATTCACTAGATTTTATTACTGACCATAATCATCTGCTACTTAGTAAATTCATTCTAGTTTGCTATCTTTATTCATGTAGACGTTTTATGTGTAATTTAAGTTATTCTGAAAATATTCATTTTAACTATGTGAGAGCAATCCCGTAGGAATAATTAGGAACTTTCTGCATGGTTTTGCAAATTGCTTTCTAAAAATAGCTCGGTGATTAATCTCTGAAATTTCAATGTTGTTCATGTGACTCAAACGTTTGGATGACTTGATAGAAACAATCATATTTTCCAATCTGTGGGTTATTTCAGTTCCTTATTGTCAAAACAATAGTCCTTGTTTCTACAATAACCCTTTTTTTTAATTTTCTATTTAGAGCACTGAGCATTCTTATGCGTTTCTCCCATTTTCTGAAATCATCTGTTACATCAGATTTAGTACTTACTTTTGATGGATGCCTGTCCTGTAATATGCAGTTGCAGGGAAGACATCCGAGCAAAGTTAAGGTCTTTTAATTAAATGAATGCTAATGCTAACTTCAAAGTAAGTTAATGCCATTCCTGGGAACCTTTGAAAAGAAAACTGGTTTCTGTCCAATTCTGCCATGTGATGTAGGCCATCTCCACACGATGGTGCTACAGTTATTCTTTACTCTTATTCCCCATTAATTTGGCCATTCATTTAGTAAGGAACAAAACAACCATCTCAAAAGACCTGTGATTTCTGACCCTGACATTTAAATAGTATTAAATGGCTTTTATACAGGGCCATGTAAAAAAAAAAATCTCCTTATCCACATAACAAATACAAGCAGGCTTCCACAGCCCCATAATGAGGAAAATTATGTTGTTATGCTGGAGACCAAGTAGGATCAAGGCTGTTTGAATCTTCATAGGGAAGTTGTTTATGAAGTAGGTAACTGGGAGCAGAAAGCATACTTCCTAAATCCTATCTGTCAGTCCTGTGTGGAAACCAAAACTGCTTCACTGAGGGGACACAGAACTTATCTACCTTGCCTGATTGGACGTATTTTTCTAGAAAACAAATTAAGAATCATTTCAGTGCTTTAATTATATGTGCAACATGGGCTTGCATTGTTCTTCCAAGATCAATATGGCTATAATTTTGTGTCAAATTGGAGTCCTCATATTAGACATAAAGTCAGAATCCACATAGAATGCATTGCAGTGATTAAGATTGCAAGTTACTAGCATGTGCCGCAAAAGATATGGTCTAATAATTGCCATTTTTAAGAAGGAGCCATCCTGCTCTCCTTCAGAGGGGCATTCATGTATCAATTAAGGCATCCCCAATAACCCAATTAACTCTTTCATTTTGCCTCTGACATGTCTAAATTGTATAGTAATTTTATTAAAAATTATAATTACAATAATATTAATACAAACTAGAAAAGAAAAGAAAAAAAATGGGTGCAGAAAATAAAAAGGAGAAAAGCAAGAAAAATAATGGAGAAAAGAAAAAGAAAAGAAATATATAAAGAAATGACTTCCTTCTTCCTCACAAATATTAGTGTTTGTAAGTCAAATTTAGGTGGTTCTCCTTTAAATTGAAATCTTTAGTTCCTTCTACTTCCCTTAGTGTCCAATCTTTGTGGTGGCACAGTGGTTAGAATGCAGTACTGCAGTCTAATTCTGCTGACTGCTGGCTCCCAGCAGTTTTGCAGTTCAATTCTCATTGGCTCACTGATGCGCTGACTGTTAGGGCTGTAAGGCACTGTGAAGCAGTATATAAGTTAAAGTTCCACTTGATTTTTTTCTAAAAGAATTCAAAACAAAAGCATTTTTCCATGGGAAATCTTTTTATAATTAATTCCAAAATCTTATTTCAAATTCATCTGTACCCTTAGTTCATTTGTAACGTTTCAAAATCAAAGTTCTAATCACTCTTTTGTTGTTTATTCAAAAAAAAATATATTTTAAGTCCTTAACCTTGTATTGAAAACATCTTTTGCTAAGAAGGAAACTAACCCAGTGATTTCAGACTTGTTGAACCAAATGTTCCTAATAGCCACAAAACAGTTAACAAGCAATTTCCAAAAGTGATTAGAAAAGGAAGTATGTGAATTCAGTGTCCCATTGAAGGGGCTGACCATAATCTGAACGAGATGGCTATTTCTTCATCTCCCAGAACTCTAAAACCCATGGGAGATAGCTGTCTTGCAGTCTTTCTATGAAGAGCAACTGTCTGGAGCACTTATTGGCATTCTCAAGTCCTTTCTTTGTCCAGAGAAGAATTACAAACAGTTACAGGTGAAACTTGAAAAATTAGAATATCGTGCAAAAGTTCATTTATTTCAGTAATGCAACTTAAAAGGTGAAACTAATATATGAGATAGACTCATTATATGCAAAGCGAGACAGTTCAAGCCTTGATTTGTCATATTTTTGATTATTATGGCTTACAGCTCATGAAAACCCCAAATTCACAATCTCAGAAAATTAGAATATTGTGAAAAGGTTCAATATTCTAGGCTCAAAGTGTCCCACTCTAATCAGCTAATTAAACCATAACACCTGCAAAGGGTTCCTGAGCCTTTAAATGGTCTCTCAATCTGGTTCAGTAGGAATCACAATCATGGGAAAGACTGCTGACTTGACAGTTGTGCAGAAAACCATCATTGACACACTCCATAAGGAGGGAAAACCTCAAAAGGTAATTGGAAAAGAAGTTGGATGTTCCCAAAGTGCTGTATCAAAGCACATTAATAGAAAGTTATGTGGAAGGGAAAAGTGTGGAAGAAAAAGGTGCACTAGCAGCAGGGATGACCGCAGCCTGGAGAGGATTGTCAGGAAAAGGCCATTCAAAAGTGTTGGGGACTTTCACAAGGAGTGGACAGAGGCTGGAGTCAGTGCATCAAGAGCCACCACACACAGACGGATCCTGGACATGGGCTTCAAATGTAGTATTCTTCATCAAGCTGCTCCTGAACAACAAACAACGTCAGAAGCGTCTTACCTTGATCTAAAGAAAAAAAGAACTGGTCTGTTGCTCAGTGGTCCAAAGTCCTCTTTTCTGATGAGAGCAACTTTTGCATTTCATTTTGAAACCAAGGACCCAGAGTCTGGAGGAAGAATGGAGAGGCACACACTGCAAGATGCTTGAAGTCCAGTGTGAAGTTTCCACAGTCTGTGTTGATTTGGGGAGCCATGTCATCTGCTGGTGTTGGTCCACTGTGCTTCATTAAGTCCAGGGTCAACGCAGCTGTCTATCAGGAGATTTTGGAGCACTTCATGCTTCCTTCCGCAGACGAGCTTTATGGGGATGCTGACTTCATTTTCCAGCAGGACTTGGCACCTGCCCACACTGCCAAAATTACCAAAACCTGGTTCAATGACCATGGGATTACTGTGCTTGATTAGCCAGCAAACTCGCCTGACCTGAACCCCATAGAGAATCTATGGGGCATTGCCAAGAGAAATATGAGAGACATGAGACCGAACAATGCAGAAGAGCTGAAGGCCGCTATTGAAGCATCCTGGTCTTCCATAACACCTCAGCAGTGCCACAGGCTGATAGCATCCATGCCACGCCGCATTGAGGCAGTAATTGATGCAAACCAAGTACTGAGTACATATGCATGCTTATACTTTTCAGAGGTCCGATATTGTTCTATGTACAATCCTTGTTTTATTGTTTTCATGTAATATTCTAATTTTCTGAGATTGTGAATTTGGGGTTTTCATGAGCTGAAGCCATAATCATCAAAATTATGACAAATCAAGGCTTTAACTATCTTGCTTTGCATGTAATGAAACTATCTCATATATTAGTTTCACCTTTTAAGTTGCATTACTGAAATAAATGAACTTTTGCATGATATTCTAATTTTTCAAGTTTCACCTGTAGTCTGTTTATTAGCTCTTCATTCCAATGTGGTGGTCAGTTCCATTTTTGTGAATCTGTCTTCTGTTTACCATTCCCCTAGTTTGAAAAATGGCTCCAGAACACCATGTTCCTACAACAGCACTGGCCTTGGCAAGTTGAACCAATTTATTTCTGGTATATAGCTGAAACTGAAATGTTCAGTTAAATTCCCCCTTGTTTTCAGTTTTAGACAAGACAAAATATTAAGTTAATTAGTTTGATTTTCCCCTTTTGTGTGGAGTGAGAATAAAGGGACCTATAATAGTTGGGGTAAACAGTGATTTTTCTCTTTTTTTCCAGGATTTTAATTCTGAAAAAATTAAACAGAAACTAAGATAATCACAGATAACGTTCTAAATGCTTCTGAGGACTTGAGAAATGAAAATGGTGATCATAAGACAGGGACCTTAAATGGAGAGTGATGATGAAGAATATATTCCGTGCATTGATTAGTAGCACTACATGTCATACCTCTTCTCTTTCTCACACAACTTATTCTCTTCTGCTTTGACTTTCAGGAACAAAATGTAAGGATGAATTGGGATGAAAAACACTGTTAGATATCAAGTACAGTTCAAATGAGCCAATCAGGAATTAGTCCTGAGAGCGGGAAATTAGAAGGCACGTCAGTGGTTGCAGCCGGGGACAGCCCCTTCCTATATAAAGGGTTGCCCGGGGTTTGAATTGCCATTGCTGTTTCTGGAGTTAAATAAAAGAGTTACAGTTACATTGTTTCGAGTCTTCCTTCAATCGCCCACGATTTAACATTGGCGACGAGGATGGGATCTGAAGGAACAGGACTGCACATCAATCTCCAAGCAATCATCAGCCACCCATCCGATCCACCGAAACACCGGTCAGATCATCGGCTATCGTGATGTCTGCAATCACACCGCCCGCTCCATTCAACCCAACCGGGGAAGATTGGGAAGCTTACATGGAGCGATTCTATATGTTCATGGAGGCGAACGATCTGCTGAGCTTATCAGAGCAGAGGAAGAGGGCCCTTTTCCTCACCCATTGCGGCCCGGCAGTGTTTAAAATGGCAAAAGCGCTTGCCGCCCCAGCCGATCTGAAGACCATGACCTGGACAACGTTGCAAGAAATACTCAAGGCACACTACGCACCACAAGCATCATCCCTGGTAAGAAGGCATGAGTTTTATCGGAGGGACCAAAGAGAGGGAGAGACAATCAGTGCGTTCGTGGCGACCTTGCGGGAAATAGCTGCCGCATGCGATTTCCTGAATCTAGAAGAGGCCATGAGGGACCGTCTAGTACTGGGACTGAGGGACCTCACGTTACAGAGTAGGTTGCTGGCCCGGCCTCAAATTACATTCAAGGAGGCCTTGGAAGAAGCATCCGCAACCGAAGTTTCCCAGAAATCGGCGGCGGCTATGAAGAAAATGAAAAGCAGGCCGCCCGTAAAGGAGGAGGCGGCCGTGCACTATGAAAGAGTGGAATCGGATTCAGAGGAAGAGGACGAGGAGGATGAAGTCCATCACCTCCGAGCCAATCGCAAGGAGAGACAACAGGGGAAGAGAGAGGCCTGGTGCTCGGGATGCGAAGGGAACCACCCGAGAGCCGAATGCAGATTCCGGGACGCTATCTGCCAAAGATGCGAAAAGAAAGGGCACATAGCGAGGGTCTGCAGGGCATCCCAGCCAGCCTCAAGGAGGACCAGACCCCCCCGATCGCCAACAAACAACAGAAAATTCCAGACAAGTGGGAAGAGACAACTGTTCGGGCGAGGACAAAGAAACGATGACCATCGGGCGGATCGAGGTGAGACCCATCAAACCATCGTGATTGGCCATGCCAGCGCGGGAAGGGCAAATAAGATGGCGGCAACAGTCTTGATCGAGGGGAGACCCTGCAGAATGGAGGTGGACTCGGGATCCAGCCTATCGATGGTATCCTGGACAACAATCAAGAAGCTCCTGCCACACATCACAGCCCGCGACCTCAAACGACAGCACCTCACCCTCATCGACTACCAAGGGAACCGAATTCCTGTGGTAGGCATTGGCAAGTTCAACGTAGCCTACAAGACATTCAAAGCCACGCTACCCCTCACGATTGTGGACAGAGACCGGCCCAGCCTGCTGGGCATGGAGTGGTTCGAGCCATTGGGGCTAGCCATCACCGGCGTCGATCACATCGGAAACGACACCTGGGAGGAGGACCTGATGAGGGAGTTCGCAGAGGTCTTTAACAACGAGCTAGGCAAGTACAAAGGGTCCCCAATCTCATTCAATTTAGACCCCCAGGTAGCCCCAATCCGAATCAAACCCCGGAGAGTCCCTTTTGCGCTACGGCCAAAAATAGACGAACAATTAGATAAACTGGTCGCGCAGGGAGTGTTAGAGCCAATAGACCACGCGAGATGGGAAACCCCCATCGTGACACCGATTAAACCGGACGGGTCAGTACGCTTGTGCGGAGACTATAAAAGTACATTAAATAAGGCGCTCCAACAAAGCGCATACCCTGTACCAGTAGTCCAACACCTCTTGCATTCCTTGGGGAGGGGAAGAATCTTCGCAAAATTGGATTTAGCACAAGCATACCAGCAGCTGCCCGTAGATGAAGCCACCGCGGAAGCACAAACCATCGTTACACACAGGGGCGCATTCAAATGTAAGAGACTGCAATTTGGGGTGAGCGTAGCGCCCGGGCTTTTCCAAAGCCTGATGGAACGACTCCTACAGGGAATCGAGGGAGTCGTCCCATATTTCGACGATGTATTAATATCAGCAAGGGACACGACTCAATTGAAGCAGCGGCTGAGGGAGGTGCTGACAAGGTTCCAGAAAGTGGGACTCAAAGTTAAAAGGGACAAGTGCCAACTAGCAGAGACTCAGGTCGAGTTCCTGGGATACTTGATAGATGAGTCAGGAATTAGACCCACCCCCGGGAAGCTGAGAGCGATCAAGGAAGCACCCCCCCCCAAAAATAAAACCGAACTGCAGGCATTTTTGGGGTTGCTTAACTTTTATAATATCTTCCTACCGCAGAAAGCTACCACTGCTGAACCACTCCACCGGCTACTGGACAGGAAGGCAGAATGGAAATGGGGGGAGCGAGAGAGGAAAGCGTTTGAAGACATAAAGAACCTTTTAACGTCAGACAGAGTTTTAGTGCAATACAGCGGGACATTACCCATAAGACTAACTTGCGATGCATCCCCCTTCGGCATCGGAGCTGTATTGAGCCACAAGATGCCTAACGGAACAGAGGCCCCCATTGCATTTTTCTCCCGGACTTTGTCAAAACCCGAACGGAACTATAGCCAATTGGACAAAGAGGCGTTAGCCACAGTAGCCGGAATAAAAAGGTTCCATGAGTATCTCTACGGTCGGAGTTTTGAACTAATAACCGACCACAAGCCATTGTTAGGCATCATAGCAGGGGACAAACCAACACCCCCCGTTTTGTCGCCCAGAATGCTAAGATGGGTGGAGTTTCTGGCGGCCTACAACTACACACTGCTCCACCACCCGGGAAAATCAATCGACCATGCAGACGCCCTCAGCAGGTGCCCACTTCCAGAAACGGGGGAGGATCCAGCGCCAGCGATGACCACCCTGCTAATCGAGACGATGGAGGAAGCCCGAATTTCTGCAGCCAACATCGCGAGGGCCACCTCAAAGGACAAAATACTGGCGCGGATTTTAAATTGGATCTGGAAGGGGTGGCCGGAGGAAAAAGACATAAGCACAGAGTTCCTGCCATACAAACGGAGGCAAAATGAACTGTCAGGACTAAGGGGGTGCGTGTTGTGGGGGGATAGAGTCATTGTTCCAAACACACTAAGACAACAGACGCTCAGATTACTCCACGACGGGCACCCGGGGATTGTGAGGATGAAAGCCCTGGCCAGAAGCTACGTGTGGTGGCCCGGGATGGACAAGGAAATCGAGACGTGGGTGTCCTCCTGCGCAAACTGCCAAGAGTCGAGGGCAGCACCAAACTCAGCCCCCGTCCACGACTGGGAAAACCCAGGAACACCATGGGCCAGATTGCACATCGACTTCGCAGGGCCGTGCAAAGGGAATACGTTCCTAGTCATCGTGGACGCATATTCAAAGTGGCTCGAAGTAGTGCTCATGTCGACGACCACAGCAGATGCAGTGATTAAAGTATTGAGATGCCTATTCGCCACACATGGGATTCCCGACCTCATAGTCTCCGACAACGGGCCGCCGTTCACATCAAACACCTTCGAGATGTTCCTCGCTGACCAAGGAATAAGGCACGCCTTATCGGCCCCCAAAAAACCTTCGACGAACGGTTTGGCGGAACGGATGGTGAGATCTACAAAGGAGACGCTTATGAGATTAGGCCCAGGGGACATTCAGGCCAAATTAGATAAACTATTAGCCATCCAGCACATTACACCAAGCGCCACGACCCACCGAAGCCCAGCAGAATTATTAATGGGCCGTAAGCTGAGATCCCCTCTGGACAGACTGCACCCGCAGTACAGCACAGAGAAGCCAACCGACTCCATGAGCAGAATCCGAGAGTTCCAGCCAGGGGACAGAGTCTACGCAAAAAAAACCTGAGCGGAAACCCACTCTGCGTACCAGCAACAATAACCCAGGTGACGGGGCCCCTGTCCTACCGGGTCCAGACAACAGACGGCCAGCACTGGAAAAGGCACATCGACCAGCTCAGGGGAAGATTAACGAGAGTCGAGAGGGAAACCCAGCACAACAACCAGGGGGAAGGAAAAGACACGCAAGCGGTACCAGAGCGGGCCAATACACAAACGCCAGTTCTGGACACGCCTAACACCAGCCCGGAAGAAGATAACAGCGAGCACGTACCTGAGTCCACAGAGGAGGCGACAGGCGCCGAAAGGAGCCGGCGGGGACAGCCAAGTAAAGTGGGAGAAGGAGGCGAATCCACGCCGGAGACTGAGTTCGAGAGAGTTCCAGAGCCCACACAGAGGGAGCAGCAGACCTCAACCTCTCAACCCGAAGACACCGGAACGACTGAACTGCGCAGGTCCGGTCGAACCTCCAAGCGACCCGCCTACTTACGCGACTACGTAGCATAGAGACCCCGGATGGGCGGACACTGAACTAGGGGGGAGGAGTGTTAGATATCAAGTACAGTTCAAGTGAGCCAATCAGGAATTAGTCCTGAGAGCGGGAAATTAGAAGGCACGTCAGTGGTTGCAGCCGGGGACAGCCCCTTCCTATATAAAGGGTTGCCCGGGGTTTGAATTGCCATTGCTGTTTCTGGAGTTAAATAAAAGAGTTACAGTTACATTGTTTCGAGTCTTCCTTCAATCGCCCACGATTTAACAAACACAAATAATTCAAACACAATTGGGCATATAGTATTTTCAAGAATCCCAACAATATTTCACCCAAGATATCTTGCAGAGTTCCAAATGGATCCTTGAATTTCTCACACTTTAGTCAACTGAAGTAGTCTCTGTATTTTTGCAAAACCCATTCTAAGTTGATTCAAAACCACAACCCCATTGAAAGCAATGATGACGTTATCTAGGTAACTCCTATTTAACTCCAACTGTATATAAAATTAATCATAATCAACTAGTTTAGTTATAAATATAGACCCTAGGAGGCATCATTTCAGTTCTGTCTCATTTGATTTTTCTGTTGTCCACTTTTCAGAAGCTTTTAAAAGATGGATGAAAATCTAGAATCTACCGAATTGCGTATCTCACCTGATAGTGATGGTTCAGCAAAGAAAGGCAAAGGTAAAGGCAAAGGCAAAGCTAAAGGATCACCAAAAGAAAAAGGAAGTCCTAAGGGGTCACCAAAAGAAAAAGGAAGTCCTAAGGAGTCAGCCAAACGAAAAGGAAGTCCTAAGGGATCACCCAAAGAAAAAGGAAGTCCTAAGGGGCCAGCCAAAGGAAAAGGAAGTCCTAAGGGGTCAGCCAAACGAAAAGGAAGCCCCAAAGGAAAACCAAAATCTCCTGGTAAGTGTAATATTATATAGAACTGAAGAAAGTTATTTGTCTTAATCTAAATATGAACACAAAAATATTCAAGAATGGATGAATGCAACTAATGCTTTGTCAATGTTTGTGTGTATTTATTCGAAGAACCCTAACCCTTCCTTCCTTCCTTTCTTCCTTCCTCCCTCCCTTCCTTCCTTCCTCCCTTCCTTCCTCCCTCCCTCCCTCCCTCCCAGCCAGCCAGCCAGCCATCCTCCTCTCCTCCCTCCCTCCCTCCCTCCCTCCCTCCCTGGTTACTTTCAGAGGGGGCAGGCAATAGTCAGAAGGTTAAATGAATGGCTTTAAGGCGATCTGCACACCTGGAATTAGGACAGCAACATCTTATGCCAAACCAGACCAGAAACTATAGAGACCAGATAGCAGTGGGGACTGGAAATATTATGACTGGCTCAAGTATAGATAAATACCATTTTAACTGAATCACAGGGAAAGGCCCATAAATTGTTTATTGAGAAAGAATGGATCAGCATGCAGAATGAATATGCTGTACAATAGTTGAATCCTGAGATTCAGAAATGAAAGGAAGCTTTTGGAAGGGGTCTTTTTTTTATTTCCTGCGACTGCAGCAGCTCCTACTAACACTCAGAGGATATACTGGAAAGGAAACCATATCAGGCAGTAAAAAATTGATCCCAGAATACATAATGCATGTAAGCCAAAAGTATGGTGCTTTTATGTGATTTTGAACCATTCTTTACTCACGCTCCATTCTGCTCATTCTTGAGGAAAGATTCTTCCTGGAGTCAAAGTATTTATTTTCCTTCGTATTTTTCTCTGTTGGAATAACAAATACACCTACACAAATATATATATATTGTTCTTTTTTCGTAGGTCTATATGTGTATTATTGTTTTAGCCAGGGTTTTTCCTACGTAAATCAAGATGTTTATATAGCCATAGTTCAGTGAAATCCCAATTCACTATTTTCTAGGCTTTATCAGACATTAACCAGCATTTTGCTGTCTGTTGTCTGTTTCTCCCTTAAGTCTTACAACAGACAGCAAAATGCTGGTTAATGTCTGATAAAGCTTAGAAAATAGTGAATTGGGATTTCACTGAACTATGGCTATATAAACATCTTGAATTACGTAGGAAAAACCCTGGCTAAAACAATAATACATACATACATACATACATACATACATACATACATACATACACACACTTAGTATTTATTATATACATATATTTTTATTACTTTTGAGAAGAAATATACAGCCATGAAAATAGTGATCAGAATTCTTGGGAGTCAGAAAACAAACAAGTGTAATAAATCATTATTATATCAAGATACTAGGCTACCCTCTGTGTAAGGAACTTAAAATGTTTGGAACTTTTTAGATGTGTGATGGAGTGAGGGGGTGGTTTGTTCCTGGTCTGGGATTAGAAATTTATAAAATCAAGATTAGAAGAATGTTTCTATTTCCTTTTCTGTCATAATACTCAAACTCATCAAATAAAAGTCACTGACAAAATCAAATAATATTTCAGGCCAAAGACAGTACATAAAATACATGGTGATACCCTAGTAGTATAGCATTAGTAGGAATTTCAGCACATTAGCAGAGGATAAGCTTCACCAGTGGACTGCTAGTTCTGATAATTATCATTTGTAAAATGAATTGTACATAAAAATTAAAAACACAAAGCATGCCCTACCTGATTCAGAAAGATTTACATTAAAACCCCTTTCTCTTATTTCAGTTAAGAAAGAAGAGGAGCCTGATCTATCTATGGCAAGCATGGGTAAGTTCAATAAGCAGATAAAGTATGCATAATCATGCCAGCCATAAACAACATGAATGACCAACAAAAATATTTTCTTCATTCAGCCTTAGTGGAGCTAAGCACAAAACTCATAAAATTGCTTATCTTTGCCATAACATACAACAACCTAAGATTGCCAAAATAAATCTCGTTTTCACAAGAAGCTATTTATTTTTTATAAGATTCCAAAATCTTATTTGTAAAAGTCAATATTACAAATTTAATTGGACCCTTGACCCATTTATAATTTTCATAGATCAAAATCTTATTTGGCTTTTTGCTGTTTATTTTAAATTCTTTAAGAAGGTGGAGATAATCTTGCTGAAGGAATGCAAAATCCATTAAGGGAAGAAAAATGACAACTCAGTCCTGAAAAAAGAGGTAGTGTGAGAAAGAAACTCCAAATAACCTCACCTTATTTCCATTTGGTGTAAGAGGGACAGGGGAGAACTCTGGCTAATAGTATTCCTGTAATACTGTTGGAGCTTGGCCTACTTCAAAGGTTTGAAGTTCCCTGGGACAGAAGTAGTTCAATTGATGATGATTTTATATCATAATGTAGTTTTCTGTAGCCTGAGTCTAAGGACTAAGAACCTCTTAATTAATTCAGTCAACCTTTTCTAAAGAACATTCTCAGGCAGCTCTAGATTTTTATATGAAAAGAATCATCCATGGGGAAGACAACATTTAGTTTCCATTGAAGTCCATGGTTTCCTTAATAAAACAGTTAACCAGACACACACAAACACACTCACACTTCACTACAATATAAAGTTCTTCTGTAATGTAAAACAAGCCTCTTCCATTTTCTTGGCGATTTGCTCTTGTTTTACAATATCAGATGACTGGCCATAATTTCATTTTGATGTGATTTCATTGAAGGCAGGGTTCTTCAAAATTTAGGGAAAGAGTATATTGAACTTACTGAGAAATACACTATCATTTTAGAATGTTTGTGACATTGTGGAACTTTGGAGTGAATACAGTAGGTAGTCTCTCTCTCTCTCTCTCTCTCTCTCTCTCTCTCTCTCTCTCTCTCACACACACACACACACACACACACACACACACACATTCATTGAAGAAAATTTTGTATTTTTTTCAGGCCACCCAGAAATATTTCCCTTGGTCCTTACTGAAAAAACACAAGAAATATTTAATTGCTTTGCTGATGTAGATGTAACAGCTGAAAATCCTTACAAGCTCATTAAAAAGGAAGATATTATTAATGATATGAAGACAAGAGCTGCAATTTCTGACTTCCACCCTATCAAAAAAGTTATACTAGTAAGTTACCGTTCAAGGTAGGAGTGAAATTCAGCAGGTTCTGACAGTTCTGGAGAACCAGTAATGGAAATTTTGAGCAGTTTGGAGAACCTGTAGCAGAAATTTTGAGTAGTTTGCAGAACCGGAAAATATCACCTCTAGCTAGCCCCAGAATAGGGTGGGAATGGAGATTTTGCAGTATTCTTCCCCTGCTATTCCTACCAAGCCACACCATGCCCACCAAGCCACGCCCACAGAACCGGTAGTAAAAAAAAATTGGATTTCACCACTGCTTCAAGGCATGTTGTATGTACAATTCTCTGTTGGAACTTGATGTGCTTGACTATATATCAATTATTCTAGATTGCATTGGATTGGGTTTTTTTTGAGATCCTTGGATTAGCCTAAACGAGCTGATTAAAAAAACTGCATCATATTTCAGAAGAGGATATCTATCTCTGTTATGCATGTGAAAAATATTAATTCAAAAGCCAAAAGTGTTGGACTATTAAACGATGGATAGCAACTGACATAGGGTCAAGATATAAATTCAGTCTCTCTCCCCTCTTTTCTCAGTACTATTTGGAGCTTAGTGTTTTTTCTAATTATTCCACTTATCTATATTCACACAGGATTATCCTGGCGAAGAACTCCTGCTAGCCTTTGATAGAGAATTAAAATATGGACAAATCTTCTATCTTGTTGCAACCGAAGAAGCCAAGGAAAACCTTTTAAATGTAAGAGATTGTTCAGTTATTTGGTATGTGCATGATAGAGGGTTAAAAAAGCAATACATTAAATGTTAACACCCTTACTATTTTCCTCTCCTTAGCCACCAGAGCCAGAGGAAGAGGAAGAAGTGAAAGAAGGGGTGCCAGAAGAAGTTTATAAACCTCCTGTGCGCAAACCTTGGGTTTCACTTGGAAGTGAAAAGGAAATTGAAGAAGAATCAGTCAGGGAATCAATAGGGAGGGTGAGGAGACTGAAGTTTATTAAGCAAAATCTAAGGGAGTAACCTTGTAATACTCAGTAGATTCTAGCTTTAGTGGTACCTTGGTACTCAACTGTTTAGAAACTCATCAAATTTGGTACTCAATACATTTTGATGTGAAAATGTCCCTCGTCGTTTGTTAGTTTGTTAGAATTTATTAGTATTAGCTGCCTTGTGACTCACTACATTATTCCTTATGAGAAAAATTTGGTATTCATTGTTTTTGGTACTCATCGTGCCTCCTGGAACCAATTAATGATGAATACCAAGGTACCACTGTATTTATGAGAAAGTTGAATGGACCTTTTGAAAATTTCAGCCCGTTGGTTCCACAACAAGCAAACCTTGAAACTGGGAGAAAGGTCTATATGCATTTTTATCTACCTTTACATATTCCCTTTTTTTCCTACCTACCTTCCTTCCTTCCTTCCTTCCTTCCTTCCTTCCTTCCTTCCTTCCTTCCTTCCTTTCTTTCTTTCATTCTTTCTTTCTTTCTTTCTTTTTCCTTTCTCCCTCCCTCCCTCCCCTCCCTCCCTCCCTCCCTTCCTCCCTCCCTTCCTATCATCTGTCTGTCTGTCTGTCTGTCTGTCTGTCTCTGTTTCTTTCCTTCTTTCCTGCTCTTTTTCTTCTCTCTCTTTCCTTATCTCTCTCTCTCTCTCTCTCTCTCTCTCTCTCTCTCTCTCTCTCTTTCTCTTTCTTTTTTGATAATTTTGTACAGTATTTACCTAGGCAAATATGGATTACTATTCATGCCATTTTTGGAATAGTTGTTTAATAATCAAAATCACAAAATTCATTTGTGTTTCTTTGCAAACTAATTTAGGGATATAGTCAATTAACTTCTGAATATCTATGCATAAACTTGCTGTTAATTGTATAGCGCACAACCCAGGAAACAATGTGCAATATATTGTTGTAGTTAGATTTTACTTCACAGAAAAAATTATAAGAGTATCCTTATGTACATTTATTATTAAAATAATTTTAAAGTACAAATAGCAAATATTTATTCTGGTATAAGGAGTATGTTGTCCTATATGATCTGAAAGTTTAGTTGTTCTGCCCATGGGAGATAAGAAAAAAATTCATTGCGATTCTTTTTTAAATTCCCATCAAATAATGCTACCTTCCTGATCATATGGACTATTATAAAGATGACCTCTTATGTCTTATCAATGCAGCATTTTAAATATAATACCAGATCAAAAGGAAGCACAAAAAGCCAAGTGATATAATGTAACCATCAGATCCTGACACCTAGGACTGACACTGCTCCAAAGCAATCCTTTCATTAAGAAATATTTTTATTGGACTTTCAGATTAAATATATGATTTCTCGGCCACACAAAGAATTTGGGATTCGGGTTAAGTTCCAAAACAGAAATGCATCGCTTGACAAACATGCCTATGTGGAGTGTATGCCCTATCAAGACAAGAACTTCACCATTCGGCAGCTAGAGAAACACATTGGCGTTCAGGTAGTTCCAGAAGAAGAAAATACCGGAACTCAGACAAAATGGTATAAAACTCATAATTTAATTTCTGTTTAAAAAAGGGAAGACAAATTGTGTCCTTTTTTTGGGAGGGAGGTGATTTTTTTGGAGGGAAGAGAATAACAACTTCTTACTTTCTTGCACCTAGAAAGCTTGTGTGTGAGAAATTTCAGATATACTATTTTCATCTGTATTCTACCTTTTGTCTATGATAGAATTCAGAACAATGTAATGGAGTTCTGGGTGGCTGCCCATTCTGTGGTTACTGATCACAGTCAGATTTACTTAACATATTTTTTGGAGTATAAGATGCACCTTTTTCCCCCCTAAAAGGGAGTGAAAATTTAGGTGCGTCTTATAAGCCGAATATAGCCCTGCCCACCCACTGCCTCCCCCCTTTAGCCTCTGCCTCGCAGCAGTTACCTCCTTGCAAGCAAAGAGCAAGAAAAAACAGCTCCTTTCAGCTTCAGCACAAGTTGATTGGATCGTCCTCCCGACTCTCAGCTGATTTGCTCTCAGCTCTTTTGCGCAGGGCTCTGCTGCTTGCTGAAAAGAGGTAAATTGCTGGAGCAGATATTTTTCCCCCTTATGCTAATCAAGCTATGCTGAAAATGAAAATGAAAGTAAAGCAGGCTGTTTGCTGTTTGCTGCAAGGAGGCAAAATTGCGCAGAGGCAGAGGCAGAGGCAGAGGGAGATTTCTTTTTCTTCTTTTCCTCACCAAAAAAGGTAGGTGCGTCTTATACTCCGAAAAATATGGTAAATTAAATAAGGTATTATGTGAGTTCTGAGGGTCTGACTCAGAAAATAGACTATGAGTCTTCAGCTGGGGATTCTAGAAATTGAAATCTAACCCAGCAGGGGAGCATCAGACCAAAGATTTTGTTGGATAAGCCATATGTCTCCCATATTGACTTAGCACTAAAACGAAAACCATGCTTTATAAATCACATATCATCTTAAACAAAAAGTAAACAAATGAACCCACAACTGATTGTGCTACAAAAAGATGGCACCCATATTTCTCCCTCTTTTTTCAGTTAGATTTGCCTATCTTTCCTCAACCCTACAGCACCAACCAATTCCGTGGAGTGATTGTCAAAATTCTGCAGAATTAGTAGATGCTATAGGATGCGGTGTCACGTTGCCATCATGTGATGTATTGTGATGTTTTTCTGCTTCGTGGAGCTGGGGTGGGTGTGGCCTGCGCATGACGCATCCGGTCCGCAGGTAGGCAGTTTGACACCCCAGCTATAGGACAAATATCATTTAAATTATAATATCTAGCCTTTAGTGTTAGGAAGTCCTTTTTCTCCCACTCTCCATTTTTTAAACAATGGAATTCATGTGCTTTAGGACCTATCCCAAAAATGCAACAACACAATATTACCCGAGAGAATTTACAGAATATGAAAAGGAGGTGTACTTGTCAACAGAAGAGCTGAAACACTTTATCGTGTCTGTGGCTTTACGGTTAGTATTGTGCCCCACTAATGTAATGTGCTGAGATGCAAGCAATAATATGCAAACAAACAATCCCCCCTACCCCCCCAAAAAACCCTCCCAGATGCAACTTTTCAGAATTCATTCCTTGTATTTGAGCAGTGTCAGTTTGGCATGATTTGCAGTTATTAAACTGATAAGACATCCCCTTAAAAAAAAAGGAGCTCTGTATAGCTCTGCCAATAAGCTGGATGGGGTGAACCCTACTTCTGGTTTTGGGTTTATAGTAAGCATTGATTGATTCAGAGCCATTACTAATGATCATTTACTAGTGGAGTAATTGAAAGGGAAATGCCGGTTTGTCAGCTCAGATGGGGATACACCTTGACCAGCTGCAGGCAATAACAACCCAAAATAATGAGAGTATTTGTAGGGTACCCACATGCTTGGCAGGGTGGCCCTATCCTGCAAATTTTCCTCAAAACCCATTGATGCCTAATGTAGATAATCCCTCAAGTACCTTGTTTTTCCAAAAAGATGACCCATCTTGAAAAGAAGCCCTATCACGTTTTTGAGTACATGTGATCAAATTAAGCTCCACCTACAAAATTACCCCTAATTAAGACCCCACCCACCCGGAGGTATAGCGGGTGGGGCGAGGCATACAGGTAAAAAATAAGCTAGGGTGGGGATGGGGGGTGGAGCTGCCCTACTTACCAGGCCTCGGATACCCCAACACCTACTTCGCCTTCTGTAGCTACTTGTCGCCACTCGCACGCATCGCCCTGGCCTCCGTTTCGCCTTCAGTTGCCTGCCGGCATCTGTTATCTACAGCCGATAACAGAGCTCCCAATTGGTCCGGAGCTCTGCTTATTGGCTGCAGATGCCTTCTGGCAGGCATCTAAAGATGGAACGGAGGCCGGGGCGAAGCGTGCGAGTGGCGGCAAGCAACCGCAGAAGAAGTGGGCTCCTGCTGGGTGGGACTGCCAGTGCCCCCACCACGAGGTGAGTCAATAATTGGAACCCTCCAAAAAGAAGGCCTAGCTGTTTTTTGTTTAGGGGTCAAAAGAAAATAAGACCTGGCCTTCTTTTTGGAGAAACATGGTATTTTAATTTCTCATTCTTTCCCTCTCTCCCTCTCCCCTCCCCCCTCTCTTTCTCTAATTTTCCTCTACCACAGAGTTGAAGTGGCACTGCAACAAAATGAAATCATGAATGTTTTTTTCGATGACTGGAAAGCTCTTGCAGAAGAGGAAAGTGGTTTTGCAGGTAAATCTGATGTTACCATGAAGGAGTATCAGTCCTTTACAGATCTGCATTATCTCAAGGACAGAACTGTTAGCTGCGTCTGCTGGCACCCGACCATTTATGGTAAGGTTTACAAAACAATGGTTCATATTTACAACAATTGTGATGGGTATCTGGAAATCTTTAAAAGGTAGCGGCTCTTGTATTTTATCTATTCTGTTCTCTGAAAAAGCAATCAGGAAGTGCAGTGAGAAAAGCATTTGAAATATTTTAGCAAATAATTTATAATACTGTGGAATTGGAATCACTGTCCTAACTAGGGAGGAGTGTTGGCTGATTGTGTACACCTCTTCTAAAACATTTGATAAATACTGAGAGCAGTTGTGTAAAATCTGGAGATAGCCTTTTCTAAAAGAGTGGAAACTTTTAAATTAGCGTGATCAGCAAAAGTAACACTATTTTTGTTGTTCTAAAAAAAAAATCAGAAAGAGAAGAGAAAAAAGGTGGATGCAATAAATTTCCCAAAAGTTAGTGCCTATGACTGAAAAGCTTAACACTGGCTCAAGCAGTGCACCAAGTATGTCATCATATCCCCAAGCCTTTCAACCTTGACTGTTTAACAATTGCAAAAAAGAGAGAGGAGGGGAGGGGAGGGAAGGGAAGGGGATAAGGGAAATGCAACCGTCACCTACATAAAGATTTCTCTTTTTACTATCCTGAATATGTGTGAGTGTGTTTCCCCAAAAAGAATACCTACCCCAAAAATAGGTCCTACCCTGATTTTGGGGCTGTGTCTAATATAAGCCCTACCCCAAAAATAAGCCCTAGTGAAGGGGTGGGTGTGGCCAGCACAGGAGGCAGCCCTTCCCTTCCCTGGTCACCTCATGGCTGCTCAGCCCCTTAATCATGGTGCGGATAAGAGGTGACCACACTCACCACCTCCTGCACCTCAAAAAAATTAAGGCACCTCCCGAAAAGAAGCCCTAGCCATTTTTCAGGGTTTAAAAGAAAATAAGGCCAGGTTTTATTTTCAGGGAAACATGGTATATATTGTCTTCATTCAGGAATAATTGTCGTAGCAGTGACGGAACGGCTCTCTTTTGAGGAACGAGTAGCCCAGTCTGGGAAATTGCTCTTATGGAAAGCCCCAATTCTGTTCTGGAGTTTTGCTGACCCAATTCATCCCCAGGTATTCTCTGTTTTTGACGACTTGACTATTTCTGAACATGGTTTAACCAACAAAGACACAACCACTTTATTTTGTGAAAATGGTATTCAAAATTGATGGAGCTCTCCCTCTCCCCCAATGTTATTTCTAGCTGATGCTGGAGTGCCCTGAAGATGTTTATTGCTTTGAGTTTTCTCCAAATGATCCCAATATCATTGTTGGAGGCTGTCTGAATGGACAGGTTAGCAATTGGATTTTCACACTTTTCTCTCTCTCTCTATCGTCTTTAAAGTGAGCATTGAGTTATATGTTTATATGCATTGTGTATCTTTTCAGCATTGTGTAATAAGTTACGCTCTCTCCCCCAATTTTTCCTAATAAAGTTTAATGACCCTTTAAAAAGATTGAGAGAATCTGGGCTGCAGATGACGAAATGTGCTCTCAAATTTCCAAAACACATGGTCCAGATAATAGAACTGTGAATGTCACTACTATATTTCCACATGTGGAGTTCAGTCTGCTACTTTTCAACTTTTATAACTTCTACCTTTCTGATATTGAAACAAAACAAAAAAATCCTTCCTTTCTATGCCTGCACATATAATCCTAGCATTGTAATTTCTCACAGTCAGGAAAAGCACTTTCTTAATCTCGCTAGAATTTGGGAAATTTAATAGTCTCAGCATAATTGGAGGGGAATATTATGTAGAACAGACGTGTTTCGAATACCTTTCCTGCACTTGATTTGTTAAATCTGTTATTCTGCTCCAATGCCAGGTTGTGTTGTGGGACATTTCAGAATACGAAGAAAGATTAAAAAGTGCCAAGTTGGGCACCGCTGCTGGGACAACAGTTAATGTGGTGAGTATTCCATAATGTCAATTACTCCTTACTTACTCCTAGATAAATAAATATCTGTATGTGAATAAATTTGCAAGGGTCTTACCCAGTGATGGCTAACCTTTTTGCCATTGCGTGCCAGGAGGGGGAGGTGCGTGCATGTGCCCACCCCCATAATTCTATATGCCCCCCCGTGCATGCATACAGCACACACACACACACCACTCCCCCCACTCCTGGCAGTGATTGCCCGGTAGGCCTGTTTTTCTCTCTCACCAGGCTCCAGAGCCTTTCTACGAGTCTGGGGAGAGAAAAAACAGCCTTCCCCATCCCCCCGGAGGCCCTCCAGATGCTGGAAATGGCCCGTTTGCCAACTTCCAGTGGGACTGGAAGGCCCGTTTTTTGCTCTCCCCAGGCTCCGGGGCATCTCTAGGAGTCTGGGGAGGGTGAAAATGGCCTTCCCCACCTCCTCCAGAGGCCCTCCGGAGGCTGAAAACAGCCCATTTGCCAACTTCCGGTCCAGCATGCAGTATGGCTACACATGCCACCTGTGGCACGGGTGCCATAGGTTCTCCATCATGGGTCTAAGGTTTGTGGGTCTCCTACACCTCCTCCAATAGCGCTAAATAGAGATTAGGACTTTTCACTTGGACTTTCAAACAAATATAAGTTTCACGTTCAGCCTAAAATTGGCTCAAAGCTTTGTTTCAACTGTGGTTTCAGAATAAGACAGAAAATCAAGGGTCAGGTCTATGGTACTATTATTTAAAGAAATCTCAGTTTGACATGACAGAAAAGTGTGGTTTATTTAAAACTGAATGTTTCAAACCTTACGGCTCATGGACAGGAGAGAAAAGCGAGAAGGAAAATCTGAGACTTAAATATCTGTTACAAGAAATAATTTGTTACGTTTGAGTGGCTCAGCTCTCCTCCCCACCTCAGCCAATATATTTTCCTTATTTCCTCCCACTGATGATGGCAGATGCATCATCAATTTCTGTGAATATTAGAAGATCCTCATACTTTAAAGAAAGGATTTATTTATTGTTTGTTTGTTCATTAAACTTATATGCCGTCCATCTTGCCTATAAACTTAGTTTTTGGTTTTTAAAAGAATGATAGCTGGTTTCTTCTTAAGTGTTAACAGTCATGTTCAATTTTTAGCCCAGTTTCATGCTGGAACAACAAATAGGAAAGGAGCCACACTTGGTGAGGTACTGTGCAGTCTCATCTATAGAATACGGCCATAAATCTATAATAACTGATATACACTGGCTGCCAGAGTTTTTTGAGGTAAGATTTGAATATTACTCTTTCCTCTTGAGTCACTAAGGAAAAAAAATACAAACACCACCAGATTTGTTCAGTCTTCTTACTTCAAGAGGTGGCTATTGTGAAAGCAAAATGAGAGAAGATCCAGCTATGTGTTGTTTTGAGGAAGTATTGGGTATAAATGTAGTCTATTTTTCATAGATTATTTAATGAGGTTTGTGAATCATGAGTTATGACCCCCTCTGGGGTATCATGAGCAACTTGGAGGGGTGGTCACATAACAAAGCGCAAACCCTATTGCAGGGGTGGGCAACTGTGGCCCTTTTACAACCTGTGGACTTCAACTCCCAGAATTCCTGAGTCAGCCAAGCTGTCTCAGGAATTCTGGGAGTTGAAGTCCACAGGTTGTAAAAGGGCCACAGTTGCCCACCCCTACCCTATTGGACTTGTGCAGGAAATGGACTACCTTGATATGTTTGGACAAGCCTAAACTAGTTTTGAGAAAAGCTTAAAGGAATGGTACATTCACAGATCATGGCAGTGTTTGCTTATTTTTCTTTAGTTTTATGGGGTGAGATTTTCACAAATTTACTTATCACTATGGGAGTCCCAAGAATTTAGTACTAGAAGTTCAAAGGAACCTAACATCAGATCCACACACTGTCATGGAAGCTCCCTTTGTATCTTCAAAGTCATCAGTAGCTCACCTCTCTTCCAAACAACTTCCATAGCTTTTGAGATCAATCAGATGACATACTGTAGTGTTCTCTCTGCTTCTTCAGATTTTTGAAACAAAAGTTGGGTTATAAACCTAACAAATAAATACTTAAAATACAATCTCTGTCTCTCAATTTGCAGTAAATAACAACCCCAGCATTATTTATTCTTGTGAAATCCAAGGGCTGATTCACAAGAACATTTCTTTCACATGGTGTGGAAGAAATGTTGTGGAAGAAAAATTACATATGTATAATTTCAGAAAAATATTGTAAAGGAGTCGGATGATTCTAAATAGGAACATGAAGGTTTCCAAAATATCTGTGTAAAGATTTCTGCTTTCTTTTAATTGGAAATATTGTGCAACCTTGAATAAACCTGGGAGAATGTAATACCTGGCCAAAAAACCCAAAAAACACTATCTCCACATTTGGCCCCTGCCTCCTCCAACTTCTGAATTTGCCCATTCTGGAACATCTATCTCTTTGTATTGTTTTTTATTATCATTGCTATTCTCCTGTTTCTAATATGAAATGGTATTTTGCTTAATCTTTCTTAGGTCAACAGGATGGGTACTGTTTTTGAAAACAGAGCTGGAATTTGTGTTCAGTTGATGACCTGTTCACCAGACTGGTAATATTTTATTCAAAAAATGTATTATATGAAGATGCAGTTATATGTCTGTGTGTTCCCTCCTTCTATTAGTTTTTATGTGTCCAAATTAGCAAAAATATTCTAGATTCTTATATCACTGTTTCCAGTGATTCAGTCAGGGAGGTATGATTTAAATATATCTTCAAACCAGGATTGTAATTTATTGAATCATGATGTCAAAATTGGGAGGCAGGATATAAATAATCTCTATTGTTTATAAATTGTTTCTAAACAACACTTTAGAGCACTGCACACCAGAACAACTAGACACAGAACAGTTTTTCCCCAAACGCCATCACTCTGCTAAACAATTAATTTCCTCAACATTGTCAAACTGTTCACTAAATCTGCACTACTATTACTATTAATCTTCTCATTGTTCCTATCACCCATCTCCTCCCACTTATGACTGTATGACTGTAACCTGTTGCTGTATTCTTACGATTTATATTGATTGTTTCCTAGTATGATTTGATTGCTTGTTTGTACCCTATGACTATCATTAAGTGTTGTACCTTATGATTCTTGACAAATGTATCTTCTCTTTATGTAGACTGAGAGCATATGCACCAAAGACAAATTCCTTGTGTGTCCAATCACATTTGGCCAAAAAAGAATTCTGTTCTGTTCTGTTCTGTTCTGTTCTGTTCTATTCTATTCTAGTCTAGTCTAGTCTAGTCTAGTCTAGTCTAGTCTAGTCTAGTCTAGTCTAGTCTAGTCTAGTCTAGTCCAGTCCAGTCCAGTCCAGTCCAGTCCAGTCCAGTCCAGTCTAGTCTAGTCTAGTCTATATTTTCTTTGATTTCATAACCCTTTTCTTGTTTTCATATTTTGCCCAGTCCATTACCATTTTTTTATTAAGCAGATACCAATTCCAATTCAAATACAAATAGAACCAGTGACCATCTTAATGTTCTGAATTGCCATTTGAACAGTGCAAAGAAATGTCACTTGCAAAGTTCAATTGTACAGAAAAAGAGATCAGTCAGTATAGGGTGGTTCCAAAAAAAAAAACAAAACACCACAGAATACTGACTGAGCAAATGTGATTGAACTCCTACTCCTTTTTTGCGAGGGTCATATAAAAAAGGGGACAAGGTTCTATCATCTGATCAAGGTGGCTTGATCATGACTTTTTTGATCCTTCCCTGCAGACATCCTCGTTATGGAACATTGTTTCTTCTTTTAGAGAACAATTGTTGGGTTTTTTGGGCAGAAACATTTGCACCCTTGCAGCTGAGTTTAGAGTTTTTTGTAACTTTTAGTCTTATAGAGCCAATGTTCAAAATAATTGTTTAAACCATTGACTCCAACCCCTATTCTGGGTAATTGAAGCACCCATGACAGATGGCTGTTCAGGCTCTACTCAAACACAATAGGAGCATCTTGCCATTGGGATCTGATTTTCAATTTCTTTTACTGCCTGAAAGTGTTTTGTTTTTTAAACATTTGAGCAGGGTACTTTTTAAAAACCCTAAAAAGGGAGATCTAGTGATAGGGAAGATTTTGCAGTTCAGATTTGTTAGTCCTGCTTTCATAATGTGAGACAGATTGAGGAGGAGACGAATTATTGGTGGTTCCAGGGTCTTGAGGCAACAGCCTAGAGTGTAGTGGTGGGATTCAAAATTTTTTACTACTGGTTCTATGGGCGTCACTTGGTGGGCGTGGCATGGCTGGTGGGCGTGGCATGGTGGGTGTGGCAGGGGAAGGATACTGTAAAATCTCCATTCCCTCCTGATCAGCTGGGACTCAGGAGGCAGAGAATAGATGCAGGTGGGGCCAGTCAGAGGTGGTATTTACCGGTTCTCTGAACTACTCAAAATTTCCGCTACTGGTTCTCTAGAACTGGTCAGAGCCTGCTGAATACCACTTCTGCTAGAGTGCATTAAAGACTGGTTGGCAGGCCATAATGAAGGCTATTGATATCCTTTCTGACTGTCAAACAACATAGTATAATTTGTTTTCTTGTATCTACTTAATTTGGATACTGATTAGATATAGCAGAAACTATTCAAATACTCAGATGTAGTTTAGATACAAAAGATAACCCTGCACTCTTCCAGTTTTATTGTTATTCCCATCTATCTAGCACAATATATGTTTGGGATCTCCGAGCTTACAGGCCTACCTTACAATCTTCAGCTGAGAAGAAAAAGGAAGAGGGCATTATTAATGTTCCACCTGATGTGCCCACCACCTTCAAACACCTAGATCTTGCCTGGAAACCTATCATAAAGGTACAGCAGAGACGTGCAGAGAACTTTAAAGAATGACTAAGATGGAAAAATTAAAGTACCAACATGCCAACAAGTATATACCCAGAAATCAGCTTTAAAATAAATATTTTCTTGTATTTTCCCAAATTTGCTCCTAATCTCTACTGCAGTTAGAATGAATTTCATTCTAGTATAGCAGTTATAACATTTATCTAATACAAAGGGAGCTATGAATTAAAAAAATACATTTTGGGTTGGGCTTCTTTCATTCCTAATATTCTTTCTCTGGGGTATCATGTCCATTTCCTTTTTTAAAGAAGTTACCGGTAGTTTACTGATGATGAACTTAAAACCAGTCCACCAGGATAAAGTTAATCATTAAAAAATCTTGTACCATGTTTAATGAGCTCCTTAAATAATGTTTTAAGAAGATTAGATAACAGGTTTTGTGTGGTGGTATTGCAAAAGAGTTCTCTAACTCATATGGCTTGGTCATGCCCATTCATGACTCTTTTTCGGTTTCAAGTTATTACCTATGTTAAAGCTTTATTTGTTTTGTTGAATGTAAGTTCATGTCTGTCTTTCAAAGCCAATAATATTTTTATATGAGGTATATAATACATATATAATTGTGACTAACTAATGTGAAATGTCTTTTTAAAAAATTTAACAGTACTGTAATATCTTTAAATGAAATGCACAAAAATCGCTTTATCTTAACAGGAAATAGCCAAACTTTATTAAAAGAAAAAATAATTAAACTGATACTGATCTTAGAAGATTTAATAGCATTAAATTCTTCTGAGTTTGTCCTTTCATATTGTTTTAAAATGTATTGTTAAAAATGGAAACACATCAAGCAGTCAGATGCTAATTATAACATCAATTAATAGTGTGTCTATGATTATTATGAATTAGGAACTATAAATTATCTTAGAATAATATTGGTTGGTTTGTATTGTATATTTGCAACCCAAACACTGTGTTTTTAAGAGGACTGTGTTAGCATAAATAGGTTTCTGGCATTGTTTTTCAATGAACATATCTGTTTTTTCCATTATGCTTTTTAAATCCTAAAACAGATCAATCTGCCCAAGGCAGATACAAGTGCTGAATATAGTCCAATAAGATTTAGCTTCAGAGAAGAGCACTATCACACCAAAATTCAAGGTAAACATTTTTTATGTTTTGGGGAAATATATCAACAATTAGCATAATTTAGAACTGTGTGGCAGAGTGAATAGCGAAAGAGAAAAATCTTACCCAAATGATCAGTATGGCTTCCTAATAGAGACATCTGCTACAACATGACAGAGGTACAAAAGAAGCAGAGGTTGTGTTGCATCGGTGCAATTCCACATTCATCATTTGACCCCTTGAGTCCCTCTGTGGATGCTTCCATTTCCTAATAAATAATCTGAGTAGTTTTTGTACATTTGTAAGGTGTGATGGATCGTGTACCTGTAGAAGGAGTTGGGGAAACTTTTGGCATCACAGAGCTTTCCCAGATAGAGGACCAGATTAAGAGACTGCACAGTCCTGAGTTGGATGGGGGAGTGGGGAATTGGTTCAGAGTAGCCATACCCTAGCATCTTTCAGGGTATAATTTAGTAAATTAAATGCTTTTTTTTTTTTACAACTAAAAAAAAAAGGTAAATTAAATGCTTATAGCTTGAGTTTGGCAAGATTCTGTCCACTAGGACTAAGCAAATAACAATAGCAATAGCACTTATACTTATATACCACTTCATAATGCTTTATAGCCCCCTCTAAGTGGTTTAGAGTCAGCATATTGCCCCCAACAATCAGGCTGCTCATTTTACCCACCTCATGGAAGGCTGAGTCAATCTTGAGCCTGGTGAGACTCGAACTGCCAAACTGCAGCTAGCTGTCAGCTGAAGTAGCCTGCAGTACTGCATTCTAACCACTGCGCCACCTCAGCTCTTTATAGGATTGAACTCGATTGGATCTTGATTATGAACTTTATTATCTACTAGATACAAATTGAGCTTGTATCTAGTAGATAATATTAAGTACAATTTATATTCCTAAAGTTTTATACCTAATGGTTAATTATTGTACCACACCCAGAATCATTAATTGTATGCTGCCCAGAGTCACACACTTCAGAGATAGGTAGCTGTCTAAATTTGATAAATAAATACAGTACATATTGCAAAAGTATTGTATAAGTTTTCTAAACTGAAGATTGTGAAGTTTCTTCATTTCTGTTCTCTGCCAGGCCAGGAACCTATGAGCTTCAGCTAGTAAGCCCTCAGTTTATGCAGAGCTATTTATATAGTTGAATTAGAAAGTCAATCAGTTTCCCATTCAACTATGTCATTTTAAAAACATCTCCCTTCCCCCTGTCATCTAACCTGCTTTGATGAATGAGAAAAATAATTCATTATGTAAGTTTTACTCACAATCATCTTATTCCAATTCTTTTGTAGACAAAACAGCCCTCCCAAGCAAGCAAAGCAAAGAGGCACCCATAGAAAAAATTCCATATGCGGAGATTCAGGGCACAATGATGAAACCTCTTAAGCTGCTGGAAAATATAAATACCAGCTTTTTTGTTGGAACTGAAGTAAGTTTTTCTTTGGGGTGCAAATTGATTGCTTATCTTCAGAAAGATGGGAGAACTGGAGAATGCTGGAGAGAATAGTTGTAAGCTGATCAATGAATTCCTATTACAAAGCAGCATCATTAGAAAAATGAGTTATTGTGAATCTATTTACACAGATCCATATATGGGTTTGATTACCATTGCTAGAATTCAGCACGGGGTTAGATTCTATTTGGCTGGGTTTTTCTATAAACGGAGGAATTGTGTTCAATAACACAGCTCAAAAAGTTACCCTGGATAAAAGTAATTGCTGCCATTATAATGCTATTGGAAAATCTAAGGCAGGTGTTGTTATTATTGAGCTTATAAAACAACTCCTGTTTAGAATATGTATTTTATTGAGAAAGCATCAACAAATACACAAATTAGCAAAGAAAGCAAGAAGACAAAATGATGGTACATTTTGACTTTTCTGGTTAGGCCTGTACAATTGGAAATTTGTGGAAATGGTTTTTATAAGTGGTCACTAAAGATCAGCTTGTAGTCACACTGGATCTCATATTTCACATGAAACACACTGGGGCAACGTTGTTTTAGATCAGCCAGATCCATTTCTTGTGAGTGGGCAGGGAATTCCCCACTTTGATCTGTCAAGACATATGTCTTTGTAGCAGGTATGGTTTCTCTCTCTCTTTCTGAAATACCTTTGCTGGCCTATCTGACATGTTCGCAAAGGAAACTTAATTTTAATCTACTTTAGTTAGACTATTGTAATTGGTTTACTATTAATTTAGTAGACTAGACTGGATAGTTGGAATTCCGTCAGTAGGTTCTCTGCATGAAAATAGAGACTAACCATGCTAATTATATCCATTGTGTGTAATTATAAGAAATGTAGTGCAAAACGTTTTGTGAGCATTCAAGTTTAAAAGCCTTTATTCTTGAGCATCAAATATGTTCATATTCTGTGAAATGATATAATTTTTGCTGTATGTGGAATCTATGTTTTCATTATCACAATGCAAAGAATTAATGAAGAAGAATGTTGTCTATTTTTTAAAAACATAAGACTAAGACAGTCCTCTCTTCTTTCAAAGTTACCCCTTCCGTGAAGTCTTTGACTAATTTCTGATTATAAATCTCACTGTATCAACCCCTGCATATCTTCTCCACAGAACACAATGTGATTGACCTCCATATGAACATGAAAAACATGATACAGTACTGTAAATATAACTAAAATAGGTTATGATCCTGTTAATTTTTTTCTCATGCTGCTTCCCATTTAAACAAACAATAGCAAAATTTACTATTCTAAAAATGTGATGTTTCAGAAATATAATGGAGCACATTAAATAGCTGGTGAGGATGTATCCAAGATAAAAAGAGCTTTTTATCAGATTTAAGAAAACTGAGCTTTCAGACAGCCCACAGAATAGATTAAAGGCTTTGTTATTTTGGCCATAAATACAAGTACCGGTATCTTGCCAAAAATTATTTTTAAAAAAGGGATTGTATTATAAAGCATATTTTTAAAGTATCAGTACTGAATCGGGGTAGTTTTCAGACTGCAAAGATCTAAATGTCAAGATAATGAAGAAAATACTTTCCATTTGCAAGAGTTTTGTAAACTTCAAAAGCGATCACATTCTGTAAACCCATATTTCATCTGAACTCCTGCTCCCCTTGCTAATTATGTTTTTGTGGCATTTTGCAGGACGGTGAAGTTCTTTATTCAGACTGGAAGATGGAAAGAGACGGTGACTCAGGAAGACTGCTTAGTATGTCTTAAATTTCTCAATATTTCTAAAACGGCTGTAGGACCCAGATAGTGAGTTTTTCAAAAAAATAAAAAACTAACTTGTAAAGCACAACATATATGTTGGATTTCTGTAAACACAGATCATCTTGTTGTTTTGAATTAGTATTTTAAAAAATGGTTGTCCGAATACACTAGTAATTGACTTAGGGCCTGGTTATTTGAGGAACAACTGGTCCCTGTGGTTTCTACCATCAGTTGATATTCAGTGAGATCAGTTGACTAGCCGCACTTTAAGGTCCCATGAATCAAGCTGTGTCAGCTAATGGGACCAGAAGCCAAACTTTCCTTATGGAATGATCTCTCCCCAGAGATTCTCATGGGTGCCCCCAATTCAATTTCTTTTTGAGTGGTGGAACTCTTCAAGATAGATATTGGGTTGTTTTTTTTTTTACTTCTCCCAACTGTCTGGACTAGTCCTGCAGTTTACTCAGCAAAGGTTTTTTTTTTTTTTAATAGTTGCCATTACGTTCTAGGGTTGAGAGAGAATGACTGGCCCAAGATCGCTCAGCAGGCTGTAAAACTGGAACTCATAATTGTCTGATTTCTAGACTGGTTCCTTAACCACTACACCAAACTGGGGCTCCCATTGACATTAAAGTTATTAAAGACCGGGATTTTCTCCCAAGCGATGAAAGTTGAAACCATGCTGGAGAAAGTGTGGGAGGAATGTTGGTCAAATATTTTCATACGAGTTGTTTATAAACGTTCTATCTCTTTTTGTACTTGTGAGTGTCCAGAACCATAGATAGATGATTGTAATGGAATATGGGAATGCTCTAAGGGAAAAGGGGCAAGAGGTGCTGTCTAAGTAACAATCAGACAAGAGAGGGAGGAACCCCCAGTGGCTTAACAGCCAGAGAATGAAACTCAGAAAAATCTATCCTAACGCATCAAGCAGTTAAAAGTGGCAGTGGGAAGTCTGTATTTTCAGACTGTTAATGCAGCCTTAGAATAAAATAGATTTAGCTCATCTTATTTTGTTCCTTCTCTGGTTTTACCCAGGTGGGTTCACAATGATAGATAAATGATAGGATAGATATAGATGGAATAGATAGATGATAGACAGATGATAGACAGATAGATGATAGAATAGATAGGCAGACAGATAGATGATAGAGGATGACAGAATAAAGTCAAAGGGTGATATAGAGAGATAGAAAGAAGAATCATTAAAATATTTCTTATAGCAGCTTCTCCCAGCCTGCTGTGTTTCAATTCACATGATCTCACAGGCAGCATAGATTTGAAAGTCAAATGGTCTAAGAGCACAAATTTGTGAAAGCTGACAATTAAACAGTTTTCAAATCACCATGGATCCCATGGAAGGAGCGAAAAACAGTAGAACAAAGAACATTCAGTATAGTATCTCTTTTTAAGACCACTGCATGAACAATGTCTTTTGTTACAATCTCAAGGAGTCTAGAGTAGAATGAATCGACAATCTATTTTTGCAATACTTAATCATCAATTAAAATAAGTGTAACAGTACTAGAGGCTAATTTGGATGAGAACTCCTCATCCTGATCTCTCTTGATGGGGAAATGACTTAATTATGGGGCTCATGGGGCTCTCTGAGCTTGGTTGTTTTCTTGCAGATGTTTCATTACCCAATTACCTAACATCGTCAGTACTAGCAGCATCACATGGTTGGATAATGAAACATCTGTAAGAAAACAACCAAGCTCAGAGAGCACCAAAGACCCCACGTTCAACCCTGAACTACAACTATTCCCTTCTATTGGTGCCTCAACTATGTTGAACATTTGACTACAGCCACATGAACTAGGAAGATGAATTGAGTGAACCAGAGTATAACACCACTGTTTAAAGGACTGGATTAGTAATAAGGAGATAAGGATTAACATTCCCCCTCGGCCCGGAGACTCATTGAGTAAATCTGGGCCAGCTTCTTAGCCCAACTCTGTGAGAAAAAACAGAAAAACAAAATTTTGTATTTGTGTATAATTTGTGTATTTGTGTATTTTTCCTCCTGCTTCAGGCCAGAAACCATCTAACATACACAGTACCCATGATGGACTTGTTCACACTGTGCAAAGATCACCATTTTTCAAAGATATCATTCTCACAATCGGAGGCTGGAATTTTGCAATATGGAAAGAAGGTGTTACGGTAAAGATTTCTGGAATCAGAAATCTCCAAAAAGATGTTGCAGATCAAAAATTTTAACAGAGGGCAACTCAGAGGTGCACAAACACGTTGCAGCCTCCTTTGAATTTAGGAGTAGCTCTGCACCTTAAAAACTTACTTAAACTTTTCACTATAGTACAATCCCTACAGAGGAGGTGGCAGAATTGCTGGTAATTAAATCCATTGAGATTTTTTTGCCAGGGCTTAATTTGAGTGTGTGTCAGTAGCGGGTTGCCCGGACCGGTTCCATAGAACTGGTAGTAAAACCAGCAGTAGGCTCCGCCCACCAACCCCAATGTCATCAAGAAGCTTCTGCACATGCAAAGCAAGCACAGGTACGCGGCCCCATTGCGAACCGGTAGTAAAGGTAAGTAGAACCCATCCCTGGTGTGTGTGTGTGTGTGTGTGTGTGTGTGTGGTGTGTTATGTAGAAGCAAGCAGCTTTGTGTCAATAGTGGTTTTGGGTGATTTTGACTTTCTTGCTAAATTATTTTTTAGAAACTTGCTGTCATAAAAATAAAGCAAAATTTATAGAATTTAAGGTGTTATAATCAGATGAGCAAAACTGTAGAAGGTATATGGAATTCTATCTGATTGTACAGTGTAAGCTTTTTGAGAGCTGTGGTGGCAAATAATTGAGAAAATATTAAAAAAAACATTTCTTTTGTTTTTAATTCAGGGTGGACCACTACTTAAGTCAAACTGTGCAGCAAAGAGATATACTGTTGGACATTGGTCTTTATCAAGACCAGGAGTTTTCTTTATTGGAAGAGAAGATGGAAATGTTGACATTTGGGACCTACTGGAGAAAACCCATGAAGCATCTCAGACCCAAAATATCAGCATTGCACATATTACTTGTATTAAGCCCTGGATCTATTCTTGTACGTCAGTACAGTTTGCTATAATTGTATTTCTCTACATAAACAATATAATTTTGCAATGGGTCTTTCTTTAGCAATTAGCAGCATGTGAATAAAGAGATGGTGCTATGTAGCAAGACAATATTGGGGGGTAAACAGAAACTATCAACCTATGCAAATTCTTAGTGTCAGGTTCACACTTAGATGATTATAAAGTGGATTGAGCTGCTAAAAAAAAGCAAGCAAGCAAGGAAGGAAGGTGGTAACTAATTTTGGCAAAATAACAACAATAATAGTAGTTGTAGAAAATAGAGAACAAGTCCAGATGTGAATCTTATAAATTAAACATAGAAAAAAGCTGTATATTACACACAAATGCATGTAAGTTAAGCTTGATAAGCTGATTGAACAGTGGTGCTTCAGAAATCACAGTTTTGCTAGCAGAAATGCTATCTTGAATCCTATGTAGAGGAGTGGGAGGTAATAGGCAGGAAAAAAAATGGAAAAATGAATTGATAAAGCTGAATTAACATTAGTTTTCACTCTATCTAAGTGACTTTTCATTTAAAAAACAGTTACAGTATAACTATGCTGTGGAATGAAAAAATATCACATGGTCACAGACTAATTTATGTCATATTAAACCATAAGACTTAATAGCAAATATGTCCTTGCCCAGTATTCCTCAATCCTGGCAACTTCAATTCCCATCTCCAAATTCCATAACTAAATCTATAAATCTATAGATGTTGGTGCCATTTGACTGGAACAAAAACTAAAGACTAAAATATGGCTTTATAAGATAGGACATTTGACTAGACAGAACGTAAACAGAGATATGATGAGACTCATTACATTTGTTAATCGTTCATCCTTCTGGCTTAGTATTTTTATTTGTTTATTTTTATCCTGCCTTTTATCATTTTTACAAATATTTCAAGGCGGCGAACATATACCACTCACCTTACTCCTTCTGTAGACCAAACTGGCTCTCATGTTAGGCATACAGGTAGTCCTCGAATTACGATCATTTGCTCAATGAGGTTTGAGATTATGGTGGTGCTGAATGAATGTCACTTAGGCTTGGTCCCTGAAGTCATGACCACTGCAGCACCCCCATGGTTACATGATCAAAATTTGGGCTGTTGGTGGCCCCACCCCCGGCACTTAAATCCACAGGGGCACTTCAACTTCCTCCACCTGCCTATGTCCCTGCTCCATCTCTGCCTTTTTGACCCCCCTCTGCCCTGCACTCCACCTTCCCCAGCTGACCTTTGCACTCTTCTTGTTCCTGCTGCTAACCCAGGATACCCAGCTTGGTCTTCTGTGGGGCAGCTGCTGGCCAGGCAAGGTTCTTCTTTCAAGGTGGCATGCAGCAGTTTCCTTACAAGACCTAAGGAAGGACGCCTTGTGCTGCCTTGCAAAGGGCCAAGCTGGGCATACTTCATCAGCACCGGAAACAAGAAGATGGTAAAATCATACAATTGTAGAGCTGGAAGGGAACTTGGAGGTAAAAGACCTCCAACCCTTTGCCCAAGTCAGCAGTCCTTATACCATCTTGGACAAATGGTAGTCCAACTTTTTCTTGAAAACCTCCAGTTATGGAGCATTCACAACTCCAGCAAGCAAACTGTCCCACTGATTAATCATTCTCCCAGTTAGAACAATTCCTCTTTATTTCCAGGTTGAATCTCCCTTTGAGGACAAACCCTGTTAGATAGTGGGGTGGGGATATATGAGGCAGCATAGGCCTTGGAGTGTGGGGTGGCAAGGGAGCTGTGACTGGAAATTCACCCTTTGCTGCTGGTCTCGGTAGGGCTTGGGGTGACTGGGGCTTTGTGCCATAGTACCTGGTGGGCTGGGGCAGCTGCCATTTTGTATACAACCCCAGAGCCTCCCAGAGCCACCTTTCAGGGAAGATGGGCGGCATAAAATTTTAATTAATGAAATAAATAATAATATGGCAAGCAGCCCTAGAGCCATGCATTTTTGTGCTGGTTGTTGCCTCACAAGGAAGGGTGCAAGACAGAGTTGGGAGGGTACCAGGGTTGCCATGGCTAAGTGATGCAGCTGCAGGACTTCCAGCTTTTATGACTGCATCACTCAGCAATGGAAATTCCAGTCCCAATTGCTCTCTACAGGACTAACTGTAATTCATTCTGTGAGTTAGCCTCTGCCACTTTCCAGCAATTGAAACCTAAGTTTCTGGCCAAACCATTATATATGCTATAATCATGATAAAATATTTGCTCTCAGTTAAAGGCTCTATAGCACTGTTTCTTAACCTTGAGAACTTTTAAAATGGGTGGACTTCAACTCTTGGGAGTCCAGTCATCTTAAAGTTCCCAAGTTCCCAAGTTTGAGAAACATTACTACAGTAGAGAGCATAAATCAGATTTACTTATCATTAGAATTCTGTGTAAGAATTTTAACGATGAGCAAAAATCTGCAAACTCTATTCCAAAGTCATGAACCAATATATTTTAGCAGGTTATATCAATCTAACAGGTTTTAGTACCATTTGCTTCGGGAACAAGTGGAAGGATGTATTCTGGAAATGAGCGTTTTCACACCTATTCACCAACATCAGTAATGAAAGCAAATACTCTTCCAATGGTTAGAAGTTGTATGTTTTCACTTGCAATAATATTTTCTGTCTTCTCCTACAGCAAAGCAACACTTCCTAGCAGTTGCTGATGATTTTGGCACCTTGCATATTTTAGAAATTTCATGGTCATTAATTCACCCTTCCAGCAATGAGGTTTGTAACTCATTTCATAAATTTTTGTGGGTGGCTATTGAAAGTTGCAGAATAGAGTAGCGTGGGGCAACTTGTGGCACCTAGCAAACCCTGCCATTTAGCAAACAAAACTGAGATGTAGGCCACATTAGGCAAGAAACATCCGATTCAAGAAAGGCAATAGGATAGTGCAAATGCAGCTTTGCGTCCCCCATCAGCGAATCTGCTATCCCACAGATCAATTCATAAGGTCAGAAAAGATGAAGAATTTCATTACATATAAACCATAGTATCAGTTATACAGGAAAAAAGTGCCTGAATAGCATTTGGGAGAGGTTCAAATAATCAGTAAAATGATCACATTTACAGCTACTGGATTTTATTTTATTTTTTATTTATACCCCACCTTTATTATTTTTATAAATAACTCAAGGTAGCAAATTACCCAATAATTTTTCCTCCTCCCATTTTCTCCAAAACAACTCTGTGTGGTGGGCTGGGCTGAGAGATGGTGATTGGGCCAAAGTCACCCCATCGTCTTCCGTACCTAAGGCAGGACCAGAATGTACCATGTCCCGTTTTCTATCCTGGTGAACGATTACACTTCTTGGATTTAGCAAATGGTGCTCTCCAGATACTCTGGATTTTAGCATCCATTAACAAGTTTACTGGCAAGATATTTGCTGAAAGCATCTGGATGGCACTGGTTAGGATAGGCCTATTCTCCAAGCCTAACAAAAATATTCATTTCTTTTTATTTCTCGCATTTATATCCCACTCTTCCACTGTGAAATGCAGGCTAGATAGTATTCAGGTTTCTTCGGTTCTTGTAGTTGTATAAAGCTAAACATGTTTTTATGAATGGACAAACCATGCTCATTATAATTAAACATACATTGGAAATGTCAGCGTTCCAGTGTTCTTCATTACTTTGAGCGAGAAGTCAAACATCTGGAGTATTTTGAACAGCGGCAGGAATTCAGAGATCAAGAAAGGGTGGCACTTGAGTATGAAAAGCTGATGAAGAGAACGGTAAGATCGTTAGAGACTGAAAAGCTAAGATAAGGCTGGTATGAATATTATTTAATTTACAAACCTCTTGGGCAAGTGAACTACGAAAAAGTAGATTAAAATAAGTGGGTTTATGGTGTAGGGGATGGTGGCCAATTGAATATCCTTAGGAACAAAGAATATTTTCATTGCGCCTAATCCTTTATTAATCATTATTTTTACAAGGTTTTCTATCCTCTGCAGCCAAAAACATTCTCAGATAATGTTACAAACCAATACAAACAGTGGTGGGTTTCAAAATTTTTTACTACCGGTTCTGTGGGTATGCCTTGGTAGACGTGGCATGGCTTGGTGGGCGTGGCATGGGAAAGATACTGTAAAATCTCCATTCCCACCCCACTCCAGGGGAAGGATATTGTAAAATCTCCATTCCCTCCCCAATCCAGGGGAAAGTTACTGCAAAATCCCTGTTTCCTCCGGATCAGCTGGGACTCAGGAGGCAGAGAATAGATGGGGAGGGGCCAGTCAGAATTTTTACTACTGGTTCTCCGAACTATTCAAAATTTCTGCTACCGGTTCTCCAGAACTGGTCAGAACCTGCTGAAACCCACCTCTGAATACAAACCAATACAAACTTAAACATTTCTTACTCTTAGACTTGCAATCTGTGGAAAGCGATTATGAGGAAAGGGAGGGAAAAATAAAATGCAAGTTTTTACTTTATTTTAACTTTCTTCAGCAACAGGAAGTTTTCTATTTTTTTTTTTAAATAGCTACAATACTATATCTTAGTAAATCCAAAACCAAATGGTGGTTTGGGCTAATTGCAGTTAAGCCAGGGATGAAATGCTCCCGGTTTGGACTGGATCGCCCGATCTGGTAGCGATGGCGGCGGGTGGTTCGGAGAACCGATAGCAAAAATCTCTGCACCCTCCCCCATGCCCAGCTGAGCCGCATGATCATCAGAGGCTTTTTTGTTTTTACTTTTAAAAGCATTTTTTCTACAACCTCTTCCAATGAAAAAATGCTTTTAAAAGTAAAAAAAAAAAGCCTCTGATGATCGCGGCTCAGCTGAGATCATCAGAGGCTTTTCAAAGCATTTTTTTCTGCAACCTCTTGGCTGAAGAGGTGGTAAAAAAAATGCTTTGAAAAGTCTCTGACGATCCCAGCTGAGTTTCCTGATGGTAGAGAGGCATTTTTTAAAGAGCCCCTCTGACGATTCCAGCTGAGTTCCTGATCGGCAGAGAGGCTTTTCAAAGCATTAGAAAAAATGCTTTGAAAAGTTAAAAAAAAAAAGTTGGCCACGCCCACCTAGTCACATTACACCCCCCCCCCAAGCCACACCCACAGAACCGGTAGTAACAGATTTTACATTTCACCCCTGAGTTACGCCATACTTCATTTTGAATTCCTGGAAGCAGAAAAGCCAAAAATGGTATTGAGTCTCTAGTCTGCTTTCTTTTCTTATTTTGCCCCTATAATGGTCTCTATCACATTGTACAGGTAGTCCTTGACTTACAACCACAATCGGGACCACAATTTTCCTTGCTGAGCAAGGGGATAATTAAGTGAATTGTGCCTGATATTACAGCCTTTTTTGCCAGCTGTTAAGAGAATCACTGCGGTTGTGAAGTGAATAACTTTGCTTGTCAGAAGTCAGCTGGGAAGGTCACAAATGGTGATGAATGACCCTGGGATGTTGCAACTGGCATAAATACATGCCAGTTGCCAAGTGCCTGAATTTTGATCATGTGACTGTGGGGATGCTGCAATAGTTGTAAGTATGAGGACCAGTTGTAAGTCACTTTTTTCAGTGCAGTTGCAACTGGTTGTAAGTCGAGGGCTACCTGCACAATGACCTCCAGACAAACTGGAACTGTTACCGGTATGATCTCAAGATGCCTATCCCATAACCATGCTGCTTAGGAATTCTGGAAGTTGTATTCCCAACACTTCTGAGAACCTCAAGCTGAGAAGGCTGTTTTAAAATATTATTATTTATTATAGCCACCCAGTCCCATAGGACTCCTCTTGACTACTAAGTTACTTTAAAAATAACATTTAGCATATGATATTGCTGGCTATTTTGAAAGTAGATATCGTCTCAGGAATATAAAGATGGAATCTGGTGAAACTCGGGAAAAATGCCTGTTTGTAGGGTAACTTATCATTCCTTCCCCCCCCCTCCTCCTTCATTCTTCTCTTCTCTTTGCAGAAAGTGGTTGGTGGTCAGCGATCAAGAGAGTTAATGGAAGAACAGACCAATCAAAATTATGTAGAATTTTTGGATTTGGAGAAAGCCATATTGGTTCGACTTGGATTAATCAAGGGACCAGATAAATTTAGCCCCTCAAGAAACATGTAGTTTTAGCACTACTTAACGATAATGAGCAACTTCAGAATAGCTGTGACTCCCAACATATATAATTTATACTGTAAGTCCTTCCATGAAACAGACACCCAGCTATTTTTAATTCACTGCTAATTGTGCCTTCGTCAGTGAGAATGGGCAAAGATAGCAGATGAACATGTATATGCTGTTCTTCCCTATCCCTATATTATGTATAATAAAGGCAATATTAATTAAGCAATATTTATTGTTAATTTGCTGTAGTGTCATAATGCAGATTTAATAAACGCCTGTTTATTTGTAAAATATGGCATTGTGGAAGCTGTGGTGTTAAAAGAAAACAAAAGATAAAGCCAACTCCAAGAGTGCCCCAAAGGTGTTTTTTCAAGTGGCAACTGGCTCCGAGCCAAAGAGGCTTCTTGGATGAGAAGCGAAACGTCTTCAAAGAAAAACAGAAAAGTCCAGTTGCCTCTTGAAAAATCACCTTTGGGACAACGATGACCCGGATGGTGGAGAATCTCCATATAAAACTCAAGGTTGAATTTTGTATTATAAACTTACATGCAGGTCTCACCTTTCACCCAGGTCAACATTCTGAGTTCATACACAGCCATGCTCATATTTTCTACATTTGAAAGTATAGCAGTAGGTAAAATCCTGGACAATATTTCAGTGGGGCTACTGCAGGATAAAGAATGGAGCCACTTTTGCTTTAAAAGCATCAATGTACTGCATTTCTTTTTTATAATGCAGCATTGCATTGCATTGCATCAGTAACATTGGAATAATTTAAAGTAGACTTGCCAGTGTTGTTCAGGCCATCAGGTGTACTGATTTGACACCAAGGACTGCAACAAGTGGAGTATCCAAAATGACATCTACTCTTGAGTGGAAGTAGTGATTCCATTCCATTCCATTCATTCTTCTTCAAAGGATTCTGGACAAGATGGACTCTGATCTGATAAAAGGGCCATCTGCTCTTATCAACTGTGAAAGGTTTGCCCCTCCATATCATCACCCAAACTGATACATTAGATTAAGTCTGTGTTCTTCCCATTTCATAGTGAAGCAGACTAACAATCCTGCATATATAAAGTCTTTTCACACGAGTTAACAGTCTTATCTTTAAAATATATTTTTAAAATAATAACATTTTACAAAAATACAAAATCAAGTTATTTTGAATTTTGGGTTTTATTCAGAATTAACATAGTTCAAAAATAATTCACTTCCTGTACATACGGTTTAAAAAAATACGTCAGCTTATCAATAAATGCTTCAGGTTAAAATATATGTTTTTAAACTGTATCACTATATTGAAATGACTGTAGTCATGTACTGCCACTCTAATCATCATCATCATCATCATCATCATCATCATCATCATCAATAAATTAACCAGACTGTATAAAATGCTGAAATATTTCTTTAAGGAAAATGTGGCAAAAATCATGCACCAAATTCAGTCATCCTATTGTCAATAAATAGCTAAAATAATTATAATAGTCAATATCAAGGAACAAATTAAATAGCACTTGTACCAGATCCATAAGAAAAAAAGAGGAGAACTGATAATGTAAATAAACAAGGGGGGGAAACCATACCTATAATATAGGGTACCCTTTCCTTGTCCTCCAGCTATTTTAAGACTATAATTCCCAGAATTCCTAGATGGAATTGAGGAAGTTGTGATCTCCAAACAACTGAAGACATCAGTTGATGAAGGTTAATGCAAAGCAAATAGTGTTCAAAACACTCTTAAAAAGATAATGGCTTCCCCTGCTTGCTAACTAATATTATTAAAGGTATGCCATTTAAGACATACTCTACTCCATTGCTATCTCTTTTTTTTAAGAGGCACCTGGTTGCAATTTATTGCTGCTTGGGTCTTATTGCCTAACTGCAGACAGAACTTAAATTTGCATCAGGCTTGTATTTACTTTGGTTCACAGTGAATATTAAAAATCTGCAGACCAATCCAATCAAGATTTATTAAATTTACCCTTCTTACAACAAACTGGAAAAGCTGTCAATAATCATTTGAGAAACCTGGCAAGATAAACAATACATTGATCGTCTTAGCACTTAAGGACATTCTTGGGATTAAAGAAGGTAGACCAACTGGAATGAAGACCTTCAAAATGTTTCAGGCCATTTAAAACACATTACTTTAAAAGGCACTTTCTTCATCCATATCAACCTTTGAAAAAGAGGCGAACTCTTTGGGGGTCTCCCTAGGATGGATAAAGGTGTAGAAATGTATTAGGAGGTCAGATTTAAAGTATATAAGAAGTGGTTCTTTATCACAAATAAAGAAGCAGCACAACTATCAAAATTGAGGAGCTTCCCATTAGCATAGCAGAAGGGAAAATTCCCTATTCGGGAAACAAACTGGACAAGATACACGGTAAGGTACTAAACTTATGACCATTAATTTAATGATGGTTCAAAGTTACAAAGGCCTCGGAAAGAATTACTTATGATCCATCCTCGAAATTGCAACCATCACACTAGAACTCCTACCTCATTATGTGATCACCATTTAGGCACTTGGCAACTGGCTTGCATTTATGATTATGTGATTGACTTAACCCAGGATTCATTTAATGACTATGTGATTTGTTTTAACAACCATAGTAAAATGGCTGTAAAACTGGGTTTGGTCATGTGACGACTTGTTGAACAACCACATCGCTTAGCAACCAAAATTCCATTCCCAATTGTGGTCATAAATCAAGCACTACCTGTAATGATATACAAAGTTACGCTTCTGTATTTCCAATCCAATGAGACTGATATAATGCCTAAGCATGGTTCACTATATTTGGAGATGCTTTAACGATCAGCACCTGGACTGCATTGATTATTGTCTATGCAAAGTGCTAACATTAGGCTGATCAGATTAAAGATCTGCATTTAAAGTCATTACATATTTTTTAAATGTGCATATTTGTGGATAATTTGGTAGAATAACTTGTTGGACCATAATAAAAAAATGTTTTGATTTGGTAGCTGTTATGGTCTCTGCCAAGCAATCAAGTCTCAAAGCATCTCTAGAAACATGTTTTTAGTTTCACAATGAGAATTTCAGAAAGGTGTGACAAACAGGCCATTGTGTCTAGACAATTTGTTATCCTGGATACCTTAAAGTAATTTGTATGCTTTTAGTTGCAGCCTTCAAATTTCTCAGTATTCAACCACTTTGTTGTCCAGGGTATCCCACAATTGCTTATGTGTGATTGTTTGACAACACAACAGGCAAGTCTCTTTTCAGCTCTCAGATCTAGAGTGGGCCAGATGGGCACAGGGCTGTCCCGTGGAGTCCTTGGTGCTATCTGAGCATGACTATTTGCTTGCAGACGTTTCATTACCCATTAAAATGCTGATGCTACTTAGCTGGATAAACATTTGCAAACAAACAGCCAAGCTCAGAAAGCACCAGGGTGGATAAAAATCAATGATTTTTTTAAAAAAATCAAAAAAATCAGATTTTTTTTATTTAAATCAGATTTTTTTGATTTTTATCAAATTTATTTTAATAAAAAAACTTTTGGGGTAAAAATCTATCGTAAGATAGTTTTCTATTTAAGATACATAAATAATTTAGTTTATTCAGCATGAAATGGAGCTTAGTTATGTAGCATGAGGCTGTATATTCTGCAACACTGGGACTATCGGTGAGTCAACAATGGGTCAAAGGAGTAGCAGAGATGACAGTTGCTCTTTAAAAATTATGATTTAAATCGAGTTGATTTAAATCAAGCCTTTTTACTAGTGATTTAAAACATGATTTAAATCAAATCCACCCTGGAAAGCACCAAGGATTCTACAGTTCAACCCTGAGCTACATGTACTCTTTTTTACAGTGTTGTCATGTATAACATCTCCAATTGGGCATAAAAAATACTAACCTCCTGCATCAGCAGTTTTACTTGACTGGCATGAGGGGGAAGGATGAGCAAACTATAGAAATAGTGCACAACCACTTCATTTTACACAATCATCTAATGCAATAGCAGGGCTTGCTCTCTATGAAGAAATGATATTTCCTATGCTAATCTACCCCCACCTTTTGGTCTCTCTCTCTCTCTTTCTCTCTACTCTTCTCTCTCTCTCTCTCTCACACACACACACACATCACCACCATCATCATCACTATGCTGGGAAATTAAAGAACTGTAGTTTAACATAAATTCAGAGCACCAGATTGGAGCAGAGCGAAGTAACTCTAATCCTGCGCAATGAAACGTACCTCAACTAGAAAGGCCCAAATCACGCCTAATGTTTTTCACATATAAATATCTACAAAACAAAAGTTAGAAAAATATTTTTGCAAGTTTTAAGTAGTTGCTTGAAAGTGTTACTACAGGAATACAACAATATTCATACAACTGAACTTATCAAAAAGCCTTTTTTTTTCATAGCAGCCTTTGCATTGCAAGTGAAAAGGTGTCAATATAATAGATCGTGATCTACATAGAATTTGTGCAGCATATTATCACTTAAGTAGCAACATTAATCTCCTCTCTTCTGGGAGAACATCCGTACCAGGGCTAAGGTTTCAGGAACAAAGTGTACTGTTCCAGTATAACAAAGATAGAGATGAGGCATTATATATCTTCAATAAACTGATCAAATTTCCTAAGTGCATAGTACCTTGACAAGGAATATTGCGGAATTGTTTTATAAAAAGTAGTGTGTTTTCAAATGGTGGAGAAAGACTGTAATATGAATGCCTAACTTACCCAGTGATCTCCAACATTGCCCAATGCAATTATAATACAGACACCCCCCCCCCATCCAAAACTCATCCTTTTCCTTATACTCTCCTGGTGGTACACAACAGAAGGGATATACAAAACTGGAGACATAGCAAAGCAAAGTGATCAACAACTCATATTGAGCTTGTTTTTATTGAGTTCCCGTTCCAGGTTTCCTATCAGAGTATCAATGCTTTCTTGCAAGTTTTTGAGGTTAACTTGATGGTTCACCGCAGAATCCATTGTTTGCATTGTCAGATAGGCCTGAAAGGTGCGTTCTTTGGACACACAAATGGGCCGCCGGAGCAGCGTTCTGGAAGGATCCAGTTTGTTGCCATCATCCCCACTTTCTGCCTCTTCTGAAGGGACATCATCATAGTCTGCTTCGCTCAGAGCTCCTTTGGGACTGACAAAGTAGTTCTCTCCACAAGCAGTCCAGTCTCCGGCATAGCGGTTGCTTGAAGGGCTGTCCAGTCTGGCTGGCCTGGATCGCAAGATCCCAGACACTTCGCTTAAATTTAACATTTGAGGCCGCTGTTTCTTAGGCCTCAGATAGTTCACAGAGGACTGCTGCTCCAGCAAGGCTGACTCTTCAGCTGATGGATGTTGCACTATGATAAAGCATAATTGGAACTCATGTTAGCTTAACAGTACGCCTTAAAAGAAAGTAGCAATATGACAATTTTATTTTTTTCCACCGGTCTATGACTTGGGAACATGCATTTAATGCATGCACACTGAACAGCCAATAATTCTATTGTACTGATTTTGGTACCAGCCAGTCAAGTTATATTGAAAAGGAAAAGCCAACTAGTAAACATTTCATCTTAAAACTACCATGCCTTTGTCTACTGCCGCTGGAGGAATCTATTAAAATTGGAAGTTTAACCTGATTAACTCTGCAAGTTAATTTTGCAAGTTAATCGCAGTCCAAAATCACAGTACAGTTCGAAGAAGAGCTTCCAAATGCGATCTACAATCAACTATGTAAGAAAAAGCAGGCATAACAAACACACATTTGGCACTTTTGTTACCTGAACTCATGGTTTTACAGCTCTAGAAACTAAGTCTCCTCTTGTTATCGCCTTCCTATGGTAAACAGTACAAATGTTTTATTCACCAACAACTGCTACATAATTCAACTGTAAAAGTTTCTCTTCCAAGCACCTCTCTGTAGTAATGGTTCTATTATTATTATTATTATTATTATTATTATTATTATTATTATTAATTATTTCTATTATTACGATTTTTGGTTCTACTATTGTTATCATTATTGATTCTATTGTTATTTTTGCTGATCACAATATTCTGGTTGTGTAATGGAACACAGAAGGGACATCCTTCCTACCATCTTTACTAACTTTGTCAATAAGGCTTGATAAGGAATGGAGAGAAAATGGCAGCAAAGACTAAAGGAAATTAGATCCAAAAAAAGCTAGGAGACCTTTGAATTGTTTCAACAGTACTGGATGGAAGGAGTTGTATCTCCCTAGCTAGTCTTGTCAGAAGATGCAAAAACTGATTAATGTGCAGACGAAGCTTGTTGTAAAGAATGTAGAAGGAAGATAACGTGAAAAGTAAAGATCTTGTAGGACCGGGAAAGCCATAAGGAGAAAAAAACTGAGTGAGGATTCAGTGCCATTGTAGGGGGTGGACAGTTAGCAAAAGAAGAGTGTACTTTCAAGACTTAAATTTATACAGGGAGTCCTCAATTTATGACTGTTCATTTAAAAATTGTTTACAACAGTGCTGAAATAATTGACTTAAGATCAACCTCAAGCACTTTCTGCTACTGCAAAATCCCTGCAGTGATGTTTTTATCTCTAGTGCTTGGCAACTGTGGTGCGTATACAATGGTGACAGCATCCTATCATCATGTGATCACCCTCTGTAACCTTCCCAGGTAACTTCTGACAAGCAAAGTCAATGAGGAAAACCAGCAGGGAAGGTTGCAATTCAGCATCATATGATGTCATGTGATCATGGCAGAAAAGGTTGTAAAATGGGGTGCAACAAATTATCTGGTCCCTATTGCGGTCATAAGTCGAGGACTACCTGTATATTCCACCTCTTAGGTGGAATGGAAAACATTTGGTACACCAAGCATATTTATCCTGTGAGGCAGTTCGAGTCTCACCGGCTCAAGGTTGACTCAGCCTTCCATCCTTTTGAGGTCAGTAAAATGAGGACCCAGATTGTTGGGGACAATATGCTGACACTGTAAACCACTTAGAGAGGGCTGTAAAGCACTGTGAAGCAGTATATAAGTCTAAGTGCTATTGCTATTTATGTGATATCTTTCTTCAAAGACCATCATGAACTGCAGTGGCTCTGTTATTTCTAACTGTATCTGCCAGGGGTAATAGTATTTATATATTCATTATATTTAATCCCGATTTTCCTTTAGAAGATTGGGAGATCTTCTAAGGGAGATTGTTGTGATATAAAAAGCTAACTCCATCACATAACAAGGCAGAAGCCAACAAATGCAACCTGCCACTTACTCAGATAGTCATATGAGTAAACCTTCACTCAGGTTCAAATATCTCCCTGGAAGTAGTATATCTTACTTGCCTCACAATTCTGGTTTCTTGTTTTAAAAAGATGAGAAAACACGTACATCAACAAAAGCTCTTCTGATTAGGATTTTTTCTTTAGAACAAAGGGGTCATGTGTTAAACCTTAAGTGCCAGTATTATTAAGTTTTCTGAATAAACAAGGACCATGATTTTTCAATTTATAAAAAAAAACAGATAAATGAAAATTTGAAGTTGGTCACAAGCATCGTTATCAAGTTTTTCATATTAATCAGTGGATTGATGTTTGGCTTTACTCCTTCACAGGAACAGAGCTCACTCCACAATGTTTAATTAAATCTTTGAAAAGCCAAAGAACTTGGCATGATACCCTGTAGTTATAGAAAAGGCTGAAATGCTTAAGCTTATGTTAGTTCACTTCTTTGACAATATACACCCAGTCATCCAGGAGATACATTTACAGAGAAAAACCTTCTTCAAGGCCTTGATTGTTAATAACTCCATTTTGAATCACCAATCAAGCAGCTATATTGCTTATTTCCGTATGTTTTATCTGAGCAGATAATATCAGTTGTCCACATTCAGGGGGAAAAAACATCTTGACTTTCGTTCAACTAACAACCTGATCATTGTGCTAGCAATGAGTCTTCAAAGAGCTGTGGTGGTGCAGTGGTTAGAAGGCAGTACTGTAGATTACTTTTGCTGACTGCCAGCTGTCAGCAGTTCGATTGTCACTGGCTCAAGGTTGACTCAGCCTTCCATCCTTCCAAGATGGGTAAAATGAAGATCCAGATTATTGGGGGATATATACTGACTCTGTAAATTGCTTGGAGAGGGCTGTAAAGCACTGTGAATCGGTATATAAGTCTTAAGTGCTATTGCTAAGTGTTAAAGAAAAGCTGGCATTACAACAGTGGCATTACACATCTGACCACCAGAAGATGCTATTGCTAAAGCAGAGATCAACTGCTCCAAAAACAATTAGGGTTGTTCGGTGTAACCTATTCGTATCTGTCTGAAAAATTAGCTGCTGAAGTTAAACCAAGGCCAAAAATTACGCCCCTAAATATCTGCCTGAGAGAAGTTATAGATAGAACCAAGGTTATCCAATAATAAATCTAGAGAAAGAAGGAAATGGCAGAAGTCCCCAATTGTAAAGACAAAAAAAAAAGTTGTTGGGGGTGGAAATAAGGCTCATGAAAAAGCGATGCTTTTTGGACATAGAGACAATGGCCATGAGTATAGTCCTTGAGTTAAGTCAATGGGGACGCTTCAGGGCACTGATAATAAACACACAGTTTCAGCTGTTTCAGATGGCTGGATCTTATATTCTTACTGTGGGTGCAAAAAAAATCCCATTCATCTTTATATTAAAGAAACTTAAGGACACAAGCCTGGAACAAATGCAAAAGTAAAAGGGTACATTAGAAAGATATTAATTTATATAACTAATAAAGTGAAAAAATGGTTACAATAGTATAAAGTTATAATATAATTGATATACCATAATAACAGGTATAAATAATATGGCATAATAAATTTGTCTTTGTAAGTTTATGCTACAATAAAAGTTTGAACAATGCAAGAGATTCCACTGCTTTTACTGCAACAGATTAATACATTGCCTTGAATGAAATTAAATGTTCTCCATTGTGAGAATTTTTTTTACCTGGCCACAACTGGAGCAGATAATGTAAAACTTCTATATGTTTTTTGAAATCCAAGGCACTGGCCAGCTCTTCTGAATCACTGAACACTCTGTTGTTGTGGCTGGTAGTTTCCTGCCACTGACTAAGTAATACAGGCCCAAAACACACAGCTAAATTCTGGCAAGTCATTCTATTTACTTCATGGTATGAAGCCACCAGTTTCAGATGGTCCAAGAGCATCTTTAGAGTTGCCTAAAGAAAAAGAAGAATGGTATTAGTTCATTAATCACAGGGGGAAAATGTAATTAAGAAGAGAGGCAGTGGCAATATTATTGAAGGCCTTGTTCCTTTAATTCCATCACAACATTGTCATTCATGCCCACTAGCGGTGTCCACTTAAGATAACATTTCAAGAATACCTTTTTGTGAAGCAGAAGAGCACACAGATCTGAGGATTTTGCAGCTGCTCACTATCCTATACATGCCCTTAAGGAAATATTTTGCAAAGGCCAGTGAACTGCAATTTTCTGCATACTTACCTGGAAATAAACTACACAAAACGCCTTGGAGAAAGGCTTTAACAATCAGCCTATTCCCATGAACCAATTTAATAGCACTGCATTTAACTAAAACTAAATAGCACAGAAATTCTGCCCCATAATTGGTACTGAATTAAATGGCTGGAAATATTTGGTTGGGGCTCATCTCTTGTGTAAAAAAGATTCCTTTCCCCAGATTTGTTTGTCCTTTGGGGTCACAGGCAAACTTTCTATGAAACTAATTTTTCTTGTGCCAAAACCAACAAACAGAGTAAGATGTTCCCACCACTTCATTAAGAACACAGGAAGCTGCATTACCAAAATTAGAATACCACACAATCCAGCTCATAATTATTATCTGATTAGACCCTCTGAAGTTTCAGAAAAACGTCTTTCCCAGCCTAATTGGATTCTTTTGGTTTTGGCTTTTTTTGGTGTGTGATTTATAATTCTTTATTTGCCACAGCTATTGCAGATTGCAAGATGAATAAATTATCTTTTTTTAAAAAAAAAGATACCATACTAGTGAAAACATATATAAAATCTATGTTGGCATTCCACTGCAAAGACAGAAGATAATTTAATCAACATTTGGGGGGAATGTTATTAGCTGAAAGCAATAATTTATGAAGTGCCCTTTCATAACCAAAATTACTTAGAAAGGGAAATATATGGTCAAATAACATGTCTAGGGTTAAATACAAAGCAGAGTGAAAAAGAAGGGGAGAGATGCTGATGATAAATAAAACCATCTTTTTGTAAGATCTGAGGGAAGCAATTCTGCTAAGAAAAATGTTTTGTCTAGCTGCCTGCCCATAAAAGGCCACAGCTGGTTTCCTTCACTAGGTTCTCTGCAACAGACGAATAAGTTTCCACATTGTAGCTCAGCATATTATGACACCATATAAAATTAATTAAGGAGCATGTTTTAGGCATAGGTGCCCGAAAATGGTAGCTTGCCAGGAGAAAAACCTTGTGTATTGTCCAGAGTAGCTGGCAGTTGGACAGCAGAAAATTTAATAAATTATTATTACCAAATCAAGAGCATTACAGGTAGTCCTTAACTTATGACAATTGGAACCAGAATTTCCCTTGCTAAGCAAGACAGTTGTTAAACATGTGTACTGATTGTAAATAACTGTTTTCATGACACTGTAACTTTGAACAGTCACTAAACAAATGATTGAGGACTATTCATTAAGTATTCAGTGTGTTCAACTTTGCTTGAAAACCATTTGTTTCTACCAATAACTTTGAATTAAATCCTTCTGTATTATTTGACAGTGTGCAAAAAATGTGAGTTGGAGATCGGATTTAAAGAAACCATTGGATCATATTGCTACCACCAAACTGATCTGATTATTTCACTGCTTTGCACCTGCATAACAAATCTCTCTTCCCAGGATAAAACCTTTCCAAGCCAAATCCATAAGGTTAGCTACAGTTTGGAGTCCTGATAAGAATTGCCAAGTGGGAGCCCTTAAAGGCACAAGTTCCCTTTCACGTGCTTCCCTTTGCTTATTATATGAGACCTGCTGTGTGGAATAATGGAAAGACACAGAAAAACTGTGATTTCTGGCAGTGTAAAGTTAAAAGAGGCTGCACAAACAGGGGCACCTGCACAATCATGCTAAAAGAGCAAAGGGGTCTAGGTGATTGTGTCCCTTAGTTTAGGTGCTAGTGGGTACTTCCCATTCTCAGCCTAATTTCCAAAGCATATGAAACATTGTAATAACCAATGGTGAAATTCAATTTTTTTTATTACCGGTTCTGTGGGCGTGGCTTGGTGGGTGTGGCAGGGAAGGATACAACAAAATCTCCATTCCCACCCCACTCCAGGGGAAGGATACTGCAAAATCCCCATTCCCTCCCCACTCCTGGGGAAAGGATATTGCAAAATCTCCATTCCCACCCCAATCTGGGACCAGCCAGAGGTGATATTTGCCGGTTCTCCAAACTACTCAAAATTTCCGCTACCGGTTCTCCAGAACCTGTCAGAACCTGCTGGATTTCACCCCTGGGAATAACCCCCCTGCCTATATTAATTTATGGTGTCCTGAACCTTAATGATGCCTCTTTCCCTCAACTCTAGTGTATCTATGGTATACTTTTCTAATATCAAAAGAGGTTGAATAAAGTGCCTCCAAAAAAAGACGGCTTACCAAAATGGAGTGGGAGGAATCTACCGCTTCGGATTTGCTTAGTGGCCACTGTTCTCTCCATCTCTCAAACAGAACTTTACTTTCTTTCTTTTTTCTACCCACACATACTAACTCAAACCCCAGTCAGTCAGCTCACAATTTGCTCTACCTGAAGCTATCTGATTTGGGCTACAAGACTTCACACAGTCTCCAAAAGACTAAAATAAAACGAAGCGAGCTAGTTTTAATGCCATATCATGGTCATCTTGATCTTTGTAGATTTTGCAACCCTTGTTCTAATTTACCAGCAAAATCCAACTTGCCTCAATAATTGGACAACTGTTAGTTAGTGTACTGCCGGCCAATCTGCTATTATCAAGAACAAGTAGCTTCAGGCAATGTTTTGGTGTTGATCTGTATCTTTTTTTTTTCCTGGAAGTTGCAGCAGCAAACATTTCAAGGAGAGAAATGGTTATATAACTGTCTACCTTTAGCTGGCATCAGACAATAGCAGTAAGGGAAAGCCCCCAAATCACTGTTCACATCACTTCCTCGTACTTGTTAGGGAGAAGGGAATTAAACAACTTACTGTGGGTTTGGAAGGATTAAGGTTAGGCAGACTGGTGAATCTTTTTTAAAGGAATACTTAAGTAGTCTTTCTTTCAATGCAACTGCAAGCAAGTTTCGTGCTGCATCTATTCTGCTATACACACATAAACTGGCTTGATTATAGAATAATTCCAGCAAATCTTCTTTGCAAAGTGACTTTGCAAACCTAATGGCAAAGCTGAGTTACTGCCAGAACTTGCTCCTATTCTGCCTGGACAAGCCGGCAGCCAACCTTCCCAGTTGGCATCGAGCAAATTGAATATGGTCTAATGGCTTTCATGTGCAAAGCTGGATCACTTCTTGTGATTCTGCCTGGACAAACCAACAGCTGCTTTGTACAAGCAACATCAAAGCAAATTCTGACTATCTCCAGCAAAAAGGCATGCAAGTCCAGCTCAGAATTGGCTCCCTCAACAAGCTGACAGAGGAGTCCTCATTTTCTCCAACTGCTGCTATAAAAAGCAAAAATCAATCCAGAATAAACATAGAACATAGTGGCTTTCTCAAAAATAAAGTCCATATTTGCAACCGAAATGAAATTAATCTTTCCTATGAAAAATGGGGTTTTATATGTCATTCATCATTTCAATGGAAACTGAATAGAATTGCAAGGCTCTATTTGCTTTTATATGATAGATTAAATGTTAATGATTAAAAATGATATATTTTTGCCAAACTGTTAACTCCAATTAATCAATGAAATTGTTATTATTATTCAGAGGTGGGTACACACATGTATTTAATTTAGGAGATCATGGTATCACAAATATTAAGAATCCTTGATGTGGTCTTAACAACTTGTGAATCAATTCATTGAGCCAATTTAGCTGAAGTCACTGGAAGTCAAGTCAAAGTTTTATTCTGAAGAGGGAAAAAGGAGGGAAAAAGTGAAAGTGATACAGGTAGTCCTTGATTTACAACCACAAATGAACCCAACATTTCTATTGCTAAGCAAGACAGTTGTTAAGTGAATCATTGCAGTTAAGTGAATTGTGAGATTGTTAAATGAATATGGCTTCCCACATTGACTTTGCTTGTCGGAAGCTGGCTGGGAAGATTACAAACGGTGATTTTCATAAGCATGAAAACTGATCATGTCACTTTTTTCAGTAATATTGTAACTTCAAGCAGTCACCAAATGAAAATAGTTGTAAGTTGAGGACTACCTGTACTCCTCAAGCCAGGGGTCCGCAACCCCTGGGCCACGGCTCACTACCAGGCAGTGACCTATTTGCAACTGGGCCGCTCAAGTGCAATGGCCTAGTTCCCCTCTCTTCCTCCCAGCTAGGCCAAGCCGCAAAGGTTGGGGATCGCTAACCTATTCGGAACTGGGCCCAACAAGCAGCTAGCCTGAGCATGCACAGGTGCAGCTCAACTGTTGCAAGTGGCGGGCTGACAGGCACTGGAACGTATGCGGGCTGGCCCGCTGCTCACGAGGGCCACTTCCCGTCTCCCCCACAGCTGGGCTGTCAAGCCACAAATGTTGGGGACTGCTGCCTTAAGCCATGCACTAGTTCAATGGGTTAACAAATACTTACTTTCTCAACTTCTGGCAGGCAATCCAAGAGAGCCATTGTATATTCTGAATCATTACAATCATTTTCACATCCATTTGCTGTCATTTTCAAAGGTCTTTTTACCATGGCATCCAATACTGCTTCATAAAGTTGTTTAGTTATCAACGGAGAAGGCAACTCCCTTAAATAATCTTTGAGGATACCTAAACAAGACATGCAGGGAAAACAAAGTGTAATGAATTTATCAGAAAATCACATTTCAACAGGACAATCAATAGTGCTCCTGCAGAAATTATCTCAAAATTGGGTATCTTGGAGACACATACACATACAATATCGCCATTTGCCACTGGTTCACTGCCTGCGTATGCGCGGTGCATGCCAAACTCACTGCGCATGGTGCACCAAATGCATGCAGTGCACATGCAAGCAAAATGCACACAAAATGCGCGCTTCACGCTGAAAATGACGCTTAACAAGGTAAGTAGAACAGCGAGGGGGGGAACAACTTTGCTGCACAATTTAGATTCGCTAGAAAGCAGGATTTCTAGCAAATATAAATCGCGCAGCAGAGCTGATTGTTAGACAAACCGGTTTTTTACTACCGGTTCAGTACTATCGCCCAATTCGGTGCGAACTGGTAGGATTTCACCACTGTATGTATGTATGTAAACTTTATTGGGGATAGCAATCATAGCATTACATCACTTCTAAATTTTAATACACAACATTTTATCAGAATGTTTTAAGTATCATGCATCATAGTAGTCACAACCACAAGCAAATACAGGTTGTTCTGTCCCCAGCTCAGAACTGTTGCAAATGCTTTATTGATTCTTATTTACATATGTTAATTTCACTGTGTCTCATGTCATTTAAAACAAAATTTCAGAACTGGACATTCAGGACAAAGGTACTGGTCCCCTCTGTTGCAATGTCTTAACTCCTTTCCCTTCACACATACATCATCCACTCTAGTTCCAGCCATATGCAGCCCAGTGGCATTTTTTAAAAACTCAATGCATTCACTGCTGCCAAATGCCACTGCCCCAGTAAAGATTCGCAACTGCCACTTTGATTGTTCCGTTACATCTCACCCACATTGCCAGCTCCTGTGCTGCCAATGCTCTCCTAGCTGCCAACAGCTGAACAGTACCCCAGCTATTCCTTTGTAGCCCACCTTTCTTTTTAATTTATCAGCTTGACCCTATCTTCTCTACAAATTGTGCAAGCTTCTCTAATGCATAACCCACAGTTCTTGAATCAAATGCAGTCCATCTCAGATTTCAAGAGCTGTGGTGGCATAGTGGTTAGAATGCAGTACTGCAGACTAACTCATTGCTCACGCCAAGAGTTCGATTCTGAGCGGCTCAAGGTTGACTCAGCCTTCCATCCTTCCGAGGACAGCAAAATGAGGACCGAGATTGTTGGGGGCAATATGCTGACTTTGTAATTCGCTTAGAGAGGACTGTAAAGCACTAAGAAGCAGTATGTAAGTCTGCTATTGCTATCATGCGCATGATCCCCAACAGTTGCAACAGATTATGAATTTTAATTTAACAGAAGTTTGACATTATTAACTATATGGGGAATAGTCATGTGAATTTACTTAATTTAATTTCCATTATATTAAGTTTTCTGTGGAGGAGGACACTCAAATGCCATGTGTAACCCTTAGCTGAAGGTGGGCATATATTTATGATAATAATTTTAAGTATTTGTTTTATTTTTGTTGTATGCCGCCCAAAGTCACATGTTTCTGAGATGGGCGGCTATATAAATTGGATAAATAAATAAATTTTATACTGAGGCATTCAAACCCAAGCAAGCAGCAGACTTGTTAAAAATAAAACAGCAAAGTAGGTGAAAGTAAAAGGAGGCACAGTTGAGCTCACATCTTGGTTATATTAATTATGATTGGTTGGTTTTTTTATCTCAACGGCAGCATATGTTATATATTGATTTATTATGTTTTAATCTTGTTTTTAAACATTGCTAGCCACTTGAGTTACATATTTGAGGTAGATGGAAGTACAAATTGAGTAAATACATACAGACAGACATATCTGGTTCCCTCCTCCAAAAGCTAAAAGAAGCAGAATAGACCTTTTCGGGTTGGTGGCCCAGCGCAGAGGGAGAGGGGGGAAGAGGGGATGGATTTGTGCGAGAGGCAGGTACACGCATGTGCAGACATGGCTTCATTTGTGTGAGTTTGTGCAGATACCCGCCATTTGTGCGAGTGGGGCTGTGAGCGGCCAGCCAGCTGCTCACATGAGTTGGGCTGTGAGTGTGCATGCATGTACACGCCAGCCCATCGTTACGCAGTCCAGGTTACTAATAGGCCTGGTAGAGGGCTACGGTCCACAGGTCGGGGACCCCTGGAATAGATCTTACCAAGTGAAAAAATTATATTAGTTTCGTTGTTCCCTTAACATTAAAAAATTGTTCTTGATGGAAACACAACAAACCAAGTCAGATTTTTAAAAATGGTCTACCTCTTTCTTTATTGTCTATTTTTTAAAAAAAGAGATTAAATTAGGGAAGAATTCAAAACTGAATTGAATCACAGCCTTTTAATTCAGAAAAATCTGAGTAAGAATGGGAAAGAGATTCACCATTAATATTGGTCCTGCTGAACCCAACCTTCCCTTTTACTGATAGTGGAAGCAGTCTCGTTTCTTGTCGGCTACCACACTGCAAATGTTATATTACTTTCTTTTAATCAGATAACACTTTTATTACACATAGATGTTTTGAAAGGTAGCTGATAACATCACTAGGTAAATGCCTTCAGGTCCTATGGCAATATAGTTCCTGAGGTCTCTTCAGGCTACTTTTTACATTGTCCCTTTATCTTTTTTTAAAAAATCTGATTTTGATCAAAATAAATTGAATTAATTGATTGCTTCTTCCCTATTACTAGAAGGCATCCTATGTTTACTTGAAAGGCTGAGAAGCTGATTTGCACCTCCTCACCCTCTCCAAAATTGCCCACCATCATAATAGGCAAAGCAACAGTATTTACATTTGTGCAGTTTAAACTACAACATCCTGTTTATTTCAGGAATCTCTCCAATCCCATGCTACATTTTGGACTATAAAATGTCAAAACACAAAAACAGATATTTTTGTGACAGTCATTTTCCTAACTCTTAAAATCGAGTGTCAGATTTTAATTGCTTTGCTCCCATTTTGTTCATGCAAGCCGCTGAACATAAGCTGAGCCTTAATAAATTGTACCGTTTAATGCAGAATGAAAACAAAGAGCTGAAAGTAGGAAGCTGAGATACCAATTTAAGTATCTGGCAAATAAAGGCCTTGTTAATCCCCAAACCATGACAGAAATACCACTGCTGAATTTTTCTTAACAAAGCAAGACTTGTTGCAAGACTCAGTGTGCCTACCACAAATCCTACCCTTTGACCCAACTGTAATGTGAATTGTGTTAATTGAAGACTCTGTTAAGAGAACAGAATTTTTAAGATTAAAGCAAGGGGCTCCATTTCTACTCTTCATAGAGAGGGGGATTCAGAAAGTGACTGGGACTACATAATTTCAGTGTCACCCTCAGAATCTTGCAGGTCAAAAAAGCTATTTTTGTCTAAGTATTTCAAGGAAAGATTGTCCACAAATCAGCAATCTAAACCAGCCTTCCCCTCAACCTAATGCTATGCAAATAGCTTCAACTAACCTTCCTATAATCTCCCGATTTACTATAACCCAAAAATTTAGATCGGAGGTGTCCAACCTCGGTAACTTTTAAGACCTGTGGACCTGTACTCCCAGAATGCTGGCTGGGGAATTCTGGAAGTTGAAGTCCACAAGTCTTAAAGTTGCCAAGGTTGGACATCTCTGGTTTAGACAATCCCAGTTTAGGAAAGGCTTAAATCTGCAGCAGGATCAAATACTTGTAAATAACACTTCTGGGCTTTCAGTATTTTGAAGTTTAGGAGTAGGGGAACTAATCACGAAAGAATTTTGCTATCTTCCTAGCAAAGGAACTGCTCTGAAGACAGCACAAAATACCTAAGTAAAAGGAAATGAGTCTGCTATGCATTTTTAAAAGTACTCAATAAGAAGGCACTTCTGGAATGTTTTTTCACAGGAGCCACACTAAGCTCTGCAATCAAGTCACCTGGTCTTTCCTTTTCAAAACACTTTCTCTCGCTTCATTCCTCTATGAAACAAATTGTCAGTCTTCTCACCCTACACTGTTTCCTTTTAGAGACCTTTAAGAGAGGGCAGTTATTTTTTATGGACTGGCATCTCCTGACAGCTTTATTTTTCTTGTTCCAACCATTGCTGGCACAGAATATAGGCAGTAATGAGAGAAAACGCATACTTCTCCAATCCACCTCATTAATTTCTCATTTTTCTAACCCACTGAACTGTCAACTATACGGTATACTTTACTACGAGAGAGTTCACATGGCTGGAAGCAGACACGATGCAGAAATATCAGAAATCAGCCAGCTGCTAAATTTGCTAAGGCACATTATTCTGAATGACATGTGCATTTCACTGTAAGCCAGTGCCAGCCACAGAAACATTTCTGAATCAAGGTTTAATAATTAAATGTGCATTTCCTGAGCAACAGAATAGTTCTTCAAAAGAGCAAGAAAAGAAACCTTTGAGACACAGTCTTGAAAAAGCGATCTTCCGTCGTATTTGACTTCAAAAGGAAAATATGTATAAGTGGTTTTTCACCAAAGAGGAATTTTGAAGACTGGCAAATTACTAGAACAATGTCTATTACTTTATTAGAGATGTGCAAATCTCTTAATAAGGTGCTTCTCTTTCAATAAAGTGCCCTTTGAAAGACCTTCCTCAATATCCAGAAGCCACTGCTCGATCTGATTCAAAACTCTTCTAGGATAGCATACAAAACAAAAATCTAATATTATACTCCAGTCTAACCTTTACAAATGTAAATACTGACATGTCCATTCTCCAACAGTGCTCGTTTTAATTAGATCAGCAGAGATTTTTTTTTCCTTACAAGCCCAAGTCAGAGACGTATTCTAAGAACAGGATTCATACTTCGATGTCACCTGCAGCTTTGAAGTTGGGAAAAGTCTGATTCCTAGGCATTCTCAGCAAAGAGCAGAATTCCACTTGTTATGACAAATAAATAATCAAATAAACTCGTTCCAGTTTCTGAGCTTTCAACAAGTGCTGTTTGGGAAACTAAGATTAATGATGATTGAGAGGTAGCTTTTTAAACTTGAAAGCTGAGATTTTTAGGACATGAAACTCAGCAGCTGATTCCAGTTTCTATTCTTGCTATTATAAAAAACTACCCTGGCATTGCTATATGCCCCAAATAAATCATAAATAATGGACTTCGAAGATTTACAAGACAAGATTAACAATTCAATAGTCTTATATATTTACAAGCACTTTACTATGTGTGGCAGACAGAAAATGTATTATTTTTACCCATTCTCAGCTACAAAATCCTATTTTGCTTTAGGGATAGAAACATCTGCACTGATGGCACTTTTATAGATGGCATTTAGATCCTAAGAAATTGTCATGCATGTACCCTAATGTTCAACCAAAATGTTGGAGATGTGATTGCTTAGATGCTACATATTATCATGTTTGGTGGACCTGTAAGAAAGTGAAGGCCTTTTGAATAAAAATTTGGTGGGTCATGCAGAATGTTTTGAAGAAAAAAATTCAGTTTTCTCCACAATTGTTTTTATTGGGTATAGTTAAGGGTTTTACACTGGGTGAAACAAAGTTGATATTATACATGATAACAGCTGCGAGATTACTGATAGGTCAATACTGGAAAAATGAAGCTACGCCCACTATCGAGGAATGGACTTTGAAGATGGCCAGCTTTGCAGAGATGGCGAAGATTTCAGCATATCTAAAAGATCGCTCACAAGAGACTTACGAATGGGAGTGGAAAAAGTGAATAGATTATGTGCAGAACAAATATCAAACTAGGAAGTATCAGATAGCTTTTAAATGAAAGTGTTACATAGAGATAGAAATATTTGAATTTTGTGAAGATGAAAAAATATATTGGGGGTGGAGGGGTTCAAGTTTTATAAAAAGGGGATTTTGATTTGGATTATATTCTGTGGAAGTCCGGGGGGGAGGGGTGGGTTAGGGGGGGTTAGGGAGGGTTAGGGGGGGTTAGGGAGGGTTAGGGAGGTTAGGGAGGGTTGGGGGGGGAAATGGGGAGAAAATGTAATTGTAAAACTTTTCCAATTAAAAAAAAAACAATTCAATAGTCTTATATATTCATAAGCACTTTACTATGTGTGGCAGACAGAAAACGTATTATTTTTACCCATTCTCAGCTACAAAATCCTATTTTGCATTAGGGATAGAAACATCTGCACTGACTATTGACTTCTGAGAACTGCAGGGATTTTTTGATATCACTGGACTGGGCCAAATGTTTTAATGTTGTGGTTTCAAAGCACAAAAATAATTGTGTTTAACCTCACAGATTACATGATGACCATTAGACTACAGGGTTTTTTAAAAGGCTTATATATCAAGAGTTGTTATCTACTTGTCTAATAACTCTGTCATGTAACTCTATCATGTTCAGAGGTGAATAATAGAGGCAAAGGACATGCAAGGAGTGTGGCCTATTCCTCAGAAGTGCTGTGTGTAACCTTCCCACAATACTTGGTCACTGGTCACTGATGACAATAGGATACTAGCTCTAAGGAGGAATGCTTGTTCTAAGGCAGCAAAACTCTTTATGGGGAACACTACAATTTAGAGTCTGTGCATATAAATAAAAGCAGCTGTGACCGCTCAAAAGAAGAGGAAAGAACACAAGAGACTTTCTAATTCCAAAACAGCTGTATTTCAAACAACGTTGCTTGAAACTGTCCATCCCCACAGGAAATTCCACTTTGGTGACCTTCCTGTCATCCAAGAAATGTAAAACAGGAATTTTCCTTAAAAAGGAAGTTATAAATTTTATTTTATTCAACTGTGCGACAAAGTAAAAGCACAGAGAAAGTTTACCAGAAGATTCAAGATGATATCCCATATTTCTATTCATCTATACTGGGGGTGATATTTTAGAATGTGTAACAAAAATGTTTTTTGGTAGAGTTCTCTCCTCAAGGGTGCAGATTCTCCACCTGTTTCTTGCCTGCACAGACACCCACTTCTGATTTGTACTGTGCAAACTCGGTCGTTACTTTCTGGAGGCAAAATTCTATTGAGATGTTTTTGCCACCAAGGCCTTTTGAACCTCTGCACACCTATGAACTCTCTAACATCCCTTGAATATTTTTGAGGTGCATAAGCAATGGCATTCAACAGTCCAAACATTTCAAATGAAGAAATAATTAACTTTCTTGCATAAGAAACCAAGAATGTACACTTTTTTGAAACAAACATACTACTGCAGAGACTCAAGTACATAAATATTTAAGAAAGACTCCTGCAAAGCTATTGCAAAGGGCAGGAAAGCTGTTTGGGGCATAATATGGAATAGGGTTATTTACATTTTACCCTTCTGATTTATAAGACAGTAAATAATACAAACATGTATAATTTTTCAGCGTGCACGTAGCTGCTATGTTAATTATCTCAAGGAAATAATAAATTCCATTCTTATTGCCAGATGTAAAAGAAGTTCTCAAAAGCTTTTCCAGTATTCCATGGATTCATAGCTCCAAGAACTGCTTGACCAAAAAAATAATTTGGATTTATACAAAGCTTGCATTGGTTTCAAAAGAAGAGAATGGAAGAAAATGTACACTGGTTTATTTGTTCAGTAGAGCAAGATCATTTCCTAGTTACCAAAAATAATAATAATAATAATAATTGAAGAAACCTACATATTCAGCTGCCACCCTCAGACAATGTTCAGTTTGGAACTGGGGAGAGGAAAATGGGGAGAAGGAAACAGCCACATCTGTAGCCGTAAAGCAACTATCTTTTCTCCTCTAGCTTTGTCTACTATGCGCGCTCTAATTAAGCAATCCAAGGTCAGAACCTTGGGTGAAGAAAGGAAAGGTGATACATGTATTAATATTATATATTAAATTTGTTTGTCACCCATCTCACCACAAGGTGAGTCTGGGTGGCTTACAACATTAAACTGAAACCATAAATATATAAAATCACATCAAAATTACAATAAAATACAAGGTATAACTAAAGATGGGGAAGAAGAGAGAATATATAGGGAGTGAGATGGAGACTGCTATTAGTTGATCAACCACCTCCAGTGTGAAATTCCCCCATCAAGGCTCCAAGCCAACCAACAGAGCTAGGTCTCCAGGCTCTTATGGAAAATCAGGAGGGTGAATGCCAATCTAGGGGGCTAGATGCTCCAAAGGGCTGGGGCCACAGCAGAGAAGACTTTTCTCCTGGATCCTGCCAGCCGAAATTCTTTGATTGACGGGATCCACAGCATATATCATAAACAAGCTATGTTCAGACAAGTTTCCTATCAGTGTACTGGGGTTGGCAATTGAAATCAGATGGCTCACTGGTTCATGCCTTTAGAATTTCTGCTTTCATTGAAATATGAACAAATCCCCACTTTCTTCATTAAAAATAGGTTTCATAAGACCTTTATAGCTGATTTAGCCTTTATATCAAGATGTGGTAGCCATTAAATAATAATTGTTACACAGGTTTTTTTATTAAGCTGTGAATATACTGACAGTAGATACAACAAAGCACTTGCCATTCTTTCTTCAATGTGCCCAAGCTTAGGTTCCATACATACATATTGACTAGAATCTAGAACAGCATTTCTCAACCTTGGCAACTTTAAGAGATGTGGACTTCAACTTCCAGAATTCTCCAGCCAGCATTCATCTGGAACCAAAATTATTCCAGAATCCAGAACAAAACTGAATCTCAAAACTGACAATATTGTTCTTACAAAATTAAAAAAAACCTCTTACCTTGCATTTAGTGACAAGGTTTCCACAGTGGGCAGATGTTAGTTCAAAAGGCTCAGTTTTAGGACATTACTTATTAAAAACTTCTTTTAATATTTACTTATACGATACACTGCACAATAAAACCCCTATGACATCCTGAGCATTTATTTATCCTTCTATAAAAAGCAAATTTATTACCTGTTATCACATTTATATCTGGGTACTGAGTTTCACATAGAGTAACTGCTTTGCTATCCTTCTCAAATGCCTCTCGGAGCTCTTTCTTCACAGCTGCTGACCCACATAAACGGTAGAGCCCTACAACCTAGAAATAAAATATAAACCTTACAGGGCAACCTCATTTAGTTTAATGAGTACTAAAATATAAAACAAATATTCAACAGAAATGCAATTTTAAATATAGTGTAGTCAATATACCAAGATGTCCATAAAAGACTCTAAAAGGACTAGAAGGAAACCCTGTATGAAATAAATTCTTTATCAGAAGTATATCAACTTTAATTGCAATGAATAGAGTGGTATAATAGAACAGGGGAGACCAAAGTCCATCCGTATTCAGCCACAAAGGCTTACAGTTTATAAGATTTCCCAGGGACTTTACATTCAGTCCTAGTAATCAAACTGATGGGTTAGGTCCATCTTACCTTCAGTATTGTCTAACCTAGTAGAGTCTACCTGCCTACTCTATTAGAATCCTTATCCAAGAAGTCATAGAGGGGCTTTCTCAGAGATAAACACTCATTTTGAATCAAAGGTGCTTTTCAAAAAGTAACTGGACTTTGTTGGTTTTTTGTTTCTTCAGTTCTCAGTTCAGTTCTTCAGAACTCAAGAAACTTCTTGAATGAGAAGCAAAACGTTTTAAGGAAAAAATCCCAAGAAAGCCTAGTTGCCTTTTGAAAAGCACCCTTGTAACAACCATGACCTTGATGATTGATGAATCTCCATAGACACTCACTTTGAAATACAGTAGCCTGCATCCTGAAATGAGGATGGACTATTTCCTATTTAAAGTGTTGTCTGCACTGAATGTGAGTTGTAAAATATCATTTATAGGTTAGGGTGTTGTGGAACCTAGATATTTCTGGGTTGTTTAATAAACTTATGTTAAATAAACTATTGGTTACCAAAAACTGCAAACCCAGTTTTTATCCCTGATGTAGTTATTCTTACAGGAAGAAAATGGAAAAGGGAACACTGTACCATTGTCTTTTTAATAATAAATTATTTATATTAATTAAATTATGGTGATGCATTTATTGCAATTCGGACTTACAAAGATGTTTTGTCTGTTTTTATAGAAGCAAATATTTTTCTTCTGCATGGTACAGCCAAATATCACGAGTCTCAAGAAATCATGCGCAGGCAATTTGCTAGCAGTAAAACTTATTTGAAAGGCTCTTCTGATTAGGAACCCTTCTGATTAGGAATTTCTATGCTTTAAGGAATGGACCAATATAGTTTTAGCACAATTTTTTTTAAAAAAAAATCTAAATCATATCATGAAAAATTGCTTCTTTCCTAGCAAAAGTAGAAGTAATCTCTTCTAAAGGCAACTCCATTTCAGCTAACATAAAAGGGAAAATAAGTTATAGCAAGAAAGTTGTATTATCTTAGCATTTTTAATGGAATAGAAATTTAACTAATAACAATAGTACCTCATGTACAAACTGTGTAACACTCTTAGATGCATCATTACTACAAATGAATGTTATTTCAGTTGTAGGATGAAGCATTGTTCCTGCACAATGCAATGTAAGAGAGTGAGACACTGAATATATCTGGTATTATTTTTTTAAATCCAAATATTTCTCATATAAATACATCCTGTTACAGTGATAGAGTCTAAACCAGAACTAAATGTTTACATGCTACTTGAAATTCAGGCTTACATTTTCTCTAACAAATTGAGAAGTTGGGTAAACAATTCTTTTATAATATAAACTAAAACAGTATAAAAAAGCTTTAGTCATCAACATTAAATACCAGAGAGTATTATGGTACTTTAAATACCAACTCATTTATTACATTTTTCTCCAGAACCCAGTCCACAAAAGCTTCAACCATAATATATTTGCTAGTCTTTTGTTATTTTTTCAATCCCCTTTTGGAAATTTCTAGATTAATGATCTTTAAAAGCACTAAATTCTTATAAGCAAAGAGACAAGGTAAAGCACATTTAAAATCTGGCTGCATTTAAAACCTGAGATCTAAAAGGCTTAAATACAAGGCACTTTAGCTTTCCCATAATAGGAAATCTTGCTCTCAATGCGTAAAGATTTCCAGTGATACCCATTTGCTGAATACTGGGGTGAGATTTGTGGGCATTCTTGGACTCTGTTACCCACTTATATTTTTAACCCCAAATGTGCATATTATGCATGTATCTTTACATCTAAGGCTGCCCTGGAGCATCTTCTTAATCCTGTCAAACATCCACACTGTGATTCTAAAGGCATGGTGGCTGACAGGCTGCCTGTTATACTGGGAAAAAAAAAAAATCCCTACAGCTCATGCCAAGCATTTTTTATAGCCACGTTAGACATCTTTTTAAAATCAGCGTGCTTCCCATGAATTTCAGGAAGGTAGGAAGAAATCATTCTAATCGGTTTCATGATTTCTGAGCTTTTGAGATGGGGGGAAAAAATCAGATATAGGTTGCCTGAAGTGAAAGTAAATAGTCCTATTATTACTGAATGATGCAATTACTGAATGATGCAACAGTCTGCTGTGATAGTAGCAACATCTGTACGGCAATGCCTACAATTCCCACAGAAACAACATATAAAGTTACCTTACAAAAAAAACCCTTCTACCCTCAGTTTTGTTTCATTACAATTTCTGAATCTTGCATCCTGTTTGAGATTTATCTGCCCTTATAAATACAAATGCCACCATTACACTAGTGGTTTGGAAGTCCTAAAGACTAGTCACCCAAAATCTGGCAAATACAAAAGGATTGTAGGCTACACAAAGGATGATGATTCTTTTTATTCATCTCATCTTGTACCCTAATGTTAAGAAGACATTAATAATGGCCAGCTATTCAAATGAAGATGATGAGGGACCACAGGATGTTGTATTCTTTGGATTTAAATAACATTATATTTATAAAACTTTACTTCTTTACCTGGCAACCTCTTTTTTCAATCTCCGTAATGCACTTTTTCATCAAGAGAGGGACCATCAAACCTTCATTTTCCTTCTCAACAACTTTCCGAGCATCAACTCCAAAGAGTATCGGTTCTCGTTCTCCATCTGTCCCACAAAGAGAATTCTCCCACTGTTCCAGAAGAGTTAACTTGACGTAGATAAGACCTCTAGGCTCCAGTTTTACTGCCAACTGATGAGTCTTCGTCACACGAAAAAGAGCAGGAAGAACTATCGTACCATGGCAGCAGACCCGGTTTTTCCTTGGCATGGGCTCCCAGCTGAAAACCACTAATTTTAGATGCTGAGCATTTTCGATCTCTATGTTGAAAGTGTGATCCATGTCCAAAAATGTTGTTCTGCAAGTCAGCAAAGCAGTCCTTGCTTTATTGACTGAATCTACCTGAATTGCACAGAAGACATCTTTGGAGTCCATCCGTGGTGGTTTCAGATCCTCTGCACCATAAAAGTGAATGCTCATGAGTCCAGATATGTACTGGGAACATTTGGGTTGGTCAGCAAAAGTGTAGTGTCGAAAAGCATCAATGTCTATTTCTGATTTATTACCCATGTTACCTGCAAATACTTCCTTTCCTTTCCCAACCCTGCTTTCAGCTGCATATTTCCCTGATTTTGCTATAAGCTCAGGAGAGTCTCCATCGCTGAGGTAGCCCCCTTTGCTGGAGGATTTGGAAGTCCCCCTGTTTTTCTTTTTATAGCTGTGTTGAGAGGATACACTGCTATCAAGATGGTACCGGCTTATAACATTCCTGCTAGCAGCTGCTGTTACATTTCCAGAAGAAGCTAACGGTGCATGGCCTACCTCCTGGCAATTATTTTTAAGCAACAAAGAATTGTCTGAGCTATTATGGCTTGAATTTCCTTTGACACTGAGCTTCCTGCTGAGTTCAGGCAATTTTTTCATCTTCATGGAAAGTTTCCTGACTGTTCTTGGGGATTTTATTTTATCAGGGAAAGGCCAGTTTATCGAGCCACCTTTTTTCAATGGGTTTGGGCTTGGAGGAGAATATTCTGCTGTTCCTGTCTCTGCCTTGTTTGCAGACATGATTCCAGGACCTTTGAAAAAAGAAAAGAAAGAGATGATAAAAAAAAATACTTGGAAATAAAAAAACCTACTTCTTTGTCGTGATCTGAAAAATGTCTATTTAGAAAGATGCTGAGCACCATCTACATCAGAGTTCCCCAACCTTTCTGACTTTGCGGAATGGGGGATGGGGAGAGAGGGAGAGAGGGTTCCACACGTGTGGAAGGCATGCACATACAGCTCCATTGTGCAAGTGGCAGGAATGCACAAATGCTTGCCCATTACTCACACAAGTAGGGATGCATGTGCTTGCCCACCACTTCCATGGCTCGGTTAGGAAGGGCTCAAGTCCCTATAGCGGGCTGTGGCCTGGGGATTGGGGACCCTGATCTACATTATTCCCATGAATACCCCTTCCTATGTGCCAGAATAACGAAAAACACGTGTCCCTCTTTCCTTAAAAGAGACAAAGGAGGCAGATGCTACCTAGGAATCACTGACCCATCCCTCTGCTGATGGACCATTCTGCTTGTTTTGTTGTCCTGTATATGTTAAATTGATGTCTTTCAAAGGAGAAGCTGGATGCAACTGTTTTGTTTCAGCATCTCTTCTGAAAATAAAATTCTATGGTATGTTTTGCCTACACTCTCAAGTTCTGGAAAATATTGGAAAACAAATGGAATTACTTTGCTTTAGGGCTCCTGTGCATTTCAAAGGTGGGCTATTTCACAGTAATTTTCTTTTTTATGGTTTTTTTTCCCCTTTGCAAACAAACATGTATGCCTCTTCTCATTATGCCAGAGTGAATTTATGATATATTTGGAATCAATTCTCCACAAATTTCCAACATGACTTATTTCTTTGAATCCACTAATAAATCCTTTCTTACACATTTGTTACATTTATCAAAGAAATCTGAATTTCATAAACAACCAATGAAATAAGTTAATATTGGATTCCTAATTAGTTATTTGCATAGTCAAAGTATTTTATAAAAAAACCCAGTTTGATAGAAGAAAATAAATAAAAATGCAAAACTGGAATACAGCATACAATAATAGCAATTTATACACCATAGTTTTTCATAGTGAAAAATGAGCCCCCATGAACTTTTGTTCATGGCTCTTACCTCACGGAAGTGGAAGGCTCACCTAAACATTTTTACATCATAACCCTGTTTACTGTCTAATAAGTCTATGTCTAATTCTATTACAAATATACAATAACTCTACTGTGTTCCAAATTCAGCAATTTCATAATCTAAGAGTTAAAAGCAGATGTTCAGTACAAACTACCAACTGTAATTTAATAATTGGGTGGAGGGGCCTTATCCTCTAGTATCCCTTGTGGGACAACAGGACATCACTAGATCACACTGCCAGAAAATGGAGGGGGGAAATGCTGACTTTCAGCCATGCAGTTTTTCAAGTTGGTATTTTTATGTATGTGTTTCAGCAATAAAGGGATTTTGGAAAACTTTATGGACACATTTTACCTTACACCACAAAATACAAGGCCATTTCTACTGTAGAATTGGGAGACAATAAGAAGAATTTATTATTTATAGTTTTTCCTCTAGCATTCTAAAATATACTCAAAGGGACAAGAAATAATATCTGGAAAGCATAGATCCTAACCTAATCTATCCCTCAAAGAGACCAGAATGGACCCCCAGACCATCATTTGCTCATTTGTACCATAAAAACTACAGAGAGTACATTTAGCAATAGCAATAGCACTTAGACTTATATACCACTTCACAGTGCTTTACAGCCCTCTCTAAGTAGTTTACAGAGTCAGCATATTGCTCCCAACAATCTGGATCCTAACTAAAAAGTAAAGCAAATGTTCATCTGATTCTTAATTCAATTTTTCTTTCCCACTCAACAACCAACCAGGTCTGACTGCCTAGCTTAGACATTCAAAGGAAAAATAACCAAACAAAAACTAAGCAAATGCTTATGAAAACACTTATCAAATCCCCCTATCACTACTTAGATACAGGGTGGATTTGATTTAAATCGAGTCGATTTAAATCATGATTTAAATCATGATTTAAATCACTAGTAAAAAGACTTGATTTAAATCAACTCGATTTAAATCATAATTTTTAAAGAGCAACTGTCATCTCTGCTACTCCTTTGACCCGCTGTTGACTCACCGATAGTCCCAGTGTTGCAGAATATATAGCCTTGTGCTACATAATTAAGCTCCATTTCATGCTGAATAAACTAAATTGTTTATGTATCTTAAATAGAAAACTATCTTACGATAGATTTTTACCCCAAAAGATTTTTATTAAAATAAATTCAATAAAAATCAAAAAAATACGATTTAAATCAAAAAAATCCAATTTTTTTGATTTTTTAAAAAAAATCATTGATTTTTATCCACCCTGCTTAGATACCTATATTATGGTCTGGAACCGCCTTATAGGAGAGCTGGGCAACATAAGTATTAATTAATTAATTAATTAAAATTTAGGGCGCTGCTGATAGCAGGAGCCCTGTTGTTTAGTGACCAAGTAGGCATTGTGTTTTTATAGCATCACACAAATAATTCCATTTTTTTCTGCAGCCCACCCAATTAGAAACTGAGATTCAAATAAATAGCACCTTATCCACATTCTACAGAACCCCTGTTATTTTCTTAAATGGGAGCTAAATCACTCTCTTTTTTTGCTGGAAATTAACAACTAGGCTTGTTTTTCAAAAACGATGAAGACAATTCTACTGCACAAAATATGTTTTCCAGAGCCTCAGTGAAATTTCTTGTTTCGCTCAACTGCTTTGCTTCTATTGAGGCTATTTCCTTACATGGAATAGACTATTTCTAGCACTCCCGCTGTGTTTTTCTGGCAACAGCTCATAAAAAATGTGGTATTTGATAAATCTGGACAAAGGCCTCTCTTGTACTGCAAATCACCACACAGTCTCACTAGTGGGTTGTACTGAGGCATTCCATAGTAATCAGGGCAAAGTTTTAATTAATTCACATTAATCTTTCTCTGTCAGAAGCCTCTGGCAAAGGCTTAGAAAAGCAAGCCAAAATATAAAAAAATTGAGAAGTCAATCTAACATTCCTGACATTTTATCTCAAACTTCCGGTGGCTTCATAAAGTCTTCCTATTCTTTCATTGTTGGAATGATAAATAATGTCAAAAGGACACTGGAACCTTTCTTGGAATTATAGCAACCATATATTACATACACAGAGGGAACAGACAACTTTTTGAAATCTACTACAACTATTTTACCGACCAATAATTGTAAGTGATATTGTCACTATAGGCTGTCAGCCGTTGGTATTTCTAACTCTGTATTCCATTTTACAAATTATTTTTAAATCCTACTAAAAGGAAATCATATGGTCATTATTGATCAACTCAGAAAATCTCCTTTCAGCATAAACAGTATATTAAAATTATGCAACAGGTGTGCCTGTTCCTTCTGTACACACTATGATTTCACTTATTCAATAGAAGACCTATTTTGTTAAGGATTTGAATCCACAGCTTCTAAACGCTAAAAGTGTTTATGATTAACACTGATCATTGTTTACATTAATCACACAATGTAGAATTATGAAATGGTTCAATATTATTAGCACTGCTTTTTGTAATAATTCACATTTGTATTAGCATATATTTATTTATTTAAATTTATACCCCACCATTTCACAGTTGAAATTTCTCTGGGGAAAAAAAAATTATGAAAGGTCATTTGTCATAACTTTATTACCAAGCAAACCAAGCAATCTGTCCAATATATTGATCCTAAATGAGAAGTCTACATAAGTGATATCTTCTCTCCGCCTGTCTATTTATCTATCTATCTGCAATACTTCAAAATTTGTTCCAAAAAGATCAGTCTTCAACTCTTTAAGTAGCCACATTTTCCCCTGAAACATCCCGCAGTGCACAAGCAATTGTGCAAACACTTGAAGTACCTCTTCCAAATTATTTCTAAAGCAGTGTATGGCTTCTTTGCCTGTGTAAGTGTGTATGTACATGTAAGAATTATTTTATAAAATCCTCATTAAAGAATTGTACTGCAGTTTACAGAGGACAAGTCATACAATTCCAGGCAAAGCCCCCACTGCTAAGGATGTGCAGACAGGTGCTAGGCCTCACACACAAAGTACCTCATAGCCTTTTACCATTATCCAAAATACTGCACAGTCTTAATTTCAAGAGGTAACTGGAACAATGCTTTTTTGCTTTTCCTATAAGCAAAGTCAGCTCCATTAGGAGCCTTCACCTCCAATGACCTAAATCACATGTGAATACTAGTTATCTATCACCATGTGCATCCGCTTATATGTAATAGTTATGAGCTCTGGCACTTCTCACTGTGATCAAGCATCTCCTGACAAGTTTCCAGTGAGGTACTGTGGCTAAAAATGTTTTCCCATTATTTCAGAAGGCCAAAACTGTACGTTTCTACACCCACTTCGAAAGCCTTAAAAATTCAAAAGGACCACAAATCTTGTGCAAAAAAAGGAAACAGTATGATAAAAATTACAAGCACTACTAGACTTCAGGAAGTTCAATACAGACTCTAGTTCATTTCAGTCTCTCCCTTAACTTAAAATAGGACCTGCTCTAATTTTCTAAAGAAAGCCTGAAAAAGGAGCTAGGCATAGTTCTGTAAACATTGTCTCCAAAATCCTCACCATCAAGCACTATAGTTAAGATGGAAATAGCAATTGCAATGAGAAGACAAACTTATTTCGAGAAGCTTGCAATTGCCTAAAAAAGGGGTGTTTTGTTTTTTTTCTAGGACAAGCAGTGTTTATACTTCTTGATAAGAAAAAGCTGCTCCTTCGTTCTAGAATGCTTTCTAATGGCAAGGGGAGTGAGAAACAACAGCACTAGAGAAAATAAAACAATACATTCTAAGGGATTTAGGAGTCTGTAGCAATTTAAGCACCGTGCCATCTTCTGGGAATGCAATTCCTGAAGCACTTCTGTGCCATGTAATTTAAGACTGTTTTTAGTAATCCTTTAAGAGGAACAGTTCTGGTGCCACATTTAGATATCCGCACAAAGTCACAGCATTGAAAGAGAAAACTACAGTACTTTTTTTTTTTTTAAAGAGGAGTCAGTAGGTCACCTTAGTATCCAGAACTTGGAGGTGAGGATGGTGGGTGCAGAATCGGCAACAGCAAAGAAGGGGTAAAAGGGAGCAAGTGATGAAAGATGCATTGTTACATTGCAAAGCATATATGCCTCTTTGGGACTTGCTGTGTAATGCTCCAATGTAAGTTAAAAAAAAAGGGCAGAGCTTGCATCATGGTGTCACCACTACAGCTTTTGTTATTTTGTCATTATTATTTATTTATTTATTTATTTTTCATATTTGTATACCGCCCTACTCCCGAAGGACTCAGGGCGGTGAACAGCCATAATAAATACAAATACATATAGAAGTTAAAAACTATTAAGAAACAGATTAAGTAATTTATTATAATTGGCTGTGGATGTGGTATAGGGCAAGAGAGAGTGGGGAGTGAAATAGAGCAGTGTTTCTCAACCTTTGCAACTTTAAGATGTTGTTGTGGCCCACCAGCAGCCAGCAGAGCTGGCAGCAGATTTGGACAGTGGAGAGGTTGGGGAGGAACATGGGCCAGTCCTGGAGTCTGGGGAAGGCTCGGACGAGGGCTCTGCGTTGGAGGCAGACAGGGCCAGGATCATCTGGTAGTTATGTGCTGCTTCCGGAATCTGACATCAGCGAGGCAGAAGAACAATGTGAGCCTGTTCCCAGTGTGCGCATGCGCAGTACTGCCAGAAGGCAAGAACAATTAAGAAAAAAAAGGGTGACTCAGGAGTAAGGCTTGGCCCCTCCCATAAGACATAAAAGAGGAGCAAACAGATGTGAGCCTTTGCAGGAAGCAATTAGTTCATACAGTCAATTCAAACTCTGAGAAGTCCGTTTCACTCTGTGCTCCGTTTGGCCTTGCAAAACTAATTGGCAATTAGATCTCTGGCAGCATTTCAAGGAAGATAAAGGTGGGTGCTTATCAACATTACCCTGAAAGACTGTGTCAACTCAAGCCGACATCTGTCAGAATCTTCACAGACTGTGAATCATTACGGGCTGTGAATGACCATAATTCACAGCCGTCTCAATAAAAGAGGTTTTTTGGGACTAAACTTGTGATTTATGCTTTCTCAAGAAGCCAAGGTCAGAACAGATGTGTGGACTTCAACTCCCAGAATTCTGGAAGTTGAAATCCACAAATCTTAAACATGCTAAGATTAAGAAACAGTAGAATAATATAAGTGGATAAAGCATGATGAAAGCATTAATTGTTCTACAATACAGGTAGTCCTCATTTAGCAACTACAATTGGGACCAACAACTCTGTTAATAGCAAAGTGTTCACTAAGTAAAACCACAAATATGCTTATGAGCTAACTTCAGCTTTCCTTGGCATTAAAGGCTTGCAAAGGTGGCAAATGTGAGGATTAATCATAAAGTCAAAAAAGGAGTTATTTTTAAAGTTACTTTTTCATTAGTGTTGTAATGTAACCCAGCACATAAAGGGTAGATATTAGAAAGATACTTACTGTGTTTAAAATATCACTGTAGTAAAAGAATTATTAGTTCCACCATCAATCCATATAAGCCTAACATATTTTGCTTACTGCTTCACATTCATATAATGTGAGCTTGTTTGGCCTACTGTCCTTTATGTAGTCATTTTGCCTAAATAAACTGTCATTTTCAGTTTAACTAAAATTAAACTAGTAGATACCTTAACAGGATTAAATGAAATGTTAAGTATTACTTAGCAATAAAGCCAATTACTTAACAGTAGGAAGTCTCCTCATCAATTATTTCGTTCAAAGAGATCCTCATTCAACTCACACAAAACCTCAAGAGGCATTTAAAATAGCTTCATTAACTCCATAAAGAGACAGTGTAGGATAAACTCACAAACAATGTCACCAGAGTTCATTATAGTCTCATAATCAAAACATTCAATAAAGCAACGACTTTTGTGCCCATGATATGAAAGTTCCTATTTAATTTTCTCTAGTAAATGACGGGATGGGATGTGTTACAAACGTCAACTAAAACAAGTGGAGAAAAAAAATCACTGAATTACACTGTAATATAAATGCATACAGTTTACAATATTCCAGTTAGTAAATAAAAGCCATTATTAACATTTTAGCAAAAGCCATAAAAATAAAAACATGCCAAGAAACGTTAACAGTGCTGCTACAGCAAATGTAAACCCCCTTAATGTTAATCATCTTCCCTCAAACACACCAATCCCGAGACTACAGTGCTATGTTCATACATTAGGAGTAAAGTCGTCCTGAACTTCATGAGACTACTTCTGCGAAAACACACACACACACACACATCCACTGGACATACTTGTTTCCAGCTTATGAAGAAATATATATTTTGGCTAATAACATTGAGTTATTGATATTATAACCTTTGTTGTTTCAAAGTATAAATAATTAAAGATATACCGTAGTATCTCCTCTAATGGAATTCAAAGATTAATTAAAAGACATTTCTTTCCAAACCAATGGATATAAAAACATAATTTGAGGATTAGTTTTGCCTTTGTATAAGAGGAGACACGTAAAGATAAAACTCACAGATTGCTATGTGACTACAAAGAGAGGACCTAAACATTTAGAGAAAACAGAAATATGATGCTCCCCAAAATTGGTTCAATCTTACCAAAGTTATAACTGATTTAAACAATTTACTGAAAGAGTTATTTTACAATGAGAAGGATTCATATTGGAGGGAAGCTGTCAATACTCCAAGTTACCTGTACAACAAATACAGGAAGTCCTTGCTTTTTTTTTTTTTTTTTAAATTTGATTTATATGCCGCCCTTCTCCGGAGACTCAGGGCGGCTTACAATGTGCTAAGCAATAGCCTTCATCCTTTTGTATATTTATACAAAGTCAGCTTATTGCCCCCACAACTGGGTCCTCAATGTACACTTAGTAACTATTCAAAGTTATCATGGTGTTGAACAAAAGGGAACTACAACATGTCCTTTTAGTTGTGATTGTCACAGCATCCCCACCATCACATCAGCACGATTCAGGCAATTAGTTTGCAATTATGGCACCACAGCCTCCTACGGGAACATGATTGCCATTTTCAATTTGCATTGCTGGCTTCTGACAAGTAAATTAATGGGGATGCTGACAAGTCACATGTAGTGATCACATAACCATGGGAGGCTGTGACCTGCAGGATTCACCTAACAACAGCAAACAAGACTGCTGGAACTGTTCCTGTAAGTCAGGGGTGTCAAACTTGCAGCCCGTGCCCCAAATGCGTCACGCACTGGCCACACCCATTCCCGATTTAGCAAAGGGGAAAAAAGTCACGATACATCACGTGACATGACAACGCAAGTTTGACACCCCTGCTGTAAGTCAATGAAGCCATATCAAATTGCGTCTTGCACCACATCATTTAGCGATGGAATTGAGATTCCTGAGCGAGGATTGCCTATTTTACAAATGTAATTTATCTTTCCTCAGGAGAAAAAAAAAATCAACATTTTTGTAGCAGTTATTGATTTTCAATGTACCATTTCACAGTAATGGCGCCAAATAAATTTCTTTCCATCTCTATAGAATAGTTACAGTTTAATGATTTTTATAATCTTAGCATGCTAAACAATAATTTGCCACCTTAACACATGTGTGATTTAAATTACAAAAATGCAGCCATGAGTTAATATGAAGCTGAAGAAACCAGCTGTGATTCAGATATGCTTCCTGCCCACTCTGACAGAGTAGAACATTGAGATTTCCCACAGGCCTGAGATATGGTGAAATTTTATAAAAATGTATTCTGATGCACACACATTATTAGGAAATGCATATATTACACGTACAAATAATTATTTCAGCTGAACATGATATTCATACAAGACAGACATCTACACATCTAAGTAGGTTGTGCATAATTAGTTCCAACTTAAGATTTGAATTTTCACCTCTAAAACATGACTGTATCACATGGCTATGGGGGGCAGACATAATTATACTGTAAGTTAAATGTTTACATTGCTCTTACCTCCCGTAGTAGGTTTAAGAAGACCTTCATCCACTGCAGACCCAGTCAGAGTATTGCATACAGGCTTTGGCTTTTGTGTTTGCAAATATTCCACTGAATGCACATTATCTGTTTGACTTGTTTCTCTAGGCTGACCATTTCCAGAACAGTCTAAAAATTGAGGAAGGCCTTCATTATGCCCTATGACTTTGATTAAATCATTCCCAGGTGCTATTTTGCAATTCAAGGCTTGGGGGTCCAAATGATTATTATGGCCACTTAGAAAACAAGGGAACTCAGGCTCATCATCTTCAGGGATAGGATTGTACCATATTTCTCCTTCATCATCTGCATCATTATCTTCACCAAAATCTAAAGTACAGTTTTGTAGTGCCAAAGATCTTGTTCCATTCTCAGCAGCATGTGCAGAACTGACTCTTCCTCTAGGGCTTTCCTGTCCTAGAAATTTGGAAAAAGTCTGAGGCATTTTTGGCTCAAAGAAAGGACTGGAAGATTTCAGTACCTGGTAATTTTCTCCTGAAAATTTCTTGTAAGAGTTTCCTTTTTCCAAACTAGGTACTCTCAGAGAACTTTGATGTAACCAGTTTCGCTTCTTGGACACAGTAATGCTAGCAATCTGAGGCCTGCACTCGGAAACTTCACTGGATTTCAAGTTCTTAAGTTCTCTTCTGCTCACAGAAGGTATGTAAACATTTTCGATCAGCTCTATAAAATGGAAGAGGGAATAAAAGAGTGTGTTAGATGTCATCAAGTTGTCATTATTGGTATCAGGTGTATGTAAAATATTGTAACATAAAAAAGAGCCATAAAATAACACAATGCAATCAAGATTTCATCCATGAAGATAATAGTCCAGTTGCAAAATGGCAAAACTTATTCTGTCCATGTAACAGAATCAAGGGTGATATGATTAAATGCTACATGATAAAATGTGCTGAAAGAAATACAGCAAGCTGTTTTAAAGGTAAAGTCCAAATGAAACACAGAAAAATAACTTCCAAAGTTAATCATCCATCAAGATGATGGCCAAATTATTACCAAAATCTTGATAATGTTTTCTCTACTGCCATCCATGCAACTTTGTAATACTAGAAAGACTGGTTATTAAATGTCAGGTGCTCCATTAAGCATGGCTTATATATTTGGTATAGAATTGCAGTATTTTTTCAGACCATGGTCAACATAATACATCTGATCCAGGGGTGGGTTCTAAATTTTTTTACTACAGGTTCTGTGGGTGTGGCTTGATGGTCATGTGACAATTCTTTAGGATTTAGCAGAGGTACTGGTCTACCAGGCTTTTAACTGCTTGCAGAGCTGTACCGGTTTACTCATTTGTTTTTGGAGGCACTGGTCTACCCATTTATTTTTGCAGGCACCGGTCTACTCATTTGTTTTTGGAGGCACTGGTCTACCCATTTATTTTTGCAGGCACCGGTCTACTCATTTGTTTTTGGAGGCACTGGTCTACCCATTTATTTTTGGAGGCACCGGTCTACCACCAGACTGTCTTTTAACACTGATCAGCTGTAGGGCGGCCCTTTGAAGCCCCGCAGCAAGAGTTTAAACAGTTTATTTCCTTCTAGCCGACCAACTGTGACTCAGGAGGCAACAACAGATTGGGGGTGGGGCCAAATAAAAGGTAAGAATAATGCGGGGGGGCGGCAGGGGTCAGAACCAGTTCGGTGATGTCATATCGTCACCACTACTGGCTCGGTGGAACCGGGCCAAACCGGGAGGAACCCACCACTGATCTGATCCAGTCTTAACCTTTATATCTATCTATTTTAATGAATATATGGCAAATTTTATTTAGTGTCGCTAAACCCAAAAAACTTAGGTTTTACTCAACTGCCTGATAATATATTTCATAAGCTGTACGATTATGTCCACAAGATTATGTAGATTTATTTTTATTTCTCCCTATCTAAAGTTATTTAAAATTATGAAATAATATTGTGAGCAGGATCCAATTTGGGTTGGTCACTGGGACCAGAGGTTTTGCCTTCTGAGCTTTCAGACTCGTGCTGGAGCCCATCCTGAGGGAACTTATTGCTTAGCGCATTGTAAGCCGCCCTGAGTCTCCGGAGAAGGGCGGCATATAAATCAAATTTTAAAAAAAAAACAAAAAAAAACTTCTCTCTGGCAGACTACTGTATGTCAGAGTAGAAGTTCCCTGAAGATGGGCTCCAGCACAAGTCTGAAATCTCAGAAGACAAAGCTTCTGGTCCTGGTGACTGACCCACATTGGATCCTGCAACATTATCCTGGTACACGTATATTTGTCTTCATTCATGAATATTATGAGCAGTCGCAAAATATGTTTATAGCTGAAGGCAGTTCAGCTTCCTTTAAAGCCTTAATAGCCCTTCAAATCCCATTAAAATCACTGGGATTTAATTCCAAGGAAATGTTGAGTAAGATCTGGATAGATATATCTGTAATGCAAGAGTGATATATGTATGGCCTGGATGATGTTGAAAAACTATAAATGTCCCTACATACATATCCTCTGCATGATGGCTGAAGTTAGTGGGAAACATATTTCAAAAAATATTTGGAAAAACAGATTGCCCAAACCACTCTATATTTAGTTAGACTAAATTGTATTAGAAGCCAATGAATACTAAAATCAACATGTCACAACTGCACATTGTGTCTGGCGTGTTTTTCATGCATTGTATCTAGTTACCATTGAGATCACTATGGATACATTTAATTAATGCATGTGAGTTTACTTGTATTTCACTTCAAGATATAAAATAAATGCCACTAAATTGATTACACAGGCCAGAAAGGATTTAAAAAAAAAAAAATAGTGAGGGGCAGGGCAATATCAACCCACAATGATAAGAGAAACAGCACACCACATCTACCCAGAAATTCTAAAAATGCCACTTTCACATATAAAAGACTAAATTCAAACTGGCTGGTAGTTTCATTTGCAATACTTAAAAAAGGCACCAAGTTGAGAAGGGGCAAGCTTGATTCAAGAGTCAAGCAATCTCTTAATTTAAGAGACATAAATTAAGTACATAATGTACATAATGTACATAAGTACATTATGAATAAACTACGTAATTTGATATATTGACAGCAGTAATAGACATGATATAACTACTGTACCAATGTTACTATGGTAATATCAGAATTTGTATGATTTTCCAAGAATACTGATAATGCCAAAAAAAGGGGACTACCCCTTTCCCCCTCTGCTAACAACAACGCAAATCAGAAGTCCATTACATCCTTTAATAAATGCTCAATAAATGCTCACTTAGTAAGGAAGCTCTGCTTCAACTAGCACAACAGCATTATTCTTGAATGGAATGTATCTGGCTTTTCTGGAAGTAAGATATTCCCAGCTAACAAGACCTATTTAAGTTGGATTTTTAATAAACGTATTCCTCCTGCTTCTAATCAAACAAATACGGGAACATATCCCTTTTAAAAATATTTTAAAATCTGTTAGTCACACAAAACATATAAAAATAATAAAATTGTATAATTATCTACAGCAGGATTAGACAACCTTTTTTTTGAGCCAGTGCACACAATTCTGGGCTTAGTTAGATAGGCCCCAGCTGATTTTAAAACTAAGCAGGTTCAGACCTGATTAGGACTCCAAAGGGAGACCATAAGAAAAATCTCAAGAATTTGGCCTAGATCAGGAAAAAAAAGTATCTGAAGAAAGTACCGGCAAATCTCCCTTCCACCTTCTTGCCAAGAATACTGGCTATGTCTATGAAATTACCAAGAATCATTCTCAACTGAATTATCATGTCCTCTGGAAGGGTAATATGGCATACATGATGGATCTTGTGTACTTTTAGCTCCTTGAGAGGATAGGCAGAGAATGCATGACTGATTCAATGTTAGTCAGTGAACTCCATGATTTATCAAGGACTTGAATCTGCATCTTCCAAGTTCAATATCTTAACCACGAAACGGGGAGCTCATCTCTTGTTCAGCTATTTAATTCAGTGAGCTCTTTTAAGTTAATTGCAAAGTTTAAGGTTTCATGATATTACACTTATCATGTATTTATCATGTACTTGAATACCTAAATTCAAGTAATAGTTTGCACTATTTAGTCACACATAGCAAAGGCTGTTTTTAGTAACTTATAGCTCTATCCCCTTTTTCAAATTCCGTTTATCAGGATGACTTTGGGCATATGATAGAGGTGGAATTATATGCCCAATATATACATTTCTGCTTGCTAGTTTTAAGAGATGAATTATTTGGTCTGGGACTGACTGATTGCTCTTTCTTGTTCACCATGATACTTGTAGTAGCCAATTCCAAACTCATAATTTGAAGCTCAAAGTAAACAGCTTTCACAACTGTACAGTACCATATAAGACCCCTGCTTTAACCAGTATCTTTACTCTTACGAAAATGACCTGATCCTTTATGATCTATCCCACATTTGTACTGCATTGGTTTTAGGATTAAACTTGTCTTTACGTCTCAAGCACAATGCCCATCTTTATCCTTCTGCTTAAAAAAACGCTATTTCACATATTCAAGTGTAAACTCATGGATGTTGATATTACCTTGTCTTCTTTATATTTAAAGGTAACACAGATTTTTCTCTTTCTGTTTTTATTCTCATAAGGTCTTCTAAGTCTCCTTTAAAGATGGAGAATTCCTCATTTAAATACCATCCATTCTAAATTGAACTTGCTATCATTTAATTGCTCACTGTGCTAGTATTTATATTTTGCTTTAAACAGTAATTCTAAGCAAGATACTATAACTCTACATGCCAAAAATTGTTCACAACATAGCATAGTTACTTCTTGAACATATCTGCTTCTCTTACTATGCCTATTCAACTTTGTATAATTAAAAGGTACATTATAATTATATGCATTGTAACCTCCCTATGCCTGTAAAACAATATGTGAAATATAATAATATTTTGCAACCAATACTTAGCATGCTTTTGCTAATTATATTTTTCTGAAGAAGTGTTTTGTAATAAATCTAGTAGGATTTAAAGCAATGAAACTTTAAACCTGTTATAATCCTAAAACAGAACATAAAACAAAATGTGGCTGCACGCTTGAAAAGCATTTTCTACTACAGTAATTTAGTATGTACTTACATGGAAAAGTTGTAACATGAAAGAAAAAGAAACCATACTAAAATGTAACTGATTCTACAGTTAATGAGAGACCACACACTGCTAAAAGGGCAAGATAGGGAATGCCTATTAATGTAATTCAGTCTTTCTTCAAACATTATGAAAAGCATAAACACCTGTAACGCCTTTTCACCTGAACACAGTAACGTTGGGGGATGGGTCCTGAATAACACAGCAGGTTTACTTCTTGGATTTTCCAGCAACACCCGGAGAGAATTTATACAAAGGTGTGTAAAATTCCTGGAAATTCAACAAACTTTAGAAGCAGTTGTACTAGCTGGTATTGATTCCAATTCCTCTATGAAGAAAATATGCATAATTTGGAGAGACTAAGCAAATATTTGTAGTATCTCACACACACACACACAGCATTTAGTAAAGCAGTTAACTCAAGCTAAGGTAGCTTGGAAATCATATTTCTCCACTCACTGAAGGAATCAGAGGGTGGATATGGAACACCCTTGCAGTACATCTACTACTTAACTGATTTTATGATTAAGCATGATGGATTATGCAATTTCTGATGGATTATGCAATGCTTCTGAGATGTGGACAATCAACCCTATGTCCTCCAGGTATTTTGAATTTATGAAATTCAGTGTGGGCATATAATTCTGTATCGTGTTGTGGTAAAGTGCTGGACTGGCACTAGGGAGAAAGATGTTCAAGTCTACCCTTAGCTATGGAAACTTCCTAGGTAACTTTGGACCACTCATTCTTGCTTAGCCCAGCCTATGTCACAGATTGACTGCTGTAGAAAAAAGGGGAGAAGAGAATACTACATTTGTCACTTTGAGCTCCTAAAAGATAGGATATATATCTAACAAATGCATAAATTCCTCTAAACCTTGACTATTACCTATGCTAACTCATAGGAATTGAAGTTCAAGATACAAGGAAGTCACCAAACTGGCTAATTCTACTATATAGTAAGATAAATATTTCTGATAAATATTAAGTAAGATAAATATTTGAAGGCTAACATAACAACATAAATATAAATAATCTTTTTTTTTACTACTGCTCAATTCTTTCCAATTCAATTTTTGTTTACTACTGTTCAATTCTTTCCAATTCTCGGACACTGCCTGGCAAAGTCCCTGCTGTTTTCTTGGCAAGGTCCTTCAAAACTGGTTTGTCATTCCTTCCTTTTTAGGGCTGAGAAAAAGTGACTGGCTCAAGATCACCCAGGGCTTCATTCCTAATGTGGGCCTAAAGCTCATGATCTCATGGTTTCTAGCCTGATGCCTTAAGCACTATTCCAAACTAGCTCCCAGTCAACAGATCAGAATATATTAAAATAGAAGATGCTTATTCCTACATTATAGATACCTGTGTTTCTGAAGAGTGGATTCTGAACACATAACTTGTTTCCATAACCGTTCATACATAACCATACATGTAAAAACTAGATTTAAGGCTATGTCTAGTTCTTAAAAAAAGAAAAACAAATAATTTAGCTGATTCAGAAGTTATTCAATAATGCAAGTAGAATTAAAGGTTTGGTAAAGCTACACATTTCTGAGATGGCCCTCCTTGCCTACTATATAGGCATGCAAGAACAATGTGGTACAGTGCTTAAGGTATTGGAGCATGGAGATTTAGATTCTGGCCCTCCCTTAGGCACAGAAGCTCACTAGGTGATTTTGGGAAGTCACTCTCTCTCAAGCCTAGTCTATAAAGTCTAACAACTTGCACTGAAGTAGACCAATAGATTCGGTCCATAATGTTCAATGAAGATGTCTTCATATTGTAATGAACTGATTCAGGATGATGATGATAAAATAGGCATGCACAATAAAAAGATGATTATCCCAACAAGTAATTAACCAGATTGCCATTTTAAAAACCTACAACTTCTAATTTCCGCACATAAGAATATGTGTGGTCTGGAGCCAAGGCATAGTTACGAAGGCTCTCCCTCAATTTTTTTCCCTTCATTGTAATTTAAAAGATAGTTCATTCTACTTTGTCCCATCTTCCTCCCTGACCCTTTATTAACATTTAGTGAGATTCAGGCTTATGCTGAACTATTGCAATGCTGGGTTAAAAGAAATAAATGGAATGAGACTTAGAAAGATTGCTTCACATATGGGTACTTGAATAAGTGAGTTATTAACTCACTTTAGCCACACACAATTAATATACAAAGGAAGCCATTTTCTAGAAATGGCCATGCTGAGTTGGCAGCTCTTCCTAGAATATTTCACCCCTCAGAATAGACAGAATAAAATGAGGTCACAGGGCTTCACCAGACCCATGTTTTTTCAATTTCTGCTGCTGCTTGAAGCAGGGGTTTTAAAAGAGAGATGAGAAGAGTATTTATGTATATGTCACTGATATTTCCAGGAGTCCATGAAAACCAAATAGTCAGTTCTTTTTTGAAAAAGTTCCTATGTAGGTATGCAAAATATCCAAAATAACCAAAACCAATTTAAATCAGATCAGTTTATCCAAATCAGCTTTTTGAACTGAATCTGAAAATCAAACATTCACACAGCCTTCATTTCAACTTCTGAAACCACTTGCCTAATTGTGTATCAGATACAGTCTAACTGTTTTGGACTATAATGCTCATTACCCTTAGCTTCCTACCCAGGGAATGATGTAAGTGGTAGTCCAATTTTATTAGCACTGTCCATTTTTTAATCTACTGTCCCAAGTGTGTTGAATGGCAGCTCAGAGAATTCCTAGCCAGTATAGTCCCTGGTCACATTTAACTACAGTATGCTCAATCTACAGGTGATCTAATTAGGGAAGGTCGAAGTATACATATGGAGACATCATTTGTGAACTCATATTGATTGAGAGAAATAAGAAGTAGGTGTGTAGCAAATACCCATGTGGAAACCCTATCTCTCTTCACCGGGTATCCAAATTCCTAAAACAATAGCAACTTCTATATGTTACATGTGACATATTAGAGTATACATTGTTGTCGTGGCAATTTTTTACAGGTTATGATACTAGCTACAAAAGGATTGTCAAATATGCTTATTTCTCATCCTTACTTGCACTCTTAGCAACAGGAGTTCCAGAAGCATGACACCATATGCTTCAAACTATAATAATAAAGCCAAAGAAAAACACATTTAAACTGTCAACATTGAACAGAAGCAGTTTACACAAGTATTAACATTTAACCAGACTGTATTATGCAGCAGGTTATGCCGAAAGGAACTCAACTGTGGTACGTTCCTTATGGAAAATGTCTAGCTCTGCTCTACAAACACGGACAGAGACTCCTTCTCCCCTGAAGATTTAGCCTGCTGTTTACATTTTAGGTTTTGGCATTGGAGTTTGCATGCCTTCTGGGTTGAAAATTAGGAGGGTTGTATAATATTGTGTAAACAAGGTTCAATTAACTTCACTGCATAAATCATGTATTCCAGGCTGGAAAAGTAAAACTACCTTTTTTGCCCCTGGAAGCTGCTGAAGAGATAAGCCAATTGGAAAAAGACCACAGAGTACACGAGGCTTTGGTATGGTTATCAGCTTTCAAAATGGCTGGTTTCCTAGGCTTAGCAGACATTCAACAAGCTAAGTCTTTCACCACGGAGAAGCAAGAAAGAGGGGAAACTCTTAACAGCAAAAGTGGGACAAAGCCCTTAGGCTCACAAGGCCCTTGAAAGGAAAACAGGAGACCACAGAAATCATTACCTGTCAGCAAGATTCTTTGGTCGGAAGGGGATACTCGGGCCTTGGCCCCTGGGCCGTTCAAGTGAGCAGGGGGCGAAAGTGTGAGCCCCTCTCCTCTGCCAAGAAGTGGCCTGCAACTCCCAGTGACCTTGGTGCGGGAAGATGGGGGGGACATCCCAGCTGTCCCACCCCGGCCTTTCATGCCCAAGGAGAGCAGGCGTCCTTTGTACATCCACTTCTGCAGCTTCCGAACAGTCACGGCGGGTGGCTTGAAGGGGCCCGGGGAGGCATCTTCTGGGGGCTGCTGGGGTCTTCCCTCACGGCTACACCTGGCTGCTCTCGCTGGATCCACCATTTTACCCTGGGCTCCATACAGCTCATGGGCCAACAGCTCCTCCAAGTCTTCCTGGAGCCCTGGGGGATGTGCTTCACCAAGGCCTTGGCTGCTGAGACTCTTCTCACAGTCACTGTCACCAGAGCCATGTGCGGCAGCTGCCAGGAAGCAGGTTTCCCGGCTGGTGCCAAGTTCCTGAGGTTCGAGCAGCAGGTGGCCACGGGGCTCCAGTGGCTCTTGAGGCAGAGACTGGAGCGCACCTTCGCTCCGACATCTCGGCAGGAGCGGCAGCTTGGATGCGGAAGGCTGGGGAAAGCAGAGGCTCTCCAGACTCTTGCTGATGCCCTGGCGCCAGATGGGATTCTTGGCTGCGCTTTGGGCACAGGGATCGGATCTTTGCAACGGCGAACATCCGTCTGCGCAGGAGAAAGACCAGCGTAAAGCATCACTCTCTGCAGCCTCAGAGGCGGGCAGATGGCTAGTGGGCTGGGGCGAGGGTCCTCCAGCGGTGGGGCTGGCCGGAGGCAGGTCGTGCATGGCGTGGATCAACAGGTAATACGCCTCCTGGAGCTGGCTTCGCAGTTTGCCGGTGCTTTCTCTCGCTCTGGCCCGGCTGCCGCCGCCAGCAGCCGGACCGGCGGCCGCGTTGCCTTCCTTGTTTCCCCGGGCTGCTGCTTCGGGCGTTCGGGCCGTTCCTTGGCAGCCCCAGCCAGGCAGTCTCTGGTTATCGTAATAGTCGTCTTCTTCGCTCCCGCCGCCGCACTCCAGGGCCGGGCCGGATTCCGAGCCCCTCGGGAAAAAGGAGGACGAGGAGAAGCAGAGCTCGGCGGCCAGCGGAGGCGCGCGGAGTTCCGGGGGGCTCGGCTGCTGCAGCGCCCTGCCTTCCGCGCGCTTTCTCGGAGGGCAAGCGCGGGCCACGGAGGCTCCCGGCAACCTTTCTCCGGGCATCTCCGCCTTTCCCCATCGGGACCAGGCAGCCGATTCCCGCAAGCCCGGAGACACGAGGAGCACTTCACAACCGCCCACCTGGCTTCCCAACCCGGGACACGCTTCGGTCGCCACTCCGTTTTCCAGGCAGGGGTGATGGAGGTGCAGGTTCTGCTGGGTTTTCCCTCCGTGGGCTCCGACGCCCCTGCAGCCTCTCTCGCTGGGGTCTCCGGCGGCGGCTTCCCCGGCGCCTGTGGCTACTCGCTGCGACCTCCTACTTCGCAGCTTGGAGAAAGTCCTACGCAGAGGGTCAGCCATGCCTGGGTCGTCTCCTTCAGTTCGCTGCCGTCGAGCGCAGCAGGGGTGCCGCTGCTTGGTGGCTCCTGGAGCAAAGCGGAGGCGGCGGCGGTGGCAACGGCAAGCGCAACAGCTTGGAGCGCGGCTGGCGAGAGCGCGCCATGATCTTCTCTAGTTGGTCCTTGGGCGCCTCTCGCTCTTTGCCGCCGCCGCTGCTGCTGCTCGGGCTCTCACATACTTGGCATAACTGAGCGGGGTGAGAGGGCGCTCCGCAATGCGCATGTCTTACTGCCAAAGCAGCTGGGCTGAGAGCGCTTTTTTTTTTTTTTTTTTGACCGGAGCGCGCGCGGCCTTGCCTTCCTCGACTTACAGCCTGGGCCGAGACGTCGGGAGAGAACAACAGGAGAGGGAGGCCAGGTTTGGCCGGCTCTTTCCCCCCCCCCCGCCGTTCCTGCCTCCCACCCACCCCCTCCCGCCGCGCGCCACCTCCACACACACGCGCGCGGGGGCGGGGCGCCGAGACGAACTCTTCCAGCTTTCCCCCCCCTTCTGGCTTCCCTCTTCCAAAATTAACCCTTTCCTCGGCCCTCGAATAAATCAATAAAAGCCATCCGTGCCTGAACCCAGCGAGAAACCCGGTTGGATTAAACCCGGTTCTTTTTTGGGAAGAAGCCTCTCCTGCCGCCTTCGATCGCCGTTTGGCTTGTAAGAAGCGATGCAACAAAGGAACAACTTCTCCCCTTTCCAGCACTCAAAGAGTTTTCAGAGTTGTAGCTGACAAATACAGGTAGTCCTTGATTTACAACAGTTCATTTAGGGACCGTTCAAAGTGACAGCAGCGCTGAAAAAAAGTGACTTACGACCGTTTTTCACACTTAATGACCACGGCATAATGGGCAGCATCCCTATGGTCCTGTGATCAAAATTCAGATGCTTGGCAAGTGGTTCATATTTATGACAGTTGCAGTGTGCCGGGGTCATGTGATCAGTTTTTGCCATCTTCTGACAAGCAAAGTCAATGGGAAAGCCAGATCCACTTAACAACCGTGTTACCGTGTTTCCCTGAAAATAAGACCCTGTCTTATATTTTTTTGAACCCTGAAATAAGTGCTTGGCCTTATTGCCATGCGCTCAAAAGCCCGATTGGGCTTATTATCAGGGGATGCCTTATTTGGGGGAAAACAGGGTACTAACTTCACAAATACAATGATTCACTTAACAAATGTGGCAAGAAAAGTCGTAAAATAGGGCAAACTCCCTTAACAAATGTTTCACTTAGCAACACAAATTTTGGGCTCAATTATGGTCGTAACTCGAGGACTATCTGTACCTGCTTCTTACACGGCAGGGGAATGAGCGTTAGAGGATCAGTGCAAGAGATTGTTCAATACTTATTTTAAAAACATCCATGTGTCATGGGGAACGACAGCCAGGTAACTTGTTCTGATGGATAAGACTTTACACGTTGCCTCCCTTACACAACAATCCATATGTATGTGTTCTAATTAATTAATTAATTAATTTATTATATTTCTATACCGCCTTTCTCCCGTAGGACTCAAGGCAGTGTACAGTCAAGAAAAATATAGATACACAAACATCATAAAATTGCTAATTAAAATTATTATTATAACATAGTTTGGCCCAATTAAATAGAACCTAAAATTAGATAACATTTTAAAAACATTCACATGTTCATATGTTTAGCCCCGCCTGTTGGAACATCAGGGTTTTGAGGGCATGGTGGAAAGCACGGAGATAGGGATATTTCGTATCTCGGGGCAGTTCATTTCAAAGGGTTGGAGCCCTCACAGAGAAGGCCCTCCCCCTGGGAGTCGCCAGTTGGCATAATTTGACTGACGGTACCCTGAGTAGTCCCTCCCTGTGAGAACGAACTGGTCGGTGGGAGGCTATTGGTGGCAAAAGACAGTCTCATAGCTACCCAGGTCCTAAGCCATGGAGCGCTTTAAAGGTGATAACTAACACCTTGAATCGCACCCAGAAGACCACCGGGAGCCAGTGCAGCTCGTGGAGGAGAGGTGTTACATGGGCGCAACGAGCTGCGCCCATAATCACCCGCGCGGCTACATTCTGGACCAGTTGGAGCCTCCGGGTGCTTTTTAAGGGGAGCCCCATGTAGAGAGCATTACAGTAGGCCATACGGGAGGTGACTAGGGCATGAGTGACTGTGCGCAAGGCATCCTGATCCAGAAAGGGACGCAACTGGCGGATCAGGCGAACCTGATAAAAGGCACCCCTGGCCACGGCCGTCAAATGATCTTCTAAAGATAGTCGTGAATCCAGGAGGACACCCAAGTTGCGGGCCCTCTCTGTGGGGAGCAAGATCTCATCCCCAATTGTCAGTGATGGTACCAGCTGACTATACCGGGACGCCGGAAGCCACAGCCACTCAGTCTTGGAGGGGTTGAGTCTGAGCTTGTTTCTCCCCATCCAGATCCGCACGGCCTCCAGGCAACGGGACATCACAGCAAGGGCATCATTGGGGTGGTCTGGGGTGGAGATGTATAGCTGTGTGTCATCAGCATACTGATGAACACTCACCCCGAAACCACGGATGATCTCACCTAGCAGTTTTACATAAATGTTGAACAGAAGGGGTGAGAGGACTGACCCTTGCGGCACCCCACAAATAAGGTGCCTCGAGGTCGACCTCTGCCCCCCTGCCAACACAGACTGCAAACTAATGAGACTCGCACCACTGCAATTATGAAATGGGACATTTGTTTTCCAACCATTTATTCAGCTTGCTTGGAGCCACCCAGAACATTTCTGGACTTGCATTATGCAGAAACTAAGAGATAAGGTTCAGAAAGTGAAAATAGCTTCTTCCAATTAGAGATTTTATTTGTGTCCCATCAAGTCATTTTCTACTCCTAGCTACCATATGGATTTTCTCTCTGACGATCTATCTCTAAACTCTTCTTTCAAGTTTCTCAGTGGTACACTCATTGCCACTCTGAGTCCATCCGCTTGCTGTTGGTTGTCCTGTTCTCTTTCCTTCCACCTTTCCCAGACAGCTGGATTCTTCACATTATGTGTCTGAAGTAGGATTGTAACTATAAAGAAAGAGGAAGCTAAATTTCTCCCCGCCCCCACCTCCCGCCCCAGCTGCTCAAATCAGAATAGAATCACAGTCCTTACATTTCAAAATTAAAAACATCGGCCAGCTTTTGAAATCACTTCTTTTGCTCCTAAATATAGGACAGTCTATTCGGTCTCATACTTTGGAATCCACTGCAAATCTGCAACATCCTATTCTCATTAATCACCGTCAGGAAAAGGGTCTCAGCTGCCTTTGGTTCTGCCAGAAACTTTTTTTTTCATATTGATAAAGCAGCTGGCCAACCGGAGGAATTGGCTGGGGCATTTACTGTCTCGTGGCTCTTCCGAAGTTAAGTAAGGACACTCTATGATCAGACAGCATCTCAAAAGGCTGGAATCCTTGTGCCAGAGGAAATTGCAAGGTAAGGACTGAACTAATTACAGAAGGAAGTGAATTATACAATAGTAGGGGTGGGCCAGGACAAGGTTTTTCCAGTTTTCTACTTTCCTTGCTTTTGTGATCTCTCTCTCTCTCTCTCTCTCTCTCTCTCTCTCTCTCTCTTTCTCTCTCCCTCACTCCCTCCCTCTCTTCCCCCTCCCTTCTTCTGTCTCTCTTTACATATTATTATTATTAGTCCCAAAAGTTAACAGGTCATTTTGCAAGACCCAGATCCTCAAAAAAGAGTTTCAGTAACTATGTGACCTATCACTGAATTAAAACTGTTTTCCAGTTGACCTCAAAAACTGTGAAAAGATTAGAATGAAACAGTTATCCTGGCAATTGTCACAGCTTTATGTATTTTTGCTTCCCCCCCCCCCCCCGATAATTTGGAATGTTGCTTTTGGTGGGGAAACAACATGTCCAGAAAAATATCAAAACAAAACAAAACAAACAAACAAATAACATACATCCAGAAAAATATATAATGACTACTCTTCTACTCTTTTAACATCCACAAAGGATGCAGTAAAGGACCTGAGATTGTTTTTTTCAATATTTTCTCCTTTCTTTAGTGGCACATTCATTAATGCACTATGCATAAATATCCATTCATGCTGGTAAACCTGTTGCACTATAATGTAATATGAATTAGACCTAATAAGTACACAATGTACTCTAAACATGATGCAACAATTAGTTCTTCCTGGTATTTAACTTTCAAGCCAGATCTTTTCCCTCCCACACCTACACAAAAGAAAGAATCATCAGGTGGTGGAGTTTCAGAAAGTGTGTGTGTGCTTTTCTTGTTTGCTTTTGTATGAGGATACTAACGAAGAAGACAAACAGATGCAACAGCTGGCCTTGTGTAGCAGCAAATGTGCTATGGAATTGATCACAATATGGTCTGGAGGAAAAACCTTTTGAACAGGCTTCACAAAGTGATCTTAAAAATTCTGTCAGTTGTCTCCCCACTGACACAACTTCATTATGGGAGATCATTTGATTGAAAACAACTTTGAAATAGGGTACCAGATGTCCCCTATTTAAAATGGATGGTTTTTATAGAAGCCATTTATAAACACAACATCTTCATAGAACGCCCTGTAGCCTGCTGATTTATCTTCATCTGATTGGAACTTTTAATATAAGCTAAAGTGCCAGCTATAAAAAACAACTTGCTTGCCTGAGTTCATTGAATGCTCCCTGAATGGGAATTTTAAAAAAAAAAAATAGAAAGGAATTACCAACTTTAATTTTTGGTGTAGATGAGAAAATAAACCACTTCAAATTGCACTGAGAAATCATGAGATTGGATCACTTATTTTTAACCCTATAAAGTATATGGAAAAATAGATAGGTTTATGTACGTGAAAGAATAATCAGTTGAATGAGTAGCAAACATGCAGACCTACCAGCTGAACTCTTAGACTAAAGATGATGTTTTTGATAGTCACATAAAGGTGTTTCTCTCCTGTCATAGGAAATATAGAAATATAAATTGTGCTGGTCCAAGAACCTGTTTTTACCATGCCTCCACAATGAAACTAGGTAGTGCGGCTGCTCTCATCCAATTTAATGTGGGGAAGGTCAAGATTGCGATTAGTGGATTCTCTGCCAATTTTTTTAACATACTTACACAATGTCATAAAATATAAGAATTTGCTTTTCTGAATATGTACTATGACAGGCTTGGACCTCCAAGCCTTAATTTTTACTTTTGTATGCTTTTGACACAACTTTTGATCTCTCATAAAACTGATAGTCCTATGAAATTACTTTCTGGATGCTGAAATCTACAGGTTATCAGGATTATTGCAGGGCCTGGGAGTTTTGATAGTTCTCTTAAATAAATAGAAGTTTAATAAACCCATATCAAAGAGGCCCCCTCCAGAAAAAAAATTCTGCCTGAATTATCAGAAGATCTCAGAAATCAGTGTTCCTGCAATATTCTTCAGCCCTATGTCCCTTTCTTTTCTTTCTTCGTCTCCCTCTTGAAGTCAATTTCCCTGGGATTCATTTTTGCTCATGTGAATTTTCTTACGATTGTATGTCTTATGTACTTTCCATACTTTAGGAACTTTCCAACACACACACATTTGCGCGCGCGCACACACACACACCAGTGTGGGATTTTAAGCTGTCAATGCTTAACTTTACCCGGATCTTCTGAGCTTTTGAGAATCCAGTGTAAAGAAAATGGTCTCTCTTGCAGTTAAAAATACTTGCCGGGCGAACTGGAGTTTAGTAGATTATTGTCCCATCATTTACTTATTTAAAAACTTATATGGCCAACTATCTTACAGCAGATAATTCAAGGCAGCTCACATTAACACTAAATAAAAAGAGCAAACCAACCCAGCAATCCCACATATCTCAATGCTCAGCACTATATCATCATAGAGTCACCACGCTCTTACATTTGCTGGGCTCACTTCTATCCTAGTTCAAAACCTGGGTGAAGAGCCAGGTTTTCACAGCCCCCTGAAAGTTAAAGAGAGTACTCTGAATCTCAGGGGGTGAGGCTGTACTAAAGGGCTGGGATAGCCACAGAAAAGGTGTGTCCCAAGCTTGTCCTCAAGACTCATTAGATTGTCCTCATAGGACATTTTGTGCTGGGAGAAGAAAAACATTCTTTCCAAACTAGAACAATTAAAAAGGATTCTGGGCTGCCTAAACTGAACAGAAAGTTAGGGTTGTTTTTTTTGCATTGACAGAATACAGCTTGATAAGAAATAGCTGTATGAAAAAAAAATTAGCAAGAGCACGATCCAGGTAAAGTTAAGCATTTTTGCTTGATTCCAGTAAGAAAGTTCAGTACATTTAAATTATTTCTACTCAGCCTTAAAAAAAAACAAAAAAACCTCTGGTCTGTGATAGAAATATCTGTCTATCAACCTTAAAACAAATTAACTTTAGATATTCTCTTTAAATTAAATAAATATATTCTCTTTAAATATATTCTCTTTAAATAGAGAATATCTTTTTGCTAACAACAAAAGCATGATTGCTATGTTGTTTTGTTTTGCTTTTTTTGCAAATGTTTTATAAATATCAGCTCATACCGTAAACTAGTCTTAAATTGATTTGAATGAAATAATCCAAAATCTTATTGTTCCATATTTTATAGAGTTTGTGCAAACAAACAATAAAAGCTTAACAAAGGCATGCCATGATGCGGTTTGGAAGTCACAGCTTGGACTGAATTTATTCATACATTAATATAGCAATATATAAAAATCTAAATGCATTTTCAGTCACATATTTTTTCTAAGAAGCTGCAGATCGAGCCTTGCCAGTTTCAACCAAAATCTCAGCTTGCATGTATTAAGTGTCTCAGCTATCAGATACAGCAGTAATCAAGTGGGAATATTAATGACTGCCCATGGGCAAAAGATTCTAGACATGGGAGTGATAAAATTCCCTCGTAAAGCAAAACTCCAGTTGCACAGGAGCAGCCTAAAATCGTGCATCCAAATTGCAGCCTAAGATTTCAGCTCAAAACACTTGGAAATGATTCTTCGGGATTGCCCTGAAAGTAACTATTTTTTCAAGTTTGCAACCAGTATTTAGTATCCTAAGAGTATTAGTTGAAGGGTTTCAATTAAGAGGAATTAGTATTTGTGACAAGCCAAAGGCAAAAATTCAACTAAAGAATGGGGTGGGGGGGAGAGATAGTGGTTTGTTAAGAAAAACTGACAAATAATTCTGAGTGATTATGCTCCTAGGATCAGGATGTCATTTTTTTAAAAAAATTGATTTATATGCCGCCCTTCTCCGAAGATTCAGGGCAGCTTACAATGCATTAAGCAATAGCCTTCATACTTTTGTATATTTATACAAAGTCAGCTTATTGCCCCCATAATCTGGGTCCTCATTTTACCTACCTTAGAAAGGATGGAAGGCTAAGTCAACCTTGAGCCTGGTGAGATTTGAACTTGCAGTAATTGCAGGCAGCTGATGTTAATAACAGTGCTTTAGTCTGCTGCGCCACCAGGGCTCATGCTTTTGAGACATTTCGTGCTCATATTTCTTGATGTTCCATCATTTCAATTACATTAATTTCTTTAAAGTGTTTAAATTTACAATTGTGCTTTATTTAGCTTCCATCAGCCTATTACACAAATACACACACACACACACAAATATATTCTCTCTCCACCACTGAAAGTTCTGAAACTGCAGCAAGATATAAATTAAAACAATCAATTTGGAGTTGGAAATTTAACTAGCAGTCTTACCTTATGTCAGCCTTCTGGCTGATCTTAATCTATTGTCCATTTCATATGTGGGTGGATTTCTGAAAGACTTATATTGAATTGGCAACAAATTTCCAATCTTAGGAATCATTACCAGTTGTCCAAAATAATGCCAAAGACTCAGAAGAAGACTCTTTTCAATCCACACACACACACACACACACACACACATACACACACACACACAAACACACACACACACACACACACCTCATTGTGCTACTGATCCAGTAACACTTAGGTTGAATTTTAAAATACGGTAATTGTCTCAATTATTTATTGTGATGGTGGCTGTTGCAATCAGACTAACATTTCTTCCTGGGCTGGGTTGCACAGTATAATTTTACATGAAGATGCAGCAAAAGGAAAACATAGTAATGCCTATTGTAATGCCATAAAGGGTACCTAATGACCAGTGGAGGGCTGCTGCCGGTTCGGACCGGTTCTAGTGAACTGGTAGTTCCAACCATCAGCTGGCCCCACCCATGCGCCCCTGCCCTATCCTGTCCTATATTTCCTTCTTTCTGGCTCAGCTGATTAGTACAGCACAGCTGATTTCCACGCTTCCGCTATTCTACTGACTGGCTGCCTTAGAAGGTAAGCACCTGAGCTTCAAATTGCTGTATTTTGAATGCTGTCTGCAAGCACGCTAGGTGCGTGTGCACACAAAGTGTGCGTGTGGGCGCAAAGCGCACACTCAGATAACCGGTTGTTAAACTGTTTGCAGCCCACCACTAATGACATAATCATGAACATATCTCAAAATGTATTGCAACTGACTCTTGAACAGTCCCACAAATACAAAGAGTAATGCAACCCCAACTGATGGCTAAAGTACAGACAAGGGAAGAACATTACAGAACATTTCTGCTGGCTGACTTCCAATGTTAGCATGGGTACCCACATGGGGCCAAAAGAGCAACTGACATGACATAATCTTCAATAATTTCATGAATGTTGACATGTGACATTACTGTATCATGGCTTTTACTGGGCATCTATGATTGCTAATATGCTTTCTTTCTCATCATCTCTCTACCTTAAGGTATTTCTATCGTTCAAGGGCTTTTGTACCCCAAAGAAAATAAAACACGATGAAGATTCCCCTAATAGAACATCAGAGAGATGCTCCACAAGTAATTGTCCAATTCACATAGTAATGCCCTTGAACCAGTGGCGGGTTGCTTCTGGTTCGGTCTGGTTCTATAGAACCGATAGTAAAACTGGCGGGAGGCTCTGCCCACCCACCCCGACGTCATCATGGGTGATCTGCGCATGCGCAGAGGCATGCGTGCGTGCTCTCGTTGCAAACCAGTGGTAAAGGTAAGTGGAACCCATCCCTGCCTTGAACCTTGACTGACTAGCAAATGGGAGGACCAAATGTTAGGACTTGGGATCCATGCAACTACTATAGTGGTCCAAAGTAGAGTCTCTACTGTTTTCATGCTAATCGATATTTTATTACACATCATCTGATTCAAACTGTAAAATAGGTTGATATTCTGCACTCTAAGGTAACTAAAGAATGGTTACTCAGACTGCAATAGACCTGTTTGGGACGCAAAACAAAGCAAATCAACTATACATATAACTTTTGTGATACGAAGCTTTTAAAATGCTACACAAGTGTCTAATGCTATTAAAGTTTCATCTAAAAACAGAGCCAACCTCAACCTCAATCCTACAAACTAGGTTTAAATTGCAGTTGAGCATTGTAAACATTAATTTCAGAATGGAAGGTTGATAGTGTTACATACTTCTAGCTATTCTAAGCAGAGAGAAACTTCAGGAGCTACGTGCATCAAGTTCAGGTTTTTAGAAGGTCGAGTTAATAATCATATTCTTTGTTTCTAGTTTTGTTTTTTCTCTGTAGCATCATTTTTATACCCCAAGATCTGCAACCTATGGCTTTATAAGCATCTTCATCCCGAATCCTCAGAATAGAGAAGACAGGCAGGCAATGCCAATTAGCCAGAGTTCCCGCTGTAAATGTGGAAAAAAACAACAACATTCCGTCATTCCTCCCAAAACACACTGCAGAAGCAACAAAAATCTGCTCATGCCCCCTCCCACGCAAATAAATAAATACCAGTATATGGCACATTTCCAGAACATACTGTGTGTGTTTGACCTTTTGCAAAACAAACAAACAAACACCTTTGCTACGAAAGAGTAGCTACAAAATACATGAGCCACCATTTCCCTCTTGCATTTAAAAGCCCTAAATCTACTGTTTTTCTGGGGAGACAGTCTCAAAGCAGTAAATAGCCCTTCATTCTTCCTTGCCACATGGCGCCCGCAGAAAGAGGATATAGTATTCTGATCAATTTTACTCTAGCCCCTCTTGAGAATAGTTGTGGTGCTCTGCAAAATGAAAACACGGCATCTCTTTTTCCCTTTTGGCATACATTATACTTAGGAATTTTGGGAATGGGGTGAGCAAGAGAAGATATACCAAAGTAGTTCTCATCTTAAAACAGTGCCCGCTTTTCCTTTTCTGTAGGTGAGTTTGCCCAAGAGTAGGCCAGATTTGTTGTATGAACCTAGTCATTTGAATCATGCCCGAATACAGACAGTTGGATTAACTCAGCAACTTAATCACATCATAACACAGCCATGGTAGTCTTTTTGTAATTTCTTTAACAAAAAGTTGCAGTGGACAAATTTGATCCGTTGAACTCTGTGACTTTTACTCATTTATTTTACTCGTATCCAAATCTTAACACAGTTATTCAGGGTTTGTAACATCATGACCAAAGCAAATTTTCTTTGTTGCTTACTAAGCAAGCCCATCCACTTTCAGACAAAATTTGATTCAATGGAATTCATTCCAACACAGATGAGTTTAATAGTGTAGGTCCATGATAAATAGTGATAGACCATTAAGGATTGCCCCAAAATATTGCAGCATGGATTATCTCCTCCTGTTAGTATGCCAACCGGGGTGGGTTCTACTTACCTTTACTACCAGTTCGCAATGGGACCGTGCGCCAATAATTTTGTTGAGGTTTCTATGGACTATTAAACCCTGCCATTTTTCACTGGATCTGAACGTGATCCTAGAGTTCCCTAGATAATAAATGAATTGAAAAAAATAATAGAAATTCAATTTTACCAGAAGAGGCCTAGAACAAAGATCCAATCTAGAAAAGTCTAATGTACATTTTCAAAAGACAGGACCTTGATTCATTAATGCCTTAATCTGAGCTTGATCCAACAAAAGTGCTGCTGTTTGGCATAGGAGAGAGACACTTTGTAAATGGCCCTTCAAAAGGCTTTGTTCATAAAAACAAGAAATGTCCTCTATGATGGAGAGGTGGCAAAGGTCAGACACCTTGTTATGTTTAATAAGTAATTTGCTCTAGGAAGGCTTATGGAACTGAAGTCAGTTTAGGGATCAATGTTGTATTATAACAGCCTGCTGCTTTCTTTTTCTTCCCCCCATCTTGGTCAACTGGGAGTTATAAAATGTCCAAACAGTTTGGTTTAAGGTGACACCTGAAGAGTCCAATGCCTCTTTTACAATGTTTCTGCTTCTATATTTCACTGTTTTATTAAATAGGGAATGTTTTCACTCAGGGCTGGTTCGGAGGCCATTTCAGCAACCCACACACAAGGATGGTAAACCAGACAGAATTACAAAGCCAGCTAGCAAAGTCCAAAGCTTCAACTTTGTCTGCCTTGGAGGCATGTGGAATTCTAGGTCTGTTTACTCTGCTGTGCAATTAAACAAATGAAATATTTTACATGTGAGTCACCCCTAAGTTACACACGCAGGTTCTTTTTTTTTTTAAAAGCTATTCTTGCATTGAAATCAGAAGAAGACCTTATTCATTCCTTGACTGTAGGCACTGCTGCTTCTGTGCAAAAGGTAAGTCTGTCCATTAACATCTGGATGATTATGTTACATGTCTTCTATGTTTTAACAATGGACCTCAAAGGTAACTATGATATGGCTAGAAGGTTAATAATAAAAATGTGTGATGATGGTCATCAACCATAATTAGTAAGCTAAGTGAGGTTGATGGCCATCATCTTCCTTAGTATGGTAGGTGAAGTTTGTGGAATGATTAACACTTGGAGAGAAGATCACTGTGAAATACTACTGCTTTAAGCTAGTCTGGAACAACAAAAGATATCTCAGAAGGGAATGGTAAATCACTTCCCTCTTATTGCCAACAAAATTGTATGGATGTCTTCCTGAAGTCGTGAAAATTTACATTTTTTTCCTCTGAGAGCATAGTAATTGGGATTGAAACAGAGCATTTGCAAGGCTGATTAACTTTGAGCTGTTCATTTCTATATAGACTGTGCAGAAAGAGTTCCAATGTATATTTTAATAAATGAAACAGAAAATTGTCCTTGAAATGAGCTCTTACATCCTTACCTTGATTACATCCTTACCTTGATTCTCGTAGCATGACAACTGGCAAAGTTCGGTTAACTGGCAAATTTCAGCTTCTGACGCTTTCATGTCTGCTGCCAGCTTGCAACAAACTAATCTTGCCCAAATCTTTCAATGTGGAAGAAGATCGATGTGGCCCACGTGTTCCTGTGAAATATCAACCTGCATAGCAATTTCACTTTGAATGATTATCCTGAACCAGTTCACCTTCCTGTTATGAAACTCATCAGTTGCTGCTTTATTCTTGATCATACAAATCAGCTATTCCTGATTCACCATCTTTATATACACACAGTTACACAGGCCAACAGGATTAGCATAAATAGCTTACATTGTGTGGTAAATTTCAGCTGGAAAAACTCCCACAGTAAAAAAAAAAAAAATTCCAGTATGGCATGTTGCTTAAAGCATTGTGACAAGTTATTACAGGCTTCTGTTTCACAAACAATAGCAACACAATATTTTCTTGAAACATCTCATAGTCTCAAATGAAAGAAGAGATGCTAAAGAACATGTCAGATTTTTTAGCACATCAGTACTGCCACCTGTTGGCAATTTATAACATTGGAGGCATTACTTTTCATTTGGTCTTCATAAAACCTTTATAATATGGGAGGAAGGTCATTTGGATCATCATTATTTTAGCCCCAATATGTATTCACACGCACATAGGCATATACAGAAAATCAAGTGTATGATTCTCTACTCACCACCCCTTATGATCGTGACACTAAACCTGCTCTGCTGGTGAGGATTTGATGTTTTAAAGGTCAAGGATATTCAAAATATTTTTATTTCCCCTATGGATAGAAACACTGGTTTATTCTATGTTGTTTCTAGCAGAGTTTGATTTCACAGTCCTCTTTCAGCATAATCTTTCCTATTCATTCCTAAAAACACTGCAGCACTTCAGTATATATATATATTTAAAGGGGCTGTGTTGTGTAGCCCGGGTTATGTAGTAATTCACTATTTATAAACTAGTGTGCCATTTTAAGGTTAATGGCTACAATCCAGAAGCCACTAACTACAAATAATCCAGATGGCTTCTCTGGTGAATAGCTTGTTTCAGGCTTGCATACAGTATTTGTAGCACTGCTGTTAAGCCTAATAATTAAAATCTGTTTCATAAGTAAACTGCACAGAGATGTCTAGGAATGACTCAGGAAATACTATTCATTTTGCATAGTATTGAAATTGTTTACTGACATAGCACAAATTTGACTTGAGAAACAAACTAGGGGTTTGCATTCCAATAAATGGGTGAGGCCAAGACAAAGCAATAGTCAATAGATTAGTCAAAAGAATAGTCAAAAGTTAATAGACTAGTCAAAGAAATAGTCAAAAAATCAATTTATTTAAAATGTAAATATGTTGTTCAGTCACTGGGTTGAGTCCTACTCTTTGCAACCCACATGGACCATAGCACACCATGCCCCACTGTCCTCCACTATCTCCCAGAGTTTGTCCAAATTCATGTTCATTGCATCAATGACTCTTATCTATCTCATCCTCTGCTGTCCCCTTCTTTTGCCTTCACTCATTCCCAACACCAGTCTTCCAATGAGTAAATATGTTAATACAATCTATATGGTATATTTGCAATATATTTAATGCTTTTCCTTCTGTGGTATCAATATAATACTTATCATGCAGCAACTTTAGAGGTGGTTGGGAACCAGACCAAAGGCTTTGAATACCGTATGTGACTGTAGGATGTTGTTAGGATGCACATAATGAGTTCTGTGCATTCAACTTTTTTTTCCAGCTGAGTAAGAATACAGCACTGCATACAAAAGATTTATTATATGGCCACTTTGGGGGAAAGGGGGTTAAATAAAAGGAGCTGCTTAATTTAAAAACAAAAGGAAAAACCAAATATGCAGTAAAAAGAGAATTGGAATTCAGAATGGAGGGTGTTCTCTAGCTGAATATAGTGGGCTAGTAGAAACATGGAGTAGATACAACAGCAAAACAGAAAGAAAGTCCTTAATTTTTCCCATTGGCCAAGAAAGGAGTAACCATAAGTTGCTAATTACCCTTGATTTGCAGGGGAAAAAAGCCTCTTACTACAGAGCTAAAGAGGACTTTTCAAGTTCTGTAAATAAAACTTGGTCCCACAACATATTCAGGTCAGTGGTGCCATTCAATTTTTTTCCCTACCGGTTCTGTGGGCATGGCTTGGTGGGGGGGGGTCCTGTGACTGAGTGGGCGTGGGCGTGAGTGACATCGAGTTGGCCATGCCCACTCAATCACAGGACCCCTCCCCACCAAGCCACGCCCACAGAACCCGGTAGGAAAAAATGTGTGCATGAGCACGAGAAGAGCTCATAGTGAATGCCGGGGCAGAGAGAAGTCGAACTTTTCTCCCTCCATTCACAGTGGAGCTGCTGCTCTCTTTATGCCCCCCCCCAGTAGTCCCCCTGGGGACTACCTTAAAGGGATAGGCTGCAGCAGCTCCACTGTGAATGGAGGGAGAAAAGTTCAGATTCTCTCTGCTGCAGCATTTAACATTAAATTATGTGGCAGGGAGAAGCCGAACTTCTCTCCCTCCATTCAGAGCGGAGCTGCTGCAGCCTATCCCTTTAAGGTACTTCGACCCCTGAGAGGCAGGGGGTCAGGGGGGACTATAAAGGGAGCAGCAGCTCCGCTGTGAATGGAGGGAGAAAAGTCTCACTCTATAGGGCGGTGGTGGGTGGGCAGGTCGAGCGGCCAGAAGGGGTGAGCGGTGACCGGGTGAGCAGGCAAGTGGGCATGTGTGGGCGGGGCCAACCAGGGGTGGTTTTTACCAGTTCAGTGAACCAATTCAAATTGTCCCTAATGGTTTGCCTGAGCCGCTCCAAGCCAATCGAATTTCACCCCTGATTCAGGTATTCTTTTGGGTGGTATTCTTACAATTCAGTCTGGTACTTTCCAGATTCCTTGGAATACACTCCCTCAAGCTCCCTTTCCACTTTCTGTTTGAATAGTTATCTTCATATGATCATCTGTATGTTTACTATGGCGAGACCTTGGGTGGGAAATGATAGCAAGACATGCCCTGTTGGCAGAGTTGATTTCCCAATTTCATCTTGGGACATTTGTCATGAGAAAGCTACTTTCCATAATATGATTGGGAAGGAGAGCTGTAGAAGGCTGTCTCAACCAGAAGGTTCTGTAGCAAGGGGAATCAATGATTTTCTTTGGAAGTTCATCCATAATGCCATCCACCCAAAAGGAATATCCAGATACTTCGATTCTCCAGAGAGACTATAATAATACCCTGTTTTCCCCAGAATAAGACATCCCCTGATAATAAGCCCAATCGGGCTTTTGAGCGCATGGCAATAAGGTCAAGCGCTTATTTCAGGGTTCAAAAAAATATAAGAAAAGATCTTATTTTCGGGGAAATACAGTAATAACTTTATTGTCATTGTACACAGTATACCCATACAACGAACTTCACTTAACACCCAAAGACCAGGTCCAACACACATAACAATCCCCAAACACACTCCCACCCACTGCAAATTCCCCACCCCTAAACCACCCAAACATCCACACAACAGACCAAGTAATGCTGTCCAACAGCTCACTGATGGTGACCCTTTAGTTCATTGTTGAGTGCAATTATAGCTCTGGGATAAAAACTATTCAGAAAACATGTGGTCCGAGTTTTAATTGTTCTACATCTTCCGCCAGAAGGCAACAGTCCAAAAAGATTGTAAGCAGGATGGGAAGAGTCTCTGAGAACGTTATGCAACTTCCTCAAACAGCTAACAGACTAACCTTACGCATTAATTACAGGAGGGATCGAATGGCCTGAAATGCTTAACTTAAATGCATACCAAACAGTTTTAATCCAGGAGAGACATTAGCTGGAACTAGGATTTATCTTTACAGTCATATTTGCAGAGTTCTACTGCACATCTACACAGGTTTCACCCTCCATCTCTACAATTTGAAAGTAATTTGGCTTCAGGAATAGCTAACACAATCCTATAAAGGAGAGACTTGAATTGCACTCCCAAGTACACAGGGGGCACCCTCTTCAAAGCAACATGGTAGGTTTAAATGGATTACAAATACCTTCGCACGTGACTTAAGAGATGTGAGAATTCCCTGCCAACCAAAGACCAATAAGAAAAACCCAACTCTTGCTACTTTACTCTGGCTAGCCTTCTGTTCAGCTTCACACCTATAGTATAACGCTCTACTGTATTCTGCTTGTAGGCAAAACTATGTGATAAGGGACAAGTACTGCTTTGCAGGTTTTTTTTCCTGATTCAATATAGTTGCATACCTGTGTGACTGATGGCCCCCTGTTTGGGCACCTCTTAGCAGGTCAAAGCCTGCAGGTCTTGAAAGGAGGAATCCCGGAGACAGACACACACAAATGCATACTGTCTTAGACAGCTTAAACCTGTTCAACCTGTTCTGTAGCGACTACTCACTGTTAAAGCAGTCAGGTAAAACTCCAAGTGAGAAGAGTCAGGATTCTTCCCTATACCCAGCCATTTGATTAGCCGGGTGTACTTTCACAATTAAAATGTAGCAGAGATAGAATAGGCTTTTCTCGCCATATTCTTGCTATATACTAATAAAACTCTCATGCTTGTTACCTTTAATTGGGAGAAATGACATATCAACCCAAATACATCAAATGGGCTAACTTATGGAACGCATCCAAAATCCAGAACCCACAACTCTTGTGGAACTGAAATTTGGCAAATGTTATAAAACTTTTTTATGACATAAAAATAAAGCATGAAACATTTCCTGTGGTCAACTGCTGATATTTAATTGTGCTATACAGATACATCTCTGAACATTATATACCCTGAGGATCAGGGGTGATATTCACTTACTTTCCCTATCGGTTCGCAAATGTGAGCACAAATGTGAGCTCCTGTCCATGCATGCACCCGGCCTTCCATGCATACGCCCGGCCTCAAAAACGTGCCTAAGTAGGATGGCATAGAGCTGGGGTGGGTGGGTCCAAACCGGTTGAATACCACCTCTGCTGAGTATATAATAAATATTTCCATACTACACATCTGCCAACTTGACAATCAATCAGAATATGACTTTCGTAGATGTCTCAGCCACTTGTTTGTTCAGCTACTGTATAGCTAATAACTGAGTGCTTCACCTCACCTGTTTAGTTTTGCATATAAAAATAAATTCCTTCCCTCTCAATTAAATAGGAAAAGAGTAGAAATAAAGTAAAATGATGGGAGGCATTTCCTATATTTTTTGCCATTTATCTAGGCCTGCCAACTTGACATCATGCTAAGAGAACAGCCATTCCGTTTAACCAACGTGGCCATCTTACATAAACAAGTGAAGCAAAATTCAGGCATTTCTGTGACTGCAAATGGTTCCCCATTTAGCCTGGTAAATAATGCTACAGTAGAAAAGAGAGAACAATGGCATCACCATGTTGGCTGTGAAATTCTGGGAAGATGAAACCCACCCATCTTAAAGTTGCCAAGTTTGAGAAACACAGGATTAAAACTTCCAAAGACACCATAAAGGAGAAAGGTGTATTACTGTATTCTTCGCACTATAAGACGCACCAGACCATAAGATGCACATTAGCTTTAGAGGAGGAAAACAAGAAAAAAATATCTGCCTCTGCCTCCCAGCATCCATCCGGTATTCATCTGGCTAGCATCCTTGCAGCAAACAGCCTGGTCAGCTTCAGCACGTTATCACAGCCCCAGCATTTGGCTCGTCAGGACTCTGCTCCATTGTGCCCACCACTGGTCAACTGAGCTGAACTGTTGCCGCCGCCGCGGAACGCTGGAGCCTTCACTGCCGAGCAGTTGATTGGCGGTTGGACCAGCCTCCCGGAATACAACTGATCAGCTGTTCTAGGCGGTGGAGATCAGCGGCAAATAGCAATGGTGAACGGTGGCAGCGGTGACAGGCGGCGGTGGTGGTGACACCAACCCCCTTCCCCCCACCACAATATTCACTCTATAAGACGCACAGACATTTCCACCCACTTTTTGGGGGTGGGGGGGAAAGTATGTCTTACAGTGCAAAAAATACGGTAGTTAAATCCCTACAATATATTTGTTAAGAAAGCTTAGTAAATACAAGGTACAGGTAGTTGAGTCAAAACCATTCATTTAATGACTATTCGAAGTTACAATGGGACTAAAAAAAGTGACTTATGACTATTTTTCACACTTACAACCATTGCAGCAACCCCAGGGTCACACGATCAAAATTTGGATGCTTGGCAACTGGTTCATATTTATGACAATTGCAGTGTCTGGTGATCCACTCTTGCAACTTTCTGATCAGCAAAGTCAATGGGAAATCCAGATTCACTTAACAACCATGTTATTAATTTATCAACTGCAGTGATTCACTTAGCACATTTAGCAAGAAAGGTTGTAAAATAGGGCAAAACTCACCTAACTGTCCGGCTTAGCAACAAAAATGTTGGGCTCAATTGTGGTTGTAAATCAAAGACCGCCTGTACGCTTGTATTGATATTGTATTATTTTTATTGCTGTATTGTATTAAATAGTGTACGTTTGCTAAGATTAAATGGTTAAAAAGTTCATTATTCAGAATATTCCGAATAGAAATATGACATTTGTAAGATTCTGGATGCATGTTTGTGGTGGGGGGAAACAGTGGTCAGCCCGATTCTGCTGAGCCAGTAGTGGTGACGATATGATGTCACTGAACTGGTTCTCTTTGTTCGGGAGCTGGGCCCTCCTGCCCCCCCGTGTTATTATTATCTTTTATTTGGCCCCGCCCCCAATCTATTCACTGCCTCCCGAGTCTCAGCTGATTGGCTAGAAGGAAAAAAACTCTTTAAACTCTTGCCATGGGGCTTCAAAGGGCTGCCCTACAGCTGATCAGTGTTAAAAGGCAGTGTGGTGGTAGACCAGTGCGCTCGAAAAACAAATGGGTAGACCGGTGCCTCCAAAAACAAACGGGTAGACCAGAACGCTCCAAGAACAAATGGGTAGACCAGTACAGCTCTGTAAGCAGTTAAAAGCCTGGTAGACCAGTACCTCTGCTAAATCCTAAAGAATTGTCACATGACCATCAAACCATGCCCACAAAATAAGCCACGCCCACAGAACCGGTAGTAAAAAATTTTAGAACCCACCCCTGGGGGGGGGAACTCTTACCATTGGGTCATCTACAAAATTACTGTGGCATATACAGACATAAAATTTTCAGGGCAGCTTCACAAGCCTTTCAATGGCTGTAGCTGCTTTAATGATTTAGAGATGGATGTCTTGTAACATGCTTGCCCTTGGCAAAGCATGGCTTTCAGATGCTTCACGCAGTACTGAATTCCATCTACAATTTCCATTTTGATCTCCGTTCAGAATTGTTTCAGAAATCCAGCCCAAATTTTGGAATTTCTCATTTCCTCCTGCTCCCTTGTCTATGGAGATTCTCAGTCATCCAGGTCATGGTTGTCCCAAAGGTGCTTTTTTCAATAGGCAACCGGACTTTCTGGTTTTTCTTTGAAGAGGTTTTGCTTCTTATCCAAGAAGCTTTTTCAGCTCTGAGAAGTAAAACATCTTCAAAGAAAATCCAGAAAGTCCAGTTGCCTCTTGAAAAAGCATCTTTGAGACATCCTGTTCCCCGCTTTTTGTAATATTTGATTGTTGAAGAATTCTACATGTGGACACCTGAATATTCTAGAGAGGCAGTTTTAGAACAAAGGTATTTCATCAGCAATGGATTATGGTTTTGTTTACATTGACCAAAATTATTACAATCCTTTATAATTAATACAATTATCTATCTTAAATAACTCCATTATGGAGCAAAGCAAGAACTTTAATCTGCTTCTTCTTCTAAGTAAGCTTACTTGATCCAATGTAATTCCCTTTTTCCCCTAAGAATAGGCAGCCATGTTCCATGGTATGACTTTCAAATCACTAATGGGAATATTACAGACTCTGAAAAATTGATACTTGCAAATTCTTGTTCATAGAATGACTTACGAAAATCAAAATGAATTCCTTTAATGAACTGCAGAAAAGCTAGAAATAAATTCCACTAATAGTTTGTTTATGACACTTTATAAGCTCTTAATCAGCTAAAATCAACTGAAATGTGCTAATTAATCATAAGGACTAAATTAGATCCATTATTCACATTTGTAATCATACTTTTAAAGAAGCTAATATGAAAAAGCTGAGACAGACAGTAGTATGGATGCCTTAATACCCACATGCTCCAATATCAATCAGAGGCCTTCTTATCTGTAGTGAGAAAAAAGCTTCTGGTGGTGTCTAAATTCCACTGACTTCCAATATGAATCAACTACAACTAATGTAATTTGAGCCCATCCCAACTATTTATTAATTTTGAAAATTGCTTTAGGTGTTTAAGCAACATGACCTGTCATTATAGACTTGTTATGAATCTGCTGAACAATTAATTATTGCAGTTTTGCAGTAATACTGTACACCTACAAGTCTCTTCCATACTCCCAGCTATAATTTCTGCTGAACATTTCTCCCAATTATTCCATCAAGAGATTCCCCACTATCCTGTCAGAACTGAAGAAGCTTCTTGGATGAGAAGTGAAATGTCTTCAAAGAAAAAATAAGAAAGTCCAGTTGCCTCCTGAAAAGCACATTTGGGACCATCAAGAGAGGATACCACTGGGATGTCCTCCTCCTCCTCCCTCCCTCCTTCTTTACCCACAGGCGTAGGGTCTGCTTTTCAAATCAACAAATGCCATAGTTATGTCCACGTTAATTGTGTCCTGCCACCTTTGCTTTGCTCTTCTGTGTGGGCATTTACCATTGATGTTAAAGTGATAGGTGGTACAGATGGCGGTATGGGGTGCTACTTGTAGAATATGGTCAAACCACTATAGGCAGTATATAATTATTTTACTACATATTCTTTGTTTTTTCCCATATTTAAGAGACAAGGTTCCAAAAGTGTCATCACTTGCAAGCATTGCCAATATTCAAGGGTGGTAGGAACTCTAGGCCAACAGAGTTGTCCATACTTGGCAATGCTTAGAATACAGAATGAGAGGGATCTCACATATACTAAAAGCAGATGTTTGTAGCACATTATGCTTATTGTGCTTCAGTGTTCTGAATCCCCCATCTGCTGCTTCAGTTTGGAATATTAGCCAAATGAAAAGAGTAGGAGTTGTCTCCTCCCATCATGTTCCAATTCTCTCCATTTTTTGGTTCTTTTCCCACATTCCTTTCCTACAGATCAACTAGAGAAAAGAGTTGAGCTGCTTGCTATGTTTACCTTGTTTCAACGGCTGCTCAAACAGACAAATGGTGAATTCTTTGCAAGGACCATAAGCATAAATCCAATTGATAAACCAGTAAAAGGAAGGAAGAGATATTTTCTTCACACATTCACAAAGAAGAGGGAGTCAACTTATTTTCCAAAGCACCATAAGGCAAGACAAGAAACAATGGATGGAAACTAATCAAAGGAGAGAAGCAAAACGGAATAAAGGACAAACTTCTTAGGGTTAGGGTTAACCCTAATTTACCTGTGGGCTATATGTTCACAGCTGAACATATAGCCCACAAACGAAACAAACTGATCCAAGTAACTGCTAGAGCTGCTTTAAGGGTACCGTATTGGTTTACATTTAAATCTGATTAATGAGGGAAGCAAAGAGGTCTTTATCCAAACTTCAGCTTATTAGCAAATGTTAGCAGAAGACATTTTGCTCCCCGAGGCGATGGGCAATATGGTAAATTCCAGGTGGATTGGCAGCTGAATCTTCCTTACACATTGTCGATATTATTCACCACTACACTATTTTCAGGAACTCATAAGAGTTTATGTGGTCCATGCAGCTTTGTCATAGAACGTTCAGGAACAATTACTCATGTCTTTTAGCATTTAATGTCTGAAACAATGTTTTACTCTCTTTCCTGATACAATGGCTTTCTTCTTGGATATCAGCATATTTTCCCAGAATATGTATGTGTGTTTGCTGCTTATATTACATTTAGCCTTGGCAGTTTCATCCTCACAGAAACACTCTTCTTCCATATGTGAGGGAAATTTGGCTCATCCTGAAGAAGAATGTTTTTCTCACAATTTTCCTTTGAGGAAAAATAAAGGGTTGTTTTAAGTGCATGGCCTACAAAACCAGAGAAGGAACAGATTCTCAGCAAATAAAGTTTGAAATAAATGTTTTGATGCAGCAAAGGAAATGTAATTCAAAGCCTCTGTCAACCGTGGAGCCATCTTTGAGCGTCTTCAGGGTTGCCACAGCAAGGCTGGCTGAAAGGGATTTTGACCAAAGTAGATAGTGTATATTCTTCAAATAATTACAAGCTCAAAGGTTTGGTGCTCTGTGGAAGAAAAATGGTGAAGTATAGATCATTCTTGGTTGTAATTTATGAATACTTTTATTAATATTGGTTTTGTGTTTGTGCTTGGTACTTGCCTTTTAAATTGTAACTAAATTATTTGATGGACTGTTCATACCTATATGGATACGTTTGATTTTTTTTCAATGGATAGATATTTCCTCTTCAGTGGTGTGATATGAAAGAAACGGATTTTTTTTCAGATTTTCAAAATAAACTTCCAGACCAGACTGGACATTAAAGATTTGAACATTTTGATTGGTTTTTAATGTAAACCTATATTATACAAATGTGTGTGTATGTTTTTAATGTACTGACACAAAAATATGCTTCATTAATTCATTACATTTATTTTATGCTTTCAATATTGTAGACTGCTTTGAAGATTTTGTATGTTTGGGAGGATAAAAAGATGTTTTATACGTAAATGAACCTTGTACTCCATGCTGAAAGCACAATGCAAATAACAAACTAAGGCTGGAAGAGGCTTGAATCCCAAACACTTTTTTTTACTTCCTCAAATGGATGACACCTAAGAGTTAAATCCAGTGGTGGGATTCAAATAATTTAACAACCGGTTCTCTATCCTAATGATTTCTTCCAACAACCAGTTCACTAAGCTGCTCAGAAAGTTAACAACCGGTTCTCCTGAAGTGGTGCGAACTGGCTGAATCCCACCACTGGTTAAATCATTATCTATACATATATTTTTTCCCAGTTAAGAAATGCAAACATGGCTGTTTGAAATATATAAAAGACATTTTAAACAAGTGGCTAGAACAAATAAAAAACTTAGCCAAGACTGTTAAGCAACTTTCTGGATCATACTTGCATTCAAGATAACACAGTTCTTGGAAGAATATTTATCAAAAGTAGTATAGGTATTTGCATTATTAAGATTTTTGAATTGAATGGGAAAATATTAATGCAGTAACCAGCACCCTCTAGTGGAATAAATTTCCTCCTAACGTGCTCCTAACAGTTTGGGACATATTATGTAATATATTTGTTCATTTATCATTTTTAATTTGGTCATTCATTTATTATACTGCATTTCATCTGTTGTAGAGCCAATCTGCCACAGTATTCAAAGTCACTGTAGGTTCAGAAGCCAAGTGCACGTGTGTTGCTGCTGAACAGGAAAGAGCAATTTAAAACATGCATTTTCTGGTAGGTTATGTAGTCGATCGTCCCCATCTGGTTCAGCCGGTCATCTAACCCCAGACTTTAAGATACAAAACTTTCTCTGTTTTACATAGAGATGCAGAGGTTTGAGCAAGAAATCTTTTCCATACAAAAGATATGGACTATTAACCAGTTTCTAGCTTAACAATGTTTTCCAGAAATTATTTTTTGTATTTTGCGAGTGAAGGGAGTGAACAGTTCATTTTCAAAGTTGGCAGTTAGATTCTCATTGATCCCCGAAAGAACACAACAATCCAGGTTATTTACTACATTTATTGGTCTCTGAGAACCCGGGGAGAGCATCTGTCACTTCCAAATGGGCCAAATGCAAACAGTTGGCATTTCTGTACAAGCCAGGTTCCCAGAGTTAGAAAGCTTTCATCTGGCTTCTTTTTAGCAAAGGCATATGCTACGTGAATGAGTGCTACTTTTACAAACATATTAGCAATTCAATTTACTCTTGTTTAACAGCTCCGGAGGGAGAAGGAATTGGGCATTCATGCAGGAGGATGTGCTTCCGGTAGGAAAAAGGGATTTGTTATTCAGTAAAGTGATCTGTTGCATTTAGAACAGTTCTTGCAGTGTTTTTAAAAAGGCAAACGTGATACTCCATCCCTTTAAACTTTTGTTTAAATCAATGCCACAAAGAATGGGTGCATTTAAAGGTTTCTTTTGGTCCCAGCAATTACATCCGCATATATAGTCTCAAATATAGTAAACACTGAAATGTTTTCCCTAAATCATCTGAAAAATTGAATAAAGTTAATGGCTAAGTGAAACAGTCAATCTTTTTTATGTTTTTAAAATAAATTTCAGAAGAATCTCCTTCTAACTTATTTTTGTATTGCAGTCCAACACAGAAGTATCCGGTTATTATTAAAATAGAATTTACTTCACCTTCCTTATTTTTAGATTGTATCTGAGAAAATATCCAATTATCTGTCAGAAATCTGGATCATTTTTTAAAGCTATTAAGATATTTAATGAGGTATTAACCGTTAGTCTATTTGTAACTTTCTAAAATCAACACTCTCATTGCCCCTTTGCTGTTAATTCCAAATAAAATAAAATAATAAAATAAAATACCCTTTCATCACAAATTGAAGGAAACTCATCCAGTGAATTCCTTGCAACTTGCTGTTCAGGAGTTTTTTAATACAGTAATTTCTCTCTGACCCATATAAAAACTTTATGTTAAGAGGAATCCAAATTTCAGATGTGATACATATGTATAGAGTTATAATCCAAAAAAGATTTCCAACTTGAGTTAGTCAGTTACTTTTGAAATATGGTATTATTTTAGACATCATGACATACTCCCAGATCTTGGCCATTGCTTTGCAATTACATTATTCCTTGAAAATACCAAACATCCCTTTAAAAAGTCTATTAAATTATCTGAAAGCACTTATATTAACATTATCTCTGAATGTTGTCACTGTTCTTGTATATCATCTAGATTCTAGAATAATTGAAATTGATGCAGTTTATTAAATAAATGAACAAACAAGATAACATTTCACATGAAGATCCAGCTGGATAATTTCTATCTGTTTAAAAACAATTCACTTCAAAATATAGAGGTACAATATATATAAAAACACACATCAAAAGTATGGAAGAAATAGTCCCTGGTAATGCTATATATCCATGTAATTTTCTTTGTCAATCAACAATTGAAGCATCTTAATCCTCCTTCTATATATAATTGTATTTCTATTTCATAAAGAATTGTATTCCAAAAATGGCATATAGTATGAAAGAAGTTCTATTTCATATACCACCAAAGTGGGACCAAAGTTTATTTTATATGCAGGCATATAAAAAGGGGAGAAACATCAAACATTTTTTTCTAATTACTTGAAGTGCCCATGAATATTGTTAATTGTTCCATCTGTTCTTAACATGGTTTAAACAGAAAAATAAAGCTTTTAAGACTGACATAACTAAAAAATAAATTTGGAAATATAATAAGAAAAACTACAACTTAAAAATCAGAGCTTGGAGATATTTTGCAGAGCAAATAACCTAAATATAAACTGAAACAAAAATCAATAGAAAGCCTTGAGTATACCATTGTATGAGTTAATTCATACCATGAGAAGTAGCTCTGAAGTTCCTAGGATATAAATAAGGTGCAATCACTTTTATTTCTTTAGAGATATATTTTAGTACTTTTATCAAAATTGGCTAAACAAACTTGGGATAATTATTGGACAACAGCAAGTCAATTTGCAATATAAAACCAAAGGAACAGTATATAAAATAAATAGGTTCACAGCCAGAAATTCTGTGTAAACATCAAAAATTTGATCCATGATTGCAGGCCAAGACAGGTCTCAAGGGGAAAGGCAAGTGGGGTTTAGGGAAAATCTAACTTAAATCCTGTTCACTTAATATCGTGAGAATATTTTCTATCTCCCTAAAACCATATTTTTATTTGTATGGCTGTTAGACTGTTTCTAGATTTAACTGATTATACTGAACTCCCTTGGAAACTATGAAGGAAAATATTTCTGAATTTAAGTATCCAAGTTATCACTAATTTAACTTATATACAATAAACACATTTGTTTAATACTACAGAGAAACAGTTTCAGTTACAATTTCAATCAGTGAAATTTGTAATAAATGTACCTTTGACACATGCAGCTTTATTTTAAAACTATTTACAAACATTTCAAAACAATTCATTTTCACCACAATGCAGTTAAAAACTCTCCCTCCCCCCAAAATAGCATTTTTATTAAGAAAAAATCTATCACAATAGTAGTCTAATAAAACAATTATTACATTTACATTTCACATATCATCACTGTTCATGTGTAGTACTTTTCATAATATTTGCTTATTGCTCCAAATATTAATCTTTAAATGCCAACAAATTTATATTTTGTATGTTAAGGTTCATAGTGTCACATGAATCTGTCTTAAACAGGAAGAGTATATGACAAACTTCCAAAGTCTTTATGAACAAAAATACTGTATTTACCACAACATGTTTAAAGAGTTGTGTTGCAATTAAAAGGTTTCCACTAGAAACATTTGCATTAATAGACTTGACATTTACATCAAACATCAATCAAATCAGAACTTTGACAACTTTGATTGATAAATTCATCAGTCTTTGTCCAATTCATCATTGCTTTTTCTTCTTTGGCTGCTCGTCAGGGTTTAATTTGCGTTTCTTAACTGAGCTGGGTTCATCTTTTTCACCATCTTCAAAGAAGAGACAGTGTACGTAAGCCAAAGTTTTCAAAAGCCACATGTGGAAAATATTATCAATAGTATCAGCTTTTGATGACTACATTGGCCTGGCATCCATGCAGTCTTATAGGCATCAATACAAAGGAAGTTCAAAGTTGTTGCCATTTCCTGGATTCCACTCCCCCAATGACCAAATCTAGACTACAGATCTGGGAAGTTTGTAATAATCAATCATCCAAATATTAATCAGGTCCAATTCTTCTTAGCCTCTTCATCATTGAACTGCTTTTATGATTAAGAAGTTACAGGAATGGAGATTAGGGAAATTTCCTTAGCCATAATAGTAGTCCAACTATGAATTCAATGACTAAGGGCTTTCCATCAATGGAAAGAGGCTAAACAGATAGCTCTTGTGGATATTTGAACTAAGGCTTCTATAACTTGGCTTACAACCTGATGCTTTCCAGGTATGTTAGACCAATATTTCTCAAACTTGACAACTTTAAGGCATGTAGACTTCAACTATGGGGTTAAAGTCTACATGCCTTAAGGTTGCGAAGTTTGAGAAACACTTTGTTAGACTTTAACCACAGCCAGGGGCTGAGACTGGGAAAAGCTATTCCAGCACCGAGGTGGCATGAGCTTTTGAATCTTCCCCTTTTCTAAGAACTTATTGTTTCATTTAATCTTTAAATACTGTTCCTGTTTATTAAAAGCATGTTCAATTTCAAATCATTCATCATCTTTAGACACAGGTAGATAAGGCTATTCTTAGATATTAAACAGCAAGAAATATTATTAGTTGTTAGTAAAAAAGTCCCTAGGAATACAGGAATTCATCTAGGGGGTTGATGTATAAAATTGAATGCATTAATCATGCTAATCAAAATACACATAAGAATGTGCAAAGAAAATTTTTGACTTTCTACATTTTGTAGGAAGCTGCCATCAAGTGTAGGATTAAATTTAATACTACTAACATTATAACTGGATTCAAACTATTCTATATAATTTATGTAAGAGATGCCAATCTTCAAATAGAGAAATATACAAAAACAGCTAACATTATTTATTTTGAATGAAATTGAATACTGTTACCTGATTCAACAGTTTCTTGTTCTTCTTCTGGTAAGAAATGTACATTGTTTACATGCCTTGGAGCATCATCTCCATTATCTTCATAGATATTTGACCATTTGATTGCCATATCACGTTCAGGAGGAGGTGGAGGTTTTTTTTCTTTGATAGTGTAAGTCTCAGGGGGAGGCACAGCATTTGTGGTCCATGCCTTGAATTCCTTAGGAGGCTGTTGAAAGAAATATGAAAAGACCAGTACAGGAAATATTATATTTAAAAGGTATGACTCTAACAGATACAAATTATTCTTACTTTCTGAAAATGTAGCCAAGCTGTAATAAACATTTAACATTTATGCTAGTTCTATTTAGGTGTATAAATAGCTTAAACAAAATATTCACTGTAAGAAAAGTACTCATTGTAAGAAAAAGTGAAAATAATACTGTGTTTCCCCAAAAATAAGAGTGGGTCTTATATTAATTTTTGTTCCATAAGACACATTAGGGCTTATTTTCTGGTTAGGTTTTATTTTGGGGGAAAATATGGCACTAGATGCATCCATCTGGCTGACATTCTTAACTGGGGCTTATTTTGGGGGTAGGGCTTATATTACAAGCATCCTGAAAAATCACGCCAGGACTTATTTTCTGGTTGGGTCTTATTTTTGAGGCAACAGGGTAAGAAATATTAATGTAAAAAAATAATACTGATTTCTGATCACGTAGCAGCTAACTAAGGTCACTAGAATGGAAGGCTGATGGTGCCAAGCTTTCTTTTCTAGAAATCTGGTCTTATCACATTCTTTGCAGCTGTGATTTGGTATGTCCTGTGTTGACCATCTTTTTTTTCCTGGGGGGTATTCTATTTGACTGACATCTTCTATCCCTAGTGTTTGAGAGGGAGATGGCACAAAAAACACAGTCATGTACTAATTCTCTAACAATTAAAACGTCAAGATACAAAAAAGTGGAAATAATGCCTGTCGTGCCGTATCCTCATTATGTCGCATGGAGGTTGGTAAGTAAAGTGTTTTAGGTCTTCCTTTCCCCAGGATTGTAAATCAATCTCAAAACAGATAAGCAAAACCAAACTTTATTTTAAGAAGTAGATTAAAAAAATAAAAACCCCTTTAAAAATTTTAAATATTAAAATGCAAACATGCAATGTAGAAATATATAAATGATAATTTTTAAAATTACAATATCCTGGATTCAGAGATCACTAAACTCTTCAGTTCACCTAATCTTTCATGAAGTTTCAAATTGTTCACCCACTCCCACATATTATATGAAAATAATATAATAAATATTATTGTAACAAATAATACTACAAATGACAATAATAACAACAATCCTTAGTGGATGATATTGGCCACTTTAGGGAATACCACATGTTAGTGTTGGCAGCTAAAAATAGGGAGGATTCTCTCCAAGTAGAGAGTTCAATATCTCACAGGTCCCAAGAAGGTTCTGAAGAAAATATTGGAGACTTTTTCTGTCTCCAACCAAGGGAAGGGATGAAGGAACCTGGCTGTATGTATGATCAAGAGCCATGTCTCAGGAATGATGTTTATTGTGACTGAGCTTGTGCCTTTGATTGAGCGATGGGTGGCTATATATAAATAAATGAAATAAAATAATCTGACAAGCAGGGAATGTTCACCTGGCATCCTAAATTGCATTAACAGAGGGATACAATCAAGATCAAGTGAGGTACTAATACCACTCTATAAAGCCCTAGTAAGACCACATCTAGAGTACTGCATCCAGTTTTGGTCACCACACTATAAAAAAGATGTTGAGACTCTAGAAAAAGTGCAGAGGAGAGCAACCAGGATGATTAGGGGACTGGAGGCTAAAACATACGAAGAACGGTTGCAGGAACTTGGCATGGCTAGTCTAGTGAAGAGAAGGACCAGGGGAGACATGACAGCAGTCTTCCAAAACTTGAGGGGCTGCCACAGAGAGGAGGGGGTCAAGCTATTTTCCTAAACACCTGAAGGCCAGACAAGGAATAATGGATGGAAACTGACCAAGGAAAGATTCAACCTAGAAATGAGGAGGAACTTTTTGACAGTAAGAACAATCAATGGAACAGAAGTTGCCTTTGGAAGTTGGAGCTTCATCACTTGAGACTTTCTAGAAAAGATTGGACTGCCACGTCTCCTGCTTGAGCGTGTGTGTGTGGGTGTGTTGGACTAGATGACCTATAAGCTCCCTTCCAACTCTGTTAAATCTTTCACATCCTATCAGATTGGAAAGTTTCATGTCCCATATCCCACACAAAGTAATAATACTGAATGGAAAAGTCATTCCAATTTATTTAGCGCTTTGAGCTATTCAAAAATGTGTGCCACAGGGTCAATTTTTTTTAGTGTGGGCTGGGCCTTCAAGAGAAAGCCAATTTGGTGTAGTGGTTAAGGCATCAGGCTACAAACGGGAGATCTTGAGTTCAAGTCCCGCTTTAGGCACAAAACCACTATGTGTTCATTGATGCCTGAAACGGAGATGCACGAAAACCTATCCCATATTACATAGTTAACCCGGGCTTAGCCAGGTCAAACGCTTTGGTGTTTCTGCTGCAATTGGCTAAGAAGGGGCAGCCTTCTCTCAAGCCTACCTAATCCTAGGGGCTTCCTTAACCATGATGGAGCCAGGCGCCTTCCCTGCCAGGAGAAACACGGAATAGAAGAACCTTCGCTAACCTCTTCGGGAGCTCGCAGGACCCGACTCTCCCAATCGATCTCCTTATGCAGCGGATTATAAAGGAAAGCCGGGCGATTCACGCTGCGGAAGAGCTCGTCGGGCCTAGGCAAGCGCGATTTCCCTTCGGGGGTGCCGTTCTGGGACTGCTGCGAAGACCCCTTGGTCCCCCGGCCGGAGCCTTCCTCGTCCTCAGCATCCGAGCCGCCACTCGAGCTGTTGTCGCTACCGTACGCCGCGAAGAAGCTGAGCGGGTCCTTCCCCTCCGCTGCTGCCATGGCAGGGACTCGTGCAACCGAAACACCCGTCCTCGGGAACCGGCGCACGCCAGACGGACGTTCCGAGTTCGTGGCGTATGCGGGAAGCCTCTCTGGTTCCTTCCAGCCTGTACTACCTGCCAGGGGTCCCCCCCTCCGGCCGGATTCAGTGCCTCCGCTCGGAAGAATTCCCTTCTTCTCGGCCATGGGTTTAGTACGGACTTAGTTTGAGTTTAATAATCCATTTATATTTTAATTTTAAAGAAAAATAATAAAGATTACTCTATCTTCTTTCCGAACCTTCAGTTCGATCGTTCCGAAGGTGCGTTTATCCATTCTAAACGTCGAAAAGCATCGAAACGGCTGTAAACCTATATTGTACAAGTACACTTTACAAGTAAAGTGAGGTCGGATAGAGGCGGCAGAAATCCGGACGAATGAAATGAAACGAAATTAAAACACAGATTTAAAATTCTTCATCACTCCTTGTGGTTGTCCCTATTTTTGCAGCCCGGATGACAGCCCAAATTAAAAAGTATGCAGTCATTTATATTGTTCTACGCGTATCTGTAAACGGTGGAATGAAAAGCTCCCGCCGTGTAGTCAGTCATTCGTTTGAGTAGAACTGAAAAAAATCCCCTTGTTCCTTTACAATATTTATCAATAAGATCCTTCCATGCATGTTTACTCGGGAGTTGTGTTGTGATTAAAGTAGGAAGTGCTCAAACTTAGCCGCCTTGCATGGTTAAGATAAAATACAGAGAGCCCAGACATAGACAGTGGTCGAGCTCTATAACCAGATTAGAAGACAAAACAGAAAAGTAATAGTTTCAAAGACTATCTATAGAACTACAATATAACATTGGTTTAGTCATTCTTACTGTATAGCGGATAAACAAATACAAAGGAGTGTGGAAGCAGCAAGGGATGGTGGTCACTGTCATTGAAGATAAACTTGGATAGTAAGCAATAAGAAATGAAAGCATACCCACACATTTAGGATAAGTCTGTGGTGCTGAATTTATTGCACTATCAAGAATGAGCAAGCAATTATCAGTTGCCATTTTATGTGGATGCAGCAATAAGAGAAAATTCAGAAATTTCCAGAAAAGATATAATTCTAGAACAATTTAATTTTGTTGCTCGTTTGCCTGCTTAAATGCCATCAAGTCAGTGCCAATTCTTAGTGACTGCACAGTGATAATTCATACTTTGACAGTGTCGTAGCCAATGACATTCAAGACAAATCCTGTTGAACTTCTTCCTCAAAACTTGCCTTAGCAACCACATAGGTTGGTTTTCTTTAGGATGATTGTTGCCAACCTGGTTCTTCTGATTTTCCAGCAGTGGACCTATTACCGCTTTAATTGAATTCACCCACCTTGCAGCTGATTGTCTTCTTCTCTTTACTTCCATTTTTCCTAGCATGATAAAGTTCTCTAGAGCACTAGGTCTTTGTCGAATGTGTCCAAAGTGAGCCTGATCTTTTGTTTCATACAGAACAAGTGGAGTAAGTCAAAACACATAGACTTGAGTAAAGCATATATACATAAACCTCAACAGTTAAAAAAAAGTGATAAGCAGCAAGACTTTGAATACTATGGCAACTTCTTGTAAAGAAAACTTATATAAAATGTTTTATAGATGGCATTTATTACCTGCTAGGTTAGCCAAAATGTTCAAAAATATGTCTAGTAAATGTTGGAAATGTAACCAAAAATCTGGCACATATCTGTAGTGGACTTGTGCTAAAGCAAAAATATTTTGGGCAAAAATACAAATGTGGCTAGAAAAGATATCAGGAAAACATGTAGATCTTAAACCTGAACTTTTTTTTATTACCGGTAGGTATAGTACCAGAAAAATTTGATTAATAAAGTGTATATTTAATATTGCATGTATTAACAGCAGCGAGGATTGTATTTGCGCAGCATTGGAAAAATGAAGAAATACCACTAGATGAAGAGATAATTAAGAAAATATTGGACTGTGCAGAAATGGACAGACTTACATTGAAGATTAAACAGAAAGAAGATAAAGAATACTACTAAACATGGAATTTATTTTATCAGTGGCGGGAAAAAAGGGGCAAAGATTAGGAATATAATTTGTATTGTTAAGCAAACAAAACAACCCAGACATGTTTATTAAGCACTAATTAAATGTAATAGTAGAAAATTAATAAAACTGTTATTTAAAAAAACTTTGAATACTACCAAATTACCACCATAGTCCCCTAAATGATAGCAATAGCATTTAAGACTTATATACCACTTTCCAGTGCTTTACAGCCCTCTTTAAGTGGTTTACAGGTCAGCATATTGTCCCTAACAATCTGTGTCATCATTTTACCGACCTTGGATGGAAGGCTGAGTCAACCTTGAGCCCATGGGAATCGAACTGCTGGTAGTCAGTGCAATTAGCTTGCAATACCACATTCTAACCACTGTGCTACCACAGCTGGTCAGTGCAGATTGGAATGAGTTTAAGTCCATTGAGCAGAACCTTGTGGCATATATACTTTTCTGTGGAAAGTATCTGCTAGTAAAAACTAACGTTAATCTTGGTTCCCTGCACCTAGCAAGGAATAAGTGCAGGAATGTGGACTGCCAGCCCTGATATATGGGCACTGCAATAGGACATAAGCTATGGTTTTGATGGTTGCATCTCAGCATATGCAATGATCTATTGACCTATTCCCTCAGCAGATTCAAGAATAGAACATGCCTACTTAATATAAATACTTTCTTAAAGTATTTTTAGGATAGTTTAGAATAAGGGAGTGTACTATAAATCAGGCATCTCCAATCCCCAGGTTTCAGACCGGTACCAGTCCATGGCCTATTGTGAACCAGGCAGTGAAAGAGGCGAGTGAGCGAAGCTTCATCTGTGGGATCTAGGTTGCGTGCAAAACCATCTTGCCCTTGGTCCTTGGAAGACAATTTTTCATCCAAAACACCCATAAATTACGAGGTGACCTGCAACAAAGGACCTGTTCTGAATATAGAAATAGCACTTGGGCGTATATACTGCTTCACAGTGCTTTTTTACAGCCCTCTGTAATCAGTTTACAGAGTCAGCATATTGCCCCCAACAATCTGAGTCCTCTTTTTACCGATCTCAGAAGGGTGGAAGGCTGAGTCAACCTTGAGCCTGGTGAGATTCAATCAGCCAAACTGCTGGCAGCCAGTGATCAGCAGAAGTAGCCTGCGGTACTGCACTCTAACCACTGCGCCACCGCAGCTCTTAATGTATTTTTTAATATATATTTTAAATATATTTATAAAATACTTAGTAAAAAAAATTGCTTCCTAATAGTATAAGTACATAAAACTATTGAAGAGAAGCCAAGATTAGGACATGACATATACTGAGAAAACTATTTTTTAAAAATCGTTTAAGTTTATTATACAAATGCTTCACAGATTGCCCACTTGTAAATATTTGTAAAGCATTAAACAGCAACCACAAACTTCCAAATATTTTTTTCAATTCAACATTGCTTTATATAAAGTATATACTTTTTAAAAGTATGATTTAAAAATATAATGATTTTCAAAGACATTCATTCAATAGAGCAGTATGTTATTTCTCAATATGTACCTATTATTCTTCACACAGGTTTTGGCATACATGAAATAAAGCACAATAGAGAGAGAAAAAAACCCTAATCTAATTTCAATACTAAGGCACTAGAATTTTTTTTAAAGAAAATATGACAAAGTAATAGGGACAATCAGTCCGTAAGTATGCAAATACAGTATTTTCTTATAAATTTGCCAACATCTGCAGTTAGTAATCAAACAGGGAAGTTCATGCTCTGCAAAAACATCATGGAAGTTTGAGCTGAGGTAGCATTTGAGTTAAAAAGCTGTCAACAGAAACTGTCAGATTACAGGAGACCCAAGACCTAGGGTTAAGAGAAACCCTAACCCTTTGATTGTGGCTTGACACAGTTCTGTGTCCTGAAACATGGGCAGTGCACTGTATAATACAACCTAGCACCAATTTGAATTCATATAGAACAGGTTTCGGCTCTGGACAGCTACTAACGTGACCTCAAAAGGTTATAAACTTTCAACATTATGTGATTTATATACATTAAGTATATATTTTATATTTGCTCTAAGACAATTCCTCTTCACTCAATGGGGCCCAGGTAAACCAAAAGGCTGATCACCCATGATATAGTCTTCTTAAAATACTGGGCTGTAATCTTATGCATATCTAACTGGGAACAAGTTCTACAGAACTCAGTGAGATAGCTTTCTAAATAACATGTGTAAACACAAAGCTACTTATTTAATTAATTTAGATAACTGGCTGCAGTTTCATCCAAAATGTTGTAGAAGAACATTTTTTAAATAAAACTTTTGCTGTTCCAGAAGCCCCACAGAAGTTGTTTTGCTTTTGGCTAGTAAAATTTGAATTTAATCTAAAATACTGTTATTTTAGATTACTGCTATGGGCCAAGAAACAAAAATGGCAAAAGATAAAGATGAAGAGAAAGAAATGCTTTTATGCTACCTAGAAAATAAATATGCTTTTAAGTGAATCTCTTCTTTACAGTGTTGCACCTCAATCAAGCCATGAGAAAAAAATAGAGATGATTTTATACTCCCTGAGATGGCATAGTAGAAATGATTTGTCCAACACAACATTGTTTCACCTTGAGAAATAAGCATAGAAATTGAGAAGTTTCATTTTAGAAATATTCTCAAAATTGTAAAAGTGCAAACTTAACATATATCCATTAGAAGTAAGCTCCACCGTGCTCAAATTGACTGTCAAGTAAGCATGCTACAGATATTTTAAGCTCCAGTTCTTAAAGAACTGTATACATTTAATGCCTAACATCTTATAAACTCCCTAATTCAAAAGGGATTTCTTAATGGCTATAGTTTTCCAAAAGTGTACTTGGAGAATTGAATCATTCAGAATAAAAGGTAGTCCTTGCTTAAAAGCGGAAATTAGGACTTTCCATCAAGTAATGCTGGAAGGTGACTGCAGGGGTGCCACAACAACCAGAATTTGATGGATTGGTTAAGTACCACTCTACCAGGTCAGTGAACAAGCAGTTGTTAAACTAGGAGCACCTATATAATATGAGACCAATCAATCTTCATAGATATAGTCATAATGCTGTAATTCAGAAGATATTTTTCCCTCTTTGCTGAGGTACTCATTACTTCCTGATCCTTCTGTTCAAACAGAGTACAATATTTTCTGAAGATTAAGTGTTCAATTGAAAACTTTATTCCAATGTAATAACTGTAAGAGAAATAAGTCCAAACATCAATCTGGAGTTTCTCTTATGCTAAATAATTGTCCTTGTGATTGATTTGCATAATTAGATAAATCTAATCAGGAATCAGGAATCTATGTGACATAATTTCTGCAACTATTTTGTCTGCCACTATGTAAGAAGAAAATAAGTTGTCTGACATTATGAACTGAATGAACATAGTAAACTTTTTACTAAAGTGTAGAAATATATTAAATCTTTTAAGTATTCCCAATGTTTTTCAATATAGCATTCCACTATTTACTTACCTATAAATCCCTTTGAAATCAGTGGGGCTTACTTCTGAATTTCTATGTACAGGATTGTATTATTATTATAATATAATAAAATTATAATAATAATAAAATTATTATAATAATATTATTATAATTTGCATAATACAAGCAGCTTCATGATTAGTTAAACATGAATATTTTTTGGAAAACACCTACTTTCAGTTTTCAAAAGTAATGCAACCAAGTACAATAAGAAATTTTAAAGATGAAACATTTTTTGCAAAATTATATAAGGCAATATTCAGCATATTATCTTTCCAAAGTTATTCAAGAAAAGCAACTACTACGGAAGAATTGAGCGGGATCGTAAAGGTAGAAAGGGATTGTCACTGGAAGTGGTGGATATTTCCTCTTGCTCACTCTGCAATTCTGTTGGAACAGGAGGCGCTCCAGGATCTCCAGGTCCCGGAAGAGTAGAGAAAACTGAATTTTCCATGTTTCCAACCTCTGTAATAGGTAAATTCATTGAACAAAGAGAAGAGGCGGATACAAAAGCAGCTGTACTATATTCTTCTGGATGAAGGTACGTGTTTTCTCTGTCTCTTTGTTTTTCAAAAAAATTAGAGTCATTTGACTGCGATCTAGAGAGATTGTTTGCTTGCTCACATACTGAAGCCATGCAGTTGTTACAACGTGATCCTGTAAAAAATATATTGGATTGCTTAGTTATGATACTTGTAAAAGATATTTTAACCATTGCTATAACTTGCATCATATTGACACATTTTTTATCTATTTAACTTCATTGCTTTTTTTTTAAGTTTCAGATTTACAGGTATATAGAATTTTTATCTCAAAACTAATCACCCAGACTCACTTGACAATGAGGTGCGTGACATATAAATTTAATAAATAAAATTCATCTTAAGAAATAACCTCTATTATTAGAAATGCGACAAAATAAATAAAAAAAATGAAATGATTTGGAAAGAAAATGTCTGGAAACCCCAGTTATTATCCAGACTGCCCATATAGTCCTGTGGATCAGGTTGCTAAGTATTCATAAAAAATGCAACTTTGCTACCTCGAAGTTATTAATATAAAATCTTGTCCATGTGGAAAATTGGCGACCAATCCAAATCTTTTAACTATAGGGTTATACATAGCAACAATTTTGGATGATGCTTAAGAGGAGCACCATATATAGCACACTGCAGTAATTAATATAGGAATTTACCAGTGCAAGGGGTAGAAAAAAGCCGTTTATGTCCAAGAACAGCGGTAGCTGCCATACCAATCAAAGGTTATGTAGTAATGAGCTTTATGTCCTTGGCATCTTAGAAACAATTAATTTATAAACTTTTCCTCTGCTGAACAGAGACCAATCCCACCAATGTCAGGAAAACTACCAGTATATTTTCAGGAACTTGGAATTAAGCATCCATAAAATTTTCATTTTAATAAAATTTAGATCTATCACTGTCATCCAATTACAGACATCTCAATGTCTCTACAGCTTCTTTTGAAAGAAAAAAAAGCTGATTTCATGCCATCAACAAAGTGGACACACTGTGCTCCAAATGTCCTGGGGACTGCCCCAACTGACTTAACACTGGAGAGAAAATGTGTCAAAGTATCTTGTGATATTTCTAGGCAAAACTGCCAGAAAATTCCAAAACACCAACTAAGCCAGGGGTGTCAAACTCAAGGCCTGGATCCGGCCTGTGGAGTGTTTAGATCTGGCCCATAGGTCTGCCTTGGAAACAGGGAAGGATCGGCCCGCAGTGCCTCTGCCAGCGAAAACGGAACTTGGGAGGGCTGCGTGTGACCCTCTTGAGCTCAGTTTTTGCTGGCAGAGAGTTGCAGGAGGCCATCACAGCTTAAAATGGAGCTTGCGATGGATGTGGGCGGCACTCCCACACTCTGTTTTCACTGGCAAAGGGTTGCAGGAGGCCATCGCAGTCGAAACAGAGCTTGGGAGCCCATTTTCGCTGGCAGAGAGCTCTGGCCGCCACAGGCGCCCCCAACACGAGTGACGTCAAGCTGGCCAGACTCACCCAAAGGTCAAACACAACCCTGATGCGGCCTCAATAAAATAGAGTTTGACACCCCTGAACTAAGCTAATAGGATTGCACTCTTAATGCTATGTTGTCTATTTGGGAAACCAAAGTAAAAAATCAGACCAGAACTCACATTGAAATAGATGTAGATAACCAGTTTCCTCTAAGAGTAACTGAAGCTCAACTGCTATCACCATTTTAATATCTTGTGTCCAAAAGAGATATGAACAACTGAGAATATCTTACTCAATTTTCTAAATCCATTGATCAGTGATGCACTTATCAAAATCTAGACCTATGCAATCTAGAGTCTGCATCTAATTACAATTAGCCATTAAGGAGACGGACTGAAATGTCAGAAGGTTAATTTTACAACCCCAAGGACCTAAAATCTTATTTCTGAAATCTGTCCTTTTAGACATGCAAATATTTTTATTTTTGAAGAGCTCAATAGACTTTTTATAACTCTGTTATATATATACATATGTATCATCCCTGAATGTTAGTAACCTTTGAACCATTCAAATTAAAGCCACGATATACTACTAATAAATGCAACAGAGGCAACAAAAGAAGGCTTCTGATTTAGCTACTGTCATACAATAAACATAACCACTTGTGACAAGTGCTCTATCATTGTCTAGTCTACTTCAACATTCTCAATGCTTGCGAATCAGAAATATTCTATAAGGACATGATAATAATATATCACACCATTTCAGTACACAATAAAGACCTCAAGGGACTGAAAATAGGTTGTCAATCAAAGCACGATTTTAAAATCATTCTATTTGAATATCATTATTCCTAAATTTCTGCTCCTTCATTGATTCAAAGGCAAATTATTTTGACTTACCTTGTTTGTGACTTACCGAATGACTTAAATGACTTTGTGACTTAAAAATAAGTAGGAATAGGAATAGGCTATGTAGCTACATATTTTATAAGCCCTTTTAAAATATACAATATTCAGTTATTAAACAATACCTTTAAGACTTTCAAGTTTTTCATTTTTTGCTTTCAAGACGGCATCAGTTATTTTTTCTAACAGGAAGTTTTGTGTTTTTTCACATTTGATAGATTCTATCAATGTGTCTAGTCCTTTTGGATGTTCTGCTAAATAATCCAGCAGTTTCCCGGCCTTTTTCCTACTTGAGGTTCGACAAGAGATTTCTTCAGTATCCTCTCTACTCAGTATTTTCTTTGAACGTAGGTAGTCAAAGTGTCTTTCTGCAATTATTTTGTCACACAAATAGCGGCGTAATCGTTCTAAAACCTAGCATAAAAATAAGAGCATGTTAATAAAAGATTAACTTTATCAATGCATAAATTATTCTTTATATTACTATGAAGGTGCAATGAATCAAAAATAATCCCTGACAAATAAATTTTAGTTAGAATTTGCAGTACTGTATCTTATCAAGAACGAGTTATTCATGTCTTGGATTCAAATTTTAATTCTGTTCATGAGATAATTTTTTTCCTGGTACTAATATAAGGATTTCTGAACTAACAATCAAATATCACAAAGTACTAACACTAAAAAGAAATGGAAGTTCACAATCTTTGGTAAAGACTACTAACATACTTTATATTATACTATCCTAGCTATACTCTCATTTCAGTAACATTTAACTGGGTGAAATGGTGCATCCTAGGGCAACAATTTTTGAACTAAGGTTCCTCAAATGGATTTACAGAATGCAAAACATGGGACAATTGCCATGGAACTGAAATTTGGCAAATTTTACAAAACATATGACATATAAAGTTTATGACATAAAAATTAAAACAATTTATGATACAAACATTTGGTATATAGTTTAACATGATGCATTTCTGAATGTATTCCAACTTTTCCAATTCCTTTGCCAAACTAAAGCCAATCTGTTTCACCATGCTGTGTCCATACAAAGGCTTCCTGACCCGTATATAGGTTTTACATGAGGAGATGTTCTGGGATTCCTATTTTTTTATAGGCACATTCCACAGATTGATGCAATTGATATGATAAAGGCCTTTGAATAAACAATGAAGTACATACTGACTTGTATTTATTGGCTTTCTCAGTTTTCCAGTGTGCATCAGTGACAATGTCTCATCTTTCTTGGCCTTTTTAAAAGCTCACTTGAACATCTGGTATCTCCTTCCCACATAGAACTCTGCATTGGATGAGCCTAAGCATTATTTTGCTAGCATGTGAAATTAAGAATATTGTGTGATAGGTTGCACACTCAGTCAAAACTTGTTTTATTCAATTAAACTGCCTTCATTCTCAAAATTTGCTGGTATAGCTTGGTTAGAACTTTTACTGATTCTTTTTTATTAATCAAATAAATTGGAGTTCAATGTATTATTTAATGTACTTATCTGTTTATTTAAGATGTAATATATTATTCTCTGAATACAGTTCCAATATAAAACAATAAATACAATCTAAAAGATCACAAGAGAAATTGACTTATAATTATGAACAAAAAGTGAATATTCTATATATTGTAGAGCTATAGTTTTTGCTAGAAAAATAGGACAAAGGCAAAACCAACTTCCACTGATTCATTCATGTGCAACATTCAGAGATTACGAAGGGGAATTCCTATAAACACTACAGGACAACCTGCTGTAACAGAAAAGCAGAATTTGGAGGAGACTTTTATCCATTAACGAAAACAAAGGCATTTGGAAGAACATAGAGAATGAATGGAACATTAAAAGGAAATCTAGTATAGTATAGCAGTTAAGATGCAAAATAAAGATTGTGGAGACCAAGAATCAAATCCATCCTTTGCCACTGAAGTTCCCTGGATGAGTTTTGAGCCACTTGTTATCTTTTATGTATTATCTGAGAAGGACTCAATTGTTATATGAAAATCTGAGGAGGAAGTGCTATAAACACCACCTGGAACTTCTAGGATAGGCTTACTTAAACTGAAATGTGTTCATACCTTAGGGAGGGGTGAGAGAGAATTCAGGAGAGGTGTGAAGAACCTCTTTATTCTACATTATTACCATAAATCCCCCTTTCCAAAAATACTAGTTTCAAGTGAGTAACATAGTGATAGAGGAGGCAAAATCTTTTGTTTTAAATTTTGTAATTAAAAACAAAGTTTCATTGCATTGTTTTCTTTGTCCATTTTGGTGGATTTGGATTTTTATGAGAGGCGCATACATTAAGATTACCCTAAAAGGAGCTGTGATGGCAAAAGATTTAGGAGCCCCTGTTCTAAGAGTACAGAGGGATGGAAACAGAGTCCATCCAGTAACTTTTGAATGATTTCTTTGGTTGTTAACTGATGCATTTAATTAAAGTTTCTGGGAATTCAAACTGGGGGCTCGAAATTTATGTTGCTAAATCAGAAATTTGTTGAGTGAGTTTTGCCCCGTTTTATGACTTTTCTTGCCACATTTGTTAAGTGAATCACTGCAGTTGTCAAATTAGTAACACGGTTGTTAAGTGAATCTGGTTTCCTCATTGACTTTGCATGTCAGAAAGTCACAAAAGGGGATCACGTGACCCCGGGATGCTGTGACCGTCATAAATACGAACCACTTGCCAAGCATCCAAATGTAAATCACATGACCATGGGGAATGCTGTGATGATCATAAGTGTGAAAAACGGTCATAAGTCATTTTTTTCAGTGCCGTTGTAACTTCAAACGACGGTCACTAAGCGAAACTTTGTAAGTCGAGGACCACCTGTATTAATGTCAAAAAATGATAATAAGGTTCCCTCCCCAAATTGTAACATATTCCGTCCTTCCCCTGCCAGCAGATGGAGACAAAGCAGCATCCCACCAAGCGATGCTTGAAGCTTTCCACTCAGCAGAAGGGAGCCCCCACGCAAGGCAGGAATGACGTCACAGCGGCAGGAAAGGCCACACCTGGCGGAATTCCCCGCGCCGGCTACACTCGGCAGACCAACCGCCAATCCGCCGCCATGCGGAAACTTGACGCGCCAACGCCATGGCAACCACGGCGCTTCCAGCCCCCCTCCCCTCCGATGTCTGCAGGACCCGCTATCATCACGGAGGGGGCGCCCCCTTTCTCCCAAACAAGGAACTCCAAGCCCCCTTACGCCAAGCGCGCGCCCGCCAGCCCTAGTCGCGAGCTCGCCGCCGTCAGAGCAGCTCCCCCCCCCCCCTCCGCTTCGCCTCTCTTACTTCCTTTTTCACCTCCGCCATTTCGTCTTCGGTAAGCGACCTCCCGGCCGCCGTCGGCTCAGCGTCCGACATGGCAAAAACAGCAGAGCGCAGGAAAAGGCCACGAGGGAGAAGCGACCTTTCCGCGAAGCGAGAAAGGCTTGGCCGGAGGTGGACTCCCTCGGGAAGAACTCCACTTCCTGTGTCTTGAGGTGAGCGACGCCACGCCCCTACTGGCAGGCCCACGCGGAGGTGGCGTGCCTAGTATCGCGCATGCGCTTTCCACAGGAGAAGGCTCCCTTATTTGGCCGTTGGTGTGGATTTCCGTTCCAGTTTGTCACTCAGCCCTAACTTTAGAATTAGATTAGTAGTATCTCAGTGCTTAGTGTCAAAGTACTGTCTCTCTGTCTCTGGCGGGTCTCGGAGGCTGAGGACAAGGGAGATGATTATCCCCGTTGATAACTTTGGAGCTAGCCCTTTAGATTGCTTTATTATAATTATTTGAATAGCGTGGCTGAATTGGTTTTACTTAACTATTAATTAATTATTCATAACGTAGTAAGATGAGATGAGATAAGATAAGATAACCTTTATTGTCACTTTTTTTCTGTGAACACACTGGCACACATTAAAAAATGAAATTCTGATGCCTGCTCTCATACATACATATATACATACATACATACATACATACATACATACATGGTGTGTGTGTGTGTATACACACGCACCCATGTAAAGAATCTACAGTAAAGATAACTTAAGAAATCTTTTATGTTTCTTTTCTTTCCTAAAGCTGCTGTGCAATTTACTTCAGCATCCATGCATGCTTGGCTGGAGAATTCTGAGAGCTGAAATCCACAGGACTTAAAATTGCCAAGGTTGGGAAACCCTGAACTCCGTGGATGTGACACTCTTAATTTTTTTGGCAACATGATTTATTTATTCATTTGTTAGATTTATACAGCTGCCAATCAGAGACTCAAGGGGGTGTTTGCTTTGAAACACTACTAAAACAATCAGAGTGCAAACAGTGTAAGAAGTAAATAATGCTATGAGGAAGTGCATAAAGAGAAATTTCAGTCATCCTTGCTCAGTCATCAATATGAGTAAACATTTCAGTTTATGGCCTGTATGAAAAGCTAAGTGTTGAGGCCTTTCTACTGCTGAGAGGGATGAGTTCAAATGGAGTTCTGGGAAAATAGCATTCTAAGAATGGCAACAGAGAAGGCACGTGTCTGGGACCTCACAAGGTAGCATTGTTTAAATCGTGGGTGTCAAACTTGCCATGTCACGTTGCTGTCACGTGACATTTTGCGACGTTTATCCCCTTCGCAGAGCTGGGGCCTGCACGTGATGTGTCCGGCCCGAGGGCGATCAGTTTAACACCCATGATTGAAGGGACCCTGTCAAATCTTATAAGGTGAGCAGAGACAATTGGAGAAACGCAGTATTGTAGATAATCACGTTGAACTTTCTGAATCATAACTACCAATTAGAATTATACCTGGATTATCACTTGTAACTAGTGGACTCTAGTTACAAGTGAACTACAACTAGTGAATCCACTAGTTACAAGTGAGCAGAAATATTGCATGGAAATACTAATGTACATCCTTAATTTTTTCCTTGACCACATTCTGGAGCAGCTTGTAAGGTCTTATTATACTGCTACTTTCACAAGATGAAAGTGTCTTCTCAGTTGCTGTTTTAACATCCCAATCTGCTTATCTTTCACACTAAGATCAAGGTTAGTTGCTGCCAGCATTTAAGGCTTGTTTTGCAAACCTACAACTCTTTTCACGAGTGACGTTTTGCAATCTCAGTGGATGATAAGATTAGATTTGAAAAATAATTTAAAGCAAGCACAGGGAAACTGAACTCCCTTGGGGCCATGCTGTTTGTGAATATTGGCAGCCAACTTGCCTTGTGTCATAGGTTTCTGTTTCCAATGTAAAGGCTTTTAAATGAAATATGTGTTTTAGTTACAAACCTTAACACATGGGAAATAAGAACAGCCTAAAAATGATTACGGCTTATAAATAAATCTTGTCTTAACATTAAGTAGAATAATTCTGTTAAGTATTGCTCCAACATGTTTAAAATAATTAAGAGTTTTTGGCATATTAAAAAGGGATAAACAAATAGCTGTTTTTGGATTGCATTTGTCTCCAAGGATTCCAAAAGTTGCCATTTAATTGATTTCTTATTGTTATATCCTTATTTTTGTTCAGGAGCTCAAAACAGAATACACAGTGCTCCATCCTCCCAATTTTATCCCACAAAAAATCTTTGAAGTAAAGTAGGTAAAGGTTAAAAAAAGAATGACTGGCTCAAAGTCAGCCACCTAATTAACAATCTTAGCGGAAGATAGACTAGACTCGAGACTCTATGCTAATGCAGCACCTTGTAATTGTTAATGTGGCAGAATATTGGTATGGAATACCAATATGGAAGCTGGTAAACTGGTACTGGGAAATGATAGTTGTTTGGGAAGGAATAGTGAAAATGAAGGAGTTTTGTCACTGGTGGAATTTGGGCATGTTAAATTTAATACTGGATGCTCTTTTAGTGAAGAGTGGATGAGCTGTTGGGAGGGAAAGTGGAAAAGAACAGGGGAAGAACAGAAGGTGTGAAGTAGAGGAAAAGATGAATGGGAATGCCAGTATTTTTCCTTGAATCAGCAGATTTGCTGGATTAATTAAAGAACATTGACGATGAGAGAACGAGTGAGCTGGAAAAGTTGAGAGAGCATTAGATGCTTTGGGCAACGTGCCACAGTAGGACAGTATAGACAGTGGGATTGGGGTTACACATTATGTTTAGTTTTGCCCCTTGAGTTAGTCTCATTGCTGACATAGCTGTCATCTGATTACTTATGACTTTCCAGGAAAAAGGGAGAGCAAGAAGATGGCCATTCTGAGATCTGTTCTGGGGAAAAGAACTCCATTCAATTAAGGAGTGATATCGGAAGCATGGTGGAGGGTGCTCCAAGCACCATTGATGGATTCCGAACTGCCCGAAGAGAATGAAAAGAAAACTTGTGCCTTTCTGAGGAAACAGAAGAGTTGAAATGGAGTTTTGAGAAGAATGTACTTGGTAATGAAAGAGTGACAACTTTCTCCAGGTAAAAAGATGGATCATCTGAACAGAGTTCCTGGAGCGAGGGACCAAGTAAATCCAGGTGAAAGTGGTGCTTGGTGGAGCACAATTGGGGATTTTGGGGAAAGATGTCAGGTAATCTGGAAGGAGTTTGAGCCTATTGAGCCTAAGAATGTAGGCAAGGTTCTTGTTGTTCTCCTTTTGACAGCATAACACCCACTTCAAAATGGTTCCAATGAAGCTAGGATTTCAATAAACAATCTTAAGCCACAGATGTTCCAAGAATTCTTATTGGAATGAGAGAATTGGTCTGTTCTGGAGAAAGCTTTGTTGGCTTGCCTTAGTCCTTCTTTAAAATATCATTTTGTATCGTTGTGATATTATATGCTTCTAATTTGTATCCCCTGCCTTGAATTCTAATGAAACCAAATTTAGCTTTTGTCTTGACTTCATTTACTTTTGGAATGATGATCCCATATACGTCATTCAAAGCTCAAGTGCTGTTTTCTCCTGAGAAAAATTAATACAAGTTCCTTGCCTTAAAAAAGGTTAACCCTTGCATTGGGGCATACAGTCTAGGGAAGTTATGCTAAGATATCTTTCTCTTTAAACCACTGCTAAATGTTGGCTTGCCACTAGAGGTCTCTGCAGTTGTGTATAAAGATTTTTCCCCCTCCAGTCCCTTTGCCAAGTCATTTCTACAGTAGCAGAACTGTGCAGTGATCCAGATTAAAATAATGAGCATGGGCACACAAGTGGCAGCTATTAGCATTAACTTTTTATAAAAGTTGGGTTTTTTCCCTAGGAAAGCACATTTTGTTGAAGTGGTTGCCAACAGGTGCTATTTGCAGATTTAATTCTTGTAGCAATGGGTTCTTCTTCCTGTACTATACTAATTGTAGTGTAGTGCTATTGCTATTACTATACCATAGTTTACTACTTTAAGTTACTGAATTTTTAACGTAAGGTTAAGGAATTTCTGATATACAAATAAGGGAAACATGAGAAGAAAGAAAGATGCATCACTTAGGGTGCTTTTTATAACTTAAAAAATGTATTCATCTCAACTCCTGGTGCAGCCTTACAGTTTTCTTGGCAGCAGGATGGAAATCATTTCCTATTATGACCTTCTGGGACGATTATTGACCACCCAACTAGCTCATAATTTTCTTATGCAAGTGATACCAGGTATAACTTATACCAGTTAAGTAATGCTTGAAACAGCAGCATAGGTTGGAGATATGTGATGGTGTTTTATTTTTGGATAAAAGTAATATATAAGTTATATAAAGCTGATACTTTCAAATTTATCAATATATATAGATAGATATATAAATGGTAGGAAGATTGGATATGCGTGAAACTCCCATTATTACTTGCAACAATATATTCTGTTTATTTTAAGCATAGCTGCCTACGTTTTTAAATATTAGACTTTGGCTACTCTATATAGAAATTGGCACTTCCAGATAACACTCTGAAGCATTTACTTAATGTTCTGTTCCTTGGGCAACTGAGCCGACCGGGTCATTTTTCCCACTAAGATGCTTCTGCTTTTTAGTTTAAAGGCGCAAGCTCTGGTGCTTTTTGCAGCCAACCAGATTTTTTTTTTAATCCAGTGAGGCACGAATGGGAGAGGGGAACATTGGCCATTTTTCCCTTTTATCATTTTTGCAAACATACCCAATTCTAAATAATAATAAAATATTAATAATTTAAATCAGCGTATTAAATTTAATTATTAAACAACAACAGCAGTATAGTAGTAAGAAGAAAATGAGGAGGTAGAGTTGGAAAAATAATCCCAAAACAGAAAATGCTTATGAGATATCTAATATTTGAAACATCTATATTCAATATTTCTGTGAAAAATAGAGTTGTACACAACAGCAATCCATTAGAAAAAATATTGTTAAAATAACTAAAATGTTGTGATCAAATCTGATGAAATGTACACCCCTTTAATAGCCTTTTGCTAAGTTTTTGGTGCTTATAAATGCTATTGAACAATGCCTCTTATAATTTGATTTTCCAGTATTTTGCATGAGCAACTAACAACAAGGTCCAAATCAATTTCTTATGCGGCAACAATTTGTATGCATTGGAAAACAGACCCTATGCCGGTTTTGTTTTCTAAGAAAACTTATGGGGTGGGACCCAAAGGCATACTTGGAGGGTAAAAATGAGGCTGGTGATGCATTATTTTCCAACATACTGGGTTTCTGTTTTTAAAATTAAAAAAGTCAGTTTTTAAAGGAAGTCAAATGGAGCTGGAAAGGTTTTATAAATGAAGCAATACATAATCCTCATTGTGTATTGGTTCCTATAGGATGCAATTGTTTTAATAATAATAGAATTCGGTCCTCACAGCCTATGAGATACTCTACATTTGTATCTTTCCCAAAGCTTCACCTGTGCACTCTCAGGCATGATGCTTTTCAACAGAAATTGTTAATATACTTCAGAATAAGGAGCCAAATTCTTTTGCGTTGACGAAAGAAAATACGTTGGACTCCAAGCATGCAAGATGCCCTAGTATTGTGCCTGGCTGTACAGCTAGCTATAGCTATGCTTCTGTGCAAATCATTTACAAGGATGTTGAACCAAATTTTATTTAGGGGTACAAATCTGAGTCACTTATTCTTATCCATGGGTATAATGGCAATTTTTCTGGTTTATCTTTTACACACTACCACAGTTGCCTCAGTGAGATGGGTGTCATAGATAGATAGATGATAGATAGATAGATAGATAGATAGATAGATAGATAGATAGATGCAAATGGCTACATGCAAGACCATGTAGCACTTCAGTGTCAGATATATCATTCACAACTGGTTACCCCTCAGAGTACTTGAATGAGTCCTGATTCTCCCCTACCCCTTGTCTAAACTTAAGTCCATGTTATTTTTCTTTTACAGGCCATTGCATGTCAGTTTTTATTCCTGAAGAATGATTTGTATTTTCCACTAATATTAATGCTGAGAGTAACTCTTAAACTGAATTGTTCATCATGAGTGGTGTGTGTGTGTGTGTGTGTGTGTGTGTGTGTGAGTGAGAGAGAGAGAGAGAGAGAGAGAGAGAGAGAGAGAGAGAGAGAGAGAGAGAGAGAGAGAGAGAGAGAGAGATCCATGAACCACTCTTCACTGTACCTTTCTTCACATTTTCCCTGGAGGTTCAAGGTTTATTTCCATGGCATTAAAATAATTTGATTGCTTCTGGAAAAAGCCATACTTTCAATTCATCTTGTCACTTAGGAATATAGGAAAGAGTCTTAAGGAAAATTACATTGCGGATGCAAATGTCTGTCTAAATACATGTCACATTTTTGACCTTTGTCTGTTCTGCCAAAGATATTTTCTTGGAAATGTGGTAACAGCTTTCATCTCTGCGAATGTCATTTCTGCCGCATTAAATTTGACTCTGCATCATAAATGAACCATCTGTTTTTTATTTCCTCTCTGATGCAAAACTCATATTTGTACAACTCAATAACATACCCTTTTACAGCCATATATCCATAATGGAAATGCAGAAAGTGAATCCATAAGCACAATTTTCCTCAAACCTTGATTTACTGCTTCCATCATACTCAAGCTAGCTCACCAGATCTAGAGCTTATTGGCATCCCATTTTTCTTTTGAGGTGATACTGAATATTTAGTGGAGATCTTCCATAAATTACAAACTAACTATAGTCTTAACTATTGTATTAAACCCAGTTTAAGTGTAGTTCAGAGGAATGAAGTTTGGGGTATTAAGTTTAGTGTGTGGCAGAATAGATGACGTAGAACAGGAAAGATCCAAGACCATATTTGCTACAATGACCATAGCTTCCTTTTTAGCTTTAAATGTTATTATTTTCTTAGAAACTCCTGAATCCAAACTATTTAAAACTTACATTCTGAAACAAATAACATTATTTTTTATATATATTCCATTTTTTGCCAAATAATAGCACTAAATAATAAAAATATGAAAAGTATAAAACAGAAATGTGACCACAGAAATCAGTAAAATAGATCACATGCAACCAATTAAGCCCAACATAGCAGTTAACCAAATTGACACATCAGTATGTGGAATGCTAGCAAGAGAACAGCTAAAAACAACTACTTTCTTAGTGAAAGAAGCACATTTAATATGTTTGGGAAAACATATTACCACACACAGAGGTCTAAAATAGAGCTAGCCTTATGAATATCTCCTTAAATGCAATTTCTGTAATGGTGAACCTGTGGCAAATAAGCATTTATAATGCCTGCCGATCAAAATTTCATATATTCTTAGCAGGGGTTCCTGCATAGACCTTAGTCAAACACTTCCTTGGGAGTGTACATTTACCAGCAAAGTTGGTGATTGCCTACAGAGACTAAAGTAAGAAACAGTACCTTAATACAGTTGCAAGAATACATTGGGGGCCAAAGTAAAGGGACTAAACACAATACAATTCCTAGTCATAAATATTCATCACAAGAAAGATACATTCTGGGTCAGTTAAAGAAATTCTCTTTAACTTATCATCCAGATGTCCATTACAGGATGTGGAGAACTTGGGCTGAAGTTTCTAAGACCTTCCCCCTACAAACAGTCCTTCAAAGCGAGTACCGTTTGTATGACCCTACATCTCTCTTTGTCCCCCGTCCCCCCAAAATCACTACCAGGCAAAAGGCAGCCATTAATATCTCCAGTTTTTCCTTCGGTTTATATGCTGCCACCCAGTCCTCTCTATCCAGGATCATATTCAGAACTGGAAGTGCAAAGAATAAAAGCTGAATATAGATCTGGATATAGTCACTGGCACTCTTCTGAAGTATCAATCCAGTACTTGTCACTTTCCGTACAAAGCAAATAATTCAGTCAGAAAAGCCACCCAGAATTTCTTCCCAATGTGATGCATTGTTCTGGAAGTGAGCAAACTTTTTATGTATTTACGACAAAAGATAATAAATACTTGGCTTAGATGGGTACATTCTTTCCGTACCATTGGTGTGTTCTTTCCTTACGATGCATGTCCGGGAACACAGTATACGCCTCGCATAGTCCGATATTGCAAATGTTGTAATTTTCAGAAAAACTTAACTAAGAGCATTACTTTCCCAGCATATTTTTCTATTATTTAAGTTTTTCTAGCCAGTCACATTTTTACTGGTATATTTGTTGGAAGCCAATTATTTTTAGCAGCCATATCCAATTATAATTCATTGTGCAATCTTAATTTGGTGTTCTTACAAGAATCCTCCTTTTATATTTTTCACCATTATGTAACTGGTTTTAATTTCTTCATTCTAAGCCTTCTAAAAACGCATGTTTAGATTGGCTACCCATGTTTTGCTAATAAAAGAGCCAAAGAGAGTACAGCTTTGCAAAAGATGTGTATCTGCTAATGCTGAGAAAGGGAGTACATACATATTAATCATGCTTTCTTTCCGGAATCAGCAAAATTGAGATTGGGAATAAGAATTAGTATGCCAAATAAATTAATAAATTAATAGTATGCCAATAATTAATAAAAAGAAATATATGAAACAAATTTATATCAATAGTATTTGCTGTGATTTTTCTATAATTTTTTTATCCTTGCAAACCATCCTTGCTTTCACCATGTCCAGTTAATAATCTTTTGTCTTTTAAAAAAACCTATTGCTTCTACCAGTTTTATCCGCCTTTCCCTTCATATCAACAGATTGTCTTTTCCTTCAAATATTACTTTTGAAATGTAATCTTAGTGCATTTTCTCTATATGACTAAACTAATTTCTGTTTAATTAGTTTAGTCATATAGAAAAAATGCAATAAGATTAAGCTTCAAAACTAATATTTAGATATTTATTATACTGTACTGGTCACATTCTCATCATTTAGTGGAGAGTTTGTTTGTTTCCTGCCTTTATTATTTTTACAAATAACTCAAGGCAGCGAACATATTCAGCATATCTTCTTGCTCCTATTTTCCCCACAACAACAACCCTGTGAGGTGGGTTGGGCTAAGAGACAGTGACTGGCTCAAAGCCACCCATCTGGATTTCATGGTTAAGGTAGGACGTGAACTCATGATCTCCCTCTTTCTAGCCTGGTGCTTTAACCACTACACCTAACTGATTCTCTAGCAGTAACATGCAACTGCCAGTAACTTATAGGTTCCTACAACCCACCTAAACACCAGGTCATATTTTCTGACGCATCTTTAAACTCTCTCATTCATAATTAAACCTAATTAAATAATAATAAATAAATAAATAAATAATAATAAATAAATAAATAAATAAATAAATAATAAATAATAAATGATTAATAAATAATTAATAATTAATTAATAATTAAATTTAATAATTAAAGTTCCTTGAACTTATCTATCAGTTTTACTCCACTGGATTAGACCATTTTTATTCAGATCACATTTAACATTTTTCTCAATTTCACAGACACAAAACATATCTTCCTTTTTCCTTCATGTTTTTAATTATTCCTCCACCATTAAAAGTCACAGACTTTCAGAAACCGTTTTCATCAACATACGTGATGATGACCATAGTTATTGACTTCTGCCTATGACTTTGGTCAACTGAGATTTTATATAACATTTTTATTAATATAGAGAAAGTATGTAGTAGGTTACCAACCTCAACAATGTAGAAAAACATAACTGCTTGATGGTTTAATCATACTTGCATGTCTGCCTTAGATTACACATTGAAAAAAATAATTAGCCACCTGCCTTTGCTTTCTTTTATAGGTGACAGTATAAATCAAAAGTCCTAATTTACAAGAAGTGCTATTTTTGAAGGACTGACTGGTTAGTCCAATTCCAACCTAAAGAGCCATAAGAAGAGAGAGTGGGAATCTTAGAATTGCCCACTGCCCATCAAGAGTTTTCTGATTCATCAGACACACAGAAGTCATCTTGTTTGCCCATATAGAGACCTTTAAAGAAATGTTTTTGTATTAATACACACTTCCAGTATCATCTCACATTCCCCCTATTTGGTGAATTTCAGACAATAGTATAGCTTGTAGTACTTTGATTAGAGATTCTAGGTTGCCACAAAAGTGTGAGTATGTTGAAGTAAAGCTAGACCTATTCCACTTCTACCTTCTACTTCTATTTCTAATGGATTACTAGCCAAAATGTGCCCAAAACTGGTATTGTCCTTGCATATGGAATAGTGCATATGGCACAAGAAAACACAGCAAAAATGCCAGCTATATTTTATACTCGAATAGCTTGTGATAATATTTACATCAGTGAACACTAGATGGCAACAGATTGTTACCACAATCATCTCTTTCAAACATATTGTGTTATTTTTCATATTTTAGCAGCACTTATACTGTATTGCTCTTTTTGTGCTCCTACCACATGTTGAATAAATTTCATTGGACTTTGAGATTTCACTCCAAGTACTACATATTACTGGACTTGATTGAAAACGACGCTATAGAGCACTGCACTCCAGAACAACTAGACAGAAGAAGTTTTTTCCGGAACGCCATCACTCTGCTAAACAATAATTCCCTCAACACTGTCAAACTATTTACTAAATCTGCACAACTATTAATCTTCTCATAGTTCCCATCACCCATTTTCTTCCACTTATGACTGTATGACTGTAATTTTGTTGCTTGTATCCTTACGATTTATATTGATATTGTTTCCTGATTGCTTATTTGTACCCTATGACTATCATTAAGTGTTGCACCTTATGATTCTTGATGAGTGTATCTTTTCTTTTATGTACACTGAGAGGGTATGCACCAAGACAAATTCCTTGTGTGTCCAATCACACTTGGCCAATAAAAAATTCTATTCTATTCTATTCTATTCTATTCTATTCTATTCTATTCTATTCTATTCTATTCTATTCTATTCTATTCTATTCTATTCTATTCTAAAAGCTGCAAAGGCATGTATACTTAAATAAGTACAAATTCTCTCTTCCAAGTATATCGTACAGAGTTGTATATGCAAAAGCAAATGCTCATAAAATGCGATAGTTTTGTTTTCTATTTTATCTTATGTTTTCATTTAAATACAGGTAGTCTTCAACTTACAACTGGTCAGTTAGCAACCATTTGAAATTATGATGGATTGCTCGAAAGATACTTAAGACTGGGTTCTGAAGTTCTGACAGCTGGGTCTCCTTTGCAATTACGTGGCCATATTTTCGGTACTTGGCAACAAGCCTGCATTTACGGTTATTTGCAGCGTCTTGCAGTCACATGATTGCAATTTATGATGTTGCCAAAACCAGTCAATTTCTTCTGGTTTTTGGCAATAGCACCCTAGCAAACCCTGTAGTGAACAATGGGTTTGTTCAACAATGATGGATTCAATTAATGACTGCAATGATTTATCTATCCTGCAAAACAAGTCGTAAAATGGAATTAGTCATTTGGGTGACCCTCTATATAACCATTACAATTTATAACCATAATGACCATAAATTGAGAATTACCTGTATATTTTATGAATATGGCCATAAACTATCTTGCAAAAGCATATTTTTAAAAGGTAGCAATAAAGATTCTTATGTAAATAAATACATTATTTATATATGTAGTACATCCTTCTTTTCTTTTTGTGCATTCCCTTAGAATTTTTCACAACAATCCTGAATAGCCATCTTGGGATTTTTATTTTAAGTCCTTTGTTTCTCAAAAGCTCTATTTGCACTGGAATAACTTGGTGATCGGAATCACTTGGTGATTGCTGAGAATATGGGAGCAAATTTACTTTCAAAGGGAAAGCTTCCCTTTGCAAGAAAGCTTCCCTAGTAAGACAGTTTGCAATAGCAGCTCATCATACTCTTATAATTGACCTTAATTGATTATAATTCGTTGTTTTCTAAACTTTTTTTGGATCACAAAATATTAGCAACTAAATTGAATTAAATAGAAGATCCAGAATGAAACTATAGTGAAGTTCTTCAAATGTTGTGCATCTTTGATAAAGTCCATTCAATTTTTCCTACTGAAATAAGAAGTCTGCAAAGCAGTGATATAGACTGCAGGCAGTAAGTCTCTGTGCTAGCAATGACAGTAAATTATAAGTAAACATCTATATGTTCCTAGATGATAGTTTAGAGTTCATCATTTAGAGAAGGAGGACATTCGAAGCAATGCCTGCTTCATACTTTACATCATGGTATTGGTTTTAATCTTGAGTTTGATGAACAATTCATAATGATCCTATACACAGGTAGTCCTCAATTACAGCAATTTGTTTAGTGACTGTTAGAAGTTACAACAGCACTGAAAAAAAGTGACTTATGACTGTTTTCCACACTTATGACTGTTGTAGCATCTCCACTGTCAGGTGATCAAAAATTAAATACTTGGTAACTGACTCATATTATGTTATGATGGTTGCAGTGTCCCAGAATCATGTGACCAGCTTTTGGGACCCTCTGACGAGCAATATCAATGGGGAAGCCAGATTCAATTAACAACTGTGTTACTAATTTACCAACTGCAGTGATTCATGTAACTGTTGTGGCAAAAAAAGATTGTATAATGGGGCAAAACTCATTTAACAACTACCTTGCTTAGCAACAGAAATGTTCTGCTCACTTGTGGTTGTAAGTTGAGGACTACCTGTATAATAAAGCATACATTGCAATAAATATGATTGAAGGTATTTCATAAGTCTTTGAAACATCAGCCATGGTGCCGGATTAGATTTAAAGTTACATATTCTGTAAGGAGAGTTTAAATCTTTTGCTCTACATGCAGTGGCAGTTTTGTTCTTAGTTCCAATAGAAGGTTTCCACCTGGAGAGTCTCATATGTCTTGCGGGGGTGTGGGGGGAGTGGCTGAGATGGAGTTCCAATTTTGTTGGATCAATTACGTGGGGAAAAAATCCTGTTATTTTGATTCCAGTCCAGCTTTTTCCCCACCTGCTTGTATATGAAGTGCATTCACACTTTTGTCACTTACCAGTGGCCCATCGGTAAATTTCTGATTGGAAATTCATTTTCAGCATTTATAAAATGACCTTTGGGAAGTCCATCGCCACCACCCTTATCTCAGACATCGTGGAAAAAATAATGAGCTTTATTGTTTTTGCAGATTGGCCAATGGCTGTAATAAAATGTTTGTTGTAGGAATATTGATTTCCTGTTGGAATATTTCCTATTTGGATAAGAAGTTTATAAGGAATGCCCTGAGATAATAAATATAAACCACTATGAAATTTCCACAAGTTGCATACTTAATATGCTATTGATACTAACTTGCATTATTTAAAATAGTTTGGGAGTTGGAACTATTAAGCTACATTGATTCTTTTAATCATGGATTGAGTCCAGTTGGGCAGAGTGGTCTTATCCTTCCTGAACAGCTATTAGATGGAAGTAAAATTAGAATGAAAGTGTCCTTAGACTAGCAGACAGGAATCCTCCTATCATGTGAGCAGGATGCTCCTAGTAGATTTATGGAAAGTCTTCAGTGGCACTGAAGAATCACTATCCCAGGGAGGAGATAGGAGAGTGGATCTCAAGTCTAAAAGGATCTAAAGCTGATAACTGGATTCAGTACTAAGGAAATCATGAAGACTGATTTTAAATAATACCTGAGATAACTAATGCCCCTTTAGTAGCAATGGCTTTTTAGAGTGGTTCAGTAAATTAGCAAGGCTTGAATGGACAAAACCATTAGTTCACCCTATCCTGGCCTGCAGTCATGCTTTCCTTTTCAAAGTAGTGTTTTCTGACATGTATTGGTTTCTCTGCTGTGCTTCAATTTGATCTCAATATTTGTGCTCCTATTGAGCATTGTACAGAAATGCCAGCATTTCCCTTTCCTTTTGGTCACTGGATGGACTTTCCACAGCCACTTTGGGGGATATCTACATCAAAGGACAGCAATGTGCAAATGTAAAACTTGAAATCCTGCCCTGCTTTGAAGCAAGTTTCAGGCATTACATGGGTTGTTTTTGTAACTCTGATATGTCGTGCTCAGAAAAATCAGTTCACGTGTACCTATCTGCATATGCACTTTGTGAACTAGCACCTAGGCAAGTGATAGGTAGCTGGTTAAAGAGAATCATCACTGGGTTGTCTAAGATTAATTAGACAATCAGTGAAACAGTGGTGAGTTGTTTTTTTTTCTTTTTAACAGATGAAATCGACAAGTTTCCACTTTTAACCCTAAAGAAAGAAGAGTAAACTAAGGTTTTTTTTCACAAGTCCACTGGTGAATATGCTAGATAGGAAGGGGTCAAATTTGATGGACTCTCAACAAAGAGTTAGAAAAGGTCTATTGGGACAACATGGTCTCCAAAACCTACTCATGGAAAGTATCTAGTGCTCACTTTCTTGTCAGAGAAGGAGGTGGAGGATAAGGCTTAGGAAATTCCTCAATTAAAGCCCACAGTAGCCACTATGTGGATAGAACATCTGAGTAGCAAAATGGTCAAAGCTCAAGAATGGATTGAAATCTAGACAGCAGTATCTTAAACCAGCTTAATTTCTAGGCAATTTCACCATGTGAGACTAGTAACTTAAGGTTGCCATGCATAAGATCCCTTGGTCTAAATTCACTTCTTTTAAAAGTAGCAGCAGTAGCAATCACGCTTCATTTCTAAAAAATATGGTACAGTGAGAAAAATGAAGTTGGATCAATGAAGCAAAATGTATGAAAAAGAGGAATAAGTTGCTTCAAGTCTTATTCTAAATAACATTCATACAGTTTAGCTTCAGCTGACACTTTATTCGATAGTGATGGGTGTACATAATGTTAGAAATGCACAAGACAAAATTAAGTAAAATAAACAGCACTTTTTCCAGTGTTAACAGGTTATGGAATTTGGCAAGAATTTTGACACACAAAAAAAGTAGTTGGATATATTAAAGATAACACATTTGAATTCTGTGGTTAGTAGCTGCATGTTTGAAAACAAGGCTAAATACATTTCATATGTGACTTGAAACTACATCCTACATCACACATTTACAAGAAGCCTTTCTGGGAGTTCAAGTGAGGTGCCTCATATTTTGTTCCCAGCCACCTTACAGATTAAAAATGCTGTTTAAGAACTGCCTTTCATCATTAATGGATATGTACCAGCTCCTTAGAAACATTTGATTCAGATTAATTCTGCTCTTATGTTTCAATAAACAAGAGTTAACAGGTTTTGTTGTTGTTGTTGTTAAGGGAGAAGAGAGACGCATTTTGGACAGTTCTGTACCTAGCTGAACATGGTGTTCTACAGGAGTTGTGATCAAATCTCACAGAGGCTGTGTTCCATATGTCCTTAAAATCCACACCATACTTCTAAAACATGGCATCTGTGAAAGATTGAACTAAGTATATACTTTGCTGTGTGGGAGGGAGTGGAAGGATGCCAAGTATAGCAGTATAAGGTACAGCATGTATAAACACTTCTCATTGGCACGTGGAAAGGAACCTTAGCTGACACTGATTACATTTTGTCCAACAAGGAAACCCATATATTGCATCACTTAGTTCACGCACACACCCCATAAAAAATCAAAACAATCTAAACAGCTAGGGATCAAATAGGGGTATCTATCTCTGGCTTCCAACTTTTAAGTTTTGAGACCAAAAGTGTAGAATTATAGAATACATCAGTGAGAGTTTTGCCTAGTGAGCTTTTCTCTTTAGTTAGATACTTTAAGTATGGAACTGGAGAACACAAAGGAAACCCATTTTAAAGATGTCAGTAATTTCAAGAGTGGTCTATGCCATCACAGAAGTGCTGTTGTGAATTAATATCTTTATTCCCCATTCTCTGCACATCAAAGAACATATTATATTTTGCAAGAAGGACAAGTTTATCCCATCTGTTGATATGCTACTTTTAAATACAGAGTCACTGCACTACTGAGGTAGTATTAAAAAGGCTTTACAACTTCATAGAACTGATCGTATAACTTGCCTTTGGTATCCATGCTAACAAAAATTTAGATAGCATTGTTTAGGCAGAGGCTCAGTATCTAAGGCTGAAATATGATTAAATTTGGGGCATTATTCTTACCTTTTTTACATGCCTAAAATACCCAAGGATACTTAATTTGATGAAATTTCTTTAATTTTTATGGTCCTCCAGACAAGAACAGGGCTACTATAAAATAAGGCTGCATTTTCAATTATATAGTTCCAACCTAATGCAGCATTTTGATATTGAATTAAGATTTGTAAATATTAATTCAGAAGTACAGATTGCATGAGAATAGAACAGAAAAGGGCACAAAATTCAAACTTAATAAAAGATTCACCAGCTGTATACATGTATTATGTACGTCAGTACAATAACAGTGATTCTTACAGATCACTGTGACAAACATCAGGAAAACTAAAAACATAATAGGCACTGCAGATATTTTATGCATAAATATAAACTATAAGCTATCCTGGATATTTAGATTAGTGTAGAATTCATTAGCATATAAAATTGCTGGATAGCTCAGCAGACTAATGCATTGTAATTTAACTCCAGCTGTCTGCAATTAGTAAGTTCGAATCTTGCCAGGCTCAAGGTTGACTCAGCCTTCCATCCTTTCTAAGGTAGGTAAATTGAGGACCCAGTTTGTGGGGGCAATAAGCTGACTTTATAAAATATACAAAAGTATGAAGGCTATTGCTTAACGCACTGTAAGCCGCCCTGAGTCTCTGGAGAAGGGCAGCATATAAATCAAATTTAAAAAAAAAAATGAAAAAATTGTCTGGCACAGCAAGCAAACTATCCACTAACAGATGACACAATTTACAATACTTCAGGTAGAAAAATATGCTTGGTGTAAGTCTACTGACAATGCAGTTGTCACAGCAGACACAAAACAAAGCAAAATGTAAAATCAATTTTACAAGTATTTTCTGGCTTTATTTCATTGAATGGTGGCCAACTGAAATTAGTTTAACATTCCTGATTAATGTATTAATGATGTAAAAACAAAGCAGAACATGTATTCTTTGGGCTGTGATGTTAGCTTAAAAAATGAGCAACTACTGAAGACTTAAGAAGTGAATTCACACAACCATTCTTGTTATTTTGCAAAGCTTTTCACGATACCTCTAAAACATTTCTATTATTTTCTGTTATGAATTGAAATCCACATGGTAAAACAAAACCCTCATTTTCCAACTACATTTTTAAATATTTCCAAACTACCAATTAAAAATACGAACAGTTTCTTCTATTATTCATTAAGCAAATTTTGTATAAACTCATTACGCAGTTTTCAGTGGAATAAAATAAGAATGTGATCATTTTAGTGAAATAAAATAAGAACATGCCAGGAAAATAAATAATTTTTCATTTTAGGAGAAAATATTATTAAAGAAAGGAAGGGTCAGAAAAATAATTATAGAGTTTTTAAGTATAATTAATCCAGCTAAAAGATAATCAAAAGTTACATATGACAATTCCCATGTTGCATTTCCTGGATTCTACATATGTTTCCCTGTGTTTCTTACATATAAATAATTTCAACCATAGTTTTAATGTAATTGGTTACTTGAAGTTTGTGATACTCTACATTAGCCAGTTACCAGAAGTAGTGCCCAAAATGGAGAATTAATGGAAAACTGATAAAGGCAATGGCAAATCTTGACGAAAATTTACTTTGTTTAATCTCATCATTGTTAAAATGATTGAATAGGTTTTCCGAGAATACTACTTTATATTCTTGTTATATATATATATATATATATAAACGTTTAAAATTTGAGAGCTGGTTGCTTAAGTATATTGCAAAATTTGCCAAAATAAACATTTCTTTCAACTGAATTACAGTTTAAATAAAGATATCCATTTCCAGGCACAGCTTGAATATTTAGACATATTAGTAATGGGAGTCTCTTGGAAGACATGGATATATAGAACAGGGAAACAACAGGACCCAAGAATGCTACCAAAGTACATTTTGTAGTTCTATCTTTTCTTAGTTTTTTTTCTCAGAAACAATATAAATGAAATTAGCAGCAGGAATACATAGGAGATTTACAAGTAAAAGGCAAAATCATCAGGGTCCTTCTGCCCCACATGAAATGTTATAAATGAGACAGACCATTGCACAGTAGAATATCTGGAAGAATCTAAGATCCCTTGCCATGTCTTGTTTACTATTTATGTTTTTCAAAAAGTTCAGCATTTGAGTTTGAATAGAAAAGAACTCTGCTAATCAAATGAATATTTAAAACCATAACAACAAGTACTTGCATGAAAGTACAATATGAGAGGTGGCAGTAAAATAAAGTGTTTTATTAATTTGTTAAAACTGTGAATCAAAACTTTAAAATATGTAGAAATTTTAACTTGTGAACAACCTGAATATCTACTGAAATAAAAAAGTGCAAATAAACAAACCAGCATTTTGGACACACAACTGCCTCAAACCTTCACAGTAATCCATCTACACTTTGTAATTAATTTCATTCACAGTTTTCTTCCAAGGCACTAAAAGGAAAATAATTTTCTACAATAATTAAAATTTGTTTTACACTACAGTTGTTACTAAAGGAAGAGTCACTGAATTTCCTTTTGGTTATCTATAACTTAGAACTCTAGAAGAGAGCTCTCTGCCCCCTCCTCAAAAAGCAGAATGCAGAACTAAAGAAGGGTGACCGAAAGTCAGACTAGATTAAAACTGGGCCAATTCCAGTATTACTTCTAAAATCCTCCAGTATTTTCTAAGACATTTTTGGATCCATGTTAACTACTCAACTACTTTCTACAACATTTTCATATAAGAGGCTGTTCTATTTAAACAGATGCCTTATTTTTGTTAAAGAAACACATATATAATATGGGCATTATCCTGTGCAGATTTCCCTCTCGTGTTCTAATCTAATTACAATTAACTTCCCCAAAGCAAGGAAAAGAAATTATTTGAGATGACATAAGAATAAATGCATGAAGATACCGGTATACGTCTCTGAGCCCTTATCTTCCTAATAGCCCATATTTGAAGACTAGCTACTGTGGTATTGTAAGCACTTGTAATTTTCCACTTTTATGCCTTTTGCAGCTGGTAAATATTTGATGACTTATCAATGTCAATCCTGGAATTTACGCAGAGTAGTGGAAAAGCAGTGGATAAACTCTCCAGGGAGCATTATAAAGTTCCTGTGCCAAAATCACTAGCATTATAAAAACAAGTGTCTTACTCTTTACATCGTGGTGGAAAGAATTTGTTGATGACAAATACATAAAATGGATTGTGAGGAAGTCCAGTATTACATTTTGTATGGCATTTGGCCATATGTCTTCAATGACCTGATTTTAAAGTCAAGTCCTAGGATCTCAAAGTAAGTTATAGGAATGTTCAGCATAGTAGGTATGCATCTAGTTGTTGTACCCCAGTCAAATGTGATGCTAGAAGTGGCCCCTACTTCTGCTTCTGAGATCATTTTACATCTACTACATAAACCATTAATTTTCATAACAATTTTTTGGGGAAATCCAGACAAACATGCTTCAAATCTTTATATGTCAGGAAAAAGCATATACACGCACCTTAATTACGAGTGAAGGGGCACCATTGTAAACAAAGGTCAGTAGCACAGTGGTACAGTAGATTGTCAAGAAAACCAATACAAGTGAAATACAGATTCATTTGCCTTGCATGTACATTATTGCCATATACAAGGAAGGAAATCTGTAAACTCATAATTGTGAAGATTTATTAATAAGGACCGAACAACAAGTGAGTGCTCCATCTACTTTTTCTAGCTCAGTGTTGGCTATAGGGATCAACATGTGGTCCTTCAGTTTTTCAAATACCTATTAGGAAAGAAAATGAAAAGTTGTTACATTTATGAATCTTTTTTTTTACTGAATCTTTATCATTGGTTTAAAAATGTTCAGTCAGAATTTTGTATATCTTAGTAGAAAACTCTTAGCAAATAGTGGCATCTGACTGACCTTTGTGCTTGGAAACTAGCAAGCCTAGGTCTGAACAATCTTTGAATGTATTGGCACCAGGGCATCCCAAGGCTGTCAGCTACATTAAGAAACTAGAAAAATATCTTGGAAAAAGGCTGTGGGAAATAACTTCTATTCTGTTGCTAAATCGATTCTATTAACGTATCCATGCAATCGATAAGAGTCAAAATCAACTTGAAAGGAGCCTTTTTAAAAAAACCTTAGTAAAATAGTTGAGCCTCAAATTGGATTCTCTGGTTCAAAACTGGAACATTGGGCATTAACAAGACTGATAAATGTGCTATTGTGTCATATTTTAGTTCATAAGTCACTGATATGTCATATGGACTGAGTAATGCTGACTTTGATTTCTAATAAAATTATGTCTCAAGTGATGGGGAATATGTGACAAACCAGTCTCATGATTTAAAGTCTAATAACAGCCTGAATAATGTTTATCCCATGCTTACTTACTTAAGATATTATTAGTGGAGTTGGGGAACAGAGTGTTTTATGTGGTCACACCACAATTCTGTACTTTTGCTTCAGATCCAACATGTTGGGCAATAAAAATTGTCAAGCATAATGTTGCATATTCAGTAATATCAAGATTAATAAAGACCTTAGAGTAAGCTTTGAGTCAACCCAAATTATAAAGCCAAAGTTCAGGAGAAATGTCAAAGATTTACATTTACCATATTTGTTGGGGAGTGCCAGTAAGACAGGGGTCTCCAACCCTCAGGCTGGCATGTATGTGTGCACAGCTTGATTCACACCAGTCAAGCTGCACACACACACAGGCCAACCTACTGCTCACACAGCCTGGTTCCCCTCTATCGCTCAGTTGGGCCACCAAGCCACAAAGGTTGGAGACTGTGGAGACCACTGCAGTAAGGCACAACTAAGTCAATTTATACATGTGGGATATCTATCTATCTATCTATCTATCTATCTATCTATCTATCTATCTATCTATCTATTCCCTCCTCTCTCCCTCTCTTATCTAAATCTGTACAATTTATCCAGATATCGAAATAAATGTACCCTAGAAACTCACATAATATGACATCAGATTAAATGCTTCACTTGGGCCCAAGTCATTTCCAAGCATATCATACTCAATAACACTAAATGATTGCCAGTGAATAAGAAAAATGGGCATGTTCAGCTTAAAACTATGTTCTGGTCCATTTGAATAATATACTTAAAACTCAGAGAGTGGCTCCTCTGACATGCAATAGCATCACAACCAGACCAACAGAATACTGAAGTGCACAGCATTTCTATGCTAAGAATAGCACAAGCATATACGCATATTTCTGTATAACATAATTTGTTGAATGTCCAAGAAAACTTTTTTCACCTCAAGAAACTCAAAGCCAAAACAACAAAATGAGAATACGGGAAACCAAAGAGTGAGAGCCAGGTTGTGAATAAAGAATAAAAAAGTAAAGGTTTCCCTGTCAGTCATGTCTGACTCTAGGGCATGATGGTTATCTCTGTTTATGGGCTGAAGGAACCAGCATTGTCCAAACACAATTTCTGTGGTCATGTGGCTAGCATGGCTCTATGCCAAAGGCACACGGATCACTATTACCTTCCCACCAAAGTGGTACCTATTAATCTACTTGCATTTGCATGCTTTCGAATTACTAGGTGAGCAGGAACTGGGGTAAATAATGGGAGCTCACCCCATTGTGTGGAGCTCAGACTGTCAGCTCCACTGAGAAGCTCAGTGTCTTTAACTACTGAGCCATCCCCACCCCTGAAAAACAAATGAAGAATAACCAACAAAAAATCTGGTAGCTGAAATGGAATTGTTCTTAATCTTAGATTGATTCAGAATCTGAGCAATGGAGCAATGGAGAGTTGCAAATTACAGTTTGAATCCCTTATCCCAAGTAAAAGTCTAAAGTGATGGATGACATAATAATTGTAAATGGTCTGTCAAGGAGCAAGGACTTGATCAGATTTCCGGCACTCTTGGGAACGAAAAAATAAAATATACAAATATATTTTGCACCATGACATGTTTTTGAGAATAGCTGTTTTTATCTTTATCCAGATTATATAAAAGTTCTGTGGGGAACAAAGGGTGAGAGGGCAAAAAAAGGCAAGATGGTGGAAGCTTGACCCATTTTTAAGTGCATTGTAACAACACTTCTACCACCTAACCTTTTTTTCGCCCACTGTCGCCACCTGACAGTGCTGGTTTCTATTTATCAAATTGTTTAATACCATGCATCCTCAAAGTCCACCAGTATTATTATTATTATTATTTGCTACTTTCAGTAGAAGCAATGTTTGGAAAAAAAAAAAGATTACAGATTCAATGCTTCTCTCCCAAGCAATCTTAACTTACAGCTGATCAGCATTTTATAAGAACAGGTCTAGCCTTTTTGCCGTTACCTTTGCACTTTCTGGATACTCCTCAGGGGCTCGATGCAACAAAACATGACCTTTGCCAGGAATGTTTAAATACACACAGTTTGCTGCTGCATCATCAGGAACTGTAAGTTTATCATAACGGTGGTCGCTCATCTGCTGCATTGTCTGTTACAAAAAGATAAATCGGGATTACATAAAGCAGGGCTTCATTACTCTTCAGAAAATAGGGAGAGAAATAGTTTTATTTTTTTTAAAAAAAATCACATCAAAAACTGTTGATATCTGTAACATGACAGTTCCCAATAAGAAATTCATCTTATACAGGTTACAGGAAATAAAAGGGATATATACAAAAGGATTTCTTAACACAAATTCCAAGATGCTCAATGTTTCTGAAAGGCAAGCATGTTACTATCTGGAATATATTAATCATGTATTCAAACTCGGAGTTGTTACAACTAATATAAATTTGTGCATCCTTTGAAATAATTACCTATAAAATTAAGGTACATAAGATCAGCCATTGTGAGTAATTCATACTATTCTGCTTTATTTAGCCAGAATTGCTAATAGAATCAAATAGTCCTATTAACAAACTCAAATTTTCATTTGTGAAAGGCATCATATTTGTTCCTAATAAACAATTTTGTTTTGTCCTATTTTGTTCTTAGGGGAGGAACATTTCAAAGTATCCTACATTTGTCATATTTGAGATTTCAGGAATACATCCGCTAAGGAAAAAGTTGGGCATGGAATAAAGGAATTGATAAAATTTATTCTAGTTTTACTTCCTAGTTGGAGTTCTAAAGCCTGAAAAAAAATATCAGGCTAAAATTATGGCTCAAGTTAGTTTTCATTAAAATTAAACCAAAACTACTTCTAGACCTCCAGTGCACTATTTAAAGGGAAAGGCAAACAATGCATGTCAAGAATTCAGGCAAAAGAGGAAAAAAATACCAGAAAGAAGACTTGCAGTACCATGGACAGATCCTTAGGTGTAAGAGATTTGGTGCAACTAAGACAGTGCCAAAAAACCCCCTTCCTATTTCATATTCCATTTATAGAGAAGGGATGTGTAAGTGCAGGAGATATGTTCAAAAATGATTATCACAACTAATAAATTGCCGTCTTTAATCACAATCAACATTTGCTGTTTGAGGTAGGTGCCTCACTCTTCCAAATGGTAAGGCTAATTCTGCTTGTATTTCTTGCATGAAGACAATATACACATTTATTAACAAATATTATGATGTGCAGCTTAATTCACTGGATGACAGTGTTTAACTTCTATGCCTTTTGTATACTGGGTGTATATTTGTGTGTACATGTCTTATGGATATAAATGTGTACAATTGCACAATAGGCCTCTGGGAATATCTGTACCTGAATGAAAAATGGCACATAATCTTTTAACAATACCATGAAATTTCTAAACACAAGAGTCTCATCAGCCACATTGGAGACTGAATCATAAGTATCCTGTGATGACTCTTAAGCAATGTCTTACATTTCTGAGGAAATGTCATCATTGTAATAGAATTTCATGTTTTGTTACTAATTAAATGTTTGTGTAATTTCCTACCATTGAATTTTGGTAATATCTTATAATGTAAACATAAAAAATATAATCCTCTCTTTTACAATAATTTCCCAAAATCGCATAGTCTGGAAATTTCAGATTGTCCATGTGTGTTAAAATTAATAAAATATGTGCATATAAACATATTTTATTCCCAGGCAGAAAAATCTTAAAAGAGGAGATAATTTTTCCAGTATAATATGCACATATTTCTTTACAGTGTACCAATTCTGAAGATAAATTATTGATGGTACAATGCCTTCATTAAAACAGAGCAGGCTTTCAGTTTCAAATTTAGCTAAAACAAACCAACATCCCCTTTTTTTCAGATTTTCTTCTTGCAATTCTACTCTTCAGCTAATGCTTTAAACATATTTGCTCTTTCAGATGAGCAACAGAGGAAGAAGACTATAACAACCCAAAAAATAAAATAAATTGCATGTAAGCATTTGTCGCTCAAATATTGCCTTTAATTCTCTGCATTAGAAAAGCAGTAGTTAAGTTTCCCAGTCGTGAGGTTGGTGGCAAAGTTGGTGTTCAGTACTGAAGGAGAAAAAAGGCACACCAGACATTATATATTGCAGTCTTTGTCCTTTGTTTTCTTAGAAATGAAGAAATAATTGAAATAAAAATGATCAGTGTATACTATGTATAATGACTTTGGAACTAATTCAACTGAACTCACTGGGGTTTGCTTCAGTGTTTATGTAAGGTCAAAATGCAAGTCCTGAAAATATATTCCCTTCAAGTTTCATGCTCTTATATATGTTGACATTTTCAACAGTAGATAAATCCAAGAATCATGCAACTAGGAGGAAATGTATATATGGAAATGTAATTTCTTCACATAATGCAGGATCCAATCTGGATCATTCACTGGATCCAATCTGGATCATTCACTGGACCAGAGATTTAGTCTTCTGAGCTTTCCTAAGGGAACTTCTCTCTACTGGAATGCTTACATAATGTATACAGATATTCCAAATTTTGATTCTTGGAGCAAAATCTGAATTGGCTTGCTTAATTCATAAAGGACTATATTAGCTCTATCCATAGCTCCATTCATCTAGGCTCTGCTTATAATTTATGGTAGCATAATACTAATGTATCAATTCAGAAAAAATAATGGTGGGGACAAACTAATTATAATGCTCCCAAAAAACCCCAACAGAAAATATAATCCTTCTCCCCCCCCCAAAAAAATCTTTCTGTCAATCAGCAAGTAAAGAATAGTTGTAACAGACTGGAATAATGTTATACAAATACATTGGGATAAAAAAGTTTGATCACAAGTGATTAATTCAATGCAAATGTCAACAGAACAAAAACAATGAACATTCATTTTGCCAGATCATGCTATTTGTAAGCAGTACTTTGAGGAAAATTTCTTTCTTTCTAAAGATTATAAGAATCACAAATTCATTTTATGTGAGTCTGATTTCCTGCCCAGAAAGATCTTTGCATGACGGATTACACTAGCATTTCCTGCATATTGATTATTTCTGGGAATTCTCTCTCTCTATAAAGAATCATTTTGCTGCATATTCACTAAAGCCGACTCATGCTTTTCTGATATCTAGCAAATTAATCTGCAAACTCCCCAATCTAATTTTTCCTATTGTGTTTTGCAAACTATATTTTGACATGAAAGGTTTTGAGTAACAAGTAAATGCATTAAAATGTGATTAGGAAAGTTCCTAAAATAACCATCATATTCGTCTATCAGTTTGTCATCCTGGCTTTCATTGTGAGTTGAGACTCATTTCAGTAAGATTACTGAACAATATTTTAATTGAGAAACGAAATACAACCACAAAAGATCTTATTTAAGCTATTTTTTTCCAACAAAAGGGGGAACACATGAACAATTTGCTATGTGAAAAATATAGGGAAATTTTACAACTTGATTAGGCTCCAAGCTTGGACAGATAAATTAAATAATCTTTTCATTGATATGAAATATTAAAAGCAAACCTGTATTGCTTTGGAAATATCTATATTATAAAAAAAGTTAAATTGACTTTTAATTCAACCATTAAATGTCAAATTGGACTGACCTACCTGCATTAAAAAAAAAAATCACTGAATTTAAAAGCTGTCAGATATCAGCGTAAAACAAATCACATCACAAAATACAAAACAGTGAAAAGCTCACATAACAAACCAGTTGCATTAAAATGCAAATCTTATGAAATCTAGAACAACCAAAACATTTGATCTGATGCTCAGAAAGCTTTATTTGTTTCCTCTTCTCTTTACTATTCAGTTTCAGGTACTAAGCACCAAATACAATGTATGACCACAATTGAGCCCAAAATTCCTGTTCCTAAGTGAGACATTTGTTATGTGAATTTTGCCCCATTTTACAACCTTTCTTGCCACACTTGTTAAGTGAATCATTGAAGTTGTTAAATTAGTAACACAGTTGTTAAGTAAATCTGGCTTCCCCGTTGATTTTGCTCATCAGAGGGTCACAAAAGTTGATTGCATGACCCCAGGATACTGCAACTATCATAAATATGAGTCAGTTGCCAATTGTCTGAATTTTGTTTATGTGACTATGTGGATGCTACAATGGTTGTAAGTATAAAAAATGGTCATAAGTCACTTTTTTCAGTGCCATTATAACTTTGAACAGTCACTAAATGAACTGCTGTAACTCAAGGACTACCTGTACTTTATTTTCTCATCTGTAGGCAAGAGTACCATACTTATTAATTTGCTTTTCCTGGAGTAGCCAATTCCAGAATGTGAAGCAGGGAGATTGCTTCTCAGTCCTGGGTATCTTAAATTTGGGATCTGCACCTTCATTTTCTGAGATTTACTTGAATAGTAGGAGACAGAGCAAGCGCAAAGGCAGATTCACATGATGGTTGGCATCCTGTCCCACACCCACACCCAAAGCCTTAGGTGACGCCTTAGCTCATATTTCCTTCTTTATATTAGACACTTCTGAATAATATTTAAATATTTTTATTAGGTCCTGAATATAGGAAAAACAATTTCTCAAAACAGACATCAAGCTGTCTGGCTTTGACTTCTACCAGAATAATAGATATTGCTGCTTGTTTTTATGACCTATAAAAGTATATATTTCCAAAATGAAGACTTCTCCAGGAAACACACTTTTGTGCTCTTTGCCTAGATCATCTCTTCAGACAGAGTATTAAAAAGTCTACTATATCCTTATACACCTCTCATCTCCTTCCTTGTCTCCTCAGATTTGCAGAAATAGGCATTTTTGTGGTAATAATAGTTCTGCAGTACTCTTAATATGCCCTGAACTGTTTTACCTGATTCAAATAACCTTGAGCCAAGGTCACAGTAGTTACTCAGCATTAACTGCTTCATAAGAAGTTCTGCAAAAAGAAAAAGCCTATCCAGGAAAAGGCTCAAGGAAATGGCTAAAATTGTTGTTCTGCTGACAAAACTTAAGAATGAACATCCTGTTTCTTGGAATATGCACAAGGGAAGAAATAGGAAACTGATCCTCAGAAAAGCAAAGGAAAACGAACAAGAGAACAAAGTTCCTATTTACGTAAGTCAAACTGACAGCTACCTCCGCTTTAGATGCTTAAAGATGCGTAACTAAGAGGCTTCCTGAATTCTTTACATTCTCACAATAGTTGTACTTTGGAGCAGAGGAATGCCTATATCAAACCAAATCTGTATTACGGTCATAGATCAGCATTGGGAAGGTGGGGTATATATTCATTAAAAACATAAAGGATACATGAAGAATAAAAAAAATTAAAAAGCTAGAAGATATAAAACATATAAATGAAAAATTACAAATATGTATACAAAGTGAAAATCTAAAAGAAGGAATAGAATATTACACATATGTAGGGAATTATAAAGGTTAGAATGTGGAAGACTGTATCACATTATGAAACACTCTAATATTCTGTAGCATCCTAGGTGCTCATTACATCTAGTACAGGGATGGGCAATTGTGGCTCTTTTACAACCTGTGGACTTCAACTCCCAGAATTCCTGAGACAGCTTGGCTGTCTCAGGAATTCTGGGAGTTGAAGTCCACAGGTTGTAAAAGAGCACAATTGCCCACCCCTGATCTAGTATATAAAGTTGAGCCCCAAGCACAGATCATCATCCAATGAATGGGATGCCTATATTAATTACCACATTTGGAGTGTTGGTTTACAATTCTATATATTATAAGGGAAAGAAAATACTTTTTAACCCAATGACTGAATTAAAGATGTTATGCTAACACAGCTATTATTTATCTTACTCATTACTTGAGCCTAAAAATTATTAGAATTCTAGATGGCTCCTTAAGAGGGAGAACCACAATCCCAATACCTATAAAGATCTGTCCAAGAATACAGATACTTCAATTATGCCACATAGTATATTTATGTCTACTCAGGGTGCCGTCGGCTAGACAATGTTGGCTAGCGACTCCCAGGGGTAGAGCTTTCTCTGTGAGTGCCCCCACCCTTTGGAATCAACTTCCCTTGGGGCTCCGGTTGGCCCCTGACCTTCGCACCTTCCACCGTGAATTGAAAACCTAACTATTTATGGCCCCTAGCCTAGACTGATAGGGTAGTATATTTAATTTTTTTTTAAAACGTTTCATATTTTGGTATATATTTGTTGATTTTAAGAGTTGCTTGGTCTATTGTTGTTGTGAGCCGCCCTGAGTCCTTGGAGATAGGGCGGCATACAAATTTTATAAATAAAATAAAATAAAATAAATATTTAGTTTTAATAAATTATAGCATGAAGTGTCTACCCTTCCACAACTTTCACAAAATCAGATATAAGCTCAATTTTCAATTAAGATAATCCATGTATATAGGTGGCCAAATGTTTCTCTGAAACATAAACCATGTACATATTCCCAGAATTTAAGAGCCTTGCATCAAAATAGTAGGAATAGCACTGTTGGATCAGATTTCACTTAGGCAATGTAGACTTAAACTTCTCCCACTATTGTCCCTGCACAACTGGGTGTGTGCTGTCCTCAGCTCAGAGGTAACCCTGAGACATCAAGACCCATATCCCTTGTTCCCCATGCACTATTTACTTTTATCAAGCTTTATTATATAAAGTCATTTCCAAACAAGACTGAGTCCAGTTAAAGAACAATGGCTTATGTACAGAGCCATTAACATGTTGAATGAAAACAATTTTTCTGAAAAAGAGTTCAGGAAGGGGAGAAAGAAACAGCAGCTGCATGGAAAAGTCCTATTCAAAAGCAATTAGTCAGGTCCTTTACACTTTTACCTCATTCTTCATAATTACATGTTAGGAGAAAGTAGTAATTTCCTGCACTTTCTGTTTATTTCCTGTTTATTGTTCCTTTTACCTTGGTAATATAGTAGCTATGTAACGCCTACATGCTACCATGGCATTTTAAACTAAAAGTTACACCTTTTGGTAAGATGTGAGAAGAATCTCAATAATTTATTAAGGATTATGAATTCCAACACTATATATCTATATAAAAAAAACCCAATAGATAATTCTCACTCTTGAAGTACATTAAGTTATGGATATTTCCATGGTAGTACTGTGTATCACTGTACATTTCTTTAACAGTCATTTGCTTATATTGTGTTTGTATAAGGATAAATCATGACAGGAATGTTTCAGCTCCGGCTGGAGATATAACTATAGTTAAGATTTGTAACTTAAAATTATGCTCTGCCTCATTAGCAATTTCACAGTAATGGAAGGATTTTTTGTTTATTTGGTTCTTGCATCTCTTATTTATGTTCCATACTTCATGGCCATCTTATTATCGTACTGTAAAATAAAATTGTGAAAAATTGTGGCCTGCGAAAAATTGTGGTTCTTACAAATTTAGAAATGGTATTACTGAAATTAGCATCTTTGGCAAAAGTCTGTTTAGAACATACCAAAATAGAAGTAATCAACCACTCCCACACTGAAGTATGCTACAAAATTTATACATTATGGATAAATATCTTACATATTTCCTGGAGGAAACATCCTATCTAGATCCGTTCCAGTCGGGTTTCAGGCCCGGGCACAGCACGGAAATGGCATTGGTCGCGTTGGTTGATGATCTCTGGAGGGCTCGGGACAGGGGTTGCTCCTCTGTTCTGGTCCTGTTAGACCTCTCAGCAGCTTTTGATACCATCGACCATGGTATCATGCTGTACCGGTTGGAAGAGTTGGGGATGGGGGGCACCGTGTTACGGTGGTTCTCCTCCTTTCTCTCTGACCGGTCGCAGTTCGTGTTGGCAGGGGGGCAGAGGTCGACCTCGAGGCCTCTTATATGTGGAGTGCCTCAGGGGTCGGTCCTCTCGCCCCTCCTGTTCAACATTTATGTGAAGCCGCTGGGCGAGATCATCCGTGGCTTTGGGGTGAGATACCACCAGTACGCTGATGACACCCAGCTGTACATCTCCACCCCAGGCCACCCCAACGATGCCCTTGAAGTGATGTCCCAGTGCCTGGAGGCTGTGCGGATCTGGATGGGGAGGAACAGGCTCAAGCTCAACCCTTCCAAGACTGAGTGGCTGTGGCTCCCGGCATCCCGATATAGTCAGTTGACTCCATCACTGACTATTGGGGGTGAGTCGTTGGCCCCCACAGAAAGGGCTCGCAATCTGGGAGTCCTCCTGGATGCGCAGCTGTCCTTGGAGGAACATCTGACGGCTGTAACCAGGGGGACCTTTTGTCAGGTTCGCCTGATTTGCCAGTTGCGGTCCTTTCTTGATCGGGATTCCCTGTGCACAGTCACTCATGCCCTCGTCACCTCTCGCCTTGACTACTGCAACACTCTCTACATGGGGCTCCCCTTGAAGAGCACCCGGAGGCTCCAGCTGGTCCAGAACGCAGCAGCGCGGGTAGTGATGGGAGCAGCATGGCGCTCCCATATAACACCGCTCCTGCATGAGCTGCACTGGCTCCCGGTGGTCTTCCGGGTGCGCTTCAAGGTGTTGGTTATCACCTTTAAAGCGCTCCATGGCATAGGGCCTAGCTATCTTCGAGACCGCCTGCTGCCACCGACGACCTCCCATCGACCCGTGCGCTCCCACAGAGAGGGCCTCCTCAGGGTGCCATCAGCCAAACAGTGCAGGCTGGTGACCCCCAGGGGGAGGGCCTTCTCTGTGGGGGCACCTACCCTCTGGAATCAATTGCCCCCAGAGATAAGGAGAATCCAAGACCTCAGTGCCTTCTGCCGTGCCCTTAAAACTTTCCTTTTCCAGCAAGCCGGGCTGGCCTAATTTTTTAAAGTGTTTTTAATTGTTTTGTTTATCGTTTTTAATTAATGGGGCCAAATTTATATATATATTTAATTGTATTTTAATATTTGTACTTGATGTTTTTACTTGGCTGTTCACCGCCCTGAGTCCTCAGGGAGAAGGGTATTTTAATATTTGTACTTGATGTTTTTATTTGGCTGTTCACCGCCCTGAGTCCTCAGGGAGAAGGGCGGTATACAAATTCAAAATAAAATAAAATAATAAATAAATAAATATCTTATATACCTCCCTAATAAAAATCTTGTCAAGCAATAGCAATAGCACATAGACTTATACATAGCTCCATAATGCTTTACAGCACTCTCTGAGCAGTTTACAAATATTGGCATATTGCTGCCAACAATGTGGGACCTTATTTTACCAACCTCGGAAGGATGGAAGGATGAATCAACCTTGAGTTAGTCAGGATCAAACTCCTGGGTGTGGGTAAAATTAGCCTGCAATATTGCATTCTAACCACTGGGCCATCACAACTCAGTATTCAGCACTGTTCTTGGTCATTAACAAGTCTCTATTTCTTCATCTCTCGTGCCAAATATCTAGACACAGGACTGATGATAAATGGAAGATAATGTTAGCTGAATCCTGCATAAAGGTCTATAAAGGAGGTAAGAAAAACTCCTGTGGAATAATATGCCCTGTGTTATTCTCTGTTATAATAGCTTTATTTTTCTATGTATTTATTTTGTTCGATGCTGCCTAGAGATATTTGATGAGGTGGCAAAAATATGGAGAGTAAGTAAGTAATATAGAAGAACAATCCAGTAGTGGAAAACCTAATGATCTGCACCAGCCAAGCATTTCAGGTGTAAAATGTATCACTGTTTCAATTCTCATAATAGCAGCTGATGAACTAGAAAATGTCTGTTAGAAAGTATTCTACCAAAGAGGCATGAAAATATTAATTTTATTTGCTGGCAAATAAATATATAGTAGTTCTTAAGTCATATTGGCAATGTAGATTGCAATACACAAAACCCTAAGTGTTTGAAATGACAGGTAGCTTGCAGCAAAAGGGATTTGTTCATTAGCATCATTTCAACTATTGCTTCAGCAGGGCTCTACAAACTACTAAAAATGACTCTAGGATCAAAACACAGGATAGAGTGACCATGTTAGGTAAAACATTAGCCTGGTGAAGAGATCTAGTGACTAGCATGACATCTCTGTTTAGATACTTTAGAGACTGTGAGGATGGTTGGTTTGCAAAAAAGAGCAGTGTGAAAAGAATTAGTCCCACTATAATGCAGGCTCTTCTGAAGTTAAAAAAAAAAAGATTTCTTACTCCTGATCTATTTTTTTTAAAATTTGATTTATATGCCGCCCTTCTCTGGAGACTCAGGGCGGCTTACAATGCATTAAGCAATAGCCTTCATCCTTTTGTATATTTTATACAAAGTCAGCTTATTGCCCCCACAAACTGGGTCCTCAATTTACCTACCTTAGAAAGGATGGAAGGCTGAGTCAACCTATTCAGATAAAAGAATGCAAGTTACCATACACATGCAATCAGGGCACAATCATTGATCTGGGATTAAAATATCTCTTTATATACTCTCTGTATATCGACATTGAATAAATGTTTATTCTTTTTCTCTCCATTCTATCTTTCTTCCTTAACTAAAAACAGTATCCACAATTGTCTCAGTTCACAACTGGGCAAAAATAGCATCATGAAAGCTGAATATTAAATGAAGCTAAGAATTTTAAGAATTCTTCTACATGTTTCTCCAACCTAGCACTCTCTGCCTGTGGGTGGGGCCACAGCTTCCAAAACTGCCAAATAAAAGCCAACCTGTGTGCAGGAGTTCAAGTTAAATTCTGAACATTTCAACTTTAGACTGCAGGTATAAGTCATATTTTAAAGCTCTGCATTGCTATACAGTAATACTGTTCTATAATACAGGTAGTTCTCGGCTTACAACAGGTTTTTTTTTTAGTGACCATTCAAAATTACAACAACTCTGAAAAAAGTGACTTATGATGGTTTTTCATACAACCATTGCAGCATCCCCATGGTCACCTGATCAAAATTCAGACGCTTGGCAACATATTTACGACCTATAAATAAATTTTGGTCTCAATTCTGGTCGTAAGTTGAGGACTACATGCACCACATCAAGGAACAAACACACGTATTATGGAGTATTTCATTGGCTATAAGCAGAAGGAAAAGGCAAAACAAATGCTTGTGTGCATCTGTGAAAAATACAATTTTCATAAGAACTTTATTCAGCCCTTTCTGTTTAGGAGCATTTGTTCAACTTAGCTGAAAAACTCTTTCAAAAACAGCTATGGGATACTCTACACTGGTCAGTCACTAGATGGAGCCATCTATATTAGTTCTTATTCTTGTGAAATCTGAACGCAATCTTTGCATTCTTGGGTCTAAATTCCTTTCAGTCAAAGGAGGCATTATTCAGACCTTCAGGCACTATTCCTTGCCACACAATTTGTTTCCACACTTTGTGGATGGCACTTTCATCCAAAAAACATCATTATCACCATCACCATAGGGCTGTATATTTATTTGTATACCCTTAACAAACAATAAAATGCTGATTCCAAGTATGCTTTCATTAGAAAAGTATTTTAAGCTGGAACTTTGTTTCAGGGAACAGTCCTCTACATTTTTGTGAATGAAAATATTACTTCTGTTCTATCTATTATATGGAGAAGACTTTCATCTTGCCTACAGATAAATGCAGGCTGGTGTTAGAGGGTGCATTATTTCAAATATTTCAATTCCAAGCCATTTAGAGCTCTAAAAATAAGCATCATACTTTGAAATGGACTTTAAGCTGAACTGTCAACCAATGAAATCTTTCAGAACTGATAAAACATGACTGCAAACTAGATTTGGCTAGCTAATTTCCTACATTTGATACACTTTTAAAGCCATTTTGAAGACGTCTTGCAAAAAAATGCATTATGGTAATCTAATTTAGAGACTTTTCCAGGAAATACTGAGGCTGACAACCTAATGACACAGATCATTCGAAATTCTAGTCATAATGCAGAATCGAGGAGTAACCTAACCTGTACAACTGTTCCTTCAGAGTGCAGTGCCACCCAGAACAGACCGTAGACTAACTTCTTGAAAACAGTTGTTACCAATACACAATGCTTTCATTGTTATAAAATAATAGAGATAGAAGGGACCTTGGACGTCTTCCAGTCTATCCCTTGCTACAATTCTGGACCAATGACTATCTAGTCTTTTCTCAAATATCTCCACTGATGGAGCACCCACAATTTCAGGCGGCAAGCTGTTTGTTTGTTTGCTTGCTTGCTTAATAGCTCTCACATTCAGGAAATTCCTCCTTAGTTCAGGTTTGGATCTCTCACCTTAAAAGATTCCACTCACTGATTTTTGTCTTACCCTTAATTTTAGCAAGAATAAATCTCCATATAACATGTGTCAAAAAACTGTTATGTTGTCTCCCCTTGGTCTTCTTTTCTTTGAGCTAATCATATCAAGTTCCTTTCACTGCTCTTCATAAGATTTACCCATCATGCCCTTTACCATCTTGTTGCTTTTCTCTGAACTCTTAAAGGTACATTTTATAGTTCATCTGAGTTCTGAATATATCTCCATTAATCCCTAACACCATCAGAAAGTGGGGCACAGGCAGATGAACACAGATTCTGCAGCACAAGTATATCAAACAAAACTATCTATAGTACAAAACGTAATATTTCAGTTATCACTTCCGATACTTAATTTCTGCTCCAGTGCAACCACACATAGGATATACAATATTTTGTTGCAATGAGAAGCTAACCATGTTATTCTCTTCTCCTGCTTTTTCTGTTGCATTACCTAGCATAATAGGGTGGGTGCACCTCTGAAACAATGCCCTCTGATGAGAGCTATTAGATATGCCTTTTCTATTGTGGAGCCTTCAGAAATGCGTAAAAATCTGACTTTTTTCTTGGACTTTGGGCCTGGGTTGAATGGAAAGATATGAATAGAGTGATATGAAAGCAATTTTCTGGTTCACCTATTGATGCTTTGAATTAGACTGAACTTGTTTATTTTGTTTATTTTTATTTATTTATTGTACTTCACCCAATTTGCAATATTCAAGTTAATACATTGTGTAAGTAAATATATAAATCAGCATTCCATTGATTTCACTCCCAAAGCAGGACTGTAATGTTAGATTCCTCCCCCCCCCTCATGACTGCAACCAGGGAGATTAGATTTATTCTCCATGCTTGCTGCTATTCTAATAATGAACAGCTTCCCCTCCCCCATATTTTGTGATTTTATTTATAACTTTAGAAACCTGCTTATTCATATAAACATGCATTGAACCATATCAGGCTGAATTTGGCGTGATATTTCAAGTTTGTGGAGACCAGATTTTTTATATTTGCAAGCCTATAAAGACTGTTTTTTTTAAACAGAAAATACTGCTATATAAACAACACACAGGCAATGTCCATCATGTTTACCTTGAGGGCTTTCTGTGCAACTTCACTTGAACCAATAGCAATGAGGTTTGGTCCAGCCATGCTGCAAAAACTTTTCAGATGCAAGGAGTCAGCAACAGGGACTGTAGAAACAGCATAATCCTGCATATAAATGAGGTGTTTGCAAAAGAATTGTTTAGATTAATCGTTCTATAAATTACCTAAATTAGATAGATAGTCCTTGACTTACAACCATTCATTTAGTGACCATGTGAAGTTACAGCAGCACTGAAAAAAAGTGACCTAAGACCAGTCCTTGTACGACAAATCATAGCATCCTCATGATCACATGATCAAAATGAGAGTGGTTGGTAACTGGCATGTATTTTCAGTGTCTGAATATCTTCATATATTTTGGAGCTAAATAAACTCAGTTCTACAAACACAGCACATTTCACTGAACAATTATCTTTTGTATGTCACCATTATTTCAGAAAACAAATAAAAAATGAACAATTCTAAGAAAAAAACCCTGTACATTTACAATTTATATGAATTTTACTAACATCAGCTAAAATAACTATATCACAATATTGGAAAGCATTAAAAGCACCTATTCTTATGAACAGGAACCAGAAAAATTAGAAATCAGCATCATTTGTAAAACAAACTTATTGACTTTCTGTAAGTTAAAACATTTTTTGGACACTGTTCATCCTACAAATTTCCAGTGAAAATAAACTAAATTCAGTAAGTTATATTGTTAGAATAAGTTTAGTATGATAATATCCTGAAAACCTTTGGTAATTTTGGATGATAATTTATTACATTTATTTTTTAAAAAAAGCAAGCATATAGCTCCTGGGTATTTTTACCTTAAATCTGTAATGGAATCTTATTTAAAAACCATACTAGCTTATAGCATCATGTAGCACATTGCTCATTTTTTATCCTGCTGATAAATCAAGATAGAATACTGGCTTGGTTCACACATCACAGTAATTCCTAATTATTGTGTTCCACGATAATTCCTAATTATTGTGTTCCACGATAATTCCTAATTATTGTTTGGCTTTAGTTTAATGTGAACCCAATGACAATTTTTGATACCATTGTATATGGCTTATGATGATGATGTGTGTGAATATATTTAATAAATCCCAGTTGGTTAAAATAAATCATACGATGGTCTGATATTGGAGAGCAACCATCTCAGTCAGGAGGCAGGCTCAAGTGGGGAATTGTACAAATCCCCATGCCTTTATACCTATATATCTATCCCCAGAAAGAACACTTGTAAATCTGCTAACCTTAAAGGTATCTGCCAGAATTTCTGCACCACGATGGTTGGTCCGTTTTGAAAGACCCACGAAAAATTCCCGACCTTAAAAGCAGAAAAGATACATTTAGCTTAAAAGCAGCATGGACTAGGAGAACCAAAGATCAATGTCAGAGGAAATTTTTTTATATCTATCGTAATACATAACACGTAACACATGACATAATACCAGTAATACATTATATCTGTTCTCCTTCACTTGTTATCATAACAAGACCAAATTTTACCTTAGAAAAAGATTTACTATATTGAAAATCTAATACCAATGATAGGAAAGCAAATTTACTAATTTAATATTGTGTTAGGGCAATTTGCACATATTATAGTAAGTGAATATGCTATAATCAATCTGTCTGCAGAATTCAAATATTAAAAAGATTTTTAACCTTACTATACCTGTAAATAAAACATCTCCTCCATCTAAGGTTGCCTGGTCATCTGTCATCTCTACAATATTCAGGCTAAGACTGTTAAGTGCTGTTTTCATTGCTTCAACCTGTTTGAAAAAATGAAACAAAACTTTGATTTAGTGATGCCAGCTTAAAATATCTGCACACTTCTGAACTTCAGATCTACTCTAACTGAACCACACTTCTTTTAATAAGTCAGCACTGTTACTGATCCAAAATTCTACTTCATGTATTCTGGTTACAATAGATTCAAAAAAAAGACAAATTCAATAAACTATTTAGGGAAACATTTTTTTTTTAAATGGTTCACTGTAAAATTTACAATGACTGTCTGAATTAGAATGCTGTCTTGAAGAATAATGATAATCGCATATTTATGTCATATTTTGATGACAATAATGTCCCTGTGTTTCTGTTATATACAGCTTGACAATTTAAATCTCTAGAGAAAATGTAAAAATGTAATGTGGATATCAAAGAAATATACAAATTCTTTGATATCCACATTAAAGTACTGCAGGTATTCTGACTCAGTTATACATTTACCCCGGTTTTGAACTAGAATATTTCTATGCCAAATCATATTTGAACTGTTTGTTTAAAAATGTCGACTATGTTAATGTATGGAGATATAAAAAAAGAGCAGTACATACAATAAGTAAGTAGTCCAAGCTGCCCACTCATCAATAAATATAGAACTGCTTTGCTATAATTTTTGTATCAAGTCTAGCAAATTATTTCTTGAACTACAATTAGATATTCAATACGGTCAATCTTAGATGCTTTGGTGTGACTGTTACAACAATATTTGCCACTTCACAAAGAATAAATGGTTTTCAACTGTGCAATATTCTTCAGTAATCATGGATGTTAATTGCAGCTATATTACACAATATAGATTTCTACTACGCTCACAGTTTATATAAACTGAAAGGCAACATGATAAGCAGTATCCAAATATTGTGTCTTTCATTGGATTGCATCCACACTGGATTGCATTCAGCATACTAAACTCACAAGCTTATGAAATAGTTATCAGACTAACATAAAATGGGTGAAAGCAAAATTAGAGACAAATTTTTGTGCTGGTACATAGACTGCAATGTCTTCTAATGGAAAGCAATACCAAGAGATGAGAGCATGCTAGTTTAGTCTGTTAATACTGAAAAAAGGGGAGACAAGAAATAAGAAGATAAATGGCACTTTAAAAAAAAAAAATGCTAGCAAAATTCAAATATGGAGCCATTTTAATATAGATAAATGCTGTATGTAAGTATATTCCTATATTAACCAAGTACACAGGGTAAAAAGCATTAAATTTATATTTAAAATGATCAAATCATCAGCTTGAGGTCTATCAACAATATCTTAGATGCACTATATCTAAGGATACACCTTTATTTTCTATTGGGCTAAACTAGATGTATTAAAAAACAGATATCTTACTTTATTCATTTATATTGTGTATGGTTTTTTTTTTTTGGTCCACCCTTTAGTTTTATTAATTATACATATATGTATTTTTATTGTACTTTTCTTTGATGTAAAGGCTTTAGTAACTGCAACAATAGCGGGAGGCCATGAATGCAACATTGGTAAAAAGGATTAAACTTTTCCTCACTAACACTGTTTACTGATCAAAATAATCAGTTCCTGTAATGCTTGTTTGTTTGTTTGCTTGTTTGTATGTTTCAGTTTAGGTGTTTGCTTAATTTCAAAATGACTCTGGGCAGTTCGCAATATAATAAACCATAAAACCACAATGCAAAGCAAAACAAGATGGGAGTTGGTCACTCTTATACAAAAACACAGACCAAAGATTTCTAGCAAGGAACTCCATTCATCTTAACACCTGGGACACAACCAGATCTTTGAGGCCTTACAGAATGCCAACAGGGTGACAATCACACAGAATTCAGATGGGATCTCATTCCAGAAGGCAGATATTGCAACAAATAAAGCACACTTCCCATTGTTTAATTAAGAGGCTCTGGAGCAGTGGTGAAATCTAAATTTTTTTGCTACCAGTTCTGTGGGTGTGGCTTGGTGGTCATGTGACCAGGTGGGCGTGGCCAACTTGACATCACTCACGTCACTCACTGTTAGACCAGGACCTGCACTTTCTGCCCTTCTGAAGCCCCCAATGCTTTGAGTTTCCCTCTAGCTTGACTGCCCAAGTGAACCTTGGAGCCTTCTCTTGTCCTGCTCACCATCCCAGAGGGCCGCACATCCCGCCCACCAAACCTCCATACAAACTGCCTGCCCCATTTCTGCAAAGGCAGAGCCCCCCCTTGCATGGTGATCGAAAGAGGGAAGGGGGATGCTGCAGAAAAGGCCGCCTTCCACCTGGGCCTCCTCCTGCAGCCAAGCGTGCCCAGCCATGCATGCCCTTTTCTCAACTGGGCTATGCATGGGGCACTTGGAGAGAGAGAGAGAGCAAGAGAGCTCTCCAACCTCTGTTTTTGTGTGTGTGTGTGTGTGAGAGAGAGAGAGAGAGAGGGAGGGAGGGATCTGAAGCCAAGGCACCCAAATATTTGACAGCGGCAGGGGCGGCTTCTGAGCAGCCCTGAGTCAGCGAGCTTCACCTGACCTATTTCCTGAGTCTCGCCGTTCTCCTTGCCCCCACCCCATTCAAGCAGCCGCAGGCTCTGCGGGAGAACAGGGCCTCTCATTTTTCCTACAGCGCAGCGTACGCTTACTACCTCTGTTTGTCTGCTTGCAAGCAGCGATCTTCTCTGCTTCTCTGAGGACACTGGTACAGGCACCATAGTTGCATCACTTGTCGGGGCTGAGCAGGGAAACCCCTGTCATGCCATTCCCCCTCGCTTCCCTGAGCGCAAAGCCGAGGCCGTGTGCTTCCTCTCCAGGCTGGCCACTGGCAAAGAGTCACGCAGCTGACAGCCGCTCAATGCCTCGTGCGCAGCATCACCCAGCCGCTGGTGGGAACAGAGCAGCCAGCCCAGCTTCGGCTTGGGCTGGCTGGTTGGAGCAGCCCTGCAGCCTAGGCCTCTGTGCCAGCATTCACCGGCGAACACAACTTTAGTCGGGCCATTCAAGCCGCCACTGCAGGACCAGCCGCCTGGAGCAAAACCTCATGGTTTTTCTCCTCCTCAGCTGAAGGAAGAAGGAAGAAAGCGAATGCTGGTGCCACAGCACATGCACATGTGACCTCCTGGAGCACCGTCACCGCCACTCTCAGCCCCATCTCAGCATCTGCATTTCCACCAGGGGCTGCCTGCCCACCCACTGGCTGGGCCGGGCTGGACGCCGACCTCAGAAGGCGGATGTGGGTGTGGGGGACCACTGGGAAGGCAGCGTGGAAGGCAGGCAAGCATGGCAGGGCTGCAGGGAAGGGAGTAGGCTGCTAACTCCCTTCCTTGAAGCCCGGCCATGCTTGTCTGCATTCCATGTGGCCTTCACCACTTGCCTGCCTTTGCAAGCTGGCCACGGGGATGCCAGGAAGGCTGCATAGAAGGCAGGGAAGCATGGCAGGACTGCGGGCCATGGACTGGTTCAGTGTCGTGGCCAGCCAGAAGTTTTCTACCAGTTCGGCGAACCAGCCCCAATCTCTGCTACCGGTTCACCCGAACCGGTCAAAACCGGTAGCATTTCACCCCTGCTCTGGAGCATGCCAAATCTGGCAGCTACTATTAGATGGGTAGAAAACATGGAAGATAGGTGGCCCCTCAAATAATCTGGTCCCATGTCATATAGGGCTTTATAGGTATTGATCTTGAATTTCTCAAGAAAAATGCAGGCAGCTGGTGTAGCTTGTTAAACAGTGGTGTCACATGGACATACTGAGGCATGCCTATCACTGCTTGCACCAATGCATTCTGGGCCAGTTGAAACTTTTAAGTGGTTTTCATGGGCAACCCAATATAAAGTGCTTTGCAATAGTTGAGTCATCAATGACTAGGGCTGTGATGTCATACCTATGGCACACATACCAGAAGTGGCACACAGCACCCTCTCTGTGGGCACGCAAGCCATCACCCCAGTTCAGATCCACTGCGCATGCATCTCCAACAGCCAGTTGGTCTTTGGGTTTCATGACGCACATGGGATGGGGTGTGTGTAGGGAGCCATGTGCGCATGTGGGGGGGTAGGGCACATGTGGGGGTGTGAATACATGCACAGGGTGGGGCATATGTGGGGGGCTGTGTGCACATGCATGGGGCAGGGGGCATGTGTGGGGCATGCACACAAGGGTCCCGTGTGCATGCAGGGAGCCCACACTCATGTGGGGGGGGCAGGGGCATGCATGGGGACAGTGCATGCATTGCATTTAGGGGGTTTGGGCATGCTTTGGGCACTCGGTCCAGAAAAGGTTAACCATTACTGGACTAGGGCATGCGTACTGTATGAAGAGTCGCCCAACCCAGGAAGAGGCATTACTATGGGATTAATTCAAGCCTTATTTTTTTCATTAAATGTAGACCACATAAACACATATTGTTCCATCCAGGAGGATAAGAATATATGGAATAAGTGAGGAAGACTTACACTGTGTACTAAGCCAACATCCTAATACAGAATCTAAATCCATGATATGTCTAAACCCAGCTCCTTTAAGACTGAAATCCTCAAGCCTAGGTGCACCCATCCATCACCAACACAATGTACTGTATCTATTAAGAGATCATAAACAAGGATGATATGCTAGGTTTTAAAACACAGGACTACGCTTTTACTGCAGTAAAGCCTGAAATCAGGCTCAGAAAATATAAAATTAAATAATTTAATTAATACATAATAAATACTCTGTGGAAGTTGTAGAAGTTAAAAGTTTAGGTTTAAGTTCTTTATTTTAAGTTCTTTATTTATTAGAATCTCAACAAGTGATTGAATTACCTCCTCTCTACCTTGTGATGCTGTCATCTACTGATAAGAGTATACTTTGGCAGAACTATGTAGAAAAAGGAATGGTAGGATAGGTTGGCTCATTGCATCCTCAATTCAGTTCTGCTTCAAATTCTGGTATTTTTAAGGCAACCTAATTAAATATCTCCAGATCTAATTTTGAAACTATTCCTTCTCAGATGTCAAATTGTTATTCATTGTTTAGGCTTCTAAACAATATTATAAGAAGTGTAGTTGACATTTTTGATTAATTTTTATAATACTTTTTTACATGTCAGGAAATGCTGAACAATGTAAACAAATTCCTTTTTTGATTTTGACAATTAAAGCTTTACATATGCAAGACAATGGAATGATGCTTCAGCAGCCAAAGCAAACAGAAAGTAGTTCTGTTTGATCTGTTATCAATGGCTACTTTCATAGGATAATTGCTTTATACAGTGTACGTATCTTAGATGAAGTACATTTTTTACTGTTTCTCAGTTTCTTGTGTTTAAAAACCATCCTTTGGTAGAATACAACTAGGCTTTTGACTTGCAAAATATAAGGTACCAATGTCTATATTTGACTGAAGATAAACTACAGTTTAGATGTAAACTCTTGTCATTGATTAAATGAAATCAATGAAACCTCAGTTGTGAATAGCTTGTTTCATTGATACCAATAGCTTGACTCTCTGTTTCATTAAATGTGGATGGTTCTCTAACATTGTAGCTTTTAAAAAAATATGATTTCACTTTGTGGACTTTTCCCACTGAAATATCATCATGCTGACCTCCACATCTTTTTCAAGTCCTCCACTGGAAGTGAAAATGCACATTTATAACAGCAGAGAAACTGTGTCTACCATTCTCTAAATGGTGCACCTGTACATATCCTTTACATGAAAGCTGCATATAGTCTCAGCTTAAGATAAAATACAAATATTTTCTAATAAGCATTTCCCACTGATATACCAAGCACTTGAATGGTTAAGCCTTTATTGCTTTGTTCCCCGTTCCCCCTCCTTCCTAATAAGCACATTCCTGTTGTGAGATGGAATGTATCTAATCCATAATAAGTCTGGTTCAGAGACTCTGGGTTTAAGCCAGCTGAACTTTGTTTGAAGGAAAAGAATACTAAATGTATTTGATGGTATTTGTAAGAATCTGGTTTCTTCAATCCCTGGACCTTAAAAATGGAGCTCATTAGTCACTGCACAGATGCAGTTCATCATTTTTTTTTCAACTGCTGCATTTAAAATACCTGTCTCCTCTATATTTGTGCCAACATACTTTAAATGCAAGACATTTCTTAGAAATTATTTCCCGGTGCTCAGTTATCACAGCTCTGGCAACTAAACAAATGTTTTTCAACTGAAAGGAAATATGACGGGTTGATAAGCAGAAGGAGGAGAGGAAAATTAATACTTCACTGCAAATAGCATAGAACAATTTACAAAACGGGTTTGTAATTGTAATGATTATAAATATGTTTATAAAAATGTGGATCTACAATCAAGATGCTCTAGTTTCCTTTGCATGAATTCTTTGAAATGGTTAGCACAATAACTCTATTGTAACCCCAACCCTGTTGTAACCTCAACTCCTAAAAGAAATCTGAAATGCCATTTAATGGGGAATAAATTTGCCAGCACATAATTGCTTTGTCTGATACTTACTGATGCACTGCAGAATTGGGAAAAGTATGTGAATATCATCCTCAACCCCCAAACCACAGGTGAAATCCAGCAGGTTCTGACAGGTTCTGGAGAAACGGTAGTGGAAATTTTGAGCAGTTTAGAGAACCGGCAAATACCACCTCTGGCTTGCCCCAGAGTAAGGTGGGAATGGAGATTTTGCAATATCCTTCCCCTGGAGTGGGGTGGGAATGGAGATTTTGCAGTATCCTTCCCTGCCACACTCACCAAGCCACACCACGTCTACCAAGCCTCACCCACAGAACCAGTAGTAAAGAAATTTGGATTTCACCACTGCCCAAACCATTTCAAAGAAGTGACAATGCAAGCTAGCCTATTAGTAACAAACAACACCAACAATAAAAATCAGCTTTACTTGGAATAAAAGGCAGCTTTACTTGGAACAGCTTACATTCTGAGACAATACATCTGCCTATCCCAGGTCCTTGGAAAGGACTCAATAGGTAGACCAAAAGTGCCAAATCCAGTCTGAACATCTGGCTGAGTGTGCTACTAACAATGACAATAATAGAAAACTGGTGAAGCAAACAGATATGTAAGCTTTTTTTTCATCATTATATATTCTAAAATTTTACCACTATCCCCAAATATGCTCCTTCCTCTAATTCAAACAGATATCACAACAGATCTACAGGTTATCCATTTAAGTTTTTTGGTGCTTTGAATTTTCTCATTTATAATTAAAAATCATATACATATGTATTAGTGCACAAACATCGATCTGAATACTACCCAGATATGTTGTCTAGTTTAAACTATCACCCAGTACACCATGCAGCACTCTGGACTCAGTTACAAAAAATTATTTCAGAGTGTGCCCTTTCTGGAATCAAATCTAAAGTGCTCCATGAGCCTACTACAGACTCTGCATTTTCCAAGAAGCCAATATGTACAAATAGAACTGTGCCACCTGGCTCATTCAGAAGGCATATCATACATGCCCAATCAATCGTTCCGGAGCTACATTTCTGCATACTGATACATTTTTTTTCACATATTGCTTTTAGACATGTCCTAGTACAGTAGGCTTCAGCCTTGTAGAACAATTAATCCTTGCTTAAGTACCCTAATTGGGACAAGCAACTCCATCATTAAGCGAAATGGCTGTTAACCAAAACACTTACATGACCGTCCTGCTTAGTGTTATTCCAGCAGTCCTGGTTGCAGTCATTAAGTGAATCATTCATAGTCATAAAGCAGCCAGGAAGGTCACAAGTGGCAAAATCACACAAATGCATGATGATGTGACTGTTATAACTGTATGACAGTTGCCAATAGCCCAAATCATGATCACGTGACCCCAGGGAAGCTGTGAGTGTTGTAAATGTGAGAACTAATCATAAGTCACTTTTTTCAGCACCATTGCAACTTGGAACAGTCATTAAAAGAATGGTTGTTATGCAAGGATTCCTTAAATGATAATTCTTACCGATGGGAATCATTTCAAGGTCTAGCAATAGAAAAAAAGGAAAAAGGAAAGTCTGCCTCTCTGTTTGAAGGAATGAAACAGCATCACAGAGGAAAGCATAATTATTAAGGCGGGGGAATTAACAATAAAGGGAAAATGGTTTTTTTTTCATTCAGCAATGGTACTAATAACAAGTTAGTATGTAACATAAATATTGCCAAGACTTTTCTAAAGGGTCCAGGACAGTGGTGGGTTCCTCCCGGTTTGGTCCGGTTCGGCCGAGCCGGTAGCAGTGACGATATGACGTCACCGAACCGGTTCTCCCCCCCGCCCCCTCCACCCCCACCCCCCCACCCACATTATTCTTACCTTTTATTTGGTCCCACCCCCAATCTATTGCTGCCTCCTGAGTCCCAGCTGATGACTAGAGGGAAAAAAACTGTTTAAACTCTTGCCGCGGGGCTTCAAAGGGCCGTCCTACAGCTGATCAGTGTTGAAAGCAAACAAATGAGTCAGGTCGTAAGTGCGAGGACCTTCCAGAAATGACTCTGACCAGCTAGCCACGCCTACCTAGTCACATGACCTCCAAGCCACACCCACAAAATAAGCCATGCCCAAAGAACCGGTAGTAAAAAAATTTAGAACCCACCCCTGGTCCAGGATACAGTAAATTAGTACCTTTTTCTAAAAGAAAAAAAAAGCATGCTTGTCAACATTATGAACTACAGAGAGAGAGCTATAGTTAACAATTTTTTCTTTTTAACCCATAGAAAATAGTAGCAATAATGACCTGCAATATCATGAATGCAATTTTAATATATGCATAACACACTAATGCGTGATATTGCATTGTGTTTCTTGCCATATGTCCATGAGCAGCAATTAAATTGGAACAAATACTACCATAGTCTTAGCATACATAAAAAAAGATATCATCCAAGTATCAAGAATGAAGTCACAGTCTCCACAGATCATAGCCAAACCAGTAATGTCAGTTTTATTTTAGTCATTTTTAAATATCTTCCAACAACAAATGATTGTTACAATTTATAATACATAAAGAGTGATCTGATCTTTAAACAAAAAACCAAAAACAGCACCTAGTTGCATTACATGCTGTCATTAGTTTTCAATCTGCAGTGATGGACTCCAGATGTAGGCATGTATAGCCCTGGCCTGTATTTGAATGATAGTCAGAACAGAAGGCATTGCTCTGTCTGAAGAGGTTCTCTGTTTGAAGGATTGATCTGTTCAAACAACGACCCTGTGAGGTGGGTTAGGTTCAGAAAGAGTAAGTGGCCTCCAAATCACCCAGCTGGCTTTCATGCCTAAGGAAGACCTGGAACTCTCAGTTTCCTGGTTTGTAGGCCAGCATATTAACCACACACCATACTGGCTCTCTTATGGTGAATTATACCCCATTTTTATTTAGTGTTTACTTTATATTTTATGCATATTTTCTTCCTCTTTTGCGTGATGTGCCTCAGTCTGCAGTTATATATTTGTGCACACAATAAGAGAGAAAATTTCCATTCAAAACTGTAATGATGCAGAAGAACAAGAAAGATAGAACTCTAAAGAGTATCAAGGTAAGTTATGGAGAAACATTAAGGAAGTATAGAAACATTTCATGAGGTTCATTATCATACTGCAAAAACATCGGTTAAAATTGATTGAATAAAGATGATGGAAATAACAAAAACAAAAAATTAAGCCAGAGTCATGTATGCTGACAAAGCAATATTTTGAATACCTTTCTCTGCACAAAGTAACAATTGGCTATTTTGCAAGATGTCGAACTAAAGAAGCATAATCTATTCTGCCTGGACATGCACGGCAGGCCAAGAATGCACCTGCATAAGCCAAGCATTCATTATCTTTTGAGACACCTAATACTAGAGTGACTGCTAATTCCAAGTGCACCATTGACCACATGCCATGTGCCTCCCCCTTTTGGAGGCAATGAAAAGTATTTAAAATTCATGAAGCTTGCTGAAAGCTCAGCTATCACATTCTACTCATTCCAAAGTGCATGGGAAAGAGAGAACATAATGGACATTTCAACTAGAGCTATTATTGTCCATGAATAACCAATATTCCATTAAATTGCTAATAGACCTGCTTGAAAATGTTGATAACAATCAAGCCATGTAAGAACATTCCTTTTTCCTAACAATGAGATGTTCTACAGTTCTGTTGTTTCTGGGTTGTTTGTTCAGAGCTTGACACAAAATATTCAGAACGCTTACTCCTTTTCAGAGAACACTAGGAACTCTATTTTAACTGCCTGCTCTTCCTGCTCCTAGAAACTCTTCATATTGAGTCCTCCCTTTTAGTTACCATTCTTATTTAGAAAGGAAACTTTATAAAATAAATAATAAATAAGAATTCTTATGTGTAAAGCCAGACAGTAAGCATCTAGCATGGACATTTATCAAAAGGAAAACATTTTCTAAGATTAGCAACAACAACAAAAATCAGTGTATTGCCTGAGTTTGGGATTAAAATGATAGAATGAAGAATATGAACCAAAAATATTCTTCACATCTTAAAGATTTAAAGGACTCTTTCTCTAATCTGTATTTCATATCCAAGTTATGATTCATAGGAATGCATAACACTATCCAATACTGAATGTGTTCCCTGTGTAGATTAAACAATACTCGCCTGAATCATGAAAATGATTCACATCAACTGACCAAGTGATAATTAATAGTTGTCAAAGACCTAAAAGGAAAATCTCGTAATATTAAATAACTCTTCCACTTTAATGACAATTGAACAGAATTTTTGGTTACAAAAATTACCAAGTTGGCAGCTACATATATTTGAAATGGATGTAGGAACATACTATGGTAAATATACTAAGACAGCCTTCCTTAGCAAGTTATCCTTCAGATTTACATACTGGACTATAGTTCCCAATGACTTCAGAACACATAAATGGAAGATGCGGTTATGTGTTAGGCCTGCTTTTCCAGAATCAGAATACATTTACAGTATAAATATATGGTAATTATAGTATAATTTGGTTGATTCTCTAAATGGGACTGAAGTACCAAATCTATAAAACATTTTTGTAGCATTGTGACAAATGATACTGGTCTGATTAAAAGAAACATGCTTCTGATCTTATCCACATTTGTCTTACATTCCAATTTAAAAATCAGCTAGCTGAGAATCTCAAACATGCATAAGACTGATTAAATGAGGTGTTCTAACTGGATTAGTTTTTTTTAAAAAAAAAAAATAGAAAGAGCATATAATGAATCCAATGGGTTTTTAGCAGGAGAAATAGATGAAAATAATAGAAAGGAATTTAACGAGAATCTAGACAAATGAGGAACAATTATGGTATGAAACATCTTATTTGAGAGTCTTTCCTATGGCTCAGTTAAAGTACTACCCATTCATTCTTAAATCAGCAGAAAACTATATTGGCATAACATTTTGGGTTTCCACTGACAATTTTTACCCTGCCTCTATAGCCTCTGTTCTGGCTTGCCACCAAATGAAGGAGTGTCTATGGAGATTCTCAATCATCCAGGTCATGGTTGTCCCAAAGGTGCTTTTTCAAGAGGCAACTGGACTTTCTGGTTTTTGTTTGAAGACATTTGGCTTCTCATCCAAGAAGCTTCTTCAGCTCTGACTAGATGGTGGGGCATGGAAGGATTTATACTCCTTGAAGACAGCTAGTCATTTGCATTTTTTTAGCGTTAAGGCCACCTTTTATCTGTGTCATCAGGGTCACCCGAGTAGTGCAAATGGGTGTGGAGCCTTCTGGGAACTGTTAAAAGGCCTGTTTGTAGACTGGAGATAGATGATATTGTATCCCTCCCCCTCTGTTGAGAGAGGGCTGTTCAATTTTGACATAGATGGCCTCTTTGACCCGTCTTTCAAACGAGTGGTCCTCTCTGTCCAAAACATGGACTTTGCTATCTTCAAAAGAGAGGCCTTTGTCTTTTAAATGCAGATGGACTACTAAAACTAGTCCTGATGGGCTTGTTCTCCTATGTTGTGCCATGTGTTTATGAAGTGGTTGTTTTGTTTCCCCAATGTACAGATCTGCATATGGCTCATTGCATTGTACTGCGTATACCACATTGCTCAGTTTGTGTCTGGGTGTTTTATCCTTGGGGTGGACACCTCTATCATATCTTCTCTTCCCTTTGTTTGCACAGAGCAACACCAGTTGAGTCATTTGAACTTGCTTCTCCTTGCCTGCTCAGTACTTGAGCCGTTGGGTGGGTTATGAGCTGTCAAGAAAACAGAAAATCCTTTCCACTTTATTGTATAATTCCCTTACCCAATGGAACAGCTGCAGATTTGGGGAAGGAGAGATGACAATAGAATATTAGAGCTAATTAAGATGCTGTGGTGGATTTATTTCTTTTTCCCTCTTAAGTACAGTGCTTAAGATTAATATTATTTAATATTTATAAGGGCAGTATTTCCACAGAATCTTTCAAGTTCACTGAATCATGCATATTAGTGGAACAAAATATTCTGAAGCTTACTTGGAATGCTAAATGAAGAACATCCTTAATTCAGCACAGATCAAAGCCAATGCAAAATCCAACATACTATATGCATATACTGTAGAAAGAGACAGAGAGTCAGGCAGCATTAAGTGTAACAAACTATTACGGTGATGGATACATTTCCTAGTAATATATTTCAACAACCTGCTTAGGAGCAAAATTTGATCCTACCAAAACAAAACACATTAGAAAGTAGATCTTGCTACTTTATGTAAACCTCATAGAAGTAAGGCTTGGGGAATTTTTCTCTAGGATTGTGGTGACCGTCTTGATTTTCGAAGTAACAGTAACAGAGTTGGAAGGGACTTTGGAGGTCATTTAGTCCAACCCCCTGCTCACGCAGGAGACCTATACTAGGGATTCGAACCATTGACCTTTCTGATTGACAAGTTCAGTGTCTTAGCCACTGAGCCACCTAGGGAGCCGCCCATTTTAATTAATGAAAGCCAAGTTCAGACTCAAACAGCTTCTTGCTAGTTTAAACATGAAAAAGCAGTGAGACTGCTAAAATGAAGCTCAAGATAGGAAGGAAGAAGAAACAACACAGAGTCAAGCGTTTTTTCTTTAAAGCAGTACCGGTATAAGGGCAAAGCAATATATTTCTTTTAACCTTGGTTAAAGAAGGTATATAGATTATAGAATTTTACTGTTGTTTGCAATTCTTTTTATTGTTTTAGAAATATTAATGTTTTAATTTTTACAGCTTTTAATGTTGTAATCCAGCTAGAGTCACCTTGAGGCAAATAAATCTACTTGGCACTTAAATAAATCAAATAAATAAATAAATAAATAAATAAAGATAGATAGATAGATAGAAAGATAGATAGATAGATAGATAGATAGATAGATAGATAGATAGATAGATAGATGATAGATAGATAGATGATAGATAGAATTTGCTTCCATTAGCAGATGGGAGTTTAAATAGTGAAATTCTACATGTAACAGTAGAATCTTCAACAGTAAATATTACTAAATTAAATGAAACTTGTCTAGTAATGTGATTAGGATTATAAATGATTTTTCTATATATATGTGTTGCCACAAAGGATTTTCCTAATTATAAAATTATTTAATTAATACAATTAAACCAGTGGTGGGATTCAAAATTTGTTACTACCAGTTCCGTGGGCATGGCATGGCATGGCATGGCTTGGTGGGCGTGGCAGAGAAGGATACTATAAAATCTCCATTCCCACCCCACTCCAGGGGAAGATTACTGCAAAATCCCCATTTCCTCCTGATCAACTGGAACTGGAGGCAGAGAATAGATGGGGGCGGGACCAGTCAGAGGTGGTATTTACCGGTTCTCCGAACTACTCAAAATTTCCACTATTGTGTATTTATTTATTTATTTATTATATTTCTATACCGCCTTTCTCCCATAGGACTCAAGGCAGTGTACAGTCAAGAAAAATATAGATACACAAACATCATAAAATTGCTAATTAAAATTATTATTATAACATAGTTTGGCCCAATTAAATAGAACCTAAAATTAGATAACATTTTAAAAACATTCACATGTTCATATGTTTAGCCCCACCTGTTGGAACATCAGGGTTTTGAGGGCACGGCGGAAAGCACGGAGATCAGGGATATTTCGTATCTCAGGGGGCAGTTCATTCCAAAGGGTTGGAGCCCTCACAGAGAAGGCCCTCCCCCTGGGAGTCGCCAGTTGGCATAATTTGACTGACGGTACCCTGAGTAGTCCCTCCCTGTGAGACGAACTGGTCGGTGGGAGGCTATTGGTGGCAAAAGACGGTCTCGTAGGTACCCAGATCCTAAGCCATGGAGCGCTTTAAAGGTGATAACTAACACCTTGAATTGCACCCGGAAGACCACCGGGAGCCAGTGCAGCTCGCGTAGGAGAGGTGTTACATGGGCGCAACCAGCTGCGCCCATAATCACCCGCACGGCTACATTCTGGACCAGTTGGAGCCTCCGGGTGCTTTTCAAGGGGAGCCCCATGTAGAGAGCATTACAGTAGTCCATACGGGAGGTGACTAGGGCATGAGTGACCGTATTGGTTCTCCAGAACTGGTCAACTGCTGAATACCACCTCTGAATTAAACATGCTTTTGTTTTATTTATTCTTTTCAGAAAATATTTTTCTTTTTTAAATAACTGGGTGGAATATATATTTGGAACGGGTTAAAATAAATATTGTCATGATTCTCACTACAGGTAGTTCTCAGCTTATGACCACAGTTGGAATTAAAAAACCCCTTCATTCCATATCTCATCAATAAGCAATAATCCTTATCAATAAGCAAATTGCAAAAATACATCATTCAGTCCTTATCAGCAAAAGTCTATTAAGAGCAACTAGAACTATTAACATACATATTTTAATCTTAATAAAAAAATCAATTTTCTAATCCAAATGTATCACTTTCTCTAAAAAATAAAGCAAAGACATCTCTCATAAACAGATCTTTAGAGTCTAGTCATTCAGTCCTGGTCAAAGGAAATCTCATTAATAACTGCCATAAACCACAACATACACATTTTAATCCCAATCAGATTCACTTTACAAAACTTTAGTTTTATTTTTAAAAAGCTTGATCTTTAGTCTCATCAAGTAGTGTCCCACGTATTGATTTCTTATCATTTACTCTTTGTCTCTTTTCAGGAACAGCTTGGATAATTTCTCTTTATCTCTTCCCACAAAGAGTTTCCTTGGTTTTACACATTCCTTTTATAAATCCAAGATAAAAAGGCTTTCCAAGTCATTCTTCTTGATTTATTATTTGTATGTCCCGTTTAATTATTAAGACATCAACGGGTTTCATTTGTAAATTCATTTTGGCATTCTTTTTCATATTACACTCTGGAGGTTTTAAATTGATTTTCAGATCCACACACCCTCTTTTTCCATATCACTTTTGTATTATTCATTTTTAAAACTGTCAGTCCGCATCCAAATCAGTCTCAGTCTCTCTTTTATCCAATAAAATAAAATCTTTGTCCTTTTACTGTAAATTGTCGACTATAGTACCAAACAATCTTGCAAGTAATTTCTGGGTATATTGTTCCCAAACAGCCTTAATTTCTTCTATAGCCAAAATGTCCTGTTTGATTGGTTTTCAGCTATATCCAATAATTTTTTTCAATCATCAAAATCTTTGCCACATTATCTTCATATTATTTATTCAAAATATTAAAGCTTTACTTTCATTGTTAGCATTTGGGAGGGGGAGTTATCTATCGGTGGTCCTCAACAGTGGTGGGTTCCTCCCAGTTTGGCCCGGTTTGGCTGAGCCGGTCCTAGTGACGATATGACGTCACCGAATTGGTTCTCTTTATCTGGGAGCTGGGCCCTCCCACCTGCCCCCGCGTTATTCCTACCTTATATTTCTTTATTTTTAGCCCAGCTGATAGGCGCGGCATAGTGAATTGCCACACCTCAGCTGGGCATATTCCTAAAGCGCTTGCGCGGAGCGATCACGCGCAAAGTACATGCATGAAGAGAACCAGTAGTAAAGCCGGTTAGAACCCACCACTGGTCCTCAACATATGACCATAATGGAGCCTGCTTATTACAGACATATGTTGTGATGATAGAAAATAGGCCAAACATGACCAATCCAATTTTACAATGTTTTTTGTGGTGGCTGTTGTAAAGCAAACAGTGCAATCATTAAGTGAACCAATGTTCGCTATCAGTGCAGTTTTGTCAAAAACTGGAAGTAAGTTCTGGTTTTTGGCAAAACTATTGTAAAATGTCATCATGTGACATGGGAAGCTGCAAACAGCTATAAATGCAACTGTGTTGCCAAATGCATGAACTTTGGTTACGTGATTATGGAAGTTGGGCTGATCTTTGGAACTTTGAATCTGGATTGTAAGTTCTCCTTTTCAGGGCACCTTTTTTCGCTAAGCGACTGATCATAAGTCAAACACCACCAGTAATTCTTCTTTATCTACTGTTGAATTTTTTTTTTTTTTTTGCAATCCAAGATATTCTCAACAGTTTTCACCAACACAACACAAAGGTATCCATTTGTCTTCATTCAGACTTTTTGAGGGGCCATTTTTCACAGCTTTTCTTATGTTACAATTGCGCAAACCATGGAATCAATAATGCATATCGTTGTCATTGTGGCTTCCCCTGCACTGTAAACTCTGCACAACTAACCAAACAACCAAGAATAAAGAAATGAACATTCAGACAACACTACCTCTTGTAATAACAATAATTCCTTACCTCACTGCATACTAACACCCCCCCCCCATCTCTGGCATATTCTTTTGCCTTTTTTCTAAAAAAAGAAATGCTAGAAACTACTTGGACCTACTTCAATATTTAACTTTCCACTGAACGCCATGCAAATGGAAGAATGCTATAGTTGCACAGCCCATTGCTTTCCCCAAGTATTAGAACAATGGTTGTAATGTAGAATCTCCCTTGTTCAAATTTATAATCGTTTGTTTAGTGAATGTTCAAAGTTATGACAGTGCTGAAAAAATTATTTACCACTGATCTTTACACTTACAAGTGTTGCAGTATCTCCCCATTTACATCAAAATCTGGGTGTTTGGCAACTGGTATCATTTACAACAGTTGCAGTGTCCTGGGGAGTTGTCATATGATCGACATTTATGACCTTCCCAGGAGGCTTTGAAAAAAGTCAGTGGAGATGGTTTTGCTTAATGACCACATGATTTACTTCACAACTGCTGTGATTCACTTAACATATGTGGCAAAAAAGGTCATGAAATCAAGCTCAATTCACTGAATGACTGCCTCATTTAGTGACAGAAGTTACAGTTCCAATTGTGGATGTAAGTTGAGGACTACCTATAGCGTGCAGCAGGGAAAGTACACTGGTAATTTCCTTAAGCCTACAGGCTGAGAGATCTGGTATAGCAAGATTCCAAGCATGCTGCTTATATAAACAAAAGAGTCAAGTTCAGCTGTTTTTATTTTTTAACAGAGATTGTGACATTTGTGAAAGACTGACTAGAAGAATTAAGAGTGGCTTCAAAGCAAGATTGCCTGTGGAATCTCCAAGTTCAGGTGGCAAAAGATGCAGTGAGGAAAGAGCCTTAATGAAAGGGGAAGCTGCCTATTCCCAAGTCATATGGACCAGTGGTGAAATCCTTTTTTTTTTTTACTACCGGTTTTGTGGGCAGGGCTTGGTGGGCGTGGTGTGGCTTGGTGGGTGTGGCTTGGTGGCAGTGGCAGGGGAAGGATACTGCAAAATCTCCATTCCCACCCCACTCCTGGGGGAAGGATATTGCAAAATCTCCATTCTCACCCCACTCTGGGGCCAGCCAGAGGTGGTATTTGCCGGTTCTCCGAACTACTCAAAATTTCTGCTACCGGTTCTCCAGAACCTATCAGAACCTGCTGGATTTCACCCCTGATATGGACCTCCAGCATCCCAGATTGAAACATCAGAATGATGGGAGGGGAGATGAGTTCCAGCAAACTATGTTTAGGCTTATCTTCTCCAGGTAAATGACATCCTGTGAACAGAGCCTTGGTTTGTTAGTTTTAAGGAGATAACTATTTCAAGGTGTTTTTAGGAGCACATTAAAGAATTTTTTTTAAAAAGTTTTAAAGCCACATTTTCCTATTTCTTTTCTTCTGAAATAAATGGAATACCCAAACGTTTTCTTATAGAACAGCAGCATTGGGCCATCTTTCTAGGAAAATCTAATTCAGGTGCAGATTTTCAGAACCAATGTGCAATTTCTTCCCAATATCACCATTCCCCTGTTCTTTATCTCAACAGTCTGTCTTCTTCTGGGTGGGTAGAAAAACTCTCATATAAGGAACTGGGTTAAAACCATGTCCCTATTACTTATTTTAATGAAAGATCTTGGAGACATTTCTTATTAAAAAAATGCTAGCAACTGTTTTTTATTTGCCACATGTCAGTTTCATATTGTATATGTATGTGTATGTGTATGTGTATGTGTATGTGTATGTGTATGTGTATGTGTATGTGTATGTATATTCAATTCAGGTTAGTTGTATCCAGTGGTGAGTTGCCCCCGGTTCGCACTGGTTCTATAGAACTGGTAGTAAAACCGGCGGGAGGCTCCGCCCACCGACCCCAACATCATAAAAACGCTTCTGTGCATGCGCAGAAGAGCATGCGTGCGGCCCCGCTGCGAACCGGTAGTAAAGATAAGTAGAACCCACCCCTGGTTGTATCACTGGAAATACCCATAGGCATCCTTACCTATTGCAATAAAACTCCCTTTTTTATGACCCTGTAATCCCTATTTAGGGTAGAGTTCGGGTGACTGGATGGAGCTGAGCATTTACTGGCCAGATGCCCTTCCTGACACCTATGTGGAGTTTGCAGCAGATATTTTTTCATTACACGTAGGAGAGAAATGTCTGCTGCTACTTAGGATTGTACTCTCAATCTTTGGAGTATGAAGCAACCAGACTACCACACTGCTCATCTTACCTATTCCAATAGGAAACTGGGGGAAAAAGTTCTGTCCTAAATGGAGTAATTGTTTTTAGTTGCAGTTCTGAATAATATGATTTGCAGTGATTTGTCTCTACAGATGTATTGTCAAGGTCAGCTCCAGGCTGTTTGTTTGCAGTTAAAATGTTGCTAAATTTGTCTTCTTCATAAGAAAGTAACACCATAAAGTGAGACATCAATCCAGTTTGTCTATTTCAATCATTAATTCCTTTCTCAGAAGTTTATCTCACAACCAAAATGTCATTCTTTGCATAAAAAACACATAACATGTTGTTTCAAATTAATTTTTTTTCCTTCTCAAAGCAGGCCAGAATTAAAACTTCTTTGAATATTTTATAACATCTCAGCAATTAGAATGGAGCCAAATGCATGATTTATAATTTCGCTTAAAATGCACAGAAGCTTCTGCCAAATGATCTTGATGAACTCATATTGCTACACATTATGGTAATATGTACCCTTAATTCCTTTAAACTGTTATGTAACAGAAAAGTGAACTATAAATACTTTAACAATTCAGTCAATGCCAGAAAATACAATTCATCATGAAAATTCTGATTTTATGAAAAGCAGTTTACTTGATGATAGTACATTTCTATTATTTTGAATAACTGCACCTCTATCTCAGAATTTCTCTGAACTTCTGCAAACTCTGAAGAAAGGAGAAATTTTGAAAATAGATTACAAATAAATTGATTCAATAGAGGCAGTTTTATGGCTCTACTTAAATAACTCTGAATCATTAGGAAGATAAAGCCACAGTAAACATAAAATGAGATTGCCAAATTAATGCTGAGACCAAATGTAAATTCAACAATTTCTTTTTTTTCTCTTTTGCAAGCCATTGTAAGCAGCTGTAAAAGTAGATCTCAAAGCAACATTGAGAGAGCAGAATCTTGCCTTCCTAAAACAACCTCTGTGCTTGGGATCTGAATCTATAGGGACATAAAATGGGTTGGTACACTTTAAGAGGGCTGTAAATCCCAAACAAATGTCACAAATAGACTATCACATCAGATCTCAAAATGTATCCTCCCTAAATACGTATGATCTTATTGGAATTCATAGAGATGCATATTTTCAAATCAACAACAAATCATTATTGTTCATGTATAACAAAACAGAGACAGGGAATTTATGGTCTACTAGATATTGTTGAACTCTAAGTCAGACTGCACTTTATACCATTTATGCAACATGCAGTTGATCTTTTCTAAATGTTAATAGAGGAAATGTAAGCAGGGGAATTAAATCTTGTGGTACTTTATAGATTTGTGTTTTCCATATTTAGCAGTCAAACAGGAAACTAAAGCATCTTGTAACAACATCATAAAAGACCTAAAATCAACAGAACTATTTGACCACCTGTTTTGATTGGGGGCAACATTAACAGAATAACAGAGTTGGAAGAGACATTGGAGATTTTTTAGTCCAACCCCCTGCTCCAGCAGGCGATCCTATACCACTTCAGACTAGTGGTTGTCCAATCTCTTTTTGAAAACCTCCAGTGATGGAACACCCATAACTAATGGACGCAAACCATTCCACTGATTAACCATTTCCTTTCCTTCTTTACCCAAGTTTCCTTGGGGTAGACTTTCTTTTCTATGGATGTCTCCACATAGCCATGAGCCTTTATTTTATTTTATTTTATTTTATTTTATTTTATTTTATTTTATTTTATTTTATTTTATTTTATTTTATTTTATTTTATTATTTTATTTTATTTTATTTTATTTTATTTTATTTTATTTATTTTATTTTATTATTTTATTTTATTTTATTTTATTTTATTTTATTTTATTTTATTTTATTTTATTATTTTATTTTATTTTATTTTATTTTATTTTATTTTATTTTATTTTATTTTTTTGATTTATATACCGCCCTACTCCCGAAGGACTCAGGCCAGTGAACAGCCAAACAGTAAAAATACATAGATACAAAATTTAAAAAACAAAATAAAATCGAATTAAACAATTTGGCCCAGACAAATTAAAACACCCCAATCATTTAAAAACCGATTAAAATGGGCAAGGCTCAAAAGAGTTTGAGCCTTGCCCTCAAACTCTTTGCAGTATTTTCAGTTGCTATGTCACTGTCTATGTTCCTGTACTTCATTTCCCCATGGAACTCAATGGTTCCTCCAGCTGGCCAATAGAAGGGTGAAAAGTCAATCAATGCACCTCCTTCATGCTTTCTTCACTGTTTTTCATTATGGAGAATTGGAGGGAAGATCCCATTTGGGTGCTATATAAATGAAGTGGCTCTGGAATTAATGGTGATAAAAAATCATGACATTTCTGGTAGAGAGAGGATTTCAGGACATGGAAGACAAAATGAAGCAGAAGTTCTTGCAAAGAGAAAACCACCTGCCCCACAGGAGAAACACGAAAAGTAACTAAGGCTCTTTCCCAGTGACTATAGGCCAATAGAATATAGATAAAGAAAAACAAACTACAATAATCTCTGCACCCAACAGCTAGTCGGTATGAGAGGCAACAAATACTACTAGACTTCCATTTTTGCTTCTAGAGGGGATCATGCTTCTTAAGCATAGCAGAAAGATAGAAAAAGAAAAGAAAAAAGAACGAGAGCAGAGAAAGAAAGTAAGAAAATCTACAGAAGTCTGCATATTTGCATGTAACGTAGTTTATATATTGTGGTAACCTAAGTTTTTTGAACCATATTTTATTGAACAACTCACAAATTAGCTGGGATTACTCAAATGACTAAATCAGAATTTGACAGAGTGACCTGATAGCAAGGAATCTAAAACTCAATGCTACAGTTTGGCTACAACCAAAATTATTATTATTTTTTTAAAATATATCAGGTTTAAAAAGAACTGCATCTATGTATAAAACAGTGACAGAAGAGAAAAACTATATACATTATTTGTTTCTGACTTCATAAATCATAGTAAATAACAATACATCTAAACTGCACTTTGACTCAAACTCAACTTTCACAGGTCATGTACAGTATGAACAATTAACATACTCAGAAGAAAAAGAAAGAAGTTTAAACATTATTAATAATTACAATGTTCTGCTGATACACTGATCTTTTCATCTATGCTACCAAAATGGATCACATAAAAGCTGAAGGAAAAGCAGAAAGGAGGCCTTAAAAAGCAGCCCGCCCTCCTTCCTTCCTTCCTTCCTTCCTTCCTTCCTTCCTTCCTTCCTTCCTTCCTTCCTTCCTTCCTTTCCTTCCTTCCTTCCTTCCTTCCTTCCTTCCCTGGAAGATAATTTTATAAACCAGTCTCTCTTTTTTTTTGCAACTATAGAGATTACTTCATAACTAAACTCTGAATATGAATTGCAACATATTGTGATGATCAGCTGGGGTTTGGAAAATCCTTCAAGAAATTCAAAATAGTCTGGCATTTGTAACAAAGCTGCTGAAAAAAACCCCAAGTTTAACATCTGGAATTAACATATTTCATGGAAGCTGAGGCTTGAAAAGCACAGAACATTTTCTCCTGCAGTAACTTCTAGTCTAATTAATATAATTAATCTTAAAGGATAAAACCAGAGCTGTAGATATACAGATGTTGAAATGTTTCAATTACAATAAATTATGCAACATGGGAATTTAAATCCTGTTTAATAATCTGAATCATGGTCACCAACGGAAGCCTATTCTCTTGGATCAATACAGTTAATTGTGATTAATGAGTCTCATTAATTTCAAAGGTATTTATATACTGCTCCTGGTTTTGATAAAATTGAATCAGATCAATTCAATCTGCTATTCATCTGAATTCAATACACCAAGTTAACATGTAGATTGAAGAAATACAGAGAAATACAAGATAAGTTTTAAAAGCTGAGACCTGGATGAATGTTTAATTTATATAGTTTCTTATTTGTACAAAACCTCCCACTTGATAATTGAAAGTGCAATATATAGGATATATATAAATCCCTGTTCACATGTTATTGATTTAATGAAGAGAGATGTGAAGAGTGTGATTTAATCAGGAGTGTGCATACAATAACAACGTATGGTTTGCATAACAGGATGCAAATGTTAAAAAATCTCAGAATTCTCTATCTCTATAGAAGAAGTTACATACCTACATAATCTCACTCTTTCATATAACCCAGCTGCAAGGCATTAAGTATTATTTTTTTTTATGCCAAAGTAGGTATCTATCAACAAATACTGATCCATAGTAGTCTAACTCCCATATATTCCTGAAAAAATTATGGCACTGCGTGAGTTCCACTACCATTTTCAAAACATTATTGAAGGGGGAGGTGTGTTACTAATCATATTCTCCCTCTTCTTTGATGGAAAGCCAAGGAAGTTTTTCCTTTCCTTGTACCAGTGATTACAGTGATACCATATGTTCTCTTTTTGAACAGTACTATCACAATGTTATATATCTCTATATAATTGTTGACAACAATAATTTAAATAATTTAATGTTTCTGAAGTCAGAAATAAGATTTTAATCACCATTGCTTTCTAGTGGAACTTTTATCACCTAGCCCACCCAGATTAGAGTGTGCCAAAAGACAGCTCAGCAGGAAGAAGTATAATACCAGAGGAATACACTACTTAAGCGCGGGTAAATGTAGCAAAGCAAAGTAGATAATTCAACATTAGCAAGCTGTGCCACATGTTATACGGAAAAGCAAAAGCACAGGAGCCATTTCTTTAAAAATGCAAAAATAGCACAATTTTTACCCTTTTACCCGCTGCTTTTTACATTTCCAGAAATACTGCATTCAGTTACATTCTTTGCTCTCTAATAACCAATAACAGGCAAGCCTCAAAGCTAGCTGGCAATCTCAGAAACACAGGATCTCACAAGAATTTCCTGCTTCTGGTTGGGCCAGAAAACAACAGACACTTTTGTGGTATTCTGGCACTTTTCTTCTGCCCTTATTTGTTCAGGCCAAAGCTCAGTTTCAATGGAAAATTTAATAAGTTAATTTATGATATTAGAATTTCCTTTTTGCCCTATTTACAATTTTATTAAAAGCTACTGTGTTGTGAAATTTATGGTTTCTGTTTATTATTAAAGACTAAGGGGAGGCGTGTCATCTAGAAAGCAGTTCAACCCTGTGTTTCATAACCACATTCACAATAAAGCTATTCTAGCACTATGATATTTAAATGTTGGATTCCTTAGCAGGCAGTTTAGGTTAAACTTATATCCGATTTATTTATTTATATCCAATTATTGATCCATTACAGAATTAACTCCCATTGTTTTCAATGAAACAATGATTTTTAATTAGAGTTAATATATTAATATAATACAAAGAATGAATAGTGAAACTGCTTCAAAGAAGTGCAGTGTACTCTTAACAAGCAAGAAAGAAGCTCTACATATATTTATATTTTTGGAGTCAAACAGAACATTAGTTAACAATCAAAACCGAAGTTACTAACACATTTATTTACAGTGCCTCATTGGTGGGTTGCTCCAGGTTTGGTCCGGTTCTATAGAACCAGTAGTAAAACCAGCGGAGCTCCGCCCACCCACCACGACATTATTATGGGTGATCTGTACATGCGCAGAAGCGCACACGCTCCCGCTGCGAACCAGTAGTAAAGGTAAGTGGAACCCACCCCTGTAGTGCCTACAACTCTTCTTGGACAAGGAACAGCTGACATTCATAATGTTTCATACTTAGGGATGTGCGAAGACAATGCCATAACTACCTTCCTCCAAAAGAAACATGATGCAGCATATCACATATTGGATCCTTTTAGAGCCTCAGACATGAAGGAGAGCATACGTGTGTGTGACAGGTTAAAAAAGAGCATTTCCATTCACATTTGGATGAACATTCTGCTATTCTTTTCCTTCAAGTATTTGGTTCCTTAGTTATGTCCTGCATATTCTGACTTAATATGTAATCTGTTATACATTGGAGTCCTCTACCAATTATCCTTGGAGACTAGTCTTAACCTCTGAGTTATCTACCTCTCCAACAAACCAATAAAGTTTAGCACATCTAAATATTGTGTATATTATACATACATATCAAGGCTGTCCTGGGCTTTGGAAGGCAAAAAGATCTGTCTGTGTCTCCTTAAAGCAAATGGATATTTTGCCAGAATCAAAAATCTGCTCTTCAAAGCTGCAGCACAACCCTGTATGTATCTGATTTATGTACTCACAGAGGTGGTAAGAGCACACTCTCCCTCATATTCCAAAGCACCTTTCTGCCCATCATCATAACACACCCTACTTCCAGCCACCATCATTTATACAAATCCATCCCCTTACAGGTAAGCACACTGTGCAAACTACAAAATACCCCGTAAGAATTAGCAAAGAAAAGAAATTAAAGGCATGAGAAGTGCTCAATCCATTTTGTAATTAAATCAGGCATTTGTAAAGATTAAAAGTTGCAATATAAGACATAAGCGGATTAACTTAAAAGTATTTCTAAAGTTTAACATATATATATTCAATTTGTCCATTATTGATTATTTTTTACTTTTTAGCTTTTCTCCCTTAACCCAACTCTTTAGTTTAATAATTAGTGTTAAATGTGAAAAGGAAGGGGAGAAAGAGACTGTCTAGGATTACTGGTAATGACTTCTCTCCTTTCTGGAAGCAAAAATAGTAAAGAGTCTTTTTTGGCCCTGTGCTGCCCACTCATAATCGGTCTTTACAAAAGCTACATCCAAGAGCTTCCAATACAGGAATCAGTACATCACCAAGAAAAGGAAAAAAAGTAAACAGATATCAATCAAGCATTTTTCCATTGGGTTTTCATAAGTTTCAGAAATGGGCTTTGCTTGAAAGCTTTTAGGAATAAAATTAAGGGAGCCTCCCACCCCCATGTAAACTGCTTTGTTCTAAAAGAAAAAAATATATAGGACATAAATGCAATAAATAAAGACATCATAATTCCTCCAGACAGGTTGGATAGCTCTGAAAATCCCTTCTGGCTACAGAGGGTAGAAACTCTACTATAGTCCATTTTAATTTTTCTCATGTCTCTGAATTAGATATTACAGGGAACTATGCAGTGGTGGGATTCAATTTTTTTAACAACCGGTTCTGTGGGCGTGGCTTAGTTGGGGGTGTGGCTTGGTGGTCATGTGACTGGGTGGACATGGCTAGCTTGTCATGTGACTGGGTGAGCGTGGCCGTTGCGGCATTCTTAACAACTGTGTCAGTCATTTCACCACTACTTCTTTTCACCACGGTGACAAGATAGGGCGCAAAACGTAAAATGTGAGGACAGTTGTAAGTTCAAGGACTGGTCAAAAATGCAAGGACCGGTCAAAAATAACTTTTTCAGCCCTCTGAATAGTCCATATGCACATAGGGACTACCCAGAGGGTTGAAAAAAGTGATTTGTGACAGGTCCTCGCACTTTTGAGCAGTCATCATTTATGTCCATTGCAGCATTCTTAATTAAATTAATTAAATAAAAATGACCTGCTGGAGCAGTCGGAGGCAGTCCAAGGCGGGTGTTCGGGCCAGCTGCAGGGCAAGGTGATACAACCAGGGTAGGTAGGCCACTGTTGCCCAGGTGGGAGACGGGCACAGGCCTACAGGGCTGGCTGCAGGGTGAAGCGATTGGATGGGGAAGGTCAGGGGTCTGCAACCTTAAATACTCAACCTTAAACACAACCTTAAACCTGGGTGGGCATTGCCAACTCCTTATTTATTTATTTATTTGTTTGTTTGTTTGTTTGTTTGTTTGTTTGTTTGTTTGTTCAACTTGTATGCCACCTTTCTCCGAAGACTCAAGGCGGCTTACAATGCATTTAAAAAACATATATAAAAACATTAAAAATTAAAACATTAAAAACAATTAAAACCCATTCACACCATTCATGGCCGGATCTCGCCAGATCGCAACAGCGAGATCAAAGGCCCCAGCTTTTTGGAAGGCCAATAGAGTGGGGATGGTCCGGATCTCAGGAGGTAACTGGTTCCAGAGAACTGGGGCAGCCACAGAGAAGGCCCTCTCCCGCAGGCCCGCCAGCCGGCATTGTTTAGCTGACGGGACCTGGAGGAGACCAACTCTGTGGGATCTTACTGGTCGCTGGGAGCTATGCGGTAGAAGGTGGTCTCGAAGATAACCTGGCCCTGAGCCATGTAGGGCTTTAAAGGTAATAACCAACACCTTGAATTGTGACCGGAGACCAATAGGGAGCCAGTGCAGCTTGCAGAGAATTGGTGTAATGTGGGTGTACCTAGGTGCACCCACGACAGCTCGCGCGGCTGCGTTCTGGACCAACTGTAGTCTCCGAACACTTTTCAAGGGTAGCGCCATGTAGAGCGCGTTGCAATAATCTAACCGTGAGGTGACAAGGGCATGAGTGACTGTGAGAAGAGCCTCCTGGTGCAAGTAGGGTCGCAATTGGTGCACCAGGCGAACCTGTGCAAAGGTCCCCCTAGCCACAGCTGACAGATATCACTTACTCCCACCCAGGTTTTGTGGCTCCCAGTATTTTCTTTTAAACAGATATCTCTGGGTGTCTCATCTCTCTCATCTTTCTTTCTCCCCTTCATCTCTCTTTGCCCCCCCATTTCTCTCCTTCATTTCTCTTTCTCACCATCTCTTTTGCCTCTCCCCCTTTCTCCCCTTCAACTCTTTCCCCCCTTCTCTCCTTCATTTCTCTTTCTCCCCCCATTTTTCTCCTTCATTTCTCTCCATCTCTTTCTCCTCTCCTGTCGCGGCAGCGAACCTACCGCACCATCGGGTCGCCCCTTGGCTTGGAGGCGGCACCTTAAACCTGCTCCCTACTGCTTGTGCGCCCACCCGGCTGTGCCTGCAGCCGGCTCTTGTTGCTCTTACTGAGCTTTGCAATGGGGCAGACGGTGCTCCTCCTCCTCCTGGAGCCCATTATGATGCGGAGCTTCGGCTGCAGCCTGGGCAGCCAGTCAGGGGTAGGTTCTAAAATTTTTTACTACCGGTTCTGTGGGTAATGTGACTGGGGTGGCGTGGCCAACTTTTTTTTTAACTTTTACTTTTAAAAGCATTTTTTCTACAACCTTAAGAGGTTGCAGAAAACAATGCTTTTAGAAGCTTCTGACGATCACTCAAATCTGCTGGGATCGCCTGAAGCTTTTAAGGGAATTTTTTTTCCTACAACCTCTTCAAAAAATCCCTTTAAAAACCTCTGACGATCCAAGCTGAGCTGCTTGATCCTCAGAAGCTTCTAAGAGCATTTTTTTTCTGCAACCTCTTCTGCCTTTTCAAGGCAAAAAAGAGTGAGGCGGGGGGGGACACACACATGTGGCTGTGAAATATTCCGCAGCTCAAACTTCCCCCCACCGGAAACCTGGGAAGGTTTCCCGTCTCTAAACAAACAACTCCTGAAAATTGAGTGGCAGGGGCAGGAAAGTCTCACCCAGCGAGGAAACAGACTGGATTTCGGAGGAAACGCAGCTCAGTTTAAGGTTAAGGGAGGGCAGAGGGGCTGAGATGGCGATGGGGGGGTGGGGGGGCAGCCTTTCCAACAAGCAAAGTCAACGGGGGGGAGCCGGATTCACTTAACTTAACAACCATGTGAATCACACCTTTCTGCTAGCCTAACACAACACACACATACATATTCAAGAGACCCTCGCCCCAGATGAGAGAGACCCAACCCTGGCAGAGCCAAGACAGGCAGGGAAGCCAGCAGCACAAAGGTTTGGGCAACCCATCCTTTTTTTGGGAGGGGGGATCTTTGCAAAGAAAAGGAACACAGATAAGGCAGGTTTAAAGACCTTCAGGATTCCCCTTGAAATTGATCTGGCTTCTCCATAGACCAAGAGTCACGGTCATATGGCTTCAGAGATTTTGTCTTAAGTTAACATCCCGATCATGTTTGATAATAGAACTTGTACAATTACAGGTTTTTAGGCTGTGGCAGAATTCTACAAAAATGTAGCTTCTCAGTCCTTTCTTTTCATTTTTGTCTTTATACAATGCCAGAGAACATTTATTTATGTTTTCATTTGCAGGCACTGAAGCAACTTAGGGGAAGGGAGACTTGTCAATAGAAAAGCAACATTATGTTCCATTCCTTCCACAAGCTGGGCTTCTCCTCAAGCCACAGACTCAGCAATCTGATATTTTATGGTCGGTAATATTTGAAAACACACTGCCAGCATCAAGCCATAAAAACTGTTGCCTGTTTGAAACGTAATAGTGAAGTTATTGTCACTTGCATTACTATATTTGAACCCAACAGTCTAGCAGGAAATAATATGAACTGGATAAAAATTAATATTGTTTAAATTACTGCTTATGAGCAAACTGCTTATGAACATAAGCAGTAATTTAAATAATATTAATTTTTATCCAGTTCATAAGGCCATTATTTCTTTTTCAGTTCTTTCCACTATTTAATTTATATTCCACCTTCTGTTCAATTTGAGCACTGTGCTAACAATTAACAACATAATTTTTCCCAACAATTACTATTATATTCAAAATACATTTTAATATAGTAGATAGTCTTTGACTTACGACAATTGAGCCCAAAATTTCTGTTGTTAAATGAGTCATTTGTTAAATGAGTTTTGCCTCATTTTATGACCTTTCTTACCACAGTTGTTAAGGGAATCACTGCAGTTGTTAAGTTAGTAATAAGGTTGTTAGTGAATCTGGCTTCCCTTTTGACTTTGCTTGTCAGAAGGCCGAAAAGGGGATCACGTGATCCTGGGATACTGCAACCGTCATAAATATGAATCAGTTGCCCCAGGCATCTGAATTTTGAACACGTGGCCATGGGGATGCTGCAATGGTCATAAATGTGAAAAACGGTCAAAAGTCACTTTTTCAGTGCCATTATAACATTATAACTGTCCCTAAACAAACTGTGGTAAGTCAAGGACTATCTGTAATCATTTTTTTCTCTGGCCCATTTATGTAGCAGTTTCTATTATAACAAATTCTATAGATAACTATGTGCTATTTAATTCAACCTCTCTTGCTTAAAATATTGCTACAAAGCCAGATGAGGCATTATAGTTTGAAACCTCACAATCAATGATTTATTCATAGAGAAATCCGTACATATCTATTAATCATTAGGATGCAACAGAGTCTGCAGATTTAGAGCCTGCAGTTTGAAATGCCCATAATTTTGGATGCAATATAATCAGAGGCTGCATCTTTTTTATTCCAAATAAAAAGGCACTTCCATATATGTTCTCTGTAAGTTGTTTTACCATTTCAGGAAGAGAACTATTATTTAAGAACTTACCCAAATTAATAATAATATTAATATTACTCAGTATCATGTAATCAGTCTGTCACTAAATGACTGAGTCTTCTTGAATGTGTATAAAAATAGTTTATAGAACAGAGACTGGAACTACAATGACAGTACCATGTACAACCTCCAAACCCTTTTTTCAATTCTCCTTGCTATTATGTTGATTTTTGATTATGTAATTACAAAAAGTGGTTTGTTTTAAGAAAATCCCTGACACGCCATTCCTGAAAATATCTATTCTGTCTGTCTTGTCTATCTAATCCATCCATCCATCCATCCATCCATCCATCCCTTTCTCTCCATAGAAAATCACACTTCAGATTCAAATACTAAACGCTAAATATAGTTCTTGCACCACAAAAAAGTAAACACCCCTTCTATTTAGCAATGTTTTAGTATCTTTTGGTTTAAGAGAGTGAAACTTTAACACAGAAAGTGTTGGTAGAGTTAGAATAGAAATTAGATGCAAAAACTTTATTTAACTTAGAGGATTTTAAAAACTCCTTTTCTTGTTAAAAATATGAAATACAAAAGAAAAATGTACAAGGAACTGTCAGAATTTAAAACAAAAAAAAACCCCTAATTGTTATGTTGAAAAAATTAAATACTACAAAAAATAGAATAAAAATCCATAACTAAGTATAAATATCTATAATGAAATTAATTTAATTGTTAAACATATTAAATCTGTATCGTATAACAATCTAATGAGTCATCATCTCATTTACAGAGCACAGAAACTTTTCAAAAATAAATAATGAATTAATATCCTGGATCCATTACTTAAAATCAGAACAATGACTCCAGTTATATATAAAATTATCTTTGCTAAACCTCATCAAATTATCTTCTTTTCTATATTTCAAGCTCAGTAAAGTTAAAGCTCCTTATTCCTTATTTTAGGAATAGAATTCAACATCATATTTAGATCTTTCAATAATATATTTGATTTCTGTCTCAGCTTTATGTTATACAATCCAAGATGTGTACATAATTTTTCTTTTACTATTTTGCACAATAACCCCAAATGTTGGGTTGGGCTGAGAGTCAACCAATTTCCTTGCCAATGTTTTTGCCTAAAGAAAAACTAGAACTCATGGTCTCCTAGTTTCTAACTACAGAATTACAGTCTAACACTGTAATTAACTACACCAGATTGGTTTTCTTCTTCTTCTCTAAATTATATTAACATAGACATAAATTTGAAGCCAACACAAAACTATGACCAAAAAACCTAAATTTGCTTATAAATGGGGGTGGCATCTAGGCAGATCCAGTTATTTAGATAGGAGCAACAGAATTTCATTAGAAGAACAGAAGAATTTTAGTGAAAAAAAAGCCAAAAGCATTTTTTAGGATTTGTTCCATGATCTTTTTATTTTTCCTTTCAGCATTATTTCCAGCTGTATAGCATTATTTGTTGAGGTGTCATGTTCAGAAGCCTTCCAAATATAGTTGTATCATGGATTTGTACCAATTATAAGAGATAGTTTTGCTGGGGTGGGGCTCCATTTTACTTGTTATTTATATGTTTAGAAGTTTTGATCTAATTATAATGAATTATTTTCTTATGTTTATTACTCTTTTTGTTGACTACGGTATATAACTTGAAAGATACCACCTGCGCTAGTGTTGCCATAGGACGTAATAACAGTAATTATACAAACTTGATCTTTTTATTGCTTAATGGTGCTTGTTTTTTATTTTTATTACAAACATGAAATCACTGCCTGGCATGTCTTGATCTTGCAAACTTCTGTTAATGATGTGGAATCTCAGTAGTTTGATTTTGTAAATCCTTGCAATTAACAAAGATGTAAATAGCTACCGGTAGCTGTTTGAACTTCGACACTACTTTCAAGATGCATAAATTTCAAGATTATTTTTTTCTTTACACCAAGGTAGATTTATTTGGCAAGTTAACTACTTGTCCAGAACATTTTCATATGAAGAAACAGCTACAAATAAATACTCCTCAAAATCAAGAGTAGGAAGATGATGATCGAGAAAGGATCTAGAAGGCTTTTGTTACACATTTTTAATAGACAATCCTGACACATTCTAATTAAATGTGTTCATCATCACATATCTTAGTGAGCAGGAGACTCATTTTGTGCATGGACATGTGACGGCTGCTGTATGGTTATGCAAGTGTGCAGGTTACACTGAACATCAATTACCAACAATATACTGATGATACTTAGCTCTGTATGGTCATTTCTATGTCAACTGGAGATGCTGAAAAAGTCTTGCCCTGCAGTTTGGAAACTAATAAAGTCTGGATAAGTAAAAATAAATTGAAACTGAACCCTAGCAGGACAGTTCATTGCAGTTTAGTTCAGGGGTGGGTTCTACTTACCTTTACTACCAGTTCGCAACGGGATCGCTAATTCTGTGATCCCATTGCTTCTGCACATGCGCAAATGGTCTATGACAACATCCGGGTGGGTGGGCAGAGCCTGCCCCTGGTTTTACTACCCGTTCGCAAGAACTGGACTGAACCAGGGGCAACCCACCACTGGTTTAGTTGCCATATTAGATTATAAAAGATGGGTAGTTACTCATTCCATATCATCACCAATTTCTACATTGTAGTCTACATGAAGATGCCTTTAAAGTCCACCCAAAATAAAATGGTGCTAGTTACTAAGGTCATATTACAGATTTTCTACAAGGTCTGCACTGGTTACCAGGAGGTTTCTGGTTGCAATTCAAAGTGCTAATTTTGAGTTTAAAGTTTTACATGGCTTGGTACCAACATAACCCATATAACTGGAACTCTGATCAGAATTGAATGTGGTATGTCCAATGGTACCAGTGATTGAAGTAACTACCAGTTATATGTCTACTTCAGGAGGAGGTTTTGTTGTTTGTTTATTCAACCATGTGAGTTGCAAATTCTGTACCTGTTTTCTTCTGTACATCTGGTTAATGTATCAATATATACTCCCTACAGTGTATGTATGGATCTTTCTTTAATGTTTTAGGTTGTCCAATTATTGTAGAACAATTAGTCCAAAAGAGAAGTGTCATGTTTCCACATGATGATTACAACTTGTAAACAGCACAGTGCCGTTCACATTGCATGATTGCTTGCATCTCTTCTGAAGTTATATTTATGTATTTCAGATTCTCCCCCCAGTTTCCAATAGAGCAAAATATACAATTGGAAATTGTGGGGACAATCTGAAATACAGATAGTCCTAGAGTTACAACCACAATTGAACCCAAAATTTCTGTTGCTAAGGCGAGACAGTTGTTAAGTGAGTTTTGCCTCATTTTATGACCTTTCTTGCCACAGTTGTTAACTGAATCCCTGCAGTTATTAAATTAGTAACATGGTTAAGTGAATATGGCTTCTCCATTGACTTTGCTCATCTAGGACCCTAGGACACTGCAATAATCATAAATACGAACCAATTGCCAAGCACCCAAATTTTGATCGCATGATTGTGGGGATGCTGCAACTGTTGGAAGTGTGAAAAATGGCCATAAGTCACTTTTTTCAGTGCTGTTGTAATTTTGAACAGTCACTGTCAATGTTCCAAGTAATAGCCCCATAGAAAGCAGAACTCCAAGGCAGGTAGATTCCTGAAAGAACAGTTTATTGGAGATATCATATTGGCACAAACTGGTGAAAACCGACTCTGAAAGTTCCCGCAGTTTTCACCTGATTAAAAACAGTGAAAGTTCCCCCTTCCTCCAAATAATCAGTCACATTGTCCAATCAAGGTGCTAGCCGGTTGCCTGGGTACTTCATCCCTCCTTCTCCAGCCACCTGTTTGAATGACCTCGGTTCCCACAGGAAACTATTTTGTTTTGGCTACAACCCCCCCCCATCTAACTATGTTCGCCCTCCCTATCCCTTTTTCGCATTGTGGCAACCCTGTAGCCTCCAAAATGGCCCCAGCCAGGTGCGCTTCAGAGTTGACAGTCACTATATATGATTGTAAATTGAAGACTTCCTGTACTTTAAATTTTAATTATTAATTTAATGATTTTTCTTAACTTCAGATAGAATTGTCTTCCTCATCAATAACTAGCAATAAAACCAATTCAGGCATCTTTTAACAGTTCGGTACTTGGGTGCATAGACAATTTATGTTTGTTCACTGCAGTTTAGTTGCCATATCAGATTGCTTTTCAATGGAGTGGTCCATAGTTACAGCATTTGGTCTATAGCAGGGGTCCCCAAACTTGGCAGCTTTAAGACTTGTGGACTTCAACTCCCAGAATTCTGGAAGTTGAAGTCCACAAGTCTTAAAACTGCCACATTTGAAGACCTCTGGTCTATAGTTTTCTGCCAAACTATCAATGCAGAAGCTACTCCAGAAACAAATAGGTTGTAAACCACAGGTGTCAAACTCGCCAAGTCACATTGCCATCACAGACATTTTGTTACATTTTTCCCATTTGCGGAGCTGGGGTGGGTGTGGCCTGCACATGACACCTCTGTTGTAAACTCTTTGTATGAATTTTGTTGTACATCTTGGAGTTTCCATCCACAGTGGAAGGGATTACAAAAATATCCTTGAATCGAGGCAAAAGATATTGCTTAGCATGTAATAGTGAATCAAAAGCAGCTTTAAAACCACCACAAAACTCTGATTGCTCATTCATGCCAACAGCAGGTGCCACAGGTGTAGCTGAGGGCTCCAACAATAACCTATAATAAGAAAATCAGCATCCATCAGATCTACTTCAGCTTCTATCATGTAGATGGAACTCCCCTCCAGTAGCAACTTGTTCAGTCAATTATGAACCCAAAGGGCAGTCACACCTGCTTACTACAGGTTGCTGATTGTTGTAGTGCTAGAGTTAAGGAAATCATTCCAATAGGAATGTCTTTTCCCATGTTTGTTTTTAACTATATTTCTGATGATTTCAGATCAACATTTTTTCTAATATAACAGCTACTATGCTGAGTTCTTTCTCACTATGTCCACTCTCCACGACCCAAATCTATATTATTATTCTTTTCATTTGTTATAATGCTTTTCCTTCCTGTTCAGACATAACGCAAAACCCACTTTTTAAAAACTCAATTCCACCATTGTTATAATTGCTGTGTCTTCTCTATTCATCCAACAAGTAAAACTAGAGACAGGAGTAGATTATTTTTTGTTCTTTTGTTTTTCTTGCTACTTGCTTTATCGAAATTTTTGGAAGAACACAACTAAATCTGCACGAATGTCAATGTATACTGGCCTGCTGACTAACAGAGTAACAATACAAGTTCACAGGAACAATTAATTTATCAGCAATAACAATAATCTAATAGACCACAATACAGCCTGATAGTAACAATTCAAAGGGACTGAATATAGTTTGTTGATTGGTCCCCTCACCTCTGGAAGCTTATCACACTCTTTAAAGATGAAATTATTTCATACACAGAAAAAAAAAGAATTTAAGAAGACCTATCGCTGTGGAGACATGTACACAATTTTTGTGAAAGTAATTTTTATTTGACCACCAAAAGGAAAGAGTGAGGAAGGGAGAGAGAAAGAGAAAACACGACTTTGTTTCAGATTTCAAACAAAAAAAAAGCAAAACTATTCAACAGTAAAGCAACAATCCTCAACTTTATTTTTCATTCTTTCCAATCTAATTGCTAACTCTCCATCGAAATGCACAGAACACAGAAAATCTATTTTAAATCAGCAATGTAATGAGATATGTTCTAGTACTAATGTAATACTTTAAAAGTCCATTATTTTCATTAAATCATAGTGAAATAGCATATGGTCAACACTTTCAATAGTTTTTCTTATTAACAACTTTTATTGTTAATTAACATGGAGCTTTCAGGGCATATAATGATGTCGTTCCAGTGGCATTTCATATATCTCAATATCCCAGGCCAGCATAACCTTGCTTGTCTTTTGCAAGGCAATAAAGATCTGGCTGTTACCCTAAATATTTGGGTGAGGTGGTTAAACAAGCTTTGCTGGTTCACTGGCTTTATTGTTATTCTTTTTCTGTTATTAAGTTGGAGAGAGAAAGCCATGGGTATATATTATATGGAGGATTTATTTCATTGTCATTGTTTAATTCTTGTAGACTGTCCGGAATCTTTGCTTTGAACTGGATAGACAAATAAATTGTTTAAATAAATAATTAGAGGGACAAAAAAATAAAAATCCTACATACCAGTAGAAGTACATCTTTAATGTTCTATAAAGATATACATTAAAAGGCTAATCTTCAGAGGTATCCACCAGTGTCCCAAAGGCGCTTTTCCAAAAGGCAACTGGTCTTTCTAGGGATTTTTTTTTCTTTGAAACCCTTTCGCTTCTTACCCAAGAAGCTTCTCAGTTCTAACACCAGTGATAAGTATACCTATTTCCATTTCCATTACCACCATTATTTACACTACCACCCAACTACTTGTCTTATATTTTTCGCAGGGAATGAAGGATGACTCCTCTTTCCCCTGACATACAACTAATTATGAGATGGTAGCCTAGCAGTTAAGATACCGGGCTTATCGCCTGGAAGACTGCCAGTTGTGGACCCAAGTATTGTATGATAGGATGAGCTCCCATTCTTGCCCCAGCTTCTGCCAACCGAGCAGTTCGAAGGTATGCAAACGAAAGTAGATAGTTACCACTTTGGTGGGAAGGTAACAGTGTTCTGTGTGCCTCAGTGTACAGTCATGCCAGCCACACGACCATGGAAGAGGCTTTGGACAATGCTGGTTTCCTCAGTTAGTAAAGGGAGATGAGCTAGTGCCCCCTAGAGTTACCTGGAGAGGAGAAACCTTTACCTTTACCTATGGAAGGGAAATCTAGTATTTTTTTGTGCTTTGTAATAGCATGTGGGAATGACCCAGGGAGAAGGAACAACAAGACCCAGTCAAAGGAATCATCAGATAAAATGCAGTTTAGCCTGTAACAAGGATGTGGATGAGGCAAGAACTGGGGTGGTGCAGTGGTTAGAAGGCAGTATTGCAGGTTAACTCTGCTGACTGCTAGTAATTCATTCCTGTCCAGCTCAAGGTTGACACAGCCTTCCATCTTTCTGAGGCCTGTAAAATGAGGACCCAGGTTGTTGGGGCAATATGCTGACTCTGTAAATCACTTAGAGAGGGCTGTAAAGCACTATGAGGTAGTATATAAGGCTAAGGGCTATTGCTATTGTAGTAGTCTTCCCTAGTTTCTTAGGCTGCAAAGGAGGGGGTGAGAGAGAATTACTTTCAGACTTTGCAAGATTCACTTAATATAACCTTACAATAATGTAGAATTAGCTAATCTGGTCATGTTTCCTGTATGCCTGGTAAACCTGACATACATATTCATATTGCCAATAATTTATTCCTCGTAATTATTGGGGTTGTGCGATATTGAATTGACAGTGCCCTTATACATACCCTAAGACTGATCATTCAATTCACTGAGATCACCAATTTCTAGAACAGATTGAAATATATTTAAAACTAATAGATCATTTACTGAATCTGGTGATATGATAATCAGAGATACATAAAATTAGTCTGAATTTGGGTTCATTGCTATAAATCTAATAAAATAATTACATGATGTAACTCAAGAATTATTCCTAAATAGTGATTTATTTTAAATACTTACATACAGCCTTTTGATGAATTAAGATGTCAACAAATGCAAACAAATAAGTTTAATGGAAAAAAGTATTTTAAACATATGATTCAACTCTTTAATTTACATTGTCCAAAAGCAAATTATCACATGTAAAGTCTAAATAGTGTACTCTTTTTACTTCCATTACTTTTTTCCTAAGGCTATTTTAATTTTCATTTCTACTGCTCAAGTGAATTATATCCCTAGTTTCTTCTAATATGCATATACTTAGGGAATAAAAGCATACTTGGATACTTATTTTTACAGCTGAGTGATCAATTACTGTCATTGTTATGCTAATATTAAACTGGGAAAAACTAGTTTATTTCAGCTTCAGAAAAATAGATATTTATCATACAATTTCATGCATGCTTACACATCCTGGCATTCAAAGATAGACCATTAATAGATAAATGGTCTGACTCATTCTGAATCTAACTTTCCTAGAACTTCTGGAGAGATTAAATTTTCTCTGAGAAGGTAACAGACCTAAAAATTAAAAATGAGACTTTAGGTGGAGAGCTTTTGCTGATGATCTTATAGGATCCTTTGAAAAGTATTGAATTTTTCATGAAAAAAATTGAAAGATTTTGGTGTATTAAATGGTTTTAAGATTAATAAACAGTAAACAAAGATGTTGGTTAGCAATAGGAGTATACACGATCAAGATGGTATGATGAAGAAATATGGTTTTAAACCTAATAAAAGGTTAAAATATTTGGGTGTTACTTTCACTAATATGAACTGCATGTTGTTTCAAAATAACATCAATGTATGCAATGAAGTATAAAAAGATATGCTAAGATGGGGAAAATGGCAACTGTCTTCAATGGGAAGAATTTCTGTGATTAAAATGAATGTTATTTCTATTTCAGAAATGCTTATATTGACAACTGGTGTAATATTTAAGTAGTGGCAAGAAGATATTTATAAATTTGTTTGGCAAAGCAAGAAAAAATAAACACAAGCTGCTGTAGGATGCTAAAGAAACAGGGCAGTTATGATTACCAGATTTAAAATTTGCAGCTTCTTTAATTTGGATGAAAATGAGTGACATTAAGAAATATATGGTTATTGAGGTACCTGAGAAGAGGACCTAAAAGATTACAATTCTCGGTTGGGGAAATAAGTCTTCATCTTTTCCTTCCCACTGTCTGCTTTTTAAGAACTCCTGCTATGAACTACGCTTTTTGATTTTTTTTTCTTTTGGTTTTTACTTTCAAACATTAATCCACTGGTTGAATGCTGACTTAATTTCACCTCCTTCTGGATCTTAAAGTGTCTCTTTTTATGCTTTTTATTGTTTTATTAGCTGCCGTAAACCAATTCTGTCTTTTCCCTGTTGAAGCCATGGTAACTGCGTAGTAAAAGAGATCCGTTTTGATTTACATTACTATCATATTTTCACTACAGGGATTTTGCATTTTATAAATTTATTAAGAAAACTCTGTCTTAACTTTTCTTAATTTCTGATAAAAAATATCTTTTTTCTGTTGAAAGCTCCTCACTGTTTTTTGAGCTCAATTTGTTACAGTGCTTTTACTGTCTTTGAGAGAAGCTGTTTACGACAAGTTGCAAAAGTTCCAGTTCTAGAAGTTTTACTAGTGAAATATTTTGGACTATGTTAAAGTATAGTCAAAATGCAAGCAATATACCAAGACAAAGCTTATTGGGAAAGCTGGGCAGAAATAATATTTTCCAGCTTACAAGTTCAGTTTGAAAATTTGGATAAAAAGCTTGATAAAGTAACAATGATCTTAGAAGATGGTAAACAGACACAAGTAAAAGCAGTGCAACAAAATTTACAACTAGGTGGATTGAAATGCAACTCACAGCTCACAGCTCTAAAAGATGAGGCTGACTGGGAAAATATAAATTGGTTAGAGGACTCTGAAAAAGGTACGGATTGTAAAGATTCAAAATTGACAGAAATGATCAGTGGTGAACTTCACTTTTCTAAGAAGATTGAGGAACGTATCTATTATACCAGTGGTCCCCAACATTTGCAGCTTGGTGCCTTGGCTGGGATGGGGGAGAGACGAAAACTAGGCCACACGAGTGGCAGGTCAATATGCGAGCACATGCACACAACCCTTATGCAAGTGGTGGCTGGCGCACATGTGTACAGCTCAATTTACACGAGTGGCAAACCGACGCACACATGTGCAAGTTCCCACCAGCCTGTTGCTCACGTGGTCCAATTCCAAATAGGCCATGGCCTGGTAGTGGACTGCGGCCCGGGGATCCCTATATTATACCCAATCGGAAAATAGATGTTAAGACATGTTATCTTATAGGTTATAGGATATTTCTTTATGCAACAAATGCTGTGGAGATATACATAAGAGAGACTTATGACTTTGAGGGATAAAATCCAATTGTTAGAAAAGATCCCATTTAATATCATAAAGAAAAGCCCTATTGTTAAGAATCAACTGAGGATATTTGATCATGGACGGATCAGAGACAATGATTTCTATGACTTATTATAGATCAGAAGCCATGGTGGACTTTCTGTGAGTGAAATATAATAAACAGATTGTTAACAGATTGGGTTTAGAAGTTTAATTCTGCTCTTGATTTTACCTGTTAACTATGTTTTCATATATTACTATAGATGTCAGACTAAGTGATTTGGATAATATAGTATTGTAAAAGTTTATAAATTGTATGCCTGCTTTGCAAGGGGGGACAATTTATGTATATGCCTGTTTTGTTTTGTCTATGTACTTTTTGGTAGTTTTGTTTAGCTTTGTTTTGTTTTTGTATTTTTTTTCCTCCTTTGGGGGGAGTTTGTATTTTAATGTTTTGAATAAAATAAAAAATTGAGATAAAAACTATATGGTTATTGGAATTAGAAGGACATGATTCAAAATTTGATTGGCAGAGTTATTTATGGTATGGTAAAGTTAAGGTTCATGTAGATTTTTTAAACCATTTTATTAGACGTGCATACTGAGGATTTGGAAGAGATATAAGGCAAAAATGTTTCCTAAAGTCCTTTTATGTTTGGCACCCAAAGAAGTCTTTTTTAGAAGGGAAATGATTAACCTATGGTTAAAAATGGTTAACCTATGCTGATTTGCTGATTTTTTCCCAAACTTAGAATTTAAGTTATAAACAAGAGAAAACTTGGAGTTGGAAAATTTGACATGCTACTGATTTCCTAATGTTCAGATAATAGAAAGATTTAAGTTGGATAAAAAGAATTATGAATTTGAAAATGCTAAGACTGAATTTCATGTGAAACTCTGTACAAATGATAATCATATTATTTCTAAGATGTATAAACTTTTATTGAAAATGGAAATGGAAAATGAAAAAATTACAGATTGTACGATAAAATGGGCAAATAATTTTTGGATACAGTGTAGCCTTAGACCAATGAGAGAGAACGTGTGGGGAAAAGGGTTGAAATTTACATTGAATTATAATCTTAAAGATACCCTTTATAAAATAATGTACTGCTGATACATGACAAATGGTCAAAAATCTATAAAGCAATTTCAAATATGTGTTAGAAATGTAATCAAACCCAAGAGTACTTTTTTTTTTCATTTTTGGTGGACTTGCAAAGTCAAAAACATTCAGACCAAATATGCATTCTGATTCAGAAGATTTTAAAATGAATGTACAATTGAAACTAAAGACTTTCATTTGAGGTCTAATGGATAAACAAATGGAAACATCTTATGGAACTTTGTTTTCATACATGTCAACAGCAAGGTACCACTTCGGTGGGAAGGTAACAGAGTTCTGTGCACCTCAGCATATAGTCATGTTTGCCACATGACCATGGAAGTATCTTCGGACAATACTGTTTCTCTCTGCTAAAAATGGAAATGAGCACTGACTGCTAGAGTCGGATACCACTGGACATGGGAGGCCTTTGACTTTTTTTACAATGGAAGAATGGAAGGTGAAGGTGATAGAATTGGTGGAGGTAGCAAAATTGATACCTTTGATGAAAGAAAAAAAATTGTCTAATTTTATTTCTATTTGGAAACCACTTTTGGATTTTTTTGTAAGAAACTGAAAGAAATGAAAAGTTGATTGTATGGAAATAATGTATATAATTGTAAACCTCAGATGTATTCATATCCATACCCCAAAAAAGTCTGAAGTCATTCTTTTTCTATCTTTATTTGTTTTCTTGTTTCTTTTCTGCACTTTTTTTCTTTTTTTGAACATTTTTTTTAAAAAAATCCTGTTTATTTATCTTTAAACCTGTATTTTTATGAAAATCAATAAAAAATATACATATACTGTAGATGAGATGAACTTTTCTTAGTTTGCTCCTGAATCCCTGAATGCATGATATTCAAGTATTTTACTTATAATGTTTATATTCCATTCCTCCTCTTAAAGGTATTCACTCTTAATACCAGGGATTACATTTTGTCTTTGCAACAATGGACCGAGCAACTTCTCCCTCCATATTAACTTCCAAATAAACCTCTGAGCTGAATAAGAAAAAAAATCAAATTAGTAAACCCGTATTCTCCACACATACTATTCTAAAACATTCCAAATTAGGTTTCACCTGTCAGTTAGATGCAGTCTGGTTACATCTGAATCACTATGTATATTACCACATGTTATAACAAATTGTTTGAGCATCTTTAGCGAAAGAAGTTGATTTCTTGCTTTCTGTTTGAATAAATGACAAAGTTGTCAATATTGCACTAAACATATTTCCTTAGATTCTGGCTAAGTTCTGTTGTGGTACAAGCATCAACTGAAAGTCAGTGTACCCTCCCTTATAGAGCAAATTGTTATTACCGCATTCTACAGATCAGAAAGCAAAATGGACACAATGTTTTTGCCAAGTTTCCTTGGTTTAAAACAAATCTTAACAGGAATCGGGATAAAGGCCTTCTAGATCCAAGTCCATCTCTTTTTCCAATGAATGCTTGGTCAACAGGGCCATTCCATTAATTCTTTACCCAAAGTTAGTCTTTTAAAAAACACACTTTGAATAAAGCTGTCTTGTACTCTTTAACTATGGTATGTAATTTATGCTAATTACTGACCATCTCTTTCTTCGCCTCACCTCCGGCATCCAGAAGGGCAAACAGAAAAATTCAACTAACATATGAAAAATCAGGGATAGTTCCCAGCAGATTTAATGAAAGATCTTTAGAATTTCAGCATAATTACAAGTAATATGATTTAAAATTCAAAAATAAGCCTTTCCACTTTTTATTTCAATAAAATGCAATTCAGTGCCCACTTAGGCAAATCTCTACTACATGTTGCCCGTGATCTTAGGTTGGGCTCTTCTGCTTTTAAAAATTAGATATGATGTAGATTCTAGAGGTATGACAGGTATCTACCCCAAACTGTTGTGTTTTATAAATGATATCTATTTCCCACCCTGAGTGAAGGCACTGAAGCATTGTTCTGTGTATCCCCACTGATTGGAAGTCAAATCAGAACATCTGAACATAAATTGAATTGAATAAATAAATAAATCTGATTGAGATACAGCCCCAATTCAATATCTAAAGTGCCTGAATCAATACATTACACCTGTTTCTATAGTTGCCAAAATTATGACCAAAAATTATCCCATTTTTAATAAAAATATATGACATTATTATAGATATTGATTACAGATCTTGAAGCTAATTGAATTTACATTGTATGTGAAAGTGAATAAAATAAATGAGTGTGTATGTGTATACATATGAACACACTTTGGACTCAAAAGACTTTAATACGTTTTTTAGCATCTAAGCCTCTTGTAACATACTATCACATCCAAAGCATAGAATATGCAACCAGTAGAAGCAACATACCATAAAGAACTCAAAGTAATTTCGTTAATATTTGAAATCATGATAATTCAATGAGACTTAAGTCCATTTAATTTTTCCAGGCTGTATTTATACACTTGTTTTTCTTGTTCTATGTCCAATTGTATTTCATTTATTTTGCTGTTGAATTATTAGGCAGCTTATTCTTAGTTAGCTATTAATCTGTTTTGGCTATGACCAAAAGTGCTGACTGCTTTTATTTCATTTTCCAGTTCACTGAGCTTATCTCTGTATGCCTGAACCAATTACAGAGTGGGTTCTGACATGTCCGTTTCTGTCTTAAAAGCGTAGACCATTCAGTATATCAACAAGCTGAAAAAGGTGAAACAAAATGAGACATATTTAAATATAAAATGATTTAATATTAACAAAATTGATTGCAAAAGCAAACGTTGAACATGTACATCTACCACTCATAAAGATTGAAGTAATCAGATTATTGCCCACTTCATTGCATCACAAACAGAATAAAGGAAAATACACATGATTTATACAAAAATATTGGAGAATTTTCACCATGTATCTTTTTGCTTACAAAAATAAATAGAAGACTGAATTTATGTAAGATAATCAATGGAATAAGAAATGAAAGAACTCCTGTATACATAGTAGAGCAAGGATATTAACTATGTATAGCTAATTGTAATTCAACTAAGTAACCCAATCATTATTACTATTGACATTTGGCATATATAGTTGACCATGATGAGTAAAACCTACTTCTATTAAAATAAAAAGGTATACAAAAGTTTTCAAAACTGTGCAAGACTTATATGTTAAGTTTGCAATTTTACAAATACTTACCTTCGAATAACCCTTTCAGCATAGTTTATGAGCTTTGTACGTTAATTTGACCTATGTCACTTTATTTGTAGTAATGTTAAAGCAGCTCAATAGGCTACAAATTGTTTAACAAAATCCTAATTTATTCCTTCATTAAAGCTATACCGGTGTAGTATCCATTATTATTCCTTTAAAGACTTGTATTTTAAAGGACATACTCAGAATTTGAAATATGATCTCACCAACATCCACGCCTAGTTTTCTCATTGTGTTTGCTAGGCAGATTTACTTACTACCAAAGATTCCTAGCGTTTGTAATAATGTCTGAACCCGCTTCTTTAAAAAAGAAAAAGAAAAGAATTTTACTGGACTTTAATTTGAATCCAGTTTCTCCTAAAAGCATAACTGACCCTGCAAATTATTTAAGATAATAAGGAGGGAGGGAGGGAAGGAAAAAGATGCAAACAAGAGAGGAGTCAGACCGACTAGACAAAACATTTCAGAAACAGGACACCATTCATCTAGGCTCAGCATTCGGTTCAGGGGTTGAAATCTGGCTCAGGTAAGGAAAGGGCTTAACGCAGACAGACTTTTTCTCGGCATCCCAATTCGCCCAGAGTGAGCTAAATTGAGGAAGGTTGGTTTAACTGTGCAAGGCGGGGAGATGGCATTTTCTCTGAGCATCTTCCCTTTCCCATCACCTCTTCCGCCCTCTCGCTTCTCGCGCATCCTTCCACCGCCTTCTAGCACAGCTGCCACGCCTTACAATAATACCGCACTCCACAGCCAACGGGCGGGGGGGGGGGAAAGAGAGACTCGGGCTTTCCACAGACAGAGGCCTCCGGGTCTGCCCCTCCCCGTATAAATTGGGCCGAGCCGTCCTTTCAAGTCCCTACCTTCGCCTGGGTTCCAGCCCTTCCAGGCAAACCGTCCCTGTCAGTGGAGCAGAGGGAGACGCGGCTGGAGGTGCCTGCCAACCGCGCCGTATCCCCATCCAACCTGCACCCCTCTGCGCGCGCGCGCGCGCCGCCCGCATTCCCGAATCTCTACGGCGGGAAGTTGCTCAGAACACCTTCCCCAACTGCGGGAGGGAGGGAGAGGCAGAAGGGAGAACCCCCCCCCGCCCTCCGGCCGCCAACCAACATCGGAGGCGCCCACCCGCTCCTTCTCCCCACCCCACCCCACCCCGCCTGCCCATCTGTACCTCTTTCCTCCTGCTGGGCGCCCCCGGGCGCGTGAGGAGAGCGGTCTCTTCGCACACCACGACTACATCTTCCACAAAGACACAGTCGGGCAAGCTCTCGTCGCCGGGCAGCTCCAACACCTGCAGCCCCAGCTTGTTCTTCAGCACCCCCACGTAGAGCTGATGCTCCCGCTCGGCGCGCGCCAAGTCCACCTCTTTCGCCTTCTCCCGCCTCAGCGCCTGCTGGCACAGCGACTCCGGCAGCGCCCGCACCACGGCGTGGCTGCACCGCCCGAAGCTGAAGGGGCCGCCGCTCAGCCCTGCCATGTTCGCAAAACAGGGGGGGGGTTTTAGCCGGGAAACTCAAGCCGACCGGGAGAAACACCACAACCCTGCCCTTGCAGTGTCTGGCTCCGCGCGCTGCCCGGCACCGCCGTAAGGAAGCGCAGCTTGCTGCCAAGCGTCCCCCTCTCTTCCCGGAGCCAGCTGAAATGGCCTCCCTTCCCTCCCAACAGGAGGAGGTGGTCGCGAGCGCGCTTAGGAGCCGGAGAGGCTGAGGATTGGCCACGCCTTGCTATATAGTACCTACATCATGCTCCGTGTTCAAAGAAGCGTCCATTGGCCGGTTATTTGGGTTGAGATACCTGGTTGGTTCAAACTGGTCGAAATTACCTCGCACCGGTTTTATTAGCCTTGGAGGAACCTTGGCGAAACATGCTGGTTGTTTAATTGCATCCCGGTTCGGTGGCCCATCGGTGGCAGATGCGATGCCTGGGCTCGCCCTCATGGATGTACAAGAAATATAGCTTTCAAATGCATGAAAGTCTGTAGAGATTCTCAATCATCCAGGTCATAGTTGTGGCAAAGGTGCTTTTTCAGGAGGCAACTGGACTTTCTTGTTTTTTCTTTTGAAGACATTTTGCTTCTCATCCAAGAAGCTTCTTCCGCTCTGACAGGATGGTGGGGAATGGAAGGATTTATATTCCTTGCAGACAACTGGCCATTTGCATCCTTTTAGGGGGTCCTTGAAGCACTTGGAGGTTTATCCAAGATCCAAGATAAACAAGATACCTCCAAGATACAGATAAACTTCCAAGTGCTTCAACAAAAGGATGCAAATGACCAGCTGTCTGCAAGGAATATAAATCCTTCCATTCCACACAGGGGTGGGTTCTACTTACCTCCGCTACTTCTGCGCATGTGCAGATCGTCCATGATGACGTCTGGGTGGGTGGGCAGAGCCTCCCTTCGCCGTTACTACCGGTTCACAAGAACCGGACCAAACCAAGAGCAACCCACCACTGCTTCCCTACTATCCTGTCAGAGCTGAAAAAGCTTCTTGGATGAGAAGCAAAATGACTTCAAAGAAAAAACAAGAAAGACCAGTTGCCTCCTGAAAAAGCACCTTTTGGACTTTCAAATGCATGTTAAGTTCTTCCTCAGCATAACAGTTTAGCCAGGCTAAAAAGAGATTGTGTACTCTCCTCCCTGCCTGGTTTCTGAAGATAGTTTGAAGGAGAGCTTGTGTACAAATATCACACTTGTTCCTTCTGGTAATATCACACTTTACCGATTTCTGCTTTGTGGGGTTTTTTAATTGGAAAGGGGGAGGGGGAAACCCTGCTAAAAGTGAACCGGAATGTGTCCAGATTGTCTTAGTAACTTGTGAAGAATAAAAATAAATTAACATCTGCTACATTTGCGTATAGAATGGATGAAAACCAGCCTTTTAATCAACTTAATCAATGTTGCCAATATTTAAACCTGGTGACTTCTATTAATATATTTTTGTACTCTGTTTCACTATGAAGTGACTCATAAATCGTTTTATGTTTTAATTAAATTGTCTTTGTTGCTTAACGATTTCCTTTCCTTTCCTTGCACTGTAACAATTCAGCATTATGTACATATATTCACACATACATCCCATTAAGTTCCATAGTTCAATTTCCAAATAACTACATGTAAATTTCAGCATTAATCTGTGTTTGGAAATTATGGACTTTTTATTTAAATTTTGAAGGTTGAAACTTGCCACCCCAGAAAGGGCTTTTTCTATAGTTTTCTGTAAGTGAATATAGAACATGTTCTCTCTTCTAAATCAATGTGTACCAGAGAAAACTAGACTAAAGAATTTTGCACTTCCCTGCTTTCATTTACTGGAAAACAAAATTGTTAGGTTATTTTTTTTATTGTCCGTTCTGGCATAATATTCTTCAACTCTTTAACTCTTTATCTTTTCTGGATATACTTCAAAGGAACACATAAGGTTAACTTATAAGGATATTTTCATATAGTTCATTCCTCAACAATGGCAAGACACACAAAAGAAGTGATGTGTAACCCTAACATAAATTTTAAAAATGATTTAAACATCCCTATTCCCAAGAAAGAAGGGGAGTAAATTCAGGTCTCACCCATTAAGATGCAGCTCTGCAGACTTTGTGCTACCACTTAAACCACCATGGACTTAACCCTCCCTCTTCCCAATGTTAATTCTCCCATCAAAAGATTGCCCGTTCCTTGTTTATAAGAAATGTATATTGCATGAAAAACCAGGATTCTAATCGTTGCAAGAAAAGACTAAAGTAGAACGTGCGTTGCAAGATGAGATCTAATTAGAGAACTTGTGACCCATTGAGTCACCCTTTCAAAGGCATTTCCCTACATAAACAGAGAAACTGAAAGTCCATAGGCAGATTGCTATTGTTTTTGGTTTAAAACCAAAGCAATAGCAATCTGCCTGTGGTCATTCTGTTTATTTAACTAAGGAAATGTCTTTGAAAGGATGACCTAGTCCTAGTGGATCATGGGTTGTCTTGTTAAATCTATTTACCCCTTTGTTTATGAATTCTCTCTCATACATCCTGACATTTGATGTTATCTCTTGACCATGACTTCCCCCTCTCTTTCCACATGGTGTAATTTTGCTGACAATATTTATTTATTTATTTTAAACACAGTGCTGCACATTGCCATTCTCAACTCAGAACAGTTTAGAATCCTTGCCAACTTCTCCACTGAATTATAGGAAGCTGTCAGAGAAAGTTTAAAAATAGGATCATGTAACTTTCTGAGGGCTAAGGCAGGTCCAATCTATCTGATCTCTGATGGCCAAAGGAAGGGGCGGGCTACACTCAATTGTGGAGTAGGAAGCAGCTGATAACTGAAGCAGGATGGGCAAAAACTAAAGTATACTGGCTGATATACTTGATTGACACTAGAGAAGTCCAGTTTCTACTCCATCTGCAGCCACAGCTGTTAACTTGGTGACTTTCAGTCTAAACTACCTCACAGGGTTGCTGTGAATAAATATAGGAGGATGCAGCTCTATGTATGTGCCTTGAGTCCCTGAACAAAGATGGGATATAAATACATGTATATGTTTGTGTGCCAGAGAAGGGGCACATAAAGCAATAAAAAAATATCCAGGCTTTCTTCATGCACCTTAAACCTATTGCTTCTTTAAGAGCCACATGATGAGTTAATTCTTTCCAGTAGGGATTGCACACTGGTTGGGAAACTTCACACTGAATACTGAAAATGAAAGATCATGTGACTGCAGCAGTATCCAGTAGCACTAAAACAGCCACAACATTCCCAAATAATGTGAACGTTCCTCGGGAATAATTGGTCCTGGATTTTAGACACATTCTGTACATTAGCCCATCTGAGTTACATTGGTTCAAAAACTGCTGCCCTATGATGCACTGTTTCGTCCAGTTAAAGGTCATGACAACAAGATTTTTATACGTGTTTTATATTCTTGGACCCAAGTCACAGAACTGGAATAGTGATCTGACCTAAGGCAAAGGCAGAACCAAAAAGAAATGTTCATTTCTTTCTCTGTGGATGAGTTCTGAAGTACAATAGCAGGGTCAATAATGCTCAGCTTCATTGACTGCAAAAATGCATGGCTGCTATATTTGTTTTGGCTCCACAAACAGAAATTGAGAAGGTTTTGTGTTATGGTGAGAAACAGAGTCAAGAGTCTATAAAGGAGCATATCAAATCTATTTTACATAATACATATCTTGTGCATTCTTGTTTCTGAAATAGTGTCATTATTGGCTTTCCTTTCAAATGTAGTAAGTTCTAAAAGAAACCATTTTGCCAAAACATGTATCTAAACATGAATAATAAAAATTATATGGGCTTGCTGGATTCTGCCTGATCTTCTGCCCACCTTTCCACCCTCATCTGCCTGGCCTTAAAAGCTACTTTAACTACAGAGACTCTATATGGGGCACACTCCAACCATAACAATCATTTAACAAAATATTCACAAGGTAACCATAAAATGCTGGGGGCCATATCTACTGTATTTTTCAGACTATAAGTCGCACCTTTCCCCCCCCAAAAAAGAGGGTGAAAATGTGGGTGCCTTATACTCCGAATGTAGCCCCACTCAGCTTCTCAAATGGAGGTTTCAGAGACTACAAAAAAGGATGAGAAATGAAGCTTCAGAAAAGAAGCCCCCAAACAGAGTTTCAAAGGCTTTTTTTCTGAAGCTCTGTTTCAGAAGTTTCAGAGGCAGAAAAAAAAGCAAAAAAAAAAAGCAAGGCACAGAGCTCACAACCAAGGAACCTGTTGCTAAAATTCACCTCTGGGAACAGCTGACTGGGGGTATTCCAGGAGGCCGATCCACCTGCCAATCAGCTTTTTTCTTATTTTCCTCCCCCAAAATTAAGGTGCGTCTTATACTCTGAAAAATATGGTACTTTAGTTTCTGAAGACCTCTTGAATCAACTAAGAATTAGTAGCTACAACTAAGGAAGTAGCCTTCCTGAACTGTAAAATGTTCTAAACTGTAAAAGATTGGGAGCTGTTCTAATCCTAGAAGTATTCCAGAAGAATGAAGTTGTTACAAAGAAGTTCCATTTTCTTTAGGAGTAGGAAGTGTTACCAATATAACATTTTAAACATATGCTTTCAGTAACTAAAACATTCTTTTATTCAAATAACTCATTGTTAGATGCTGTTTGCTCTTGCTACTACACTGCTCTAGAATTAAACCTGTTCCATGCACACACACTGGTACATTCATGAAATGATGGAGTTGCCACGGCAGTTGACAGGCTGATCCAGTTAACATTTAGGTCAACTGTTGATTCAGAAGAGATCTCCAATATCAGTCTTGCAGTGTTTCCCTTGGAGCTATCAAATGGGCAGTTTCCTATTGACAGGATGCTGAATCACATTGCTGCCACCAACAATTCAGGTCAACAGTGTGACTTTCCACATATGGTTGCCAAGTTTGATTCATTTTTCCTGTAAACATAGAAATACATTTCTATTGTAATATTAGCACCTTAAAGGAAAATAAATTATATTTTACAATTTGGATCCATACTTAATTTAATAAATTAAACGTGATTCAGTAATTCTAACAAGATTAGATCGAACAAAAATATTATTTCAATCTTTATTGTAAGAAATCTTTCTTTAATGCACTTTTTATTAGTTATGTCAGTTTGCAATTTTATATTGCTACAAAAAACAAGCTTTTAAAATTAAAATAGTACAATACAAAAAACAATAATATCTAAAAAGTATAGTGCTTATACAATGAAGAATGAAAACCTAAATATATGACAGTGATTAAGATAACTTGATCATGTCCAACCCCCCCCTCGAATTAACAGAAAAAAACTCCACATAAAAAGTTGGAGCTAACAATTAAAATTAATTGAATTCTTAAGCTTATCTTGATCATATAGAAGCATATTGTATTATTTTATTTTTAGAATACAAAGACATTTCAAAAATAGATCACAAGTTCAGTTTCTGCATCTATTCCTTAAAAACAGAAGATTAAGTTTCTTTCAATTACATAAAATTATCATCTTTGTTGTGTCCCAAGCTTAATTAAAAACAAACCTTTTCATGTAATGACAAACTGCACATTTCAGAAAAATACCTCAGTATTGTATTAACTCAAGAGGACCAATCTGCTCTAGTTAAGAAAATTTCCTCAGCGGTCAAACCCCCTTGTACAAACCAGCAAGATACTTATGTCATATAACCATTGCCAAATTCCAGAGAATATTAACTTTAATACACTTCAATGCTCTCCCCAGAGTAGTTTTGGACAGCCCATACAAAAAAGTCCCTTATCAGCTAAAAGCATGCTACTGTAGACAAGGGCTGTGAGCTGAAACTACAGCTCATATTCTGTTGCACTCTATTTTCCATAAGGATCCAGAACCCTCTATCTCCTTACCTGGTAAAATACCTGGGAAATTCTAATCTTTTTTATGTAGTTTTCATTATCATCAGTATGATTCGGTCTCCTTGAACATAGAGAAATTTTGTTATGCTGCTGTAAAATCCGATTTTGCCCATTGATGAACCTACCCCAAATTGTAATTTATTTTTATCCTGCCTTTATTTTAAATGTATTATTATGTATTATTTAAAATGTATTTTTATCTGTAATTTGGGCCTTTAACCTTAATATGAATACCGTAATCCTTCCCCTCATCTACCTCCTCCATAATATTTCTTCAAAAATTGTATTGATAGATAAGTGATTTGAAACCAAAACAGACTACAGTTGGCAAGGTGAGATTATGTGAATTAAATAATCTGTTTAATTTTATACCATTAAAAAAATGTAATATCCATCCTTTTTAAAACATTCCTGGACGATCCAATTAACAAGTCATTCTGACAAATGAATTTTATTTTAAATCAGAAGTATATTTCACATTTGTTAAAATTTGTACCTATTGAGTCTCTAAAACTGGATATTCTAATTCTAGAAATGTAAAGCTTATAGTAGATTTCCTTTTTCTTTTTAATTCCTTATAACATTTAATTGTTGCTTTTCAGTACATACAATTCTCCTGCTTTCCATTTTTTAGAAAAAACAAGTTTTTGAAACACTGTTATCTAATTGAAAAGTTTTGAATTAAGATAAAATACCCCAGATTGTTGATAGTTTGCAGAATATAGTTTAGAGAAACAGCTGAAACAGCTATTTTCAGGAATGTTCTTAATGGGGCAATAAAAGTTAATTAGCACTATAATTAAAGATATTTACAGCATTGTCCAAAAAATAATATATTCTTTTCCATTGCACTATTCATATCACTCTGAGATACGGACTGTAATAAGACTGCAGGAATAACTTTGATGAGAAGAAAGAACAGCAACCAAAACAACAATCAGATAAAAGAAATTTGAGTCTGAGGTAGGAGTGTAATTTGAAAAAATGCCATTTTTATGGCATTTGTTGTTAATAGTTGTTGTTAATAAATAGTTGTTAATAAATCTTGTAAGTCTAAATCCACTGAATGGGTATTTTTTGCCTTTCAAACAGAAGACCCCAAACCCTGCGCCACGGACCAATATAGGTCCATGGCCTATTAGGAACCAGAACGCACAGTTGGAAGGGAGTGGCAGGCAAGCAAGCAAAGCTTCATGCAGCTGCTCCCCAGTGCTAAAATCACTTCCTCAGCTTTACCTCAAATTATTAGGCATCAGATTTTCATAGGAGCATAAACCCTTCTGTAAACTGTGCATGCGAGGGATCTTGGTTTCTTCCTCCTCCTCCTCCTCCTCCTCCTCCTCCTCCTCCTCCTCTTCCTCCTCCTCCTCCTCCTGTCGGTGGAAAATTTGTCTTCCACAAAACCAGTCCCTGGTTCCAAAAAGGTTGGAGATTGCTGCATTAAATGACTGGTCATAAGTCAAGGACTACCTATATTCATAATTTTGGATTCCTAGACTGGTCAACCTCAAATTCCATATTAATTTTAAAATTGTTAATAAACATAATGGTTATACACCATGCTGTATTTGAGTAGTCACTATTATAGGTTTCCCCTATTCTAGGCTTCAAATGTGTTGTTTGACACTTAATGCTATCTGTAATTTTTCCAACTTGTTGCAAATTGGTCCCTTAATTTATTTTTATTTGAATCCATTTACAATGCAACTGACTATCTGAAGTACCAGATTTTCAGGTAGATAAAATATTTCAAGGTTAGTTTTCCAGCAAGACAGCCATTTTGTACTGTAGTAAGCATATGAAATTGTGGATAAATACAGCATAAAATATAAGATGGAAAAACTTTTTGGCTTAGGCTACTGTATGTCCATCTTTCACCACTCAAACCCTGGGAAGAAAGCTGAAAGTAGCTTGTAAATTCATAGCTATTACTCATTAGAAAAGCACAAAGCATGTTAAAATTCCATAGCAGCAAAGGGGTTTGCAAATCTTTTGATCTTACCTTCAAGAGTGAAACAGAACATATATTTAAGTGTCTAATTTCTTTCAAGTATAGTACCAAAATACAAATCTTTCTATGAATATAAAGAGAGATACGAGTAGATTATAATTTTATGTTCATACAGTTTTAATGAGGTAGCTTGTCTTGAAGGTTGTAAAATATGATCTCTAATACTAGACACCTGAAGTTTAACAATTACAGGTACAAATATCTGTGGGAGATTGCCTCTTGCTTTTAATCTGTAAATGTCCATTTTTCTTGTTTAAAATCAGCTGGCAATGAGATTTCTTTCATGTACCGTTCAGCAGCCATGTATATTAATTATTTTTGAAATATTTCTGAGCCCCCCATACTATAAGTAATTCAGTTTGTAAATGTGTAATGAGTACACACACACACACACACACACACACTATGTTTTCCCGAAAATAAGACCCTGTCTTATATTTTTTTTACTCTGAAATAAGCGCATGGCCTTATCTTCGAGGAGGTCTTATTATTTTGGGGCGTGTGGCGCAAGATGGGGCTCCTCTTGCCATCTTACCTGATTTCCAGCTCTGTCTCCCTAACCCTAACCAGAGGAAATGGAGAGGACTGACTGCGCATGCATTTAAATATTTTCAGAGAGGTCTTATTTTCGGGGGGGGGTATATTGAGTGCATGCGCTCAAAAGCCCGATTGGGCTTCTTATCGGGGGAGGTCTTCTTTTCAGGGAAACAGTACACATACATACATACACACACACACACACACATATAAATATATATATGCACTTTGAAATCTTTCTCAAATGTCAAGACCCGAACTCCCATGCTTTTTAAAAGATGTCCCTGGAGCCCAAATACACCAGTTTTCATAGTTGTAATTTATTATCCATCCGCTTAGAAATGGACTGAAGTTTGACCATTAACTCAACACTAGTTATTTGGTCTTGCTGAGACAGCAATACCTCAGGGGTTAATAGAGCTCTCTTTAATCCATTGCTCTCTACTCTTTATGCAGAATTTCAATAGAGTAAATTCATCCAGCCTTTTTTCTTGGCTTAAGATGTGCAAAGAGGAGCCATCTTCTTCATTCTATGAGGCATATTGTAAAAGTAGCATTATCTCCAAGTTATTTAAGACAAGCTGAGAAAGTCTGGGCATAAATCTCTCACCATTCAATTAACTATATAAGCAATTACATCTATGGTGATAGAGTTGGACAAAGAGAGGCAATTGCCTGAAAATCATCATGAAATTAATCAGTAACTGGATCAAATATGAATGTTTACTTAACATATTTTACAATACACCTATTCTTTTTCTTTGAAGGATAAAAGCATGAGCCATTTTTAATTGAAGCAATCAGATGTCAATTTCTTTTTTTTAATGTCAGCATAACCTGTGCCATAATTCTTTCTTATGAAGGTACAGGTTCTCATTTTAAGTTGCTGATTTCCCTGAAAGCTGAACTACTTGAGACTTGGAAGCATCTACATGTTTTGTGCTTGCCAATTACTCACAAAAGGTATTTATTGCAGTCATAAATCCGTAACACTAAGACATTGCAAAGTGCAAAATTTCTGCTTAGGAAATGAAAACATGAAAGCATACTTTTCTTTTTCTTTTTTAAAATTATTTTTATTCAACATTTACATCTTTAAAATCGTAGTTACACTTTAACAGCTTTCCAATACCGGCATCTTTAGTAATATCCATTTTATCCTTCGGCCAATTATATACATATGCATTTTGTTTGTTATATACTTATTCATATAGTCACTACATAATATACATACTTACTACACATTAAATATGATCTTTTCATTATAGTATCTTCTCTTAACAATCATGATACATTGATTTTAGATTTCTTTTCCAGCCAATTATACCACCTACTCCATGTTTCATAGTAAATCATTTTCTCTCTCTCTCTTTGAGTTCCATCATTAATTTATCTGATTCTGCACACTCTAGCACCTTTTTTATAATCATCGTGTTTGAAGGAGCATATTGTTGTTTCCAGTTTTGGGCAAATGAAATTCTGGTGGCGGTAATTATGTGGAGCATGAAGTATTGAATATCTTTACTCATTTTCTCTTTTATAATCCCCAAAAGAAATAGTTCTGGTTTCATGTCAATTTTTTGTTCGGTCATTTCCTCCAACCACTTTTTGATTTTTAGCCAGTAATCTCCGTCATAAATCTTTTTAATATTTTGTTTGGATCTGTAAGTAAGGCCACCAATCTATTTTGATTCCTTGTTCTAATAATTTTTGCTTAGATTTCAAATTCCCTTGTCCATCTAATAACTCTTTATAGGTTACCATTTTATTTAAGTCAATTAAATTGGGGTAGACCAAGGCTTCTATCATTGATACCCATCTGGGAATTTTTGTGTAAAAATTCCTTTTTATCTTCACCCAGATTTCTAACAAAGCTTCTCTCACCAGATGTCTCTGGAAGAACTTGTGGACTTTGTCCTTTCCCTCCCAGATAAAGGCATGCCAACCCCCATGTAAATCGTGTCCCTCAATTGTTAATAATCTTCCATTTTTTAGATTTATCCACTCTTTGAGCCATGATATCCCTGCTGCCTGATAGTAGAGTTCCCAATCTGGGAGGCCAAAGCCACCCTTAGTTCTCAAATCTTGTAGAAGTTTTAGTTTAATTCAGGCCTTTTTCCCCAACCATATAAATTTAAGAATTATTTTCAGTTATTCAAAACAAAACAAAACAAAAAAACCCTAATTTAATGGGTACTGTTTGAAATAAATATAAGATTTTTGGTAGGATATTCATCTTTATAGTAGCAATTCTTCCAATCAATGATATTTGTAGTTTCGCCCAACTCTCTAAATCTTTTTGAATTTGTTGCAATAATTTTAAATAATTATCTTCCTTTATGGATGACATTCTTGCTGTTAGTCAAATGCCCAGGTACTTTGCTTTTTTCACTACTTGAATTCCTAATTTCTTCTCTAATTTCTTGTTTTGACCCTGCGTAAGATTTTTGGTAATTATCTTCATTTTATTTTTATTTATTTTTAAGCTAGCAACTATACCATTTCTATTTCCTGTAATAGCAATTCTCCCGTTTCCAGAGGATGCTCTATTATAAAAGCCATATTGTCAGCAAAGGCCTGTGTTTTATACTCCTCGTTTCTAATTTTTAACCCTTTTATTTCCTTATTCTCACTTACCTGAATCAATAAGACTTCTAATGAAAAAAATAAATAGGAGGGGAGATAGTGGACATCCTTGCCTGACGTCTTTATTTATACTGACTTTTTCTGTTAGGTCTCCATTTACCATAATTCTTGCTATTTAATCATTTCTATATATTTCTCACCGAATTTCATAATAGTCAATTGAGTGATTAGGAACTGCCAATTTAGATTGTCGAACGCCTTCTGTGCATCCACCAATATTAATGCTGTATACTGTTTATGTGTGTGTGAATAATGAATATATATATATTTATTTATTTTATTTATTTTATTTAATTTGTATACCGCCCTTCTCCAACAGGACTCAGGGCAGTGAACAGCCATGGTAAAACATAACATATAAAATTTAAAAGCAATTTAAAAACATTAAATAATTTGGCTATCCAATTAAAGCAACCCGGGTTAAAACCAATTTCAAATTAAAAATTGAAGGGATGGGATCAAGCCAGCCCGGCTAGGTGAAAAAGATGTGTTTTTAGGGCCCAACGAAAAGTCCAGAGGTCTGGTATCATGCGTATCTCTGGGGGCAGGTCGTTCCAGAGGGCAGGTGCCGCCACAGAGAAGGCTCTCCCCCTGGGGGTCGCCAGCCGACATTGTCTGGCCGACGGCACCCTGAGGAGTCCCTCTCTGTGGGAGCGTACTGGCCGGTGGGAGGCTATTGGCGGCAGAAGGCGGTCTTGTAAATACCCCGGCCCTAAGCCATGGAGCGCTTTAAAGGTGGTCACAAACACCTTGAAGCGCACCCTGAAGACCACAGGAAGCTAGTGCAGCTTGCGCAGGAGAGGTGTCACATGGGAGCGCCCCGTCGCTCCCATAATCCCCTGCGCGGCTGCATTCTGGACCAACTGGAGCCTCCGGGTGCACCCCAAGGGGAGCCCCATGTAGAGACCATTGCAGTAGTCCAGATGGGAAGTGACGAGTGCTTGAGTGACCGTGCATAGGGAGTCCCAATCTAGAAAGGGATGCAACTGGCATATCAGGCGGACCTGATAAAAGCCCCCCTGGCCACGGCCGTCATATGCTCTTCTAAAGACAGCCGTGTATCCAGGAGGACGCTCAAGTTGCGAACCCTTTCCGTGGGGGCCAATGATTCGCCCCCAATAACCAGCGATGGCACCAGCTGGCTATATTGGGACGCCGGAATCCACAGCCATTCGGTCTTGGAAGGGTTGAGTCGGATCCTGTTTCTCCCCATCCAGGCCCGCACGGCCTCCAGGCACCGGGACATCACTTCAAGGGCATCGTTGGGGTGGCCTGGGGTGGAGATGTACAGCTGAGTATCATCAGCGTACTGATGGAACTCCACCCCATAGCCACAGATGATCTCACCCAGAGGCTTCACATAAATGTTGAACAGAAGGGGCGAGAGGAACGACCCTTGCGGCACCCCACAGACAAGGCACCTCAGGGTCGACCGCTGCCCCCCTGCCAACACAGATTGCGACTGGTCAGAGAGGTAGGAGAAGAACCACCGCAAAACGGTGCCCCCCACTCCCAACCCCTCCAACTAGCGCAACATGATACCATGGTCGATGGTATCAAAAGCCGCTGAGAGATCTAACAGGACCAGGATAGAGGAGCAACCCCTATCCCGAGCCCTCCAGAGATCATCCACCAACGTGACCAATGCCGTTTCCGTGCTGTGCCCAGGCCTGAAACCAGACTGGAGCGGATTTAGATAGACAGCTTCATCCAGGTACTGTGGAAGCTGCCACACCACCACACTCTCAACAACCTTCGCAATAAAACAAAGGTTGGAGACTGGACGATAGTTAGCCAAAACAGCCGGATCCAGAGAGGGCTTCTTCAGGAGGGGCCCTCTCACCGCCTCTTTCAAGGCAGCCGGCAGGACACCCTCGCTCAAGGAAGCGTTAATAATCCTCTGGAGCCAGCCTCATGTAACCTCCCGGGAAGCCAGCACCAATCAGGAGGGACACGGGTCCAATAAACATGTGGTCGTGTTCAGCCGTCCCAGAATCCTGTCCACGTCCTCAGGAGCCACAGGATCGAACTCCTCCCAGATAACACTCTCAAGACCTGCCTCAGTCATCCCGTCTGGACTTACCCAGTCAGAGGCCAGGCCTTCCCGAATCAGAGCGATCTTGTCATGCAGATACTGCACAAAATCCTCAGCTCGACTCTGCAAGGGATCATCCCGCGCTCCCTGATGGAGGAGGGAGTGGGTCACCCTAAACAGGGCGGCTGGGCGATTATCTGATGATGCAATAAGGGCGTCATCCCACATATGAGTAGTATATCAAGCGAGCAAATAGAAATAGAAATAAAATATAACAATATAATGCAGTTAAAATTTATATCTTTACAAACATTTTTGCACATATAAAATATCTATACATAGGAAAAGTATGAATGTGAAAAGAGACTCCCAAAGATGAAGAAACAGACAAAGTCAAATTGGACATAAGAGCAAATTGTGGAAACTGCCATGGAGAGAATAGAAGTCAAAGCCAAAAAAAGATAAAAATTGCAGGAACTTGGAATTGCAGGAACTTGCCTCTTGGAAGAGACATAAAGCAGTATTATAATGACCTCTGTAAAGACATTGAAGACGTGAACAGACATGGAAAAACAAGGAAACATCTCTCAACTCAGAAGGAGATTCTAACCTCAAATTGGTATGCTACCAGCTATAGGATAACCAGGAGCAAGATGGACAAATTCAGTTACAATGCCAATGGTGCACTATTAAAAGACTTGAAAGACCAGGTTAGAGACAGTTCATTATGTAGAACAGCAGTCTTCAACCTTTGCAGCTTGCCAACCTGGCTGAGGAGTGAGGGGAACCTGATCGTGTGGGTGGTGGGCTAGTTCACAGTTTGACTTGTACAAGCTGTGGGCTGGTGCACACGCACATGCCACTTGTATGAGTCAAGCTGCATACGTGTGCCTCTCATATGGCTGGGTTCTGAATAGGGCACAGCCCGATAGTGTGCCATGCCCCAGGGACCCCTAATGCAGAAAAATGCAACTGCTAAGAGTCGATACTGATTTGCTAGCATTCAATCAATCAATCAATCAATCAATCAATCACAATTCAGGTTAAAAAGCTTCAGAAAATCATAACCCATTAAGTTTGGATCAGATCCAATGCCTTTAAGTAAGTGGGGGCATTCTTGCGTTAAAGCAAGCAAGTTTGGTTCTTATGTTAAAAGTGACTTCCGAATGTTCTTGTAATAAATTATGCCAGTTGCTGCGGGTTTGCAAAACTTGCCTAAGTGGATAACTCGATCAAGATCCAAGTACTCAAATACTACAAAGTTATTATATATTTAACTAAAATAAAATTGTTCTTAATATAAATAAAAAAGATAGATTTTTCCTTGTTATATCCTCTTTAGTAATGTGTATATTTTTCCATCATATGAGATGAGGTCATTTTAGATTTTGGATTGAATAGCAATTTATGAAAAAATCTGAGCCATCTTTCTATGTTTATGGGCTGTTAGTTCTTCTATTTTATCTTCATGTCAAATTATTCCAAAACTAGAAGCTTTTAATGTATCTATGAGCTCTATACAACCTCTAGTTAATTTCAAGAAGCAGGACTTTGCCGTAGTTGACATTCTAATAATTTAACTCAAATTTGGAAGCAGCAACCACTTAACTCAGTAATTCCCCACAAGATTTTATAGAGTTCACTTCCTTTTTCCACAGTTTCTTAATTTCTCTTGCTTAAGTAGAACCTCTTATCTCTCCAGTCATTGCTTTTAATAACGTTTTCAATATCATGGGTACTCTCAAGACTCTAAGAACTAAGCAGAGTAGAATGCTCTGTTATGACCACATGCATTTTCTTCTTACTGCACCATATCATACTAATTGCTTTCTTCCATTTTTAAAGCATCTGTTAATATTTTGATTATATTTGTAGTGATTAGTTTTATTTCTTTGAATTACAGGAAGTCCTTGACTTACAACCAGAATTGAGTCTAGAATTCTGATCAAAAGTTGTGGCAATCGTTATACAAGTGACCACGTGACCATACCCAAGTTTACGACTTTTTGGCCGTGGACATTACATGAATGTAGCAGCCATTAATTTAATACAGCGATCATTAAGCAAACCCATTATCCCTCAGGGGATTTTGTGTTAATAATGAACTTTATATGTTAGCAATGTATTTTATATATTATTACTGTACTTGCTCATATGCAATCCATTCTAAGATGAAAACAAGAAATCAATGAAGTTTATTTATTTATTTATTTATTACATGTATTTATATGCCGCCGTTTGCCCGAAGGACTCAGGGCGGCGAACACAAGTTAAGAAACAAGTACAATAAAATCCCATTTTAAACCAAATAACTAATTAATAGTAAATAATAAAACCCGGAATCAGAGTCAACCTATTTGTTTGAACAGCCAAGTCTTCAGGTCCCGATGGAAGGAACGGAGATCAGGAGCCGTCCGGAGCTCGGTAGGTAATTCATTCCAGAGGGTGGGAGCACCCACAGAGAATGCCCTACCCCTGGACACAGCAAGACGACATTGGCTTGCCGTCGGAGCCCTTAGGAGAGCGGCCCTTTGTGAGTGAACAGGACGGTGAGAGGCAGGCAGGAGAAGGTCCTGCAAATATCCTGGACCTAAGTCATGTAGATTGGGTATAGGTGAGAACTAGCACCTTGAAGCGGACCCGGAGAACCACTGGTAACCAGTGCAACTCACGCAGGAGGGGTGTTATATGGGAGTAACGAGGGGCTCCCGTAACAACCCGTGCGGCTGCATTCTGGATCAGCTGGAGTCTCCGGGTGCATCTCAGGGGCAGGCCCATGTAGAGAGAATTGCAGTAATCCAAGCGGGAAGTAACCAGGGCATGAGTGACTGTGCGAAGGTCATCTTGGTCCAGGAAAGAGCGCAACTGGTGCACCAGGCGAACCTGTGCAAAGGCCCCCCTGGTCATGGCTGTTAGATGGTCTTCTAGGGACAGCTGAGCATCCAGGAGGACACCCAAGTTGCAAGCCCTATCAACGGGGGCAAGTTTTTTCCCATCTATCAAAAGTGATGAGGCCTCTGAAACCTGAGATGCCAGCATCCACAGCCACTCAGTCTTGGAGGGATTGAGTTTGAGTCTGTTTCTGCCCATCCAGGCCCGTACTGCCTCCAGGCAATGGGACATCACGGAAAGGGCATCTCTGGGGTGGTCTGGGGTGGAGATGTATAATTGGGTATCATCAGCATATTGATGATATCTCACCCCAAAGCCACGAATGATCTCACCCAGTGGCTTCATATAGATGTTAAAGAGTAGGGGGGAGAGAACCAACCCCCTAAATTAACATGTCTGTATCATTTCTGTTGTTGCTTTTTTTTTATAATTTGTGTAATTTTACAAATAAAGTAAAAACTAAGTCAAGGTTGGCAGACATGCTATAAGTATTTTATATTTTATATTCCTATTTGTGACACCAGATAGAATGGCTTATTCTAAGACGTTTTGCAGTTAGAAAAAGCAGCTTGATTATCTAGATTTTTTCCCCCTCAACTTCCTTGTTTCTGATCATTCTGTTCCTATTATATTCATATTCTCTGATGCATAGCACAACTTCTGTCTGAAAAACCAGACAATTCACGAAAAAGAAAATAAAGAGTTTCGGCACTGTAATGAGCTATCAAATTTGCATGGATGTATGGTTTAAATTATTCATCAGTAAATGTGTTGTATTTTGCTTTGCAGACATATTTTATAGTCTGAATGTGGCCCTCTTGTACAGAAACTATTACTTATTCTATTATGCAAAGCTTTCATTTTGGCAATATTCCCTGAAAAAGATTGCGTACTGCGCCCTCTAAATATAATACTTAAGCAGCACCAGCTAAAAGCATATTATCTTAACAAAATTTACAAAGTAGAAAATACATTGTTTCAGGGACATGAAAAATTAAGATATATCCCAGGTATACAAAGTTATTCATGATATATTTCCATATAAAATATTTTCTCTGATAGAAATGAAGCTAAATGAACTGCTTCATCTACTAACATGGCAATGGGCTATTTAATTGGTTTAAAAAACATATACTGGTAATTGTTCTGTGTTCTGGGGAAGGGTTGGCAGCCTGAACATAGAATGAAGTTTCATCTTCAATTGGCATATTGTATATATATGCATATATCTGTGCATATCTAAACAAAAAAATATAAACAGTGAAATTCAAAGCTCATGAAATGTAAACAGGAGCAATATGTTTATGATATTTTTGTACTGTTTGTAAATATAAATGGCCTAAATCAATATTAAAATCCCCAATTCTACAAATTCTGCTGTAATATCCTTAAAATCTATGTTTTAGAAATGTATATATCAGAAATTGTTTGGACAGAATACTATACATTTTCAGCTAAGTAGTATGTGAATTTTTTTTAAAGACATGTAAAATGTATCTGGCAAGCAGTTTAAATACAAGAAATCTAAGATTTTCCTGAAATCTAAATATTTATTTCTAGTATTTATTTATAAACATAGTATTTTTTTTACAATGATTCTAATCTCCATGACAAATATATTTTTCATCATTCAGTAGTCTTCATCTTCAAAGAGGTTTGGCAAATGAACCAAATTTAATTTGCAAAATGCATAGAGCTATTAAAAATGTAATTTCCTGTTTGGTCAAAATAACTGTAATAGTGTAAATGGAAATGATTAACAATAACTGTCAGAGACTATATTTTATATTCTTTTTTCATATAAAAAGCTGCAGGAAACACATGCCTTTCATACTAGTCTGTTTCAGGATAAACTAGGTCAAGCAAAGTGCAGGAAAAAGAGTAATTCACAAAAGAATAAATATGAAGTAAGTTAAAAGAAAATATAACTAAATCTGGTTTACACCAACTCAACTTATTGTATCTTTCTGTACTTTTCTCTCCTTATAAACACCCCTGATTCTACCATATCTCTATATAAAATCATACACTGTCTTTTGCTCTTTAAATGTCTTACATGTCTCTTTTTCAGAATCTACTCAAATCAATTCTACCCCAAAATTCTCATTTTTATTTTCTTCTCAAGACATTCTTTCTGACTTTATATGTTCCTTTTGCAATTAAGTTTTAATTTAATTTTTCTCTCTATATAACCAATCCATCTCAAGGTTTTTCTTTCAGGCTTTCATCTACATTCATTTATCAACCATTCCTTCTTTTCTGCTTTACTTCACATAATACTTAAATAATCCATTCTGACTGAATTCAACTTTAAATTTCTCTTGGAAGTGGATGCATTTTTGCCAGCCACTCTCTAACTAAGAGGCATATATAATATACTGAAAGATAGTCGGGATATTTACTAGTTCAAGACCTTGATTTCAGTGAAACTTACTTCTGCATTATATTTTTGTAAACTTGGGATAAGATAGAAAGCTTCCTTAAACTCTTACCATGTATGACTACAGAACTTTGTTTTATTTATTTGAAAAATGTATATGACTATCTGTATTGTACAAAACAATCCCAGGCAGCTAACAAACCCAGAAATAATAAAAGCACAAGATCCCAGCACAGTGCTATAACAGCATCCCCTCAAAAAAACATTTTCACACTCAGAATGCTGGCCCCTCTCCCATCTTGGCTCTTGAAGGAAGAGTCAGTCTCAACAGTCTTCTGTGAGACAGGGAACGTAAAGTGCATCTGTAACTCAGGGTAAAGATTCTTCCCTTGGTAGACACAGCTATGGAAAAGATTAACTTCCTAGGTAATGCTAGATGACAATATGTACTGATAGTAGACAAGACCTGGAATAAGTCCACTCTGTCTGACTTGGTGGCTTGGACAGGTAATCTTGCAGAAAGATGGTTACCCAAATAATGTGGCTTTATATCATGCAATTAGAATTACTGGAATTCTACATATATAATTAAAGGTAAAGGTAAAGGTTCCCCTCATACTTATGTGCTAGTTGTTTCCGACTCTAAGGGGCGATGCTCATCTCCGTTTCAAAGCCAAAGAGCCAACACTGTCCAAAGATGTCTCCGTGGTCATGTGGCCTGCATGACTAAATGCCAAAGGTGCACAGAATGCTGTTACCTTCCCACCAAAGGTAGTCCCTATTTTTGTACTTGCATTTTTCATGTGCTTCCGAACTGCTAGGTTGACAAAAGCTGGGACAAGTAACGGGAGCTCACCCCGTTACGCGACACTAGGGATTCGAACCACTTAACTGCTGACCGTTCGATCGACAAGCTCAACGTCTTAGCCACTGAGCCACTACGTCCTTCACATATATAATTATGTAGCACAATAGAGCTGCTAGATAACTGAATTAAATACTACTGAACATTGAATTAAATACTATTGTTTTGTAATTGTATTAAAAGACAAACTTTCTCTAAATTTATTTAGGCCTTTTTGACTATTTGTTTCTGGCTTGATTTTCTGCCATATCCCTAACATCCTCATAAAGATAACAGCCCAGATGAGTTTAATCAGTATATAAGCACCCATTTGGTGGAAATTCTATAACTACATTAAGAAGGGAAAAAACTTCTGCAGCTCATAAATCTCCCAGGACCAGAGAATTTTCCCACTTTTTAAAGGATGTCCTGCAAATAAAAAACTAAATATCATAAAAAGCAAGTTAAGGCAAAATTTATTTTCCTTTGGGTCTAGGGATTACAAATCTTGTCACTTAATTTCGTTGCTTAGGTATTGTAGATGAAGATAAAGATATTATTTTTTTACTTTGCCCTGGTTGAGCTGTTGAAAACAAGCAGCATAAACTGAATTATCTAAATCCAAGACATTAGTCTTAATAATGCTGAGGAAACTTCTAGAATTTTAAATATATATTATATCATTGAAGGAAAAAAATAGGTAAAAAAAAACTTATGTCACAGAAAATAACAGGTTTCTAGAATTTTTTATTTGAGAAAGGTTCTTATAATTCCCAAAATTTCAAAAGTGTTAACAATCCTCATCTTAGTCTTTGAGGATAGAATCTAAATTGAAAAATCTATACATATATTTATCAGTGAGGAAGATGTCAATATACACATATTAAAATATAGATCAATCTTGGCATAAAATAACAGAAGGAAAGCCTCTCTAATGTGAAATGATTGGATTGAGTTGGTGTGAGGCACAAAAAAATTATCGGAAAACTTCATTTTATTCATTTTTACTCATAAACCTAAACTTATTATTGACTGTCCTTGAACTTTAAAACTAAGCAGTTATCTGTCAAAACATTGATTGAGCTGTCAATTGATTGATTACATGCCATCAAGTCAGTCTCAGCCTTTAGTGACTACATAGATAGATTCAGTGGTGGAATTCAGCCATTTTGCACCCATTTGGGAGAACTGGTTGTTAACTTTCTAAGCAGCTCGGAGAACCGGTTGTTGGAAGAAATCTCATTTTGTTTTCTTCCACTTTACAGGGCTAATCCTGTAAGGAAGGCAGGAAGGAAACATTCTGGTGTTGTTTCTAGCCTAATCTTTATTGCCCTGCTTACAGAAACTGCCTCCCTGGTTAACTGTTATTACATTGTAACAGCTAAGGTGAAGCACCCATCGACATGAGCGACATTGAGTTGGCCACGCCCACATGGTCACATGACCACCGAGGCTCGCCTACCCAGCTGGTCATTAGGGCAGAGAACCGGTTGTTAAATTATTTAAATCCCACCACTGGCTAGATTGATAGAAGATAATGTGACCCTAACTAGGTCCTTCAGGTCTTCCAAAATTTCTTCCACTATTTTTAGCATTAGTGCCTTCTCCAGAAAATTAGCTCTTCACATAATGTGCCCAAAGTAGGATAATTTGATAGATTGGTTATTTGTTCCTTGAAAGATAACTCTGAGCTGATTTGTTCAATAATTCTTTGTCTTCTTGGCAGCTCATGACATTTTCAGGAACTTTCTCCAATATCAAAGTTCCAAAGCTTCAATACACTTCCTACTTTCCTCCTTCAAAGTTACTTTTGCTTCTATAAATTATCACAGAGAGTACCGTTGATTGCACTATTCTGATCTTTGTAGATATAGACACATCACAGTTTTTGAACATCTTTTCCAAGCCCTCATGCCTACTCTACAAGGTGTTAGTCTGTGGCATATTTCTTGACTGCTTATTTACTGTTGATGGTTGCTCCTAAAAAACAGAAGCTTTCCCCACTTTCATACCATCATTGCCAATTCTAAGGTTGGTTGTTCTATCTGATGTCATTAGCACGATCTTTTTTACCTCTCTCTTCTATTCTGTCTGAAATTCTTATTGAATTCCTTCCTGTCTCTTTTTGTCTTTGGTTTCCCTTCCTGGCAATTTCCACAGTTTGCTCCAATAACTGGTTTCTTTCTACCATTTCTTCATCTTTGGTACTCTCTTTTCATCCTTAATGACTTCTTTAAGTTCATTACACAGTTGCTCTGGTTCTCTATCAATAAGGCTCAGGGCTTTAAAGCAATTCCTGATGTTCTCTTTGAAAATATGTATATCTTCAAGATTACATCATGGAAACTGTTTGCCTTTCTTCTTCTTTAGCTTAATGTAGAATTTGCTTAAATGCAGAAATGGTTAAGTAATTCTCTTGCTTCATTTTGGTGTCCTAAGCCATGCAATCCAATTACATCTTCCTTTTTTAATATTTCTAATGTTGGCACTCCAGCCTCTAATAACAAGCAACACATCTTATTTGCATGTTTTGTCGATTTCAAATTGAACTTGATGATAAAACTCATTAATTTTTTCTTCTGCATCAATGGTTGGACAATAAACTTGAATGATCATTATATTAAAGGATGTCCACAAAGTCCAATTATGTAGTTTGGTCATTGATTGCATTGTAGTCAGATACTGTTCTTCCTATACCCATTGTAACTACAAAAGCAACATTGTTCCTTCCTTCTTTTGTTTTCAGAAGAGGGTATATTCTGACTTAACTTGTTTAATATCAGTCCATTTCAATTCACTGATGCCTAAAATGTTAATTTACAGATGTTTCATTTCATTTTTCACTGTGCTGAGTTTTCCCATGCTCATGCCTCCTATGTTCCATGTTCCTACTGTAATTCTGCCTTTGCATCTTCAGATTTTCTTTGCCTGTATGGCGAAATCAGCCACTAGATGTCCTGAAGGCTTTAATCTAACTATGTCATAAGCACTATTAGTACTCTGAAAGATCCTTAGCTGTTCCTCAGAACTGCTGTATATTGAGTACCATCTGACCTAAAGGGCCTCTTATCCAGGCCCTGTGCATGGCCCTTACTCATCTTCACTGTCAGTAATTGAAGCTACATATTCAGATCTTGTCCAGAACATGGTACAAGATCGGGGAAGCTGAAGGAACTAAAGTAGTTCAGAATCTGTCTCTCTAAAAGCTTACTTCCAAATAGTGTCTCACAAACAGGATAAACAACTGACCTAGTCAATAAACATTTGACAGTATCTATAAGCTTCCACTGTGTAACCTTCACCAAGACAAAAACAGACAAACATTGTTCCTGTCTAGGAGAAGAGATTGATTTTGCTTTTGAAGGCAGAAAGCTAACAAAGAATAACAACAATTATATTTTGTTCTAAATTATTGGAAACAACAATAAACAAATTAGAAAACAAGGAAAATCATTCTTAAGACTAGCTTCTGTTTTGATCTTCAAAATGGAATGAAATCAGCCTGCTTGCTCTATTTAGCATTAAGAGATTCCAATATAGTTTCACCCAAGAAGAAACTATTATTGCAGCGAAAGAAATAACATACTGTTTATATTTTAAACCCATAGGATTGTAGGAGATAAATTTAATACCATAATAAGACATACCGTGTTTCCTCGAAAATAAGAGCCTGTGTTATATTTTTTTGAACCCCGAAATAAGCGCTTGGCCTTATTTTTGGGGAGGTCTTATTATTTTGGGGTGCATGGAGGAAACCAGATGAAATGGCAGGGACTGGCTGCTCATATGTTTAAATATTTTCGGGGACGGCTTATTTTCAGGGGAAGCTTATCCCAGTTGGGTTTATTATCAGAGGATGTCTTATTTAGGGGAAACAGGGTAATAATATGTCCTTTCCCCTTATTTTCTAACAGCAACCTGAGAAAAGAGAGCCACTCTCTATTGTAGCACACCAAGCTATGCATATGTATGTAATATTTTAGCAGTCTTAGAGAAATTTCGATTTAAATGCTTTAAATAGGGCAATCAGGAAGAGCTGCCTTGGAGAATTTGCAAACTGTTTGAAAGCTACTCTGGGTGCCATCGACACTGAGCAAACCTTTCTAGCTTGCTATAGTTCTTTGGCAGCTCTAAGATTGATTGTGGTTCTGATAGTAATATTAATCTTCTGATAGTTTTAAATCTTTTTTTTTTCTTTTGTCTTGGAAGCTATTTGTGAAAAATCTATTCCAGTTCACTCTAAGAACAGATATTTGATCCTCCTCTGTAAAGTGGTCAAGGGAAAAAAAATCCATTTTCTCTTGGAGAGACTGGGAATTCCAACTGTATTTTACAGTTTCAGAACATCCATTATTGCAAACCATGCAGACTAGGTTACTCTGAGTAATGACAAGAAATCTTTAAATAAATATACTGCAAGTTGCTCTCCCTTTTATGATTCAAAACCCTGATTTCACCAGGAAGGCATTAAATCTTCCCCCATCAAAATGCCATACAAAATAAAAAGCAGTACTGTATGAACAACTGATAGCAACAAAATAGAAAAATGGATTTAATAAAGCAAGGAAGCAATTAGTTTCAGCTGCCAAATGATTCCATCTTCTTCTTTCCCTTTTAGAGACTAAACCATGTCTAGAAAGCCATGTGCCAGCAGTAATGTGAGAGAGGTACATATAAATTTTATGTGCGTAGGAAAAACTTTGCTTGCGTAATAAAGAGTCTGCGGCTCCAACCGGTTTCAGGGGAGGTTTAACTGGTCAGCCTGATGAAACTTATTAAGATATCCAGAACAGCAACTAACCCTCTTGTGGGTTAAAAAAAAAAAAGCTATATTGTGAGGTGGGCTACAATTCTGGCTTTATGTGCACAAGTTTATCTTGAGTTTTAAAATCCTGAGTACTAATAATAATTTTTATTTTTAATAAGGGTAACTCAGATCACCCTATGATGTACACTCAATTAGGCTACTAAATACAATCAATAATAACTTTAGTGGACATCTCTATTTAAAGCAGTGAGACTGGTGGACTTAGTAAATATACTGACAGAGGAACAAGTATAATTGAGTATAATTAACTCAATTTAGTATAATTAACCAGCTCCCAGTATAATTAACTGATGATGAAGAAATACCATATTTTCCAGCGTATAAGACGACTGGGCGTATAAGATGAGCCCCGAATTTTCCTGTTAAAATATAGGGTTTGGGCTATACTCGCCGTATAAGACTACCCCTCTTCCAACGCACACCAAATAAAAATTAAAAAACATCAACTGGCTCACCCACAATGTAAAAGCAGCTGTGCTAGACCCAAAATGGCCCCTGCAACAAGCAGGAACCTCACACAGCCACAAAAAGCCCCAAAAAACAACTTTTACACTTTACACACACACACCACAACACAACACAACTGGCTCACCCACAATGTAAAAGCAGCTGTGCTAGACCCAAAATGGCCCCTGAAACAAGCAGGAACCTCACACAGCCACAAAAAGCCCAAAAACCCAACTTTCACACTTTATACACACAAAATTCCACATACAGCTTTGTGAGATTTTGTGTGTTTGTGTAGTTAGAGTGAAACACTATCAAAACACACTAAATCTCAGAAAGCTGCACAAATATTATTTTATTTTATTTTTATTTTTATATGAAAGCTAAATTTAAAACTTCCTAAACTTTAAATGGCTAGGTCTAAAAAAGAACAACTAAAAAAAACCCCAATTAACTATTTTTTTTAAATATCCCAAAGGAGAAAAAAACTTACCCAATAGAACAGGCGTCTCCAACCTTGGCAACTTTAAGACTTGTCGACTTCAACTCCCAGAATTCCTCAGCCAGCTTTGTTTTGCTGGCTGAGGAATTCTGGGAGTTGAAGTCCACAACTCCCTGCCTGCTTGATTGCAGGCAGGGAGTTGCTTGCTGATGGAATGGATTCAGGCAAGCGAAGCAAGGCAAGCATTGCGACTAGCAGCAAAGGTAAACAAGCTGGAGGGGGGAAAACTTTTTTCCTTCTCCATGGCTCTGGCAATCCCAGCTGAGTTGCCTGATTAGCAGATCGTCAGAGTTTGGATCGCCAGAGCCATGTGAAAGGAGAAAAGTTTTTTCCTTCTCCATGGCTCTGGTGATCCCAGCTGAGTTGCCTGATTAGCAGATCGTCAGAGCTTGGATCGTCAGAGCCATTTAAGGCTTGTCAGAGCCTTTCGGGCTGGTCTGCCTGATTACAGGAGAACGACACCCAGCGTATAAAATGACACCCGACTTTTGAGAAGATTTTCATGTGTTAAAAACTTGTCTTATATGCTGGAAAATATGGTAGTTCAAAAAGCTAAACTCAGGTCTATATGCTGTTTTGGCTGTTTGTTTGTTTGTTTTTGTTTGTTTGTTTCATCAGATACAAAATGTGGAATAAACCTAACAATTGATTGCCACTTATTCACTCTTGTTTACACACAAGTCATTTGTCATTAAACATGCCCTACATAAAATGGGTTAAACAACAATATATCCTTAGTCTACCTCTATATAAATTTTATATTAACTTGATGGTTGAATGTTTAACCAAAAATGAAACTTCACCTAAAATTGTACACTGGGCACACAATCTTGCAAGGACTGTTAGATGACACAATAATTCTTTCTTAGCTAATGACAGGGGTAAAAAGGCATAACACATAGATAGTCCTCAATTTATAATCCCAATTGAGCTCAACATTTATGTTGCTAAGCAAGATAGTTGTTAAGTGGGTTTTGTCCCATTTTATAACCTTTTTTGCCACAGTTGTTAAGTGACTCATTGCAGTTGTTAAGTTAGTAACCTGGTTGTTAAGTGAATCTGGCTTCCCTGTTGACTTTGCTTGTCAGAAGGTTGCAAAAGGTGATCACATGATCTTGGGACACTGCAACTGTCATAAATACATGCCAGTTGCCAAGCATCTGAATTTTGATCAGATGAGCATGGTTAAGTACTACCTGTACTCTAATTCTTTATATAGAGAATAATGTGGAGCTTTTAATGTTCTCTAAAAGATTAAGGAAGATTAAACTTTAAATAATTGATTAATTTTCTTCACTAGGTACGTATAAAGCTTTATCAGCTATGTTGATCTGATGTCCCAAATAGAATTATAGTTTCATGTTATTAAAGCAGAAACTGGTACAGATTAACAGTCTGGCAGTTTTGTTTGCAGATTATGCATAATTAATAATCACATATTAAAACTTCATACGTACAAGGCCTTTTAATGACAGTTTTACTGTGAATTATGAGCGCCAGTCAGTTTTTTCCTCATATTTTAATTTGTTGCAAAGTTTTATCTGTCTGACTATATTTAACAAGGCAACAAATGGAACTTAATTGGTGGCAGTGTCTGCATATAGTTAAGAAAATATTGGATCAATTTTGTTCCTGCTTGGACTGTAATTGCTTGAAAATACAATATTTTGCTTTTTCATCCATAAAGTTCCTGTATTAACATTATCAATTGGGTTATTTTACAGTGCTTTGCAAAAAGTATTTTTTAAAGAACCTGAATATTTCTTTTTCCTGATTCGATTCTCATATTTGTTTTAGAAAACTTGTGGAATACAATTTAACACACTTTTTACAGAAATAGCCTCTTTCCACCAAAGGGTGTCTGTAAAGGAAAAACAAAGCAAAACCATGGAAGCTCCCTAGGCTTCTGTTTTGGTAATGCAGTTTTCCAAAAAGGAAATAATTTGGTGCCCACTCTGATGGTGATTTGTACTTCTTGGATATTTTCCACTTAGGACACCAGACAAAAAAAACAGCAATAAATCTATTATAAGTTAGTCAAAAGCTACATTGGTCCAGCCAACGAACTGAAAGCAAGAAAGAGGCTTTGGTTTCTAAATCCTTAAGATGTTGTGCCAATTGCTGTGCCCTTCCACAGAAAGGATAGGATTTTCTCTAGGTTGTCTTTTCTCAGATGGTGCAAGGTTGCTGTGCAAGAAAAGGAAAGTGAGCTAGCAGATGGCTTGTTTACTAACAACCAATACAGCTTTGAGGTAATGTCACCCATCTGCTTTGCTCAGTGAGGCCACTGAGAGTTTGTTTATGGTTGACCACTTCATTTTACTCTGCTACTGCCACAAAATGTTAGTATGGAGTGATCATCACAATAGCATTACAATATCAACTATGCAGCATAACCAGCCCTAAATTCAGCTGTGACCTGAAATTATATTACTCCTCAGTTCATCAGATTAATTTAGCCACTATTCCAAAATTCCAGTTTTCAGACAGCCTTCCTGACCCGCGGACGTGCAGTAGTTGTGTGAGATTTTAACTCTTCAGCAAGACAGACATATTTGGCAGAGTTCAGGATGGGAAAAGAGCGGAGTTTTATCTTTCTTATTTGTGTTTGTCTCCTTTTGTTGTCTTAAAAGTAGACAGAAAGCACTTCTTTCAAAATACTGTGCATGTTTATGAACATGAAGGAGAAATTATAGTTTTCCTGAGGTTTAATGTTATTGGTTGCTAGTACACATTCTATAATATGCCATTTTAATTTCATGAGTCACATCCCCACTCCGAAAGCCTTATTGAGTAGGTGTTGCAGGTGAATCATTACCATAATTATGGGAGTCCAAAGAAAACAAATGATAATAAACCTTTTAAGTGTTTGCAGATTTATACTGCTTTCTTTTTACTATGCCAGATGGGAGGAAATAGAATTAATTCAATCATTTTGTTTTATATTCATGAGAGTCACAGAGAAAAAGTCACTACGGCTGATTATAATGGGCTCTTGAAACCACTTCTGTTTATGGCATGAGTGATTTATATATTCCAGTTGTAATTTGAGTCATTTTGAGAAAACTAAGATTTCATTTTCCAGAACAGAACACCTAAATTTACAGCTGACATTTTCTTGAAGTTCCCACTATGGACGGGTGAGGTAAGGCTATAGTTTAAACTGTATATTATTTATATCTGAAGAGAAGGGTAATATGTGTTATTTCACACACAGATTTTCCTTTCCTTATGGAAGGAATAAACCCAGGGAAATAGAATTTTGTTCTTTTTCTGAACAATACAAATGTTAGCAGTGGAACCCAAACTGGATTCTGGGGTGGGGGAGGGGGAGGGGGAGGGGGAGGGGGCTCCTGAGCAAGAAGTCAGCACAAGATGGGTTGTTTTACTATTCCAAGAATCCCCAAAGATATTACCGTATTTTTTGGAGTATAAGATGCACTGGAGTATAAGACGCACCTACCTTTTTTGGTGAGGAAAAGAAGAAAAAGAAATCTCCCTCTGCCTCTGAGCAATTTTGCCTCCTTGTAGCAAACAGCAAACAGCCTGCTTTACTTTCATTTTCATTTTCAGCATAGCTTGATTAGCAGAAGTGAAAAAAAAATCTGCTCCAGCAATTTACCTCTTTGCAACAAGCAGCAGAGCCCTGCGCAAAACAGCTGAGAGCAAATCAGCTGAGAGTCGGGAGGCCGAGCCAATCAACTTATGCTGATTAGGCTGTGCTGAAGCTGAAAGGAGCTGTTTCTTCTTGCTGTTTGCTGCAAGGAGGTAACTGCTGCGAGGCAGAGGCCAAAGAGTGGAGGCCAGTGGGTGGGCTACATTCAGCGTATAAGACGTACCTAAATTTTCACCCCCTTTTAGGGGGGAAAGAGGTGCGTCTTATACTCTGAAAAATATGGTAGGGTTTTTTAAAAAAAATGTAGTAGAACAAGTGAAAGTTTTCCCTCCAATCTATCTCATTTGTATAACTTCATAATATACAGGTAGTCCTCGTTTTACAATAGTTCATTTAGTGACCATTCGAAGGTACAACAGCACTGAACAAAGTGACTTATGACCATTTTTCACTCTTATGACAGTTGCAGCATCCTCATGGTCACGTGATTTACATTCGGATGCTCGACAACTGACTCATATTTATTACCGTTGCAGTGTTCAGGAGTCATGTGATCCCCTTTTGTGGCCTTCTGACAAGTAAAGTCAATGGAGAAATCAGATTCACTGAACAACCGTGTTATTAATTTAACAACTGCAATGATTCACTTAAAAAACGAGGCAAGAAAAGTGGAAAAAAGGGGCAAAACTCACTTAACAAATTTTTCACTTAACATAAATTTTGGGTTCAATTGTGGTCATAAGTTGAGGACTACTTGTATTACAAAGAATATACTGTAACATACAAAATACCTTCCCCCTTGAAAAAGAATGTCAAAAAACCTTTTTTTTCCCCTTCCAGGGAGAAAATTCCAAAACTGGGAACTGAAATAATAGAAAACTTATTGAAATCAGATACTTACAGTTAATCCTGAGGATGGGTATCATTTTCCTGGAAAAGTTCCTGCATTTGGTATTCTGTACTGTGGTAAACCAAAATATTCAAGGGTCATTACTAGTTACCATAACATCCCACCACTTACTCTGTCATGCAGACAACTTACTCAACAAAAGCCACACATAAGACGAAATGTTGATGTTTAAGTAGTTTGAAATGTATTTTTCCAACCAGCAGATCATCATGACTTCTTTTTCCACAAACTACCTTTAAGGCCAACACCTCAAAAATAAATTTTGTCTTAAAATTTTTTAGAATGGGTAAGGAAAGATCTGTATATTTAGATTTAACAACCTCTGCCGAATACATTTTTCAAATGAGGCATTTCCTTCAGTCTGCTACTTCCTGATTTAAAGTTATATCCTGAAGTCTACTTTTTATAGTATTTATTTTTTCTGGTTCTTCAAACAGCTTTTGGGACAAGATAGAAGAGTCAAACTAAAAAAAGGTAGCAGCTTCCAGATGGATTCTTTTTACCTTTTCCAGAAAAAAATATAAGGCATAACTATACTGTCTTTCTCTTCTTAGACAATTATCATAGGTATGTAAAAAAAAAAGTAAAAGCAAAGATGATAAAGTATGAAAGACTGACAAATAGAAGATTATGTTATCTAGAATGAGGATGCTGCAAAATAAAAGTTTCACCTAGAAGCACCCAATGTTGGCTAATTACTCACCCAATAATTAGTTACAGTCTATAGTGCTAGAATTTGGCAACATAAATGGCAAGTAACTTCTGGTTGACCAGCTGTGTGGTATAGTATCTGTATCAGAGGTGGGTTTCAGCAGGTTTTGACCAGTTCTGGAGAACTGGTAGCAGAAATTTTGAGTAGTTCGGAGAACCGGTAGTAAAAATGCTGACTGGCCCTGCCCCCATCTATTCTCTACCTCCTAAGTCCCAGCTGATTGGGAGGAAATGGGGATTTTGCAGTAACCTTCCCCTGCCACAACCACCAAGCCACGCCCACCAAGCAATGCCACGCCCACCAAGCCACGGCCATAGAACTGGTAGTAAAAAATTTTGAAACCCACCACTAATCTGTATCAAAAGGATTTTCCAACATCAAAGCTCTGACTTTCATATACTTGGAAATTCATTTTATAAAGTACACATACACAATGACAAAAACCTGAGCAAAGAGAGCCGAAGATGCTTGCATTGTTATGGCCCCTAGCTATAATAAAAATTAAAACTTGAAAATAAAGTACACATTGAAAATGGACTGGGGAGACCAATAATTTGTATATTATTCTAAAGTTAAAAAGCCAACTGCCTAAATTTGAAAATCTCTTCTTCTCTTTGATGTCCAGGCCAAATGGCCCTCCCACCTGCATATGAATACATCTGTATGCAATTGCGATTAATTCCTTTGGTACCTCAGTGCAGGCATGAGAAGAATTAGGCCAGAGGTCTTCAAACTTGGCAGAATTCTGGGAGTTGAAGTCCACAAGTCTTAAAGCTGCCAAGTTTGAAGACCTCTGAATTAGGCGAATATGTACAAAGCTGTATGTGTATCTGCTTCACCACATGCTGTGTTGTATACATAAACAAGCACTACATCAAATGTCTCTGTATCTCCAGAAAGTCCAATTCAGTATCAGTGTGAACTATCCCAATGACGTTCTGTTACACAAACTCCTATTCTATATGAGCCTTGGCATTTCCCTCTACCACAGAGCAAATTCGAGCTAGGAGTACTTCTGCTTTCGACATCAAGCTGTGTATAGCTCCCTTACAGTGAATTTGTTGGAATTTTTATGTAGAGAGGCACAGTATGAGCACTTTGGTTATGTGTGTGGCAAGACATAGGAATGTTTGGACTGACATCTTCTCCTCCATTGCACAGCACTGTGTGTATAAACAGTGAAATGAATCAGCCTTTTATTGAGACAGAACATTGGTCCAGCCAATGTTTTCACACTGACTAGTAGTGGTTCTTCAAAGTTGGAAGCAGCCTCATTGCTGGAGATCCTGTTTAACTGGAGATTTAGAGGACATCTGCAATTCTACAGTCTTGATTATAGAGGAGAAAGTTAATGTATGGACCACACGTTGTTTCCACTATCACTTTGTGCACCTGTACAATAAGGCTGCTTCCAACTTTGAAGAACCACTACTACCAGTCAGTGTGAAATATGTCGAGGCCATATATTTGCAAAACTGTTAGTTAGAATACAATTTACATAATCCCTACTTAACTGTAGTCATTTCCCCCTAGGAATTATGGGAATTATAGTTCACCTTAAACAGACAGCAGCAGATCGAAGAAATCTGAAATAGTACTGTAAGTAAAGGAGCCAGAGAAGTCCAGTGAAACAAGAAGTGGCTTCTGGGTCATGAATGAAATATATTAAATAGTTTCTGAAATGTAAATAAGAATTTCATTGGTGTGCCATCTCAATAATATAGCTGATGACCACAAACCTTAGGAAACAAATGAAAATGAAAACATCTTTTCAGGTTTATTTCTCTAATATTAACGTTGTGGTCTGCTGGCGGCCTGCGGAGCTGGCAGCAGAATCAGATAGTAAGGAGGTTGGGGAGGAACATGGGCCAGTCCTGGATCTGGGGAAGGCTCGGATGAGGGCTCTGTTTTGGAGGCAGAGAAAGGGCCATCTGGGAGGTATGTGCTGCTTCTGGAGCCTCCAGAGTTGGACCTCAGCGAGGCAAAGGAACAGGGGGAGCCTGTTCCCAGTGCGCGCATGCATAGATCTGCCAGAAGGCAAGAACAGTTAAAACAAAAGGGACAACTCAGGAGTAGGGCTTGGAGATGATTGGCCCCTCCCTTAAGACTTAAAAGAGGAGCAAAGGCACGTGGGCCTTTGCAGGAAGCAACATTGTTAATTCTGTTCAGTTTAAAGTCTGAAGCTCTGTTTGATTCTGGACTCCATGTGGCTTTGCCAATTAGGTCTTTGGCACCATGTCAAGGGAGATAAAGGTGAGTGATTATCAGCCTTATCCCGAAGGACTCTTTACAACTATTTGGGACTCATCTATAAATGAACAGAATTCACAGCTGTTGCAACAAAAGAGGTTTTTGGAACTACTCGTATGTTTTACTGACTCAGGAAGCCTAGGTCAGAACATTAACTTTGTCACTGTTACCAATATCAGAAGCAGTACAATATGCCTAAAACACCAAGATATTTGCTACTGAGTTGGAGAGCTACTTTTAAATGATTGTGACAAAATACATAAAAATCAGACCGTAAATATTTGTTTCGTGTTTTGTGAAACTGTAAGTCAAGTTGCTCACAATGGGCACTATTCTTCAGTACATCTTCTCTTTGCCATTGCTTATTTTTTTTTTGCCTTTCTCTGAAATCAATGGGCACAATGTACAGAAAGACAAGGTATCTGTAGACTGTCACTCCTTTCCCAGAGGTCTCTTGATTAAAGAGGGCAGGTGATCACAAGCACAAGGAGAAACAGGGCTAGTCTCCAAGAACTATTGGCACTCCTCTGAAGAACAGGTTTCAGTCTATCTTCCTTGAGTCTGAGATCACAGATCAGATATCACTCTAAGCTCTGATCAGATATTTGATCTGTGAAGAGGTCTATTAAAAATATCCCATCTCATCCTTATGGATGATTTGTGTCTTCCTCAGAGGCCTGGGAGTTTGAGGGTTCTGTGTAGTATCTTAACTGTTCTAGCACTGCACTCTTCTGGACAGAGAGCTCTAATGTTGTTCCTGGAATCTGTTTGATCCACTCTCCCAACTTAAGTTTCATAGCTCTAAGTGTTCTTATCACTACTGGGATCACTTTGGCATTTATTTTCCACACCCTCTCTTGCTTACACTAGTCCTTTGTGTCTTCTCATTGTCCTGTATGTTCTCCCTATATTGTTCAGTTTCAACTGTTGGTGGCTGTGTGTTTCTGTGTTGTGGCACTGCAGTTGGGAATTTACCAGTGGTGAAATTCAATTTTTTTTTACTACCGGTTCTGTGGGCGTGGCTTGGTGGGCATGGTGTGGCTTGGTGAGCATGGCTTAGTGGGCGTGGCAGGGGAAGAATACTGCAAAATCTCCATTCCCACCCCACTCCAGGGGAAGGATACTGCAAAATTCCCATTCCTCCCCACTCCTGGGAGAAGGTTATTGCAAAATCTCCATTCCCACCCCACTCTGCAGCCAGCCAGAAGTGGTATTTGCTGGTTCTCCGAACTGCTTAAAATTTCCGCTACCGGTTCTCCAGAACCTGTCAGAACCTGCTGAATTTCACCCCTGGAGTATACCTTGCATGATTCTTTGGAGAACAGAGCATTTATCTTCTTGGCCTGTATCTCTCTGGTACACGGGTGTCAAACTTGCTGCATCACATTTCTGTCTTGTGATGTTTCACAACGTTTTTCCCATTTGTGGAGCTGGGGTAGGCATGGCCTACACGTGACACATCTGGCCCATGGGCTGCCAGTTTGACACCCCTGCTCTAGTACATCTCCTTAGGCTGGTAGCCAGTGCTATGAACCTTTGTTTAGCAGTCTCCAGGTCTTCAGATAAGAGTCAGGCCCTTGTATTTTCTCAATAGCTGAGTCATATCCCTAATCTTCACACCCTTCTTTGATTCTACTAGCTGACAAACCTGTCTCTGACCTTGATCTTAGCTTCTAACCTCATTTTCCAGGAGGGTTATGTACTACTGTTCTTCATGATTGTGTAGTCAAACATATCCAGGATTGCAGCAGCTATAGGATATACTAATTCATTGGTTTGAGTTATGGTGGTAGTAGCAATTGTGTGAAGGCGCTATTGGCATTTTGTAGCATACTATCCAATGGTACTTCTTCAGTCAATCTTGGTAACCAGACTTGAGGGTTAAATGTAGCTAATTTATGATCTTATGTCTCACATCAGCAACTGTGTTCTGTAATAGAGAGGTCGTAGTGCCATTCAGTTATTGGCTGCACATCATTGTTCTATCTAGCATAGAACAATGAAGATCAGCTTCTTCTTCATCATGTTGAAGCATTGGGTAACTAGGTGTTTTTCAGTTAGTGTAGACATATATCTTCTGTCCATCCATAGTTCCCTCATATGTTTCATATATCCCTTCTCATTAGGTCTGCTGTTATAGTAGCATTCCATTGATTCCAGGTTCTATTATCCATTTATAGCTTGTTCCATATCTATCCAGCCTCTTCAGAGATTTCAGCCTACATTCCTTGGTTCTGAAAATATAGATCAGCTATCACTCTAGGCTCTATTCATATATTTGATTTATGAAGATACACACACACACACACACACACACACACACACACACACAGACGCACATACATGTGTGTGTATGTGTATATATATATGTGTATTTCATATACACATATATACAGTTGATACACCCAGGCTTATGGTCATGGGTGATTTCAACTTGCCATCCATCGGTGAAACGTCTGAGACAGCTCGGGAGTTCATGGCTTCCATGACGGCCATGGACCTGACCCAACTAGTTCATGGCCCCACCCACAGGGGAGGACACACTCTGGACTTGATTTTTGTCTCTGGCCAGTGATTGAGTGATCTTATTATAGGGGATATAGACATGGAACCCTTGTCATGGTCAGATCACTCGCTCCTTCGCCTGGACCTTCGAACCGCTACACCCCGCTGCAGGGAGGCGGAGCCAATAAGATGGGTCCACCCCAGGCGCCTGATGGATCCTGATAGGTTCCAGATGGAGCTTGGGCCATTTCCTGAGGATCTAGCACATGACTCGGCTGAGGACCTGGTAGCCGCCTGGGATCGGGCAGCTGGTGGGACCTTGGACCGAGTCGTGCCTTTGCGGCCTCTGACCCGGTGCCGATCCCGCGCAGCTCCTTGGTTTACTGAGGAGCTGAGGGAAATGAAGCACCGGAAAAGACACCTGGAGAGCGGTTGGAGGGCCAGTCTCGCTGAATCTGATCGAACACTGGTAAGGTCGCATATTAAGGCCTACCTCGTGGCGATAAAGACGGCAAAGTTTAATTACTTTTCCACCTCTATTGCGTCATCAGGGAATCGTCCGGCCGCCCTGTTTAGGGTGACCCGCTCCCTGCTCCATCCGGGAATGCGGGAGGATCCCCTGGAAGGCAGGGCGGAGGATTTGGGACAATACCTGTATGACAAAATCGCTCAGATCCGGGGGGATTTGGACTCTGACTGGATAGATCAGGGCAGGGTGATGAGGAATAGTCTTGAGAATGTTATCTGGGAGGAGTTTGATGCTGTGACTCCCGATGATGTGGACAGGATTTTGGGGAGACTTAGTACGGCCACATATTTACTGGACCCGTGTCCCTCCTGGTTGGTACTGGCTTCCCGGGAGGTTACACGAGGCTGGCTCCAGGGTGTTATCAACGCTTCGTTGAGTGAGGGTTACTTCCCCACTGCCTTGAAAGAGGCAGTGGTGAGGCCTCTCCTCAAGAAGCCATCCCTGGATCCAGCAATATTGGCCAACTATCGTCCTGTCTCCAACCTTCGCTTTATGGCGAAGGTTGTTGAGAGTGTGGTCGCGCGACAGTTTCCACAATTCCTGGAGGAAACATCTTATCTAGATCCGTTCCAGTCAGGTTTCAGGTCTGGGCACAGCACGGAAACGGCATTGGTCGCGTTGGTTGATGATCTCTGGAGGGCTCGGGACAGGGGTTGCTCCTCTGTTCTGGTCCTGTTAGACCTCTCAGCGGCTTTTGATACCATCGACCATGGTATCATGCTGCACCGGCTGGAAGAGTTGGGGGTGGGAGGCACCGTATTGCGGTGGTTCTCCTCCTTTCTCTCCGACCGGTCGCAGTTTGTGTTGGCAGGGGGGCAGAGGTCGACCTCGAGGCCTCTCGTCTGTGGAGTGCCACAGGGATCGGTCCTCTCGCCCCTTCTGTTCAACATTTATGTGAAGCCGCTGGGCGAGATCATCTGTGGCTTCGGGGTGAGATACCATCAGTATGCTGATGACACCCAGCTGTACATCTCCACCCCAGGCCACCCCAACGATGCCCTTGAAGTGATATCTCAGTGCCTGGAGGCTGTGCGGATCTGGATGGGGAGGAACAGGCTCAAGCTCAACCCTTCCAAGACTGAGTGGCTGTGGCTCCCGGCATCCCGATATAGTCAGTTGACTCCATCACTGACTATTGGGGGCGAGTCCTTGGCCCCCACAGAAAGGGCTCACAATCTGGGAGTCCTCCTGGATATGCAGCAGTCCTTGGAGGAACATCTGACGGCTGTAACCAGGGGGACCTTTTATCAGGTTCGCCTGATTCGCCAGTTGCGGCCCTTTCTTGATCGGGATTCCCTGTGCACAGTCACTCACGCCCTCGTCACCTCTCGCCTTGACTACTGCAATGCTCTCTACATGGGGCTCCCCTTGAGGGGCACCCGGAGGCTCCAGCTGGTCCAGAACGCAGCAGCGTGGGTAGTGATGGGAGCAGCATGGCGCTCCCATGTAACACCGCTCCTGCGCGAGCTGCACTGGCTCCCGGTGGTCTTCCGGGTGCGCTTCAAGGTGTTGGTTATCACCTTTAAAGCGCTCCATGTCATAGGGCCTAGCTATCTTCGAGACCGCCTGCTGCTACCGACGACCTCCCAGCGACCCGTGCGCTCCCACAGAGAGGGCCTCCTCAGGGTGCCATCAGCCAAACAATGTAGGCTGGTGACCCCCAGGGGGAGAGCCTTCTCTGTGGGGGCACCTACCCTCTGGAATCAGCTGCCCCCAGAGATAAGGAGAATCCAAGACCTCAGTGCCTTCCGCCGTGCCCTTAAAACCCACTTTTTCCAGCAAGCCAGGCTGGTTTAGGAAGAAATTTTTTAAAATTTTTAAATGTTTAATTGGTTTGTGGTTTTTTAAATTTTGGGCCAAATTTATATAGATTTTAATTGTTTTTAATATTTGTATTTCATGTTTTTAATTCTGGCTGTGCACCGCCCTGAGTCCTCAGGGAGAAGGGCGGTATATAAATTGAAAATAAATTTTAAAAAAATGCATTTGAGGTCAATTTCCTTTCATATGCATACAAATTTGTAATTCTAATTGAACATTTTTTATTTTCCACTTTTGCAGGATTCAATTGCATAAATATTCAAATGTGGCTACAGGAAAAGTATGAGGCCAGTGAGAATTATCCTGATCTCTCCACCCGTGTTTACAGTCTCTGTATGTCTTTATATTCCTCAGCAATTTTTCAGTTGCTAGGATGGCATCTCTCTGAAGGTCAATAATTAATGCTAATGGTGACGAACAGGAAATAACTGATGAAAAATTATTATTCCATCCTCAGAGATAGCACCTAAAAGTGCATTAGAGAATAAAAATACAAATAAAATAAGCTAATAAAAATATGTCCTGAAATGATGTACATAGGAAAGCATATTGTGTACAAAAGTAGCAAAAAATTGTACAAGTACTTGTGTGTACTTTATAAAAGAACAAATTGTCTTAAACAACAAATGGGAGACAAATTGTGAAACAGTATAAACTAAATTATAGCAAAGTAAAACTATTTCCGGGCATGTAGCATCAATGAATTCTCTGCATTGCTCAACCAAAAAATCAAAATTGAATCTTGAAAAGATGTACATAGCTTGAAAAACTATCTCTATTTCTGTTTACTGTAAAAAAAGATTTCTTCAATGAATCTAAATCTAATCCAAACTAAGAGATTATAAATATGTTTGCTTATAAACTTATTTGTATATCTTTGGATCGTGACTAATTTATCTGTATTCCTGATATTATCATTATCTAATAATCTGGTGTGCAATTACTGATCATTTTTGTTCTAATAGGCAATCTGACACCTGTGAATAAGTGGAGGCTTATCAGCCCTTTGAGATAGTCCAGATCGGGTAGATATACATATGAGCAGTAACACTACCTTTATTGTAAAGTTACATAACAGAACCTTGCAAATCTGAAAGCACTACTCCCCTTTCCTGTTTTTATTTTTCAGATAACTAGGAAGGGTCCCTTCTGAGATCTTTCTGCACCCTTATTCCTTCTTTGGACTTGGGTTTCTCTTATCAGACCATTGTTTAGGCTATGGTCCTTCATTCTTTGTCCCAAGGTTATTCTCACAGCCCATTACAAGCAGGGGTGGCCTGCTGGGGGTTCGCAGGGGTTCAGAAGAACCTCTAGCTAAGATTCTGTGCACTTCAGAGAACCCCCAAGTCCCATTCCTTACTGGCTCCTCCCACCCCGCCCTTCCAGGAGTCCCCACACGGCCGATTTTGGATGCAGGTAAGTGCAGGGCGCGTGCAGAGACTCAGGGAAGGCGAAAAATGAGCCTACCGGAAGTTAAGGAAAGGGCCTCTGGAGCCTGGGGAGGCCGTTTTCACCCTCCCAGAGGCTCAAGGAAAGCCTCCAGAGCCCAGGGAGGGCACACACACCCTTCCCGCCATGGTGCAGGAGGCTGACTAGGCCATGCCACCATGGCCATGGCCACCTAGCAACTGGGCAGAGAACTTCTTGCTAAAATTTCTGAAGCCCACCCCTGATTACAAGGCCTTTCTCTGCGTTTCTGAAACAATTGTGCCTATTTTTGGCAACATTAATGCACAGTGCTTTTGCTTGCTGAGATGACTCCTATTTTAAGAACACAAGTAATAGGCCAGGATGAGCCACAGAGAAAAGATTAAAATATTACATCATGCATCTTGAGTTAGCAGTTGGTAATGTTGTTAATCTGGCATTTGTCATTTGTGGTATCTTTGCAAGTATAATCCATTTCTGGTCAGCCATAAATCTCAATACCAGAATAAGTATAGGTAGTCCTCAATTTATGACCACAATGGAACCCAAAATGTTTGTTATTAAGCAAGATCGTTTTTAAGTGGGTTGTTAAGTGAATCATCTGGCTTTTCCCATTTTTTGGAAGCCAGCTGGGTGTGTTACGAATGGTGATCAGATGACTCCAGGACAGTACAATTGTTATAAATACATGCCAGTTGTCAAGCGCCTGAATTTTGATCACATGGTCATAAGTCACTCTTTTCAGTGCCATTGTAACTTTGAATGTTTGTAAGTCATGACTACCTGTAATAAGGGACGCACACTTGATGTCTCTCTACCTCCGATGCCACAGGTTGCCATGTTACCTGAGTTTTTCTTATTACATCATTTAATCCCAGTTGCATTTTATTTCAAAAGTATCTGTCATAATATTTTTCTATACATCTCAGATGTTCCAAGTCAATGTATTTTTCAAAATGTTACAATAAAACAATGCCGCCTTTAAATAAGAAGACATTCTGATACTGAGATAATGTGATTTCTTCAAAACCTCACATGAAAACAATGTCAGCTTGCAATACAAACACCTGATCTAAATCTTTCTTGGACTGAGAATTTAGCTGAGAGTTCTCCCTTCCACACCCCTGCCCAACCACTGTAATTGGGTGATTTCTAAAGTTGAGGCTCTGCAACTTCAGAAAGCATTAATCATGGCAAAGGATGCAAAATCTCTTTAAATCAGTAGGACTTAAACCACGATTAATATAAATTCTATTGATTTAGATAAATAAAATGAATAAAATGGGTGTTTATGACAAAAAAGAAATTCATTTGCTTGAGAAGAAGAAAGGGTTTTGCAAAAATAGCCACATTCTTACACAATATTGCAACCATGGTGGGGGGGGGGGCAAACCAATAAGAAGTTAAATGGCTGCTAAAAAAAATATACATCACTTGTACTAAACAGCATATGTCAGGTTGATACCAATAGATTCCATAAATTATGGACATTATCATCTCTGAGATGTCACAATGGAATGCTTTAGTAGATTACAGTATTAGTGTTGGGTAGAAAAATCAAAGAGAGATTTCTTTGCATTCTTATCATGAAGCCCCAAGAAAGAAATTAAGGTAACAACCCTCTTCCTTTCGCTGCTTAATTAACCTCTCTTCTCTGGGTGTGATGCTGATATGAATAGTGAATTTTATTTTTTTAACAATAAAAAATGTTCATTAAAAGTCAGTATTCCAGGATTTTTTTTAAAAAAAATCAAACCGTATTTGCAATTTAACAAAATATGAAGTGAGATAATCTCTAACCTCCCCCAAATCCTCATAAAAGGAATAAGAAAAAAAATTTCAAAGGCTTTCTAAACATTCTTAAGAATGTTACTTTATACATATAAACATTTCTTTCTCCAATTAACTTTCTGAGTTGTCACAAAAAGACATTAATTGGGAAGAACTTGTCTGATGAAGATCCAGGAAGATTCTTTTGAAAGAACCAGCCTGTTGTTTCAATTTTGTCTTATTTATTCATTAAAATGCCATTAGTTTGTTGAAATGAATAACTGGAAGAAATTATCTCTGATCACTCATACAAATATTAACTGTCTGAAGTTCATGAAGTATTTAAAATAACATTTACCCACAGATAGCATGAACTTCTCATTAAGATTCAAAATAAAACACAAATGCTCCCTTGCATTGTTTGATACTCCCAAAAAATTGAAGTTAGCATGTAACATATTTTATGTTAATGAAGTATTCTCTCCACAAGCTGTTTTCAAAATTACAGGTACATGGAAAAGTAAACAAATATTTAATAAAATATATGAACATGAATTACTTTAGTGAAGGTGAAGTTAAGAGATATGCAAAAGAGAGAGGAAATTTATGTTAAATGTGGAGGTGTATGTGCATGACAACCCAATCAGCCAGCATGGACTGTGATGCAACATCCATCATCTTCCCTGTTTTGATCTTTCTCCATAGATGCTATCCGTCAAATGTATTCTGAGCATGAAATCTAACATGGTCACCCATTCGGCTCTTGTTCTACAAGATCATGATCTATGATCTATGCAGAGATCAGGGTAGATCACTACCAATTTGCAAACAGCTTTTCAAATTAAGTGATACAGGTAGTCCTCAACAGCTGAGCCCCAAATTTCTATTGTTAAGTGAAACATTTGTTCAGTTTTGCCCCATTTTACGACCTTTCTTGCCACAATGGTTAAGTGAATCACTGCAGTTGTTAAGTTAGTAACACGGCTGTTAAGTGAATCTGGCTTCCCTATTGATTTTGCTTGTCAGAAAGTCGCAAAAGGTGATCACATGACCCCGGGACACTTCAAGGCACTGTCACAAATATGAATCATTTGCCAAGCGTTTGAAATTTGATCATGTGACCATGGGGATTCAGGAAAGGTCATAAGTGTGAAAAATGGTCATAAGTCCCTTTTTTCAGTGCCCTTGTAACTTTGAATGGTCAATAAATGAACCGTTGTAAGTCAAGGACTAGCTATACATTCTGTAAATGATGCAAAAATCATAGCCAAGCTTTTTTCCTGTAATATCAAGAACATTTATATAAGATGTTATCAATCCAGGGGCTTTCTATTACCAGCCTATCACAGGATAAATGTTACATCCCATTCGTCACTCACGAGAACTTAGGGGGCTAAGCAGTGGTGAAATCCAATTTTTTTTTACTACCGGTTTTGTGGGTGTGGCTTGGTGGGCATGGCAGGGGAAGGATACTGCAAAATCTCCATTCCCACCCCACTCCAGGGAAAGGATACTGCAAAATCCCCATTCCCTCCCCCTCCCACTCTGGGCCCAGCCAGAGGTAATATTTGCCTGTTCTCCAAACTATTCAAAATTTCCACTACCGGTTCTCCAGAACCTGTCAGAACCTGCTGGATTTCACCCCTGGGCGTAAGGGCTCAGGGCCCAGTCCCCAAAATATTACCAGAGGCAAACTATGAAATGGTCTCAGTTAAGAACACCACAATTTAACTAGAGTATTTCATCATCTTCCTCACAGAGTTCCTCAGCAGAAGCCCTGAATAAGCATTTAGAACATTGCAGTCAGTTATGTTCTATTAATAGTCATACACATACACACACACATACACAACTAATAAAGCCTCACTTCATCTTCTCTGTATTTTAAGCAGTTTAAAAATTTATGGTGACAGCAGCAACTGCGGGTCAGGGTAACCATTCTTAACCAGGTTTTATTATTACAGCTTGCAGTACTTGACCCAAGGCCTTTGCCAAGAGATACACCCGATATAGTGAGAATTCCTTTCAAGACCTTGAGTCAAGTTCTTGTGTTACTTGAGAAGATGCTGTTCTTGGCTGATTTCATCAGATGGGAGGTGAAGGTGTAGAGGGGAAAGATCGCAGACATGTTAGCTGTCAGCTCTTCTGCTCTAGCCATGAAATGCTCAGAATGTGAAAAGCTTCAGATGTACATGAAAGGGGTTTTATTTCCTGTTCCACAGGAACAAATGGTGTCAGTATGTGACAGGACCATTTCCTTTCCTTTAACATGCCTCAATTTATGGTGGCAACTTTCTTCTTTCTTATCAATTCTGGGTTGTTGTTTTTTGTTGTATTGTATGCATAATTAAAGAAACAGCAAGTATTCTTTGAGCTGTCATATAATATACTAAAAGATGGAAAAATAAGTTATCTATACTATCAACATGGGCTGACAGTATTGTTCCTAGACTTCAAGATTAATTGGGGAGTAAAAGGGAGGGAGACTTTATACTAATAAAGTATTTCTAAGGAATAATGTTATATGAACTTGAATATTAGGAAGGAACATTCTGAATGTCCTTAGTGCACTCTGGGGACCTCAATGGACATTGGTATTTAAGAAACTTCTCTTTTTTTCTTTTGGTTCTGTGCCAGTTTGTTTGAAATTGGAGCATATCTTTTATTTATCAATACAGGAACCCTACAAAGCTTGTGTAGTGCTCAGTCAAGGATATATGGTGCTACCTCACAACAACACAAATATTTATATATTTAAAATATTCAGGAGGAGGAGTGGTGTTGTCACCCTCTAAGCTTTGCACCCTAGACCAGTAGCTACTCAGCTTCAATTTAAAGCTGACTCTGAGTATTTCAGGAACTTTAACCTTACCCCACCGCCTAGCCCTGAACTTCATTTTCCCAATACCAGTGCCAGTGTTTACACATTGTTTAGAATGTTTTCCCCTGACTCCAGCTACCATAACAGCATGAAGTCCTGATTAGAGTTACTGGGAAAAGTCCCTGGTTGCAAATATGAAACCATGTTATCATTTAATGACCATAGTTTGCAACAAGCTTTTAAGTGCAAGAAGAAATTAAGCTTGGCGGCTATATAGCTCTTTCTTATAGTACATGCTCAAACTGTATGCAAGGCCAAGAGAGGTACACACAGTGTAACTGAAAATGTGGAATGGGTCAAAATAAAGAGAGTCCAGAGTCTATAGTAGTTCCTAGAGCAGGATGCTGGTCGGATTATGTTTTTTACACTCTCATATTTGTTAGCTATATGGTAAACACTTCTGGCATTCCCTTCATATTCAAGAGTGGAAACGTAACGAAGTGGTTTTTTCATCTGTGGGATTCCTACAAGGCATATATAAAAAGAAGGTCAAAGAACATGATGCCAACCCAGAAGAAGATGGAGAGATAACATCAAAGACACACTACATCAGTTAAGGCCACCAGAAAAGCAAGAACCAGAACCTTGACACAGAAAGGGGTAAAAGAAGAGGAAGAGCAGGAGGAGGAAGAAAAGGAAGAGGAGGAGGAAGAGGAGGAAGAGGAAGAAGGAGAAGGAGGAGAAGAAGAAGGAAGAGAAAATAGGAAACAATCTGACTTCAAACTACTTTGTATGGTGTGGTAGCATGCTCCTAGAATTGAGAAAAAGCCCACCTTGTCTCTTATATTATTAGTCTAACTATCCTATAGGGTCAGGATAGATATACGAATTATTCAGTCAAACCCAAACCAAAGTAAATACATTACACCCAGGTACTCTTTTAATGCTGGTCACTAAAACTACTCTTTTTTTAAAAGAAAAAAGTCTTTGTGTCATTTATTATTGCTAATTTTAATTGTTTTTGTTACAAAAAAATTCTTAACACGCTTCTGAATGATCAAACTTGAATAGTCCTCCTGGAGTATTATTTCAAAAGCTTATTCTGCTTGCTGCTGCTATGAACTATGGAGTCCTTAGTGCTCTCTGAGCTTGATTGTTCATTTGCTGACATTTCATTACTCAACTAGGTAACATCATCTGTGCTAGTGAGTGTGGGGTTTGCTCCCTGTTTATACACCCCAAGGACTCCACAGTTCAATCCTAAACTATACATATTCTCTTCTGTTGGAACCTGCTATGAATATTTATGAAATCTAAACATGACAAATGTCTTAAGATTTTCCTCAAAGGTATGAGAAATATTTTCTTCAAGAAATAAAAATACCTCTCTGTTACTGGTTTTTTCCTGTCAGATATCAGTGCTTGATCCAAAATGCTCTAGAAATCTCAGGTTTGTTTACAGCTTTGTCCTTGACAAGCATTTTTAGAAGCCTGCAATCAGCACAACAAGCCATTTGATCTGTCCTTTGGCACCCTCCAGCTGCTACTTGGAATTTCAACACTGTTTTATTGCACTTCTTGTCCTCTCAAAACTGCAATTTCATATGGGTTTCTTTTATCTCAGAAGAGATCACATGAATGGAGAAGCACTGAGGCTGACCAGAGATATTTCCCAGAAACATTTCAGGCATAATGTCTTAAGATAGATGACCAGGAAGTTTTACATAGAATAGGAAGAGTCTTAAGCCCTGCCTTTGAATTGGAAGATGTGGAATTAACCCTTTTCTCACAGCTCCAATTCAGGTGATGAAGAATAATTTGTTCTGCATGGTCAGTACAGAAATTTAAAAAACACAAATAAAATAATGTCACACGTCACTTCGTTAGAAATGAATAGTTTTATGACCAAGATCATGTCAACTCAACTTTGAAGAGGCCACCAACTCAGATTTCACCAACATTTTGTTCACCCAAATCTTACTTGGTAGCTGGATGCCTTCTAAGTACCCAAAAAATAAGTGGGATTATAGACTACAGCAATGCATTTACACACTTTTTATACTTGTGTGTATATGTGCTTCAAGCAGAAATAATGCTGAATGGAAAATTAGCTCATAAAAGGAAATATTCAACATTTCTTTTTCCAACATTTTTTCTGTTCAAAATAATTTCTTGTGGGTTTTAGGACTAAACACGCTTCGAACCCACAATGTATATGGAATGGGGGAAAGGGATTTGGAGGCAGAAACATCAACCAAAGAATTAAACCTTCTCTTTGTAAATTGTTTACTGCTATTATAATGGTTGGTTGCACAGTCAGCCAGATGTTTAGACTAAATTTGGCATTTATATACACCTATCAAGTCCTTCCCAAGGACCTGGGATAGGCAGATATTGTTTTCATAGTATGAGAGATATCATCGCATGACGTAAGCTATATTATTATTATTATGGTTCATTGCACAGTCAGCCAGATATTTAGACTGGATTTGGTATTTTCATTCACCTATTGAGTCCTTCCTAAGGATCTGGCAGTGGTAGGTTTCAAAATTTTTTACTACTGGTTCTGTGGGTGTGGCATGGCTTGGTGGGCCTGGCTTGGTGGGCGTGGTAGGGGAAGGATACTGTAAAATCTCCATTCCCACCCCACTCCAGGGGAAGGTTACGGCAAAATCCCCATTTCCTCCTGATCAGCTGTGACTTGGGAGTCAGAGAATAGATGGGGGCGGGGCCAGTCAGAGGTGGTATTTACCGGTTCTCCGAACTACTCAAAATTTCTGCTACCAGTTCTCCAGAACTGGTCAGAACCTGCTGAAATCCACCTTTGGGACCTGGGATAAGCAAATGTGAATGTTTGATGGTTTTAAAGGCATTGTCACAGTTGTTGTTCCAAGTAAGGCTGCCTTTTGCAATTGACTTATGGTAATTTTGTCAGAAATCCATAAATTCAAGTAGTACTTCAGTTGTTTTGGGATTGCAGCCAAGATGCCTATTACTAAGGGTACTACCTACAGAAAGACAGTTTTGGGGTGGGGTGGGGGTTGTTGGAAAGGCTGAGAGCCACACATTGGATACAAGTAAGCTGGTAGAGAAGGGTTTGTAAAAAGAGTTTTGAAGTTTTCCTTGCTTTTCTAACTACAGTTTGCCTATCTGAGGGCTTACACTACAATTTGTTATATTTTCCCTTCTCCTGCCCTTTCAGTGTCTTTTTAAAATTGAATAATAAAAAGACCAAAGGCCAAAACTACAGCTATAGAGCTAGAAAGGAAAATAAATTAGTGACATAAAGCATTTTTATAACATCACACAGCCACCACAGAAATGTTATAAAGCCTGACCTCATTACTGTTATTTTGGTACAACAATTGTTGAATTATTCTAGAAGACATAATTCACTTGGGGAAAAATGATGCAAGAACAAAAACAAAAGCAAGAAAGTAAATAATAAAAACTTTTGGGTAATATTGGAGTATAATATTTATATTCAATATTCCTATATAGCAAATTGCTTTATTAAGAAAAATATTTAATCTAACTAAGAAATTCTAAACAGTTATGGATGAATGTTTTCTTGATTTTACGATTTTTCAAAGCTTTTTGTCCTATTTAACTTTTTATTGCAGCAATTTCCCACTCTTTTAAATACCACGGTCTCAAAGCTGCAGGAATCTGAGTGGCTTTGGGGTCTAGAAAAGAGAGCTTGAGGAGTAGAGTATGAAGTATAGATAATCCTCGAAAAATCTTATCATATACAGGACACATTTGCCTCCTCACTAGCTCACGTTCAGCACTAAGTAATCTCCAGCCCCCTTAAATGGCTTTAATATGATTCTAAAGATGTAGTTTAGAGGTGAACCAAGTCAAATTTCTTTTTGGAAACATCCTTTTGATGACAGGAATAGAAATATATTGATGTAACCAAGTGTCAGAATTGTTCTGTCCATGAGCATTCCAGTCAAGCCTCACTAATCATTCTTCATCAATTCTTTGCATGGAATGCCAGAGTTTGGTTTGAGTCCAATATTTTCTCTTTGTGAGGTCTGTCATTGCTACCATCCATGAATAGGGTTTGGCAAATCTATAATTTTTCCTCAAAATCAGAGCATTTGAGCAATATTTCTTCCTGTTTTATTTCTAATGGCAAATTCTAATGGCATAAAGCATGGGCATGATTACTGTGGAGAAGATTTATTAGGCATCCAAGATGCTCAATATAGGGCAAACTCATGAACTCTTTTTTTTTTTAAAGTTAAATTTTATAGGAGATGAAGATAGGAATGCAGACACAGGAACAGACAGACAAGTTCATACGGGAGAAGATGGCCTAAAGGTATTCCCAGCTGGTATTGATTTGGTTACATTCTTTACATCTTAAGAAATATGTTTAATTGCTATTGTTTACTTACTGCTTAACCTATATAAGCCACAGGTATGTTGCAGTTAAAATAACTATGGGAAAAAAAACCATTGCTTTACCTGAATTTGGCTGATTTCCAGTTACTGAGATTTCACATTCCTGCTTTTGTCCTTTTCGGTTCTTTTCCCTTTCTGTTTGCCTTTCATTTCCCCCTCCTATTGGTAATTCAGTGTAAATCAGGTAATTCTTATTTATGATATTAGCTTTGTCATTTGAAAAGAGGAATGCCACTCCATTACAGAGATATGAAAACTGATTTTGAAAATAGTTGAGTTATGAAAAATCCTGTTCAATAAATATGCTTTCAGCTCCATTGGAATAGATTTCAAAATTTTTGATTTTTTTTTTAAACTTGGAAAGTTTTGTAAAAAAGTATTTCAAAAGTTTTTTTAAAAATAATGCTACATTGTAGTGGCCTTCTATCCAATCAAGACCGATATTTGAGGGGGGGGGAGGGAAATATTCTACTGATGTTCCTTAACATTTAACATTTGGTGGGAATCAGGTTGAACACAAGTGTCTGAAGAAACTCAAAGAATGATTCAAGTCAAAAGTATCCTGTCTGTAACATTAGGGAGTTGTCAAATTCCTTCTTATAATTGCTGAAGTAAATAACATAAATCAAGCCTCACTAATGCTTACTACTTATGTAATTGAATTACCGTATTTTTCAGAGTATAAAATGCACTTCTCCCCCCCCCCAAAAAAAGTGGGTGGAAATGTCTGTATGTCTTATTCAGCAAATGTTGCCGAAGCCCCGGCCACCTGCTGGCCCCCCCTTTGGCTGTTTTTGGCCTCTGTGTGTCACATTTTCGAACTCTGTACACCCCATTTTAGACCCGTTCCAGGCTGCAGGGATCGCCACAGCACATTGCCGCCGATTGCCGCCTCCACACATCCCATTTTTGGCCTCCATTTCGGCCAGTTCCATGGGGCGGGCTTCCCTGCCACCTGGAACGGCCTGAAAACATGATGCACATAGGCCAAAAATGGGGCCTATGGAGGCCAAAAACACAACATGTGGAGACGGTGATGGGCTGTGGCAATCCCCATAGCCTGTAACAGCTGATTGGCAGTATTCCGGGAGACTGATCCAACCACCAATCATCTGCTAATGCTGAATCAGGCTGTGATAACGTGCTGAAGCTGACCAGGCTGTTTGCTGTTTGCTGTAAGGACGCTAGCCAGATGAATACCGATGGATGCTGGTAGGCAGAGGCAGATTTTTTTTCTTGTTTTCCTCCTCAAAAACTAATGTGCGTTTTATACTCCGGAGCATCTTATACTGTGAAAAATACGGTATTTGGAAATATGTGTAATGTGATCCCTTTTGTATGCATTTTAACATGATACACAAATACAGAAAAAGTTCAAGATTTAATACAAGGCATCAGAGTTACAATCCTAGGAAGTTTTGCTTGATCCAGGCTATGGGGATTCTTGCTTTTTAAAACTAGGCTTGTAAACAAGTCCGCATTACTAGCTCAGATCTCTGAATCTGAAAATGTTTGCATATATATCTGAAATTCTATACTGTATAACAAAGAAATTGGGAATAAATCATGCAAACATTGGGAAAACATATATATTGCATTAAATATACTTGAATGTGAACACAATATATGTAACAGAGAATTGCTTCCCTATGCTTCTAACTTTCCTGGCCCAAGCTGCTGAAGTTGATAAAAATATATTGTAAGAGACAACCTTCAATCACCAGGGACTAACCCTTATCATTAGGAAAAGTTTAGCAGGGATGGATAAATTGACTACTTTGATTAAAGACAAAAACACAACTACTTTTTTTTCTACTTGGAAGCCGCTTATGGACTTCATGTTCAAGGATGGGAAAAAATAATCTTTGATTTTTGGTTCTAATGATTTGTTGTTATAGACAACATAACATAACATAACATAACATAACATAACATAACATAACATAACATAACATAACATAACATAACATAACATAACAAATGTTATGGCTAGTTTATACTATTGTGTAAAAATAAAAAGTCAAGGTTTGATGTTATTATATTATTATTCTGTTATTATCTTAGTCAATTATTTTTCTTTCTTTTTCTCCTTTTTCCTACACTTTTTCCTTCTGTTTTCCCTCCCCTATCTTTCCTACTTTTTTTTTTGTATTTTTTTATCTTATATTAGTAATAAATAAATAAACAAATGGGAAAAATTAGAATATTGCTACTGACAGCAGATTCTGGAAGGGAACACACTGAACTGAAAAAAACCCTGAGTACTACATGGCCTAAATCATTTCTAAATCAGTTTCATTGCCTTCAAAGTACAATAGAAGAAGACTCCATAGATAAAGGCAACATTATTGTGAATCCCATCTGTTATTGGAATGGGAGATGACGCCATCTTGTTTTTCATTTTAAGTACAAAATCGGTTCATTGCCTTCAAAGTACAATAGAAGAAGACTCCATAGATAAAGGCAACATTATTGTGAATCCCATCTGTTATGGGAATGGGAGATGACGCCATCTTGTTTTTCATCTTAAGCACAAAATGTTTTGAGTCAATCTTACTTACCCCTAGCCAGCAGGGAAAATAGTTATATTGGAAATGGAGATGGAAGTAGTGATCTAAACCATCCGGGAGGGCAATTGTGAAAGAAAGATTGTGGAATACAAAGCTACTATATAGGATATTATATAAGAACAGCTAAACTTCAGGAAATAAGTAATGGTGATGAAAAATATTAAATGTTTCCATGTTTGTTGAATAATTACGTGCTTAAGCCTTTTTATCAGCTGTTGAAAGATATAGAATTTCAGTTGTCCTCAGCTCCCAAGGTTCATGGCTGCCCTGGCATGTGACAGCCTCCAGCATTTAGGCTGCCAGTCAACTGAGAAACTAGTTAGGCAGAAGGAAGGAATACCAGAAGCTAATAGCAGTCGTTAAAATTAAATTGGCACTCTGCAAGGTGCTTGTCTCATCATTTGAAAGTTTCGGTTTAGATTTTAAAAGGAATTAACCCTATTCCATGTCTCAAACTTCTAAAATGTAACAGCAGATTGTTTTAGTAGTTAAAATGAAGCAGGCTAATGTTAGAATTGGCATTTATTGTTGTCAAAATATTTCTGCAGATATGAATGGGTGTTGCATGCTAGTTTTAATCAATCTTAGTGTGCATACTTACAATTCGATATAATTTTCTTGATCACCAAGTTGTGTAGCATTATTACTTACATTTGCATATGTTAGCACGCTAAAGACTAGGGTCATATGAGATAAGCCATTTGCAAGCAAAATGAAAAGAAAATGCTGTACAAAATTATTTCAAGCCAGATACCATGCAATACACTTTAGTCTCATGTAAATTGGCTAAGAATGAAGCAGTTAGCTGGTGATATTTCGAGGGGTAGGAGTGTGGGGGACACTTTTTTAATTACTAAAAGTTTTGAAAGATTAGGAGATTCTTGGCATGAGCTTAGCTATACTAGGAAAGATTGCTGGGTGATACATAGTATATGGATTTATATACACAAATAGTGCAAAATCACTATTGCCCTAAATTGCTGCCTTCTATAAAGGCATGTGGGGACATGTTGTCAGAGCAGTTTAGTGATTGGCAGATGGTAACACAGCTGGCAGGACATGGCTTATTCCAGTATTGCTGGTGTTATTTTATTTTCAGCGATAATTCTGGGAACATTTAAAATTGCACTTCCCTTATACTGATATGAGTTTGAGCATAATGTTGGCCATTTTAAATAGTCTATAAGATTACCTAGTTGTTAAATGAGAGTTATGATAGATATTTTTATATAACTTTCTTCCACATATTATTGCTTTCCATTTTCATCTTATCAAGCCATAATTACTCATTAGTTTGGGAAAGGCTACAAGATTATATATTTTACTCTTCAATACTATTTATGTATTTTTTTAATACCCTGCCTTTATTATTTTTACAAATAACTCAAGGCAATGACCGCATCCAACACATCTTCCTCCTATTTCCCCACAACAACAATCCTATGAGGTGAATTGGGCTGAGAGAGAGTGACTGGCCCAAAGTTACCCAGCTGGCTTTCATGACCAAGGTGGGACTTGAACTCATGATCTTTTGCTTAGTAGCCTGGTGCCTTAATCACTAGTCCAAACTGGCTCTCCAGCCTTCAACAGTCTCTTTTTACTATTTGTCTCTCTTCACTACTGTATTACCACTGAAACCATTTTGACAGGGGTCTCCAACCCTAGGGCCACAGCCCACGACCGGGCCTGATCCCTTTCGGTTGTAGAAGTGATAGTGGAAGGGATGTGCGCACCCACAGTTGTGTGCGCACATCCCCAGTTGCACAAGCAGTGGGCAAGCACATGCACCCATGCTCCATTTGCACGAGCGGGTGGCCACGCATGCCTGCCATCGAGCAAATGGAGCTGCATGTGCCTGCCACTCGTGCAGAACCATCCCTCCCTCCGTCACAAAATTGGAAAGGTTGGGGAACTCTCCATTTTGATATTGAATGCAGATTTTTTTTATTATTATCTCCATAATTTGATGCTTTTTGATATAGCAGGATTCTATTACAAGTTAGGAGCAGAAAGTGGAATTGCTTGGAGACATGGTTGCAATGCCAGCAAGATCTGACATCTACTTAAATATCTAACAAGCCAGTAAACTTACTGGAACAAAAGCAGAATTAGCTGGTACAATTGAACAGATTAAGATCTCAATTCAGGATGCACCATTGTTCTTTCTGTCAATTAATCTCAACACGACCACCTGGCATTTGTTTTCCGGGGACCATTTGAAATTATCTATTAATTTCAATTACTTAACAATGCGTAAAATTACAAACATGTCCAATGGCACTGTATTCCCATTGCATAACCCTCTCTACTTGGGCACATGCATAATGAAAACCCTGTTGAGTCCATAATAAAATCCAGAGATTTTTCAAGTCTCAGAACTGAATGTTCAAATTTTGTTGCTTGCTTCTTTTTCTAACCAGACAGCGGAAGCTGCCAAGAAACTTTCTGGGCGTGCAGCCCCTTTCCGTATTAGTACAGGAGTGTATGTATTTATAGCATTTTACCGGAGTAGCTGAAAATTAGATCAGATGCTGATTGTTTTACCCTAATTAAATTATATTCTTAAGTATATGTAATTTTCTTTTCTCATACGCACATAGTTTAATATGAGAAGATTAAAGCTCTAAAGAGAGGAAGGAGAAATGGAAAGCAGAACTTTCTCTACAATAATTAAATCTTCAGGTTTCACTTATATATATATACTGTATATATAAGCCTTACAGAGGCCATCTTGTATATCTTCTAAGAAAGGCTTCCTAGAAGTTTTCCAATATGAGAAGGCATGCAGCTAGCAAATGAAAAACCCACATGTTATTTCCAGCATTGGAACTCAGCAAGCTAAGAGAATGCTCACCTATTCATTTGATTTCAGTGTTAAAGTATTTATGACTTTTACATTAGTGATTAGTAATGTAGCCAAGAAATTAATAGGAAAGGTAATTGAATTTTATCTTCCTGGCTGTCCATGTAGCAAAAAAAAAGATGCAAATTTGTTTAATTTTAGAAGGCAAGGAATAAGTTGGTAATGGATCCAAGTTGGTAATAGATCCATACTAGCATACTAGCATTTACTAGCATATACTATACTATACTTAAATTTTTATTTATTTTATTTATAATTAAATTTATATACCGCCCTACTCCCGAAGGACTCAGGGCAGTGAACAGCCAGAAAGTAAAATATACGTAATACAAACGTTAAAAACCATTTAAAATACATTACTTTGGCCAGATTTAAAACACCCCAATTATAAAACCAATTTAAAAACAATTAAAAAGGGAGGTTAGGCCAGACCAGCCTGCTGGAATAAGAATGTTTTGAGGGCATGGCGGAAAGTGCGCATATCCGGGATCCTCCGTATCTCCAGGGGGAGCTGGTTCCAGATGGCAGGTGCCCCCAAAGAGAAGGCTCTCCCCCTGGGGGCCGCCAGTTGATATTGTTTGACTAACGGCACTCTGAGAAGACCCTCTCTATGGGAGCATACTGGTCGGTGAGAGGCTATTGGTGGCAGAAGGCAGTCTCGTAGGTACCCCAATCCTAAGCCATGGAGCGCTCTAAAGGTGGTAACCAAAACCTTGAAGCGCACCCGGAAGACTACCGGGAGCCAGTGCAGCTCGCGCAGGAGGGGAGTCACATGGGAGCGCCACGTCGCTACCGTAACCACCCAGTTGGAGCCTCCGGGTGCTCCTCAAGGGGAGCCCCATGTAGAGAGCATTACAGTAGTCCAGTATTTAACCAGCCATTAAACTTGGTGGAACAAAAGCAACATATACTAGCATTTAACCCATAACAATGCACAAGTCTCATCATGCACCAAATCTATGTACCCAAGCATGGGTCTCATCAGCTATGCTTTACCTAGCCCAGTATACAATTTGCAAAAGTATTCAGCTAAGTACTCTGGAAATGTACAATTGCATTTTGCATTATTTCTCTGTACCATTTACCATTTACAGAGAAAGAGAGATTTTTTTTGCCTGCATGCGTATGGTATGTGTATGTAGTTATATGTGCTGTGTTAGTGAGCTTATGACAAACAGATAATTATATGTGCGTTGTCTTCTTTTGAGGTTTGTGGTATATTCCCTTGCTCTAAAATGTACAAATATTTCCTACAAGCTGTTCTTGGTGCTTAATTTCTTGCTTATGTAATACATTCTTTATGTGGTTTGGTTCCTCAGTGTGTAAATTATTATTTATGCTTTGATTCTGAAATAGAGCCAATAGTACTGAAACTTGGTAGCAAACTTGGTAGCATTTAGAAATATACATGACAGCTTTATACGTCAGTAGGTAAAGTGATGCCCTCTAGATGTTTACATGTTTCTTAATTTCTAGATAGCATCACTGATGGATGGGATTTATGGTACTTAATGATTCAAAATATTTGGAGGGCACTCCTACAACTTTGGGTGTAGCCTCCAGAATCTTTCCAAAGTTTGGTACCAATATATAAATGTGCAGTGTTTAGTGTGATAGAATATAACTATATAAATAGGGGGATAATCATATTAACTCTATGCAATCTATGTTCTGCTCTTGCCTCTAGCATGCCTCTAGCATGGCTGGCTGGGGAATTCTGGGAATTGAAGTACACAAGTCTTAAAGTGGCCAAGGTTGGAGACCCCTGCTCTAGAATGTCTCCCCCAGGACTAAAATAATAGAATCCCTCTGCTTCAAATGAGCACAGTTTATTCACCTCTTCACGCTCAGCCTGCCAGATAATTAAGAACAATTACATAGCATTATGCCCATTTACAAAGGACAGATCTTTAACTATAAGCAATATGTGAGATTTAGTTCTGTTGATAACATTACTATATTCCTTAAGACTGACTAAAATATCTTTATTTTGTAATTTGATGTTCAAGATAACCAAGGCTTGTGGGGAGTGTGGGGAGGAGGGAGCAAAATACTTTCCCACATCAGCAGAAACTGTAAAAGCATTTGGAAGCAGACAGCTGAGCCAGGCGGAGGATGAAGAGGTGGTGTCTACAGAATATAGATCTTCTTGACTTGGAAATCATGTTTGTTTTCACTGTGCTAGTTATGCACCACATGGACATGAACACAAATATTAATTCATCTTCAGAAGAAAAAGTGGCCTTGCAAATGCTATTTAATTCATTAAAAATCATAATAGCTTCACCCTTTTGAACTAAAACCCTAAATCTCTGCAGCTTCTTTAAACTGAAATGAATAAATTACGGAGCCTGACACTTAATGTTCTTTGTTTGTTCTGTCTTTTAATTCTAAACAAACTGTTAATTTTAATGAAATAGATTTGTCACATGCTAGAGCAAAAAAAAAGTTCTGAACAAAACAGTGAGCTGTGTCCAAATAAAGAGAATTGGAAATATTTTAGAATTCAGTATAAGATTAAAAAACCATGTACAGTTTAAAGGAATTTTTTCCCCATACTTAATTCCACGCACCACCAAGAAAGCTTCAATGAATTTTTATTTATTTATATACTAGTAGGATTGCAAGTAGCATGTCCTGTGTTTGGGTGGTAGAACTGCCAATCAATGTGTAACAACATGGGGCAACCTCCTCACAGGAGAATAGAACTAGAGGAAGGGATTTCAATAGTAAATGAAAGACAGGTCCAAGCTCTGAAACACTTTCTTCTGCAAGGTTAAGAATAATTTTAGATCTGAAGTTTGCTAGTAATGACCAGATATAAATACTTTGTAGAGCTGAACTAGTTTAAAACACATTTTAGCTATTTAATAAAAGAATTTATTCCTCTGTTTTTGTGTTAACCAAGGATTGGTGGTATTGTACATCTTCCCTGTGTTAATCCTAACCATGTTACCATATACAGAAGTAAAGCATTTCTAATCCAGGCAATGAGATTAGCAAAACTCAAAGATAATAAAGGAAAATACTTTTCCCCAACAAAAACAATATATATCATAGTATATGATACAGTAATGCACTCCACATGGAGCTGTCCTTGAAGAGTATCTGGAAGCTTCATTTGGTTCAGAATTCAGCAGCCTGAATAGTTTTACACAAATCTAGTCTTGTGCATGTGTCACCTCTTTCAATTCAAGGTGCTGGTTATCATCTTTAAAGCCCTACGTCATGGCTTGGGGCCAGGCTATCTGAAGGACTGCCTCTACCCTATTACATCTACCTGACCTAGCAGGATAGGAAGGCAGATTATGTTGCAAGTCCAATCTATCAGAGATATACATCTGGTGGGACCAAAGGGCCTTCTTGCTGGTAGCCCCTTCTCTATGAAACATCATTACACACACTCCCCACAAGGTACGGATGTTCCCCATCCTGCTGCTTTTCCAAAAGTCATGGTTTTCCTAGTAGACCTGGGAACTATGAATAGAGATGGACTTAATCAAGCATTTGTGGTTAAAATTCTCAGAAAGTGCATAACTGGCAAATGGAGATGCAAAAGAGAAGAGTATAGAGAACTTTTTGTTATAAAAGCTAACAAACCAGCAACTAGGTATGCCAAATGTTGGTGAATGAACAAGGCAGTTCCAGTAAATGAACCTCAGAAGAGAGATTTTGCTTATGAGGCTTCTTCTTACAAAACAGGCTATTTTATATGACAGAAAATATAGAGATAGAGACAGGTGAACAGATTCAACCAAGTAGGGAGCAAATATTTTAAATATTTTGGGGGGAAAAACCTATAGCGTGAAAAAAGATACCAACAAGTGAAATTTGAAATATTTGGGATAAAGTGCAGGAAGTGGTCTCATTAATAACAATTTATTAAAGTTAATCCTAAAGCCTTTAACTCACAGATTCCTCATGAGGACTTTTACAGGTTTTTTTTTAATTACAGGTAGTCCTCAGTTTACGACAACAATTGAGCCCAAAATTTATGTTGCTAAATGAAACATTTGTTGAAACATTTGCCCCATTTTATGACTTTTCTTGTCACTGGTGTTAAGTGAATCATTGCAGTTGTTAAGTTAGTAACACAGTTGGTAAGTGAACCTGGCTTCCCCATTAACTATGCTTGTCGGAAGGTTGCAAAAGCTGATCACATGACCCAAGGAAACTGCAAAGTTCATAAATAGGAACCATTTGCCAAGGATCCGAATTTTCATCACGTGACCACTGGGTTGCTGCAACAGTCATAAGTGTGAAAAACAGCCATAAGTCACTTTTTCCAGTGCCGTTCTAACTTTGAATGGTCACTAAATGAACTTTTGTAAGTCAAGGACTACCTGTATCTTGAAAGGGCTGCCAAAGCATTGAAAGTTCAAGAAAAGAAATTTATGAAATTTATTCCTAGACTTATACAAGAAGAGTCAGCAGATATCAGTAATAAGATTCCAGAGAAACAGCCTGGCTCATAGGAAAAATTCAGACAAGCTTTCAAGTAGGCCAGGATTTAAAACTTTACAACCAAAAGTTAACTTAGCTAGCTAGATAACAAGATTAGACCTTAATACAGTCAGTTTCCTCAATTGCTCCAGACATTATTTTGAAATTGGCAAAAATAGTAATTCAGTTAGCCTTGACAATACCCATGCCTAATTAACTGATCAGAAGTGAAGAAAAGACATGCTAAAAATTAAAAGCATCCTTCCCTAAGATGCTGTTGGGCAGCATCTTAAGGTTTATTGTAGATCAGTAAGAACTTTAATAGATGTTTTCCACAATGATGGCATTATGGCTAATGACTCTCTGGAAGGCTACTCCTAGCTGTGTAGAATGATATCTTTTCCATCTGGTATGTTTCCCTGATGAGATATATAGCTGATTATTGATGTCCCACAATAGAAATCCACTTGTGAACATTTTGTTTTGTTATATATAATTATATATGATCATCCAGGCATCAATAAAATATATCTGGACAATGTAAGTGACATAAATCACAGAAACATGAATAGAAAGAAAGAAAGAGAATTACAGATAGAAAGACCAATAATGGGAATCTCAGGCAGAAGATTGACTGTTTGGAAATAAAAAATAGTACAGTGGCGCCAGGGTGATACAAATTACTGAAAAGCCAAAGCAATAATGACTTCTTTGCTCTTTTTATATACAAATTAAGAGAGGGAGTTTTTAAAAGCTTGGCCCTTTCCTTGCCACCTTAACATTTGTGACTTCTTGGATTTTAGCAACATTCATAGGAAGACCCATTAAACTTTCCATGTGTTTAAGGAGGAAATGGAAGGAGTTAGGGGAAAAAAATCAGGATTTGTAATGTCATAAAATATGATCCAATGTGAGGAATAGAAGAAGGCCAGGCTAATATTTTTTTTGTGCAAGGAAAACTCAGAATGGAAGCCAGAATTAGCTAAGAATATTCATTAGGAAAAGCACAGCAAAGACTGAGAAGAGTTTACATAATATACTTATTGTAAATACATTTGGTCATTGTTGTTTGACAAAAAGTCTTAGACTCTTTTTATAGAGAACAAACAAGGTAACTAGACTCAGAAATTTAATGCAAAACTGAATACCAATTCAGAGAAGTATCTTAGTCTTTTGTTTCTTTTAAAGAAACCATGGCCTGACTCAATATAAAATTAAAAGAATATGCAAATGCTGTGTTTTGGGTTAAATGAGATGGCCAATAGTATGTTTGTTTAGATGCAATTTCTCGCAGTAAGAGAAAAGAGAGACACTTCTAAAAAGGGGGTTAGGCAGTGGTGGGTTCCTCCCGGTTCCGCCGAGCCGGTAGCAGTGACAATATGATATCACCGAACCGGTTCTGCCCCCATCCCACCACCCGCGTTATTCTTACCTTTATTTGGCCCCATCCCCAATCTATTGCTGCCTCCTGAGTCCCAGTTGATGGGCTATAAGGAAAAAAACTGTTTAAACTCTTGCTGTGAGGCTTCAAAGGGCCGCCCTACAGCTGATCAGTGGTAAAAGGCAGTTTGATGGTAGACCGGTGCCTCCAAAAACAAATGAGTAGACCGGTGCCTGCAAAAATACATGAGTAGACCGTTGCCTGCAAAAATAAATGGGTAGACCAGTGCTTGCAAAAATAAATGAGTAGACCAGTGCTTGCAAAAATAAATGGGTAGACCGATACAGCTCTGCAAGCAGTTAAAAGCCTGGTAGACCAGTACCTCTGCTAAATCCTAAAGAATTGTCACATGACCATCAAGCCATGCCCACAAAATAAGCCACCCCCACAGAACTGGTAGTAAAAAAAATTAGAACCCACCCCTCGGGTTAGGGTACCATTAACATATGGTAACTTCTCATGAGAACAATAGGCTTAGCTCCTGCATTCGGGATGGAGAATTATTAACCCATGTGCTGCAATTTAGAAAGCACAACATTCAAAATTGAAAATAGCATCATCGGGAGCACTTTTAAAGTGTGTGTGTGTGTGTGTGTGTGAGAGAGAGAGAGAGAGAGAGAGAGTGAGAGGTGGGGGGGGACTCTCAACTAAAGGGAAAACAGGGGGACTGAGGAAGTGCCTGACTCAGCTGCCAAATTCTTTGCCATCCTAACTTCCGAGTCCTAGAAATACAGTTGACCTCAAGTAATAAATTCCCCTAAAGCCTAGACATACTCTTGGCCTTATTCCCAAATTCACATAAGAAACCATTTCTTACTCAAGGATCTTATTCATACTTACTCAGCTCCTAAAATGTTTTATCTTAGGTGGCCCTTTTAACACACACCCCGCTACTGGATTAACTGCCTCTTTGCTTTAAAAGTTTCTAGCTAATCTAGTAAAATCCCATAAATATCAAGAGCCATTAGTTCCTTACATTCCGATAGGAAAAAGACTCAAGAGGAACCACATTACCATTAAAGTCATGGTAACATGCAGACAGAGGCTGGCAAAGCACTTGTTTTTTACACCTTCCGTCAACGTGCCTGCTGTCGCTGACTTCAGTGAAGTAGAGAGCTTTCAAAACAGACCAAGGATTGAGGAAGACAAAATTACTTCAGTATACCATGTCCTAACATCAAGACTTGCTGTTCTCTGATCTTCATCAATGCACTGCTTACCATACAAATTTGATATTTCCTTTCCATTCATTATACACACATACAAGGAGAGAGAGAGAGAGACGGAGGGAGGAACAGGGGAGGGAGGGAGGGAGAGAGAGATGCCCAGCTTAATTCTTACCATGAACAGAGAGGTTGCTAGGCTATCTTAAAAGAAAAACACAGGCAAGGCATTTTTTTAAAAAAAAATGTTTGCCTGATTGCATTGGAATCAATGATTTTGTTCAACCATGGGTTGGCTATTTCATGTGAACTCTGTCTTTATTGCATATGTGTTCCTTATTTTCAAAGCTTTTAGCCAGCTTGTATTCAAAACCAAGAATAGCATGGGTGTAGTTACTACAGATAAGGTGTTGCCAATCCTTTTTAGTTAGGGTTACAAACTCAATTCTTCAGTGTGGTATGAGGGACACCAGGGGAAGGCAGAATTTTCAACTGAGGAGGAGAAGGATTGAATAAAATAGGTCTTAGCTAACTCATGGCTCTTCCAATATGGCCAAGGAAAGAAAAAGTCTATTTGTAGATAAATAAGATAAATACACATCTATCTTGATGCTACAAATAAGACTTTTAGAAAACCCTAAGTTCTTAAAAAGAAGACAGAGATGCAGCTCTAGTCTCTGGGTATATTTCCTTTGATTTTGATTTGGTTACAAATTATTCAGTGTCTACAAAATCCAGCTGCAGCTATGTCTCAAGGACAAAGGAGTACAAAAAAAGCAAGACATGTCTGAGGTCCGAGGGCCATTGATAAGATAATAGCACAAGATGTAACAAAAAAAAATTAGACCAGGGTATTCAGAAGATTCAGCAAATTCCCCATATAATTGTTAACAGCTCTTCCACGTTCTAATTGTAGCATCTTCCTTATTAGGTAACAAAGCAGCAACTCTCAGAAAACAGAGATGTTTAAAACAAATATGTCCATAGTTTTTGTTCATTCCATTTCAACATTTGAAAAGGAAGTTCTAAATGGCATTTGAGAGTTTACCAGGCATTGCTGCCTTTCTGAAGTAGCTAATAAATTGCTAGGATATTCAGCACAATATACTGAATTGTGCTTTCTGAAACTGACAGGAGCGCTTAAGGTAACATAGGATGGAAAAGTGTACTTGGGAAGTGGAGCAGAAAAACACACTTTGTGGTCCACTCCAATAGTGATTGAGAGATTACTAGAGACTGAAGTTGCCTGTTTCTGGTGAAGGGTCAACCAGACAGTGTGGCTAAACCCAAAGAGTCTCTCTTTAACCCAGTCATAGCCCATAGGCAGGTAGTGCTCTGGTGAAAGGTCATATGATAGCTGCTTGTGTCATCCAACACAACTAAAAATTGTCAGTATATAGCCAGTCCGGTAGCTAAGTTTAGATCATCAAAGTTTGCCAATCTTCAGCAAGGTTCTCTAGCTACCAAGAAAAGAGTTATATTGGATGCCCATCTAGGAGCTTAAAAGAGGGATTTCTGAAATTCCATAATTGTGAGTGTGAAAAAACTAGAATATGGCTATAGCTGAGCCTCAGTGATTTTTGATGCAAATACAGTGTTTCTCCGAAAATAAGACTTCCCTGGTTAATAAGCCCAGTCAGGCTTTTGAGCACATGCGCTAAAATAAGCCTCCCCCCAAAATAAGCTCTCCCTGAAAATAAGCCCTCCCTGAAAATATTTAAACACATGCGCAGCCGGTCCCCGCCATTTCTTCTGGTTATGGTTAGAAAAACAGAACTGGAAATCAGGTAAGACGGCAAGAGGATACCCATCTTGCTCCAGTGCCTCAAAATAATAAGACCTCCTACAACTTGTAGGAAGGAAATCTGGATGGAAATGCAACCCGCAAAAGAAAAAGAAAAGAAACAGATCTCGTAGAAATAGTAGTTTCTAAACCAAGCAACAGTGAAGCCAGGGATTTTTAAAAAAAATAAATGAATATGTGAAAAGATATTGGAGGCGAATTATCGTTTAATACTATCTTGAGGAAAGTGGCAGATCTCTGCAATGCCGTGATTTTGGGATGTGGAAAAAGCCTTACATTGTTGGATTTGAACTATCTATTTTGGATTTCTTTTACCGATAAATATATCTATTTTGAGTTACAAGGCAAGAGAGTCATGCTGGGGCATGCAGAAGATCTGGCTGTTACCCACTAAGATGATGGGGATTTATAATCCTGATGAAAATCACAATTACAACTATATGGAATATAATTATAATGTCACTCGGGTGGTTGTTTTTACTTTTATATATACATGAGGATATTCATTATTGATGGGGGCAGAAGATGACTGAAGATTTTGAATAAACTGTTGCACCAGGATGCTATGTTACCCTATTATGGATGACGGATTTAACAATCTAGTGGAAAGACATCAAAGAAGATACTAAATGAATTATAAATTTAAAGTTATTGTCTTTTCTCTTTTTATAAAATGGAATGTATATATAGACATATGTATATTTCAGCAGAGTGGGCAGTGGATTATATTTAGAATTGTAGTGCATGGTAATCTTGTAGGAAACTGGGTTGAAATAGGCTAGTTTAGTGATTGATTAGTTTAAGAAAAAGGATTTTTAAGTCATATATTTTGGGGAGTGGAAGAATTGGATAGAACTGAATAAATTTGGAGAAGGCTGCTTTGAAATATTAAATTAATATATATAAAAGTAAAAGTTATGTTGTTGTAATAATAATAATATTTTATAAGTTTGGGGGAGGAGAAAAAGGGTAGATTGTGAAAAGCGGAGAAAAGCGGAGTTATAAGAATACTATGCTAAGGGTCAGTACTTTGAGGAGTGAGTAAGGGCATGGTAAAATATTAAGTAATTAATTATGAATTAGTTTATTGTTGTGAAGAAGAAGTCACGGGGGGGATGGGTGGTGAGGGCGGGTTGGGGAAGAAGGGAGGAAAAGGGGGAAAAACTTGTATTTGAAAAACTTTTTCAATAAAAAAATAATAATAATAAGACCTCCCCAAAAATAAGGCCAAGTGCTTATTTTGGGGTTCAAAAAATATAACAATCCAGCTGAAAGACATTACAGAAGATATCATATGGATTACAAGCTTAAAGTCATTTGAGGATTTTATTTATATAAGGGAATACTTCTTAGTGGTGTGGGCAGAAGAATAAAGATATTAAAAATTATTATGTATGGTAGTCCTGTAGGAAAGTGGGTGGAGACAGGTTAGCTTATTGATTGTTTAGTTTAAGAAAAGGGATATTATGTTTAGATATAAATACATGTAAAAGATTTGAGTTAAGAGATATATGTATGGGGGTGGAGGAAATGGGCAGACTATGAGTTGTATAAATGTCAAATTAGGATTTATTACATAGTTTTATAGTTGAAGGTTGCTTTGAAATGTTATATTAATATATATAAAAGATTTGAATTAAGAGATATATGTATGGGGAGGAGGAAAAGGGTAGATTATGAGTAGAAATTGCTAAACTGGGGGATATAATAATATTATTATGCTAAATTAGTAGTTATTATATAATGTTACAGTTGAATGTTATTTTGAAATGTATAGTATAAGGGGGATATAATAATATTATTAGAAAGAAAGGGTCAGCGTATGGGGGGTGGAGCAAAGGGATGGTAAAGTATTATATAATCTGTTATGAATTTGGGTTTTATTTTGTAGAAGCCACAGGGGGAGGGGAGGGGGAGGGGGGTTAGGGAGGAGGGGGGAAAATTTGTATTTGAAAAACTTTTTCAATTAAATATATATACATAAGACTGGGTCTTATTTTCAGGGAAACACAGTACTTTTATAGCTACAGGTACAAAATCCTACTATAGAGTAGGAAACTCAGAATAGTTATTGCAGTCCTTCAGAACAAAAAGGTTGCATGATTGACTTGAATCTTCTTTCTTCTTCATGAGGCATGAAATACTATATCTAGGTATTTAAAGTAATTGATCTTTATGGTACTCTTACCAATAGAATATATACTTGGCCTTTCAGGAATGAGCCTACTGCTAACACAATGGAATCTTACTGAAAATTATGATGGAAATTAAAAACGTTTAGTTTTCCTTGAGCTGCATTTTTGCTACAATTTGGAATATATTTATTGTGTAGGTTTATAGGACTCACTACTCCCTTGTTTAATTTTGTTGAACATTATTAATTGTACTATTTTATTAAGTAGCAACTTTGACCACAGTTTGCCATGGAAAATCAGTTTATAAACACAATGATAATGTAATGGCTATGGTCATGATAATGATGGGGTAGAAACTGAAACTATTCAAGACTTTCAGAACTCATAATGGTCAGGGTGTGGTCAGGGTAATTTGAATATGACAACTAAAGTATGCCTGGGCATATCATATAAAGGGCAAATTAGTTCTTGTTGGTTACTTAATGCCAAGAAACCACAAGGGAGCAAACTTGTAGACGTTGCTTTCAATTTATACAGAAAAAGAGAACAGAATCTTTAAAGTCATGGAATAATCAAAGGCGTGATAATTCTATTGTATGGGAGCAGCAGATAATAAGCAGGGTTTTCCAAAGACAGTCAAACATCAGTCAAAGTTACTATCTTGCTTTCTCCTTTTTCCTGTTTTTCTAAAGCATGCTTTTTGTTTGTAGTCTACTTATTTAAGGGTTATAATCTGACTGCTTCCGGAACAGAGCCTGGTGGAGCCATTATTTTTTTTCTGTTTTTACATTCCCTTTCCTATGAATACAATGATATTGAATCTAGAAACATACTAGTCCCTTCTCTTGTATTAATATGACATAACTCAAATATAGTTCTGAGTTGTTGTTTTTCTTAGAAGAAAGTTTTTCCACCAGCTAATATTTACAGCACATTTTCCTGATCTAAAGAAGAACAAGTCAATGGAACTTTTTAATATTTTTAGAACATTCTCCTTTGAGACCACAAGCCAAACAGTATAGTATTGTGCTACTACATGGAGCTGAATGTAGACAGACAGTCTACCTTCATTACAGAGAAAAATGAGGAGAAATATGGAGAAATAAATTTTACATTCAGAATTTTCCAAAAAAATACCCAGATTCAACATTTAAAAGATATTACCAAAAAAATAAAGACGCTACATTTTAAAATTTAAAATTTCCAGTACAAAGTCAGTATATTATATTACATTATTATATTATGTGTTGTGTTGTGTTACATTCACATACATATACACATATGTACTGAACATGCAACTCTTAAACTATGTTGATCCAACTTCAGATACAAATAGTACAAAAGTTGCTTTTTATATTATTGGCAAAACTTTATGTTCTCCATAGTTATTGAATTGTCAAGAAGTCGGTGCTTGAATACAGACTGCTACTAGAGCAGGAGTAAAATAAGTTTCCAGAAATCAAAGCAATAGTTATATGCGTGAATAGAATGGACTCTAAATTACCTAGCAAAAAGAAAGGTCAAAAGTGTAACTGCATATAAAAGTGGATTGTTTTGAAAACTGATAGCTCTGAGTCAATTAATGTTTTCATTTATATGTAGGAGACATTTCTTTCATATCTGTTAGAAGAAACTGTCGCCATAGTAATTTAATATTTTAGTCATCTCTAACTGTATGAACCAACTACACTGAAAATACGATACTGAAAAACGCTTCAGGCACACTTTTTCTTTATGCTTTGACAATAAAGAGGAGTAAAACACATCTATAATAAAATAACTTTATTTGATAATGTAAAGTTGAAACAATCAAACAATTGTTTATTGGAAATTAAAGGAATAATTATCAAGAGAGTCTACAGAGCTTCAGCTCAGAAATGTAAGAATGATATCAGGAAGACAATCAGAAAAATGAGCTAAAGAATGCAAAGAAGACAAAATACATCAAGGCTTTCTTCAAATATGTCAAAAGCCAGAAGAAGTCAAAAAACAGAGAGGCTCACTGCATATTTAAAACAGAGAAATTTTAACAGATGACAAAGAGCAAAGCTTTAGCTACAATAGGATTTCATATTGTATTCTCCTTGGCAAATTGTTAATGTATCATTTGAATGGCTCTATAGTAAGATAGTTCATAATTGGGTAGCTAGCCATACTCAGTAATGAATATTATTGATAGCACTACATTCAATATTTTTATTAACGACCTAGCTCTGGTTATAAAATTTGTGGATAATACAACATGGTTGTGTATGTACATGTTAGGCTGTGAGGAAGAAGAAGACCTTCAATAGAAGATATGTAAGATAGTACACATGAGCCATCAGTGTAAGAACATTGCTAGAAGGTCTAGTGCAGTTTCCAGCTGTATTAGGGGAAGCATGACAACAAAGGTTTATGCAGTCTTTATTCTACCCTGTACTGGGTAAAAATCTGGGCACCTCAGTTCCAGAATTATACTGATAGGTTAAAACAAACTATCTAAAGCAGGGCTGTCAAATTCCTGGACCACAGGCTGGATGTGTCATGTGCTGGCCATTCCCATGCCCAGTTTAGCGAAGTGGGGGAAAGTGCCGATACGTCACATGATGTCGCTGTGATGATGTGAATTTGACACTCCTGATCTAAAGGGAAGGCAAACTAAATGAGGACATGTCCTGGGAGTAAAAGCTGCAAGAGATTAGCTTGGGGGAAAACAGGGGTGAAATCCAGCAGGTTCTGACAGGTTCTGGAGAACTGGTAGCGGAAATTTTGAGTAGTTTGGAGAATCAGCAAATACCACCTCTGGCTGGTCCCAGAATGGAGTGGGAATGTAGATTTTGCAATGTCCTTCCCCCAGGAATAGGGAGGGAATGGGGATTTTGCAGTATCCTTCCTCTGCCATGCCCACCAAGCCACACCATGCCCACCAAGCCACGGCCACAGACAGGTAGTAAAAAAATTTGAATTTCACCACTGGGGGAAAATATGGGGAAAAGAAGATCAAAAGGAGACTTGTCAGTTTTCAGGTATCTAGAAGGATCCCATAGAGAAGATTGTCAGTGTTCCATTAGAAACTAAGATTAGAAATTAATAGATACAAGCTGTAGGTACTTAGATTTTGCTCAAAAATAAGGAACAACTTTCTGATTACAATAGCTGTACAGTACTGGAAGAGTCTACCTAAAACGGTGGCTTCTTCACCCCTGAAAGTTTTTAAGACGAGGCTGGACATCCTCCTCTTAAGTATGCTTTCATTTGTTTTCATGCACATTGCAGATAATTGAACTACATGATCCTTGTCATCTCTTCCAGTTCCACAAGGCTATGATTTTATAACACGGTATGTATAAAATGCCAGTGGAGTGTTACCATGTTTTCCTCCAATTACTGGCCATGATGGTGATATACCTACAAATATTTCAACCACAATCATATTTCCTGCTTGTGGCTTTTGGAGCAGGTATAAAAATGTCTAGACTTGTTCAAATATATAGCGTTCAGTCTCCTTGCTGTGGTTCTATGGAATGTGTAAGGCTCAAGGGACATACTCAGCTGTGAACCAAATATATTCAAAGAATAAAAAAAGGCATCACATTGCTACCATAAAATAAATATAAATATGTACATGACAATTCTGTATCCATTTATTGGGATGGATGATTTATTAAACTTAATGGGACTCCTTTTGGAGTAAATATCGGTAGATTGGAATGTACTACTAAATAAGTACCATAATACACGCTAGGACTAAAATAGAATTGTCACAATTAACATTATATTTAATGTTTCATGAAGCAAATAAAATACATATATTCGGCCTTTTAAAATATTGGATAATTCAAAGGGACATGGTTTGCACACACATACCTTATTATGAAGATAACTAGGTCACAATCTTTCCCAATCTGGACCCCCCACAGATGTATTGGAATTATAATGTACTTGGAATTCTGGGAGTCACAACACATCTGAAGGACACCTTCAGGCAAACTAGATTAGATTATTAACTGAATATATCAAAGTGAAGTTTTTGCCTCCTATAGTCAAATACTGTATAGTTAAAAACACAGCTTCATAATTTACCTTCTTTGCTATACCCTATTTTAATCTGATAAGGTGAAAGAATCCCTGAGGATTTTACTCTGCTAGTTGTTGCTGACTATAGGGGGCTCATCTCCATTTCAAGGTCATTGAGCCAGCACTGTCCGAAGACATTTTCATGATCACGTAGCCAGCATGACATGATGGAGCACTGTTACTTTCCCATCAAACTGGTACATATTTCTTTACTTGAATTTGCATGCTTTCGAACTGCTAGTGGGCAGGAGCCAGGATGAGGATGGGAGCTCAGCCCATCACAAGGAGCTCAGGTCTCAAACCTGGGCTGCCAACTTTCCAGCTGACAAGCCCAACATCTTAACCACTGAGCCACTGCTCTGTCTTAATCCGATAAAACAACTGTAAAATTTCTCTTCTCCCCAATTCTCCCAAAACTCAACCTTCTACCTTCAACTGTATGTAGCTAAATTAAAAAACTTCCCTCAAGTATGAAATATCATTATGATTTGGAAACCAATCAAGGTAAGAGGTTACCATTCATTTAACTTATAGATAAATAGTACTAAGAAGGTGTGTGTGCATTCCTGAATAGAACGCCTGCATCAATAATAGTTCTTAAAATGCATATATTATTTTTGGCTGCTAGCATGTCTTTCCTATTTTATCAGAGAGGGTGAGATGTTTACATTTCTCCTTTTAAGAAACCATCAAGTTCCTTTACAAGAACACAAAACCACTTAAAACTGAAGACCATTGACACTGAAAATACTCATTCTTTCCAAAGAAAGGCTTACAATATTTCCAGGGGGAATCCCATGATACAATTCCTCAAATCAATTTCTAGAAAGTAAGTTTGGTGTAGCAAAGAATCAAAGGCTTTGTGACACCTTAAAATCTAAGGCATAAAATGAAAACTACTACAGCAAATGTAATAGTGTAAGTCTTTAAGTTGCTCCAAGACCAACTGCTGTTTTTGCTCAAAGTATAGTGAATGGAAATAGGAGGGGGAAAAAATCAAAGCAATACAGTGGGCTATTGGCGATTTCTGTGGATAACTCTAAAAGTATATTAAATAAATCTATGCAAAGTGTTTAGCTATAAGAGTTTTTGGAACTTAAGGAATATTGCTGCTGAACATCAATTGTTTGAAAATAATAGTCAGAAGATTTACTACCTGCAGAATTCTGATATAAATCTGGTTGAACGTGGTGTGAAGCAAGATCCTAAGATTAAATAATACTTGGTCTGATGTAGCTCACTATTTTTATGTTCTTATTAATAAATGTTTTCATCTGCCCATGGTACAAGAAGAACTTTTGGACATTATGAGGGAAAAGTCATGTTCTTTTTTAATATACTGTATATAGCCAGCCAAAATAAAATGTAGTGATAGAAGATACTCTCTTCTGAAGTATCTATGGCATCACTAATCATATTGAAGAAATATGTTTAACTGGGCATTAAGGGCCTCTTTTCCCATGCAGTCCTCAGTTCCCAATGTAGCTCTATGCAGCCCAGATTGTTCTCTCCTGCAGTCCCTTGGACCCTGACTCTCTAAAACATGGATCCTAATATTCAGTTCCTACTCTAAGAAGAAAATTCTTATCTCTAACCAGCAGCTGATAAAAATAATGGGCATGTCCAGATAAAGAGCCTCTCCATCTCTCAAGCCTTCAAATTCCAGCAGCACCGATTTAATAAAAGCTGAATGAATTATCTGGTTCCTCCCATCTCTTCCTGTGCATGGCAGAAAAGCTGACCATAGTTAATTAGCAATACACAGCAAGAAATAGAAGATAATATTTTTAGTTCGGGATTGAACTGTGAGGTCCTTGATGCTCTCTGAACTTGATTGTTTTCTTGCAGACTTTTTCATTACCAAACGAAGTAACATCATCAGTACTAATAGAGAGCAAGGTTTGCTCTCATTTTATATACTGGTGGCTTGCCCTGTCAGTGGTGGTGAGTGTATTCTTGGTGGTTCCTTAATTGGGGAAGAATGTGTGTTTCATTGGAGTGGCCTAGAAAGAAAAAGACTGGTCAACTTTAGTGCAAGTTTGAAGTTTGCCACCCACAGAAGTAACAAGAGCACATCAAAATTGTATATAATTGCAGATCAGTTGTCATAATGTTGCCTTATTGCCTGAGGATTCATTTCACATCAAAATTACAACTATACTTTTATTTAATTTTACTTCAAGACTTTTACTTAAACCAATCATGTACTTAACACAACCAGCTTCAGTTTTAGTTAATGGGACTTTCTAAAACTAACAGAGAGGTGGGTACACAATCTTACTCTCTTCTGCCCAATATATTAACCTTTTATTGACCAATTGTCCCTTCCCCATTATGCAGATTAAAAATAGTTTTCTTTGATATCAAAGGGGGCCAGGAAAGAAAATATTATGTGCATGTGAATGAATGGTATGTGTATCTGTCAGTGAAAGAAGACTTTATGTAGCAATAACAATAGCACTTAGACTTATATATTGCTTTAGTACTCTCCGAGTGGTTTACAGAGTCAGCCTATTACCCCCAACAATCTGGGTCTTCATTTTACTGACCTTGGAAGAATGGAAGGTTGAGTCAACCTTGAGCCGGCTAGGATCAAATTTCTAGCAGTGATCAGAGTTAGCCTGCAATACTGCATTCTAACCATTGTGCCATCAAGGCTCAGAAAATAATGTAGAAGAAAAAATGTTGGGGCTGACTGCTCAGCTCATTGTGAAATGTCTGTCTATTTTGATCTGTGTCACAGCTGGGACATAATCTCCAATAAACTTGCTAAGAATCTAATTGTCAGAATGGCCATCTCATGTCTTCTTCTTCTTGTGCCATATCCATCATCGGAAATTGGCGAACATGTTGCCAAACCTCATGTCTGTACTTCGCAATCGTTTAGTGCCACTCTGCCATGGACCCTGGGTGGGAGGGTGGAAGGGAAGTGAAAGCTTGGGGAAAAGTGAACCTGATGAAACTGATGGAAAGAAGCATGCCTCTCAGAGACAAGTCTTCGAAGTAGGTTATACGCAGCTTTAAGACAGCCTACACTCAGAGTGACTGTTTCACAAACATCTCTTTTAAAATTAATTGCATGATGGTGGGACCAGCAATGGGAAGTGTCTAAGAGGGAAAAATTATACCTATAGATTTGGTGCACCAACTTCAGTTCTGGCTTTGCTTTATTGTATTCTGCTTGACCTTCCATAAAACATACCTTCTTCACCAAATGAAGTCAAAGATTGTTCTTACTTAAAGGTTCCAGCTGATGAAGGCCTGACCCTAATCAGTATTCAGGCCAAAGTAAGGTTCTCTACTCCTACATTAAATGTGCATGTTTATTATCTCAACAGATTTTAAAATGCCTGCTCTAAAACAATTACATACATATTGTTGTTATTCTTGAATTTACACCAAAGTACAAAAACTTAGCATTATATATCCCTGAAAACATTAGATTCAGAAATGCTTGGGATAAACTTTTAAATTCTAAGTTAAAACATAGAATTTAATAGAAACTAGAAAAAGCATGTGTAACTTTTAGGGAACAGCAAAGCATAGAGGAGATGAAGTTAAAACCCAGATTCTTGCTTGCCCTGGGATATAAAGCAAATATTTAGAGACGTGAATATGAAAATTATTTCATGCATTCTGGAAAGGAAAACATAAGAACTGTGCATACTTACTTCAGAAAAAGTACCACTAGTCTCAGTGGGACAAAAATAAAAAAACAGTGGAAAAAGTTCTTTCAAATTCTATAAATTAGATTATAAAACTAAAGAAACAGAGATACCTTTCTTCTTAATGCATGCAAGAAGATTATCTGTTTTTCTGTCTGTCTGTGATTCATCCATCTATCCATCTGCTGTATCTATCACTCAACATAACATTTACTAATGTACAAACTTAGAAACATATGAATCAGTTTCTAGAAATTTTACTTATTTTATTTTTTAAAAAGCACAGAAACCAAGAGAGAAAATCTAGCAAATATATTTATATATATTTAAAATATATTGTCATTTGTTTGGAACCTTTTCTCTACCTTGTTTATTGTTGTGCATAATTTTTTAATAATAAAATTAGATGGTGGGTAGCAAATGGTAGTTGAAAAAAGGCCAGTAAGAGATAAGGAAAATAAAATGGCATATTTAGCAGAGATAGAACAAATCTGAAGACAGAAAAGGGACAGAAGAAAGAGAATTTTGAATATTTTGCTTAAGCTTTTTACAGATTAAGCCTTATTATTGAATCTGGGAGGAAAAGATTGCTGATTATTATCTAGATCTCTGAACAGCAATACATTTATTTTAAAATAAGGATGAATTGCTTTGCTAAATGTTCCACTTGCTTATTATTTATGCAACACCGTCACCTATTCCTATGTCAGAGTGCCATACAAACTACAATTAAGCAGCAAAATGCGGCACTACACTCCTTTCATTTAACAATGCAACCAAAAGAACCTATACAGATCATTTGTACATGGATATTATTTCCAGTGAAATAAAATTGAAATACATAGTTGACATGCCCAGAGCAATTTATTTATTCGTATGCTTAATCCTATTTATAGAAGCCTCTTGTCAACAAGTACAAGCCCAGGGCTTCCTGAAATGAAATGATTCCATATATGTTAATAGTGACACATCTCTTCACTCAAGTCCTATTACAAATTGACCAAGCCCTACAGTGTTAGGAGATTTTTCTGAATTTTCACAGAAGAAACTCATTCATTGACTATGTTTATACAATCTCTCCCTACATGACCAGACTTTATTCATAGTCAATGTATGAGTATGACAGTGAAAGCTATGTTGGTTTAGGTGACATCTGTGTCAGTGGAATTTTTTGAGGGGGAGGGGTTTCCTCAGTGGAACTCACAGGGCTTGATTAGGAACTACAGAATGGGGTTATTTAAAAAATCTTCACTAAAGTTACATATCTTTCCATATTAAGAATCACTATGCTTTGGACAATACTGGAGAGAACATCAATTGAATCTATGACTTTAGTGTTCTTCTATGAGTCTTTGTAGGACAAATGTAATGGATGGATGGATTTCTCAAGTTTATAAACTGTTTCATTATCAAAGACACTGAGAAAGTAAACTTTTGGAATTACCAACAATATTAGCCATTCACATAGCTAAGGAGATCCACATACATTATTGTCATTTCGACAGTTGCGTCCCTTTCTAGATCGGGACTTGTTAAATACGGTCACTCATGCCCTTGTCACTTCCCGCCTGGACTACTGCAATGCTCTCTACATGGGGCTCCCCTTGAGGAGCACCCGGAGGCTCCAGCTGGTCAGGAATGCGGCCGCGCGGGTGGTTATGGGAGTGACGTGGCACTCCCATCTGACCCCCCTCCTGCGCGAGCTGCACTGGCTCCCGGTGGTCTTCCGGGTTGCGCTTCAAGGTTTTGGTTACCACCTTTAGAGCGCTCCATGGCCTAGGACCGGGGTATTTACGAGACTGCCTTCTGCCACCAGTAGCCTCTCATCGACCAGTACGCTCCCATAGAGAGGAGCTTCTTAGGGTGCCGTCGGTCAAACAGTGTCAAGTGGCGGCCCCCAGGGGGAGAGCCTTCTCTGTGGGGGCACCCGCCATCTGGAACGAGCTCCCCCCGAAGATACGGAGGATCCCGGATCTGCGGGCTTTCTGCCGTGCCCTCAAAACATTCCTATTCCAGCAGGCCGGCCTGGCCTAACCTCTCTTTTAAACTGTTTTTAAATTTTTTAAATTTTAAATTTGTTTTATAAATTTGGGGTGTTTTAAATTTTGTTTTCTGGGCCAAATTCTTTAATTGTATTTTAATGGTTTTTTAACATTTGTATTATATGTATTTTATTTGGCTGTTCACCGCCCTGAGTCCTTCGGAAGTAGGGCGGTATACAAATTCAAATAATAATAATAATAATAATAATAATAATAATAATAATAATAATAATAATAATAATAATAATAATAATAATTTGGCTATGGCTCTTGTACGTTATCCTGGTTCTGCTTTTAACTTTCTTCAACTTTTTGACTGGCATAATACAGTGTTTGAGACATAGTTTTGACATGGGCAGTGGCCACTTGATAGCTGAACCTATAATAGTTTACATACTTCCATTATATAGTCATTTAATTACACTTTGTAATGGAAACATGATAATATGACTTCATATTTAAAAAAAAGATTTGTATGCTCTTTTATGATAGAACATGCACTATTTTATACATTTTGTAAATAATTGCTACTATTTTATATTTATATTATAAACAATAATTTAGAGCTTCAATAAACACTTCCATGAATAAGAAAAATTAAATATTTAAATAAAATTTATAAAATTTAGGCAGAATTATATAATTATTTTCTAGCTTTTAAAATATGGAAATTGTTCAAAATATGTAATCGTTCTTTGTGTGTGTTCAGCACAAAATATTACTATTATTAATATTACCTCTTCTGTCACATAAATTCACACAGTAATATTTTTTGCTTTGAACAGATGAATGAAGTTTACCTAATGTGCTTTATTTTTCATCCTTTTTCAATTTAATTTCTCCTATTGTTTGTCCTGGTCTTGCAGTCCCATCATGTGTAAAATTAGATTCTCTGCTCCTTGAAAAAAAAAAAAGCACCTTTTTTGTGCTCAAAAAACTTCAAATGATTTTGAATTATGCAGGAAAATTATTAACATAAATGTTATATACTACAGGAAATGAAGAAAAGGTATTTCAATATATTACAATAAATGAATCCTTGAGGAAAAAATACTCTCAACAGAATTGAAACTAGTAAAATAAATATTTGCCAGTAAAGACTAAAAGTGATTGTAGCAACTGAGTATCCCTTTCAGTTCAAAATATTGAATTTCTATAGAAAATGCCAGGAGTAAATTCAAAATGTCATAAGCATATTTTTAAATAGTTACTTGCCTTTTCTGTCTAATAGCATTTAGTTTCATAGTCACTATATTATTGTGGAATGATGTTATGGACTTTAAACTAAAAAAATAAGTATTGACATGTGTTCATATTTTTTCTAATATTTATTGAAAACATTTGTATACCATTTATTAAAATATATCTCATAGTATAAATGTTAGTCTTAAAGCTATGCAATACTGGTTCCTATCCAAAAAACACCCCATAGCATGTGTGCATAATTGGACATGCTTAGCCAAGCTTTCCAAAAGCTTGTCTTAAAGGTTGGAATAAGCATGTAGTGCATTTTTTTTTAATTTGATTTATATGCCGCCCTTCTCCGGAGACTCAGGACGGCTTACAATGCGTTAAGCAATAGCCTTCATACTTTTGTATATTTATACAAAGTCAGATTATTGCCCCCACAAACTGGGTCCTCATTTTACCTACCTTAGAAAGGATGGAAGGCTGAGTCAACCTTGAGCCTGGTGAGATTCGAACTTACAGTAATTGCAGACAGCTGGTGTTAATCACAATGCTCTTAGTCTGCTGAGCCACCAGGCCCTTGGATGGTGATAAGAGAAAACAAGCAATAAAAATTGTGGGAACAGAAAGGTTTTTGAGCAGTTATAGGTCCAAACTACCATAGGAGAGAGACTGGCAGAGCTAGGGGAAGGAGTTAAAAATGGTATCAGTTTGGAATCATTACATAGACACAAAAGAACAAAGTCCGCCATCCCTCCCTGAACACTACTAACACTTACCTAGTTCTGTCCAAGTGCTAACAATAGACCGAGAAAATTCCTGTGCATAGGCTTAAGGAATAGGAGCAATAGCACTAGGCCTATATACCATTCCACAGTGCTTTACAGTACTCTTTGAGTTCTTTACAACATCAGCATATTGCGCTCCCATGTAACACCTCTCCTGCGCAAGCTGCACTGGCTCCCGGTGGTCCTCCGGGTGCAATTCAAGGTGTTGGTGACCACCTTTAGAGGGCTCCATGGCTTAGGACCTGGATAACGACGAGACCGCCTTCTGTCACCAAGAGCCTCCCTCCGGCCAGTACGCTCCCACAGAGAGGGGCTCCTTGGGGTGCCGTCAGTCAAACAATGGCGGCCCCCAGGGGGAGAGCTTTCTCTATGGGAGCACCTGCCCTCTGGAACAAGCTCCCTCCGGAGATACGGACGATTCCAGATTTACGTACTTTCCGCCGGGCCCTCAAGACTTTTTTATTTCAACAAACCGGGCTGGCCTAACTTCTCCAATTGTTTAATTTTAATTTTAATTTTAAATTGGGTATTTTAATTGTTGGGCCAAATTGTTTAATATATTTTAAATCGCTTTTAAATTTCTGTATTTTATGTTTTTTACCTTTGGCTGTTCACCGCCCTGAGTCCTTCGGGAGAAGGGTGGTATATAAATTTAAATATAAATAAATAAATAAATAAATATTGCCCTCAACAATTTGGGTCCTCATTTTATTGACCTCAAGAGGATAGAAGGCTGAGTCAACCTTGAGCCAGTCAGGATCGAACTCCTGGCAGTGGGCAGAGTTAGCCTGCAATATTGCATTTTAACCATTTTGCCACCATGGCTCCTGTAAATAAATCAGTTAATTAGCATTTACATATATGGACCTGGTTTTTCCTACCTGATAACTATAGAGTTATTTTCAAATATATTGACCTAGATGGGCAAAAGAGATATAAGAATTTAATTAGATTATAGACCAGGATCATATAATCAATATGGACCCCTAAGGATAAATAGCACTATGCATTATTGTTGTTGTTGTTTTTATTTGTAGTATAATTAGTTAAATAAGTATTCATTACATTATTTTCATATTATAAATGTTTGAGGTTGATGAACAATCTGAAACTTTATGAAAGGGTCAATCAGCTGAGAAATTTGGGGAATTTTGTTTTAGAAAATGGCTTACGGAAAAGGGAATAAGTTCTTATGATAATGCAATTGTTATAAAAAATATATTTACTTATAGTAATGCATAATGTCCCTCTCCATTTCTTTCACGGCAACTTGCTATTTTAACACTGCAGTTAATTTTAAGATGATTATTAAAATTTATTAAACATAATATAATTTCATAACAAATCTACTTTATACTTCCTTACTCTCCATTTTCATCTCAACCAATACTTGCGACCAATTCACAAACATATATATCAAAGTTTCCCCAACTGAATGTCTGATGGAGATATTAAGTCTCAAATCTCCAGTGAGCATTTGACAGTCTAAAACACTCAGATTCCAGCCTGGAATAATCTGAAAACAGGATATTTGCATATCTGTTATAAGAAAGTAAAAGAATAGAAAGTTCATTCCAAAATGATTGCTACTTCCTGAAAATTGAGAAGCTGCAATGTTGAAACTCAGAAAGTTTGACAGGGAAAACTTGCTAACATTAGCTTTGAATTGGGATCTGGAGAATATATCACATTGCTAATGACAGAATCCAAGAGAGCTTAAATTCTCTCTTCCCCTCCCCCCATCTCTCCCTTTCTCCCTCTCTGTCTCTCTCTCACTCACTCACTCACTCACTCACTCACACACACACACACACCACATATGATTAGAACCCCAGGAAGAAAAGCATGAGCTCAAACCACTAATAGAGGCCAATGTGCCAATAGAAATCAAGCTGCAGGGTGGAAAGTTGTGGTTTGAGGCTATGCTACTTCTTTAAACTTCGATTTGAGGAGTGTTCACTTCCATAATAGCCTGGAAAATTTGTTTATTTTTATACAATGCGGACTTTGAGTTTTTCCTCACTAACAAACTTTAGTATAACCCAAGCTTTACTATGGCAATAGAAAGAACCTTTGGCACAATGACACACTGTCCTAAGCCTTTTCACCATGTTATTTGTTTTGCAGAGAACAGGTGTTTTGCAGTAAAGAGCAGTAAGATAATGCTATGTAAATCATGGATTCAGGATTAGACAAGGCCAGATGCTAGTAGATAACAGAGAACATTGGGTTGCTAGTACATTTTGAAGAAGATGTGGTTAATTAATGATGAACCTATCTGAATCTATGCTACTAAAAAAACCTGATACACTTGCAGAGCTGTTGAAATTCTTTCAAGTATTCCCTCCCACCCGCCTCCAGTTGTAAAATTTCTCACTCACACAGTCCAAGATGCATTTATGTTTCATAAAATCTGAAGGGAGATAATTAGACTTTCACTCAAACTGAGGGACTCTAGGTATATCTCAAATAGATGAGGGACCTCCAGGTCACTTTGTAATCTGAAAATAAATACACGTAGAGCCCAATACAAATTGATTACTTAAAACAATCTATATTAATGTGAGGTCTTCCCAGATGTGTAGATATAAATCTGAGAATTAATAGCACACCTGGTGGCATCAGGTTCGAAAATCTGTCAAGAAGTCTGCCAAGATCTGAATGTCCCCATTTTGCTGTTTAGAAGTGTTGTAAAGACCTGGTCCTTCATCCAGACCTTTAGAGAGACAGATCCCCTTGCTTCATTGTATTTATGTATTGTATGTATTGTATGTTTTTATATTTGTTATGTTACTTTGTATTGATTTTATTTGTTGTCAGATGCTCAGAGTTGCTGAGAGTCAGCTTGCATTTAATAAATTATTGTGGTTGGTTGCACAGAGCTAGAGTTTTAGACTGGATTTGGCATTTGTGTCCTATTGAGTCCTTCACAAGGACTTGTGATAGGCAGATGTTGTTGTTTAATAATATTAAAGATTATTATTACTCTCTAGTGCCATTGTTATGATTCTAGAATAGCAGAGGGATCCAGAAGTAAATTTTTCAAAGGATGAAAGTTTAATGTAGGAATGAGCAACCAAAATAAAACCTCTAAGCAGTTCTTAAAACCTGTTTATACAGATGTTACAGAGGAAATATAAATGTATATATTTTGTCCAAAAGAATTAACTTTTCTGCAGAGCAAAGAAGTGAAAACCTGAAACCACATTAACATTAAATGCTGAGGTCATACTGTAGTTCCACTGTCTTTTCCTACGAATGTCAATGTTTAACTATCTTTCCCAGTTTTTTACCTCCCCAGTGAGTCATGGAACCAAAACTTTTTTTAAAAAAACTAAAAGGATGATTTAAGGCAGCAGGAACCAGTGGTCTGGCAAAAGCAGTAGGAGAGGCCTATTCTAAGCAGAAAATTATCTATGGAAAAATTGAAAAGGGGAGGGGAAGAAAAAAATGACAAAGAAAAAAAACAGAATTATCAGGACTCTAAAGGCATTTTCTTTGTTTTAAACAAACATTTTCTAACGCAATATTTGTTCACTGTTTGTCATATATACTCTTTTTGCATTTACTTTCTGGGTGTTCGTGCAGAATAAAATATAAAATCTGAAAGAAATTCCATAGAATTAGTGAAAAGAAAGAGAACTCAGGTGATTTAGAGATAGTCTTCAACTTCTGACCCCAACTGATTTCCATTGTTGACTGCTTAGAGAGGGCTGCAAAGCACTGTGAAGTGGTATTTAAGTCTAAATGCTATTGCTAAGTTAAGCAAGGCAGTTGTGAACTGAGCTTTGCCCCATTTTACTACCTTTTTGCCACAATTGTTAAGTGAATCACCAGTTAAGTAAATCCAGCTTCCCGCATTGACTTTGCTTGGCAAAAGCCGGCTGGGAAGGTAGCAAATGGTGATCACATGACCCCAGGACAGGGCAATTGTCATAAATACATGCCAGTTGCTAAGTGGCTGAATTTTTATCATGTGACCCAGAGGTGGGTTTCAGCAGGTTCTGACCAGTTCTGGAGAACCGGTAGCAGAAATTTTGAGTAGTTCAGAGAACTGGTAGTAAAAATTCTGACTGGCCCCACCCCCATCTATTCTCTGCCTCCTGAGTCCCAGCTGATTGGAGGAAATGGGGATTTTGCAGTAACCTTCCCCTGGAGTGGGGTGGAAATGGAGATTTTACAGTATCCTTCCCCTGCCACGCCCACCAAGCAATGCCATGGCCACCAAGCCACATCCACAGAACTGTTAGTAACAAATTTTGAAACCCACCATTGATGTGACCATGGGGATGATGTAGCAGTTGTATGTGTGAAAAACGGTCAGATGTCACTTTTTCAGTGCTGTTATAATTTTAGACAGTCACTAATGAAATGGTTTTAAGTCGAGGGCTGTCTATAGCAGGTTGGAAGAATAAATGCTGTAATGAAAAAAGGACATTAAATTGAAAGACTATAAAACCTATAATAATAATAAAAGAGCTGTGGTGGCACAGTGGTTAGAATGCAGTACTGCAGGCTAATTCTGCTGACTGCCGGCTGCTTGCAATTTGGCAGTTCGAATCTCTGCCTTCATTTGTGAATATAAAAACCCTACACTGTGATGAAAACTGGTCATAAGTCACTTTTTTCAGCATTGTCATAACTTTGCACAGTTACTAAACAAATAGTTATATGACAAGGACCATCTATACTATCAAAACCAGTCCTATCAAGTAATTAGATACTTTCTTGATATCTAGTAAATATCAAGGTTATACTATTACAAACTCAAAAGGTTGTAAGACAATGAAAAATTGTATGGCAAATTGCAAAAGCTGATAAATTAGACAACTACTAAGGATAAAAGGTAACAGTAAAGGTTCCCCTCGCACATACGTGCTAGTTGTTCCTGACTCTAGGGGGCGGTGCTCACTCCTTTTTTTTTTTTTAATTTGATTTATATGCCGCCCTTCTCCGAAGACTCAGGGCGGCTTACAATGTGCTCAGCAATAGCCTTCATCCTTTTCAAAGCCAAAGAGCCAGCGCTGTCTGATGACAATTCCATGATCATGTGGCCAGCATGACTAAGCACCAAAGGCACACGGAACGCTGTTACCTTCCCACCAGGTGATCCCTATTTTTCTACTTGCATTTTTACATGCTTTTGAACTGCTAGGTTGGCAGAAGCTGGGGCAAGTAACGGGAGCTCACTCCGTTATGCGACACTAGGAATTTGAACCACCGAACTGCCGATCAACCTGAGCTTGTCGATCAACTGCTGATTGACAAACTCAGCATCTTGGTCACTGAGCCACCGCATCCACTTACAAAGGATATGGTCCCACTAATAGTTTATTGGAATACTAAACTTGGAGAAGTAGAGGAATCTCGAAGTACAAAACAGATTTGGATTGGGTAAATGAAATACTGCTAGAGATTGTTCAGTAGAATTTTGTGAAGAAAATTGTTGATTCTTAACACTTGCTTTAAGCAACATAAATGCATATATTGAATAACATCAGGTGGACAATTTCCAATCAAATTGATAACATAATAGGAGAAAGAATATAAAAAAGTTAAATCCAGTTAGTTAAGATGCTTCTATGTATAGGTTGTGGAACAATCTGTGAATTAATTGATAATGAAATATGTATTAAATTTGGAAAATTACATAAAGTAAGAAAATAAGGTTGTTTTAAGAAGATTATGAAAGATTATGAAAGGATAGAAATATTTCTAGAGAATCCATTCATAAAATGACTCTACTAGAAAGAGAAGCATGAAACACATTGGCATCTGGAGGGAAGGGCAAGGGAATCAAATGACAATGTGTGCATGACAATGCCATTACACAAAATCATAATTTACAGAACTGCATCAGACATCGGAACACAAAACTATAATGCCAGCATTTGATTGGCATTGGATACATATTCAATGCCAGCATTTGGATATAATTAGTTACATGTCATCATTTTGGTATCAATGCAGTTTGCTGCGAACAATATTATTTGAGAAGACATACTGTAAAAGCAAATATATGGCATTGCTTTTGAACTGTTTCAAACTGCAGAACAAGCAGTTAAAGGACTCACAGCACAATGCCAACAAATATGGAATGAGACTATAACACCTAGAGTTTGGAAAAGAAAGGTATAAGCTGCTTTATAAAAAGAACAAGATGAAAGAGAATGTACAAATTAACTAATTATGTACCATAAATTAGCATTGACTCTTTTTTAAAAATAGATTAATTTTTTTCAACATTTAAAACACAAAACACAAATTTTCACCCATTACAGCATTTCCATATGGATCAATATCATCCATAACATTCATATTTACATAAATTCTATTTCTATGGTTCTACTCACATATAATCATATCATCAATATTATATATTCTTATATATTATATTATATATAAATATATAATATATTATATTATATATTTAATAATTTAATATATATATATATATATAATATTATACTTTGTACATCTTATGCATTAATTTTACTCCTATTCTCAAGCTAGGTATACCATCTACTCCAAACTTGGTAGTACTCAGATTCTTCTCTCTCTTTCAATTCCATAGACAGCCTATCCATTTCTGCACACTCATATATTTTTCTTATTATGATTGCTTCTGAAGGGATATTAGTCTGTTTCCAATTCTGCGCAAAGGTGATTCTTGTTGCTGTTAATATGTGTAATATTATGTATTGAAATTTTTTACCCATTTTCCCATCTAAAATTCCCAAAACAAATAGTTCCGGTTTCAATTCTATCTTTTGTTCACTTATTTCTTCCAACCATTTCCTTATCTTATGCTAATACTTCCTGACTTTGGGACAGGTCCATCACATGTGGTAAAAAGTTCCCTGTTTATAACCACATCTCCAGCATTCGGGTGAACAGTTTGGAAACATTTTGGCCAATCTGGCTGATGGTAAATGCCAATGGTAGAACATTTTATAGAGATTTTCCTAAGTTAGCATTAACTCTTAATAACTGCATAGATAGATTTTCACCAGGATTTGTCCCTAACTTGTTTTTTTAGGTCTTCCAATGTGCAACCATGGCCACCATCATGCTACTTCTTTTTCCTTCTGCCTTTCCCACTATTACAGCTTTCTTCAGAGAACTAGGTCTTCACATAAAGTGTCCCAAGTAGGATATAGTAATTTGAGCAAGGTCATTTTTGCCTTGAGTGAGATAATCCATTGGTTATTTTTCTTGGCTGTGCACAGTATTCTCAGGAGTCTTCAAAACCAGAGTTTGAAGGTTACTATAGATTATATTATTTCACTCTATTAATTAAAAGTAAAGAAGATTTTAAAAAACTCATCAAGAAACTAAAACTAGAATTTGAAAACTAGAATCTGAAAATATTACAAATTTAACAAGACAAAAATAATATAAACCAGCATGTTTGATATTGAAAATTGATGGTAAAGAAGTGTAAGTGGTATTTATATTAATTTCTTTGGGATCAAGCATAGACAACAACGAACAATATAGGAGGCAATATCAAGCTTACATAAAATATTAAATGTTAAGGCAGTGTCTATGACAATAGATATTAGAATAGTTAAAGCAATGGTTTCCTAATCATGATGTATAGATGTAAAAACTGGCCGTTGAGAATCAGTATAAGAAAGTGCACTTCTGGATTATGGATTTGAAGATAAGTATTAGGATTATATGGATTACAAAAAGAACCAATCAGTCCTGAGAAAGATAAAGGCTGACTGCTCCTTTGTAACAATGTTTAGGTAACAAAAATCATGTTTTGAATGTATTATATGAGTGGATGAACTATGAAAAATGCTTGGTAAGAATGAGAGAGAAGAAAAAAAAAGAACAGATTGATGGATCTGAATGTAGAATGCCTTTAGAAAAGTTATAGCTTGGCCCTGAAGAGCCCAATTGGCCCATACAGAAGCTGGAACCGATGAGATAGCATCAAACTTTCCCCCTTTGTGGACACTTGAAAAATGCCCCTAGGTACCTAAAGTTAACTGGTTTCATTAGATTACACTATAATTGCCATTTAACAGTTGTTAAATGGCAATTATATGTAATGAGCTGGAGAAGCTTCTTGGATGAGAAGCCAAGCATCTTCAAAGAAAAAACAGAAAGTTCAGTTGCCTCTTAAAACAACTATGACCTTGGTGACTGAGAATCTCTACAGACATTGCCATTTAACAGGTTTCCTTTATGGAAAAGAATTACTTTGCTTCTAATAATTTACATCTAAATATCAATCTTGCATGTATGGCATTTTCATTCCCTTAATGTTACCGAGAGGATGCCAGCATTTTCTGCATACAAGAAAAGAGCATGTACCATCCAGGTGATGGTTGAACTGGATCAAGACAGATATTTAATGAGTTAATGTAAAAATGTCAAGGGTGTTAAATGCATCCCTATTTTATGTAGGAATTGCTTCTGACAGATGTTTGTTCCTAAGGTTTGGAGCTACCTCTTAAGTACTTTTATAGAGCTGGAGAATAAGTCAAGTTTTCACATTATTTCAAGAATAATTTAAGTGCCCTTCTCAGATTTCTTAGTGCTTGACTAGTGATTCTACAGTGATGTTTCCAGTCAAATTCCTCTGATTACTTGGTCAAGCAAGGCAGAAATGACTATAGTAAAACACAACATTCTTCAGAAGTTGTTGGACTGGCACTGAGATGTCCACCTTTATTCAACAAATATAAATGGTTCTCCATCTACCATTGGAACTCTGGCCAATGAGCAAAGAAAATAAAAGCATCATACCAAAATATGGTGTGTTTTTTTTTAAAAAAATCAAGGTACTACAACAAAAACGACATCCCACACTATCTTGCTGGGATCCATTAATAGCTTGGCCCAAATACTTGGAGGAAAAGCTAGGTCTTCACAGTCTTTCATAAGGACGGCAATCTGAATCTACAAGAAGCGGATGTTCCATCAAACAGGTGGATGACAAGGAAGGCACATTTTGTGGGCCTCACTGCTTCATAAAGAGGACCTGAAGCCAGATGAAGTCCACCCAGAGCCATGGAAGCTTGCTAAGTGTTTTTTTTTTCCCCAGTTGCTTTCTTTTACACCAACTTGGCACCAATGTTGTGAGGAATGTTGAGGAAAATGGAGGAGAGAGGGGGAGAGAGAAAGCGTGCTGTGCAAATTGCTTTGAGCTCCTGAAGGAAAGATGGGATGTAAGTTCAACAAACAAACCAATTGGTGCTGCCAAAATATCCATCTCGTTTCTCTCCCAAGACTTCATTTATTTCCCACTCCTTGGCTTGGGATTCACAAATGAAGCCTGAACAACCTAGACAAGGACTCATTGGTGCCATTCAAAGGCAGGAAATGGCTGCCTAGGAGCACTCTTTTTCCGTCAGGAGAGGAAGCAATATTCCTAACCCTCCAGGGAGAGATAAAACATGTTCTTAGAGATTCTCAAGTGACATGCAGCTTCGGTATGCAATCCAAGGTCCTTCTGAGCATTTCTGGCGGAGCTCCATCCCTCTACGCCATCGTCTTAGTAGAAGTGCCGATGACGAGGTCCTCTAAGCTTTCACCAAATATGGCGGGGGTTGGAAATTCCTTCAGTCGAAGCCGGAAATCACTTTGGCCGGCGCTTTGCCCTCCGCTCCGCATCCCACTCCCCGCTTCTCAGTCTTGGGTCCTGGGAGCCAGGCGGGAGAGGAGGGAAGCGAAGCAGACTCGCTCTTCTCCCTCTCTTCCCCACACAGCCGGCAGCAACCGCACAACCCGGGCAGCTGAAGGGGCGGCTTTGCAGCGAGCTCCTGCTCCAAGCAGCCCCTTCCCCAGCCAATATCTGGGGGAGCTGAAACAGCGTTTTCCCTTGGGGAGGGTATTCGTTCTGGAACAAGAGGAGTTGTGAAAAAAAAGGGGGGGGAAAGCAACCCAAACAGTTATTTTATCCCCGCTCTCCCCCCCCTTTTTTTTGGCAACCTCGAGGACCAGATGGTTTCCTCATGTTGCCTTCATCAGGGCAGAAATAGATGGAGAGTGGAGAATTTCCTCCCGAAGATGGACCCTTATCCATCAGCCTCACGTCTGTTCTTTGGCAGAGGGAAGGAGACGTGTGTGCGGGAGGTGGGAGGGAAAGCTGGACAGAGAGATGCCTAGAACCAGGTTGAAAATATGCTTTATGTCTGAGACCAAACCTAGTCTGTTTGTGGAAACATCACTGGATTCGAGTCAGTCTGGGGCTTCCAGCCTCCACCTATACAAGACACTGGCTCTATTATACTGCTCCTACCTCCCTGGCTGCAGACGCACCCAACCCCTTTCCCCAAAGAGAGAGAGAAAAAAAGAAAATCTGATCATTTCTAAAATTCAAGAAAACTGCCCCTTCCTTCCTTCCTTCCTTCCTTCCTTCCTTCCTTCCTTCCTTCCTTCCTTCCTTCCTTCCTTCCTTCCTTCCTTCCCTTTCTCACACTATCTAACAGATGCATACAGTTCTGTATATCTCTCTATACCTCTTCAAATTAAGACTCTGGAGCAACTTACCCCAAAACATGTTCACATCCCGGTGGCAGGTCTCCTTCCATGCACTACAACCTCCTTAAACTCTGGCAAGAGCAGGCGGCTTGGGTTTTCCTCTTCCAAAGCAGCAGTAGGGCTGGCAAGGGGTGAGTTTCCCTCCCCTCCATGGCCACCCCCCTGTGACTGAGTAGCACATGTAAGACACCAACAAGGCAGCCAGGTCGATCCCATTGCTTCCCCCTCACATCACCTCCCTGTTCCCCCTCCTGTTAATCACTTGCTTTTTTTTTTCAAAGTGGCAGGCTTTCTGCATATTGCTCTTGTCTGTTTTAATTGTTGAAAATAAACATAATACCTCTATTGAAAATAAATTAGCTACAAACTCAAATGAGATTCCTGTGTTTCACATAAAAGGAGCAAGCCCCCCCCCCTCAGCAAACCACTATTATTATTTCCAATGCTGTTCCTCCTAAACCATAATAGGCAGACCGCTGAAGAAGGGGGTGGGTGGAAGGTGGAAATACACCCCATCAGGAATTCCAAAGAATTTCCTGCCCTGGGAACAAAAGTGAAGTCTATATTTAACAGTATCTGAAGCTGTCAGGAATGCTTTGTGGTTGGATAACAGAGTAGAAAAATGTGCAAAATGCAGGCTACTGCTCTACCAAATATGGAAATATTGTTACGTCTAGTGTCTGAATCACCATCTGGAAATACTTACAGCCATGAAGTCAAATGGTAATAACAAAAGCTAGGAACAACCGGCTCCCCCAGCTTCAAACAAGATAAGAATTGTTAACAAAGAGCATTAATTATAACTAAATATTAAGTATTAAGAGGAGAAATAGTCTGAAGATCTATTGTTGCTTTACATTACTGACAGGCCTAAAAAAACTGTTTCAGGCCCTCAACAAAATGTAGGATTCTGAAGAATTTTAAATAGTGGAGCTTTGGAGTCTCATGCATTTTGAAGATAATGCAAATGTTAAAACTCCAAAGATACAATATCAAGCTTTTTTTTCCAAAGTAGATATAGTTAAACAATTTATAATTTTAAAGCCATTGCTGTGATAACTAATGTGTAAATTGGAACATGCAATTTAAGTGTTTATTATATTTACTTAGGGTTGGAATAAAGGTCACTGCGAGTTCAACTGTTCTATTTGCACAGCTTTGAAGCTTTCACATTTGCTTTTATTGAAACCTCTTATTCCTCCCCACCTTCAGCCTGTATCCCAACCTGCAAACACATCAAGAATTAAGTGTCTTTTTAAAACCTTTATTTCCACAATGAAAGTGGAAAGCTAATTCAAAACATTTTCATCCAAGTATGAATGCAAAAATGAAAGCCAGTTTAGAACCTAGAATCATAGAACTGGAAGGGACTTCAGAGGTCTTCTAGTCCACCCTCCTGCTCAAGGCAGGACGCCTTATAACATCCCAATCAAAAAGGCTGGTGTAGCGTGAGGATGCTGGTTTAGAAAGTTCTAGACTTAGAAAGACCATGAGTTCTAGTTCCACCTTATGAAAACCGATTGAGTGACTTTGGGCCAGGCATTCTCTTTCAACCCAACCCACTTCATGTGGTTGTTGCAGGGAACAAGAGGAGGTAGGAGGAAGCATTAAGTTTGTTCACTGCCTCCACTTACTGATAAAGTAACAAAGGCAGGTTAAAAAATCTAATAAATAATGGAAGACACTCAGATTTGTTAAAAGCACATCAGAACGTTTGCTTGCTAACTCGTGTTCCTTGCGATGACCTGGAATAGCGGGAACAAATCTTTCAGGAGCAGAAGGGCCGGATTGTAACTACAACCCCCAAATGTAAAGGCAGAGAAACAAATATTTCCCTCCAAATGCTTAAGAAAACGGGGACGACCAGCGTAGTTTCTCCTCACAACCCCATTCATAAACCTTAAACCACGCCACCAGGGTTTTTTGGGGGGGATACACCCTTTCGTTCCAGCCCTGGATCACACCCAAACGTCGAAAAAAATTGCATGGCTGTTCTACCCCCGTACCCTTCCCATCTCCCGTTCCCCGTTCCACCCCCCCACCCCCCACACATACACCCCGCCGGCCCTTCTTCCCTCCAAGCTTCCCTGGCGTTGAAGCTAATTTAGCCAACCCGTCCACGGGACAATCGGCTAAAAGACACCGGCTTCCCAGGCCACAAGTGGAGGAAATACAACGCGAGGGGGAGAAAAAAAAAACCCAAAAACCAAAGCGGTGTTGTGAATGATGGTTTAATAGGTTGAGGGGAGGGGGGGGGGAAAGGAAAGAAAGCCCTTGCTGTAAGCTCTCCCTCCCGCCCTCCACCTCCCCAAAGCATAAAGCCCTTAGACAGGGAGGAGCTTGGATGCAAACCGCGCCAAGGAAACATTCCTGAGATGCTTTAGAATTCCTGATGCTTTAGAATTCTGGCTCGACGTCAGCGGGGCTGCAGCACGCGGCGGCAGCGTTACGGTATATAAGGCAGCTCCCACTCCGCCTCTGCTCAGACAGGCAAAGGGCTCTCTGAGAAACGTCAGGCGGAAGAGCAAAAGGGGAAGGAAAAAACAAAAAAACAACACAAAACCCAACAGCCGAAAAGAGACCCGGTGCCTTCTCTCTCTCTCTCTCTCTCGCTTTCTCGAGAAAAGGAGCTAGAGCCGGTCGCCAAGGCGTTTAGCATTCCTCCAGGACTCGACCCGTCTTCAGAACAAACCTCCAAGTCCTGTTGTTTTGCTCGGGTTTCTTCCCTCTCTCCCTTGTTTTCCCCCTCTCCGCCTCCTTCCTTCGGTTTGAGCTAAGAAAAAAGGACCGTATATCCGCAGCGTCTGGAAACGATTGAAGATGAACTCGCAGAGAAGAACCAGCTGTTTGATCCTGGCTTTTGCCGTCTTTCAATTAGTAAATAGGGTAGGTGTGGATTTTGATTTCAAATTGGTGCAGGGTTTTTTTTATTTTCGGTGAGAAATGTGCCCCTCTCTCTTTTAAATAAAGTTGCATGCAAGGGGGAAAAAAAAACACAGCATGTGTGAATGTGTGTTAGAACAGGGGACTCGCATTCCTATTCGGGTTTAAGAAATAACTCCAAAGTAAACCTATTCAATAACTTCCAGATGAAGAAAATGCTTGAATGGCTGTAACTGAGTGAACTTCCTGAATGTTTTGCTTATTTAGGGGCAGGAAAACTGATGGCTTTAACTATCTTGTTTACAGTAGTGATTGTATCTCATAGCTACGGTTCATTTGTTTCTCCTCCGCAGGTGATTTCTTCTTCCTGCCCAGACACTTGTGAATGTCCTCTGGAGGTCCCCAGATGCGCTCCAGGAGTGGGTCTGGTTTTGGATGGTTGTAAATGCTGTAAAGTCTGCGCTAAACAGCTCAATGAGGACTGTAGCAAGACGCAGCCTTGTGATCACACCAAAGGACTGGAATGCAACTTTGGCGCCAGTTCCACAGCTCTGAAAGGGATCTGCAGAGGTAAGAAGCTGGCAGCTTGGCTCTTTTAATATCTCATTCATGCAGATACATACATTCTCATTGTAAAGTTTAGCAATTTTCAGTCCATGTATGGTTATGCTTTGTTGTTGGTAGATTGGCAGAAGGGCATATTACTTCAGCAGTCTGGAATGCAATTCACTATGTCTGGACTGCAGTAACAGCACATAAGGAAAAGTGATTCCTGACTAACTTATTGTTCTAGCCTAGAGCTCTGGGGGATTGTAGGGCTCTTTACCCATAAACTGGATTTAATAGAGCAGGAGGTGGGGGGGGAAACCACTCTGCTAGAGGAGACTTGAAGCCCGACTTACGGTTTCTCTTTTTTTAAAACCTTTACAGCACAGTCAGAAGGAAGACCCTGTGAATACAACTCCAAAATTTATCAGAATGGAGAAAGTTTTCAGCCCAATTGCAAACACCAGTGTACATGCATTGATGGAGCTGTTGGCTGCATCCCGCTCTGCTCGCAAGAACTCTCCCTTCCAAATTTGGGCTGTCCTAACCCAAGACTAGTAAAAGTCCCTGGTCAGTGTTGTGAGGAATGGGTCTGTGATGACTCCAAAGATAACCTGGAACAGCTGGAAGGATTTTTTGGCAAAGGTTTTGATGTGGATGCTTCTGAAGGAGAATTGACCAGAAACAATGAATTAATATCCATGATAAAAAGAAAGCTGAGAATCTTACCAGGTGAGTTATAAATATTGGCTACACATTTTCCTCTGCTACCAAGTGGTGATGGTGGTGGGGTTATCTATTGATATCTACAGGCTTTTGCTATGCATGCTAAGTCCTAAGTATGAGAAACTTACATTTTTTTCTTCCTTCTGTCTTAGTCTTTGAAACCGACATTCGCAGCCATTCATTTGAGAATCCAAAATGCATAGTCCAAACAACTTCATGGTCTCAGTGTTCAAAGACCTGTGGAACTGGAGTCTCTACGCGAGTCACCAATGATAATCCTGGATGTAGGCTAGTTAAAGAGACCAGGATATGTGAAGTGAGGCCATGTGGCCAGCCTAGTTACGACTCCTTGAAGGTAAATGGGTCTTCCTTAGCTTTACCCTGTTCTTGTGTCATTTCTAAGTGGGTGTGGTGGGTGTCTTTTAGTCAAGAGTTTTGGCTAACCACACAATCTCTTTTCTTCCAGAAGGGAAAGAAATGCACCAAGACCAAAAAATCTCAAATTCCAGTCAAGTTCACTTATGCAGGATGCTCAAGTGTAAAAAAGTACCGCCCGAAGTACTGTGGCTCATGTGTGGATGGCCGATGCTGCACTCCTCAACAAACCAGGACTATCAAGGTCCAGTTCCACTGTGATGATGGAGAGACCTTCACCAAGAATGTCATGATGATCCAGTCTTGCAGATGCAGCTACAATTGTCCCCATGGAAATGAGGCGTATCCCAATTACCAGCTATTCAATGACATCCACAAATTTAAGGACTAAGTGGTGATGTGTACAGGCTTGAGAAGGAGGATTGTAATTAATATCTGACTTTATTTTTGAAGTACCAGTGTGGAAAAAAATGAACTCTTATTGAAGTGATGCCTTTACCCAGTGAAGGGCAACATAGAACAACAAGGAAGGACTGTGTGACTGGTTACTCTTACAAAAGTTTGAGCATACTTAAAGCTTCATAGTACTGGAGCAAATTTACTGCTTCAATTTTGGAGCACTTGTGATTACTGATTTCTGTTTCTATCTGTTTATGCAAAGTTTTGTCTGTTTGGGCAGTGAAAACCTTCAGTTTCTACTGTTCAGCATAGCATCATATTTTTGTTGTTTGAAAGTCATGTTGGAAGTTAACACTCCTTTCCAAGGTGGGCATTTTTGGAGTGCCCATCTATGGCAGCTATAAGCATCAGCTACATATTTCATATTAGCAAACAGAAATTGGATGTTTTTAAAGCTGAATATTTTATTTATCAAAATGTAGCTTTGTTTTTGGAGGGAGAAAAAAAACCTTAATACTGGAATAAGTTGTACATAATTTAATTTTATATTCAATGAATTAAAGTTTATTTATAGAATTAATCATTTAATAAAGAAATATTTACCTAATTTCAGTCAATATGATTCAAACTGATGGGAAGGGGGGTAAGCAGGATCGTAACTCCATCTACTGTGTAGCGCTTTTAACATATAAATGAGTCTTGCTTTCAAATAAACATGCCCACGATAAATATAAAAGTTCTGCCATCTTACCAGAGTCCTGGAGCTAATTATTCTTTCAGGAATGAAGTGGAAGAGTTAGGAATATTTCATAATAAGAAACTCTCTTTACCTGTAATCTTTAAGCACTCTGTTTCCCAGATCAGTTCTTGATCTCTAATCAAGGATGTGCCTTCTTAACAACCAAGATGATCAACCACTGCTTTTTGGTAGAGACCCTTTAATTTAAAACATGTTCTACTCATGATTCAGTGAAGTAGACAGCAGCAGCTAAGCAGGACAGTGCTTTGTATGATTTCTACGGTTACTTCCTGCAAGTGAATGGGCTCTTTGTGTGCTTTTCTACAGTCTGCAGGAGGTGGTTTCACTAAATTCAAATTTAAATGAGGGTGAAGCAATTACTGGTCTTACTAAAAGTAAACACGTTATTAAAGAAAAGAATGCCAGGAATTCATCTCACTTTTTGCTGCAGGCTAAGAGCTAACCTCTCCTTTTGCCTTTGATTTCCCCTTTACCTGCAAAAATATAAACCTTTGATCAGGCAAATAAGAGATGGGCACAGAAGGAAATATTACTTTTAGACATTTTTGTCCCATTTATGCCATGCAATGTTCTTTTCTCATTAATTTCCATAATAATTGAGCAGCAAATCTCATTAATATTTAACCTCCAGTTGCAAGGATTAGGACTGATGGATTTGGAATTCTTCTACATTATCTAATGGGGTTTAACGGCCTGGTGATTAAGCCACACACAATCTAGAAACTACCCTGTCTAAACTGGAACACATTAGTTAGTTGCCTCATTTACTCTAATTCTGATATAGATGTATTATCAAGTGTTTTCTTTTGCAAAAAGCCCTGTGTGGCCAGTAATGCAGAGAGCATTGGCACCAGTCAGCTTGAGGGAGGTTGGAAATAAATCAGTGAAAATATAAACAGTTTAATACTTAGAAAGAAATTCTGGGAGGTACCTCTCTTCCAATAACCCAGTGCAGATCAGGTATGGTGATGGTAGATTGCTGGTAGCTCAATAGAAGAAACCACATGAGACTGGAATGGAATACAGAATATCTAACATGGCTAACTGAGTTGCATGCAGAATGGAACTTCACCCTACAATATTGTCCTCAGGTTCTATCCATTAATATTGTTACACAGATAAAAGTTGATTCCCAAGGCCCTTGTGGGATAGCAGCCATGTTTAAGATATGGACCCACCAAATACCTATTATTCCATTGTTAACCCAGAGAGGAAAGGTGGGAGTATAAGGCCTTAAAAGTGGTAAACTTAAATGGCTCAAAATCCATGGGAACAAATCTATTATGGTTAACAATTGTGTTAGTTAAGGGGAATCCTCCCTGATTACTGGCAGTGTAGCTTTGAATAATTAGATGTTAAGGCAATCAAGAACATTGCTTGACATCTACTTTATGGCTTTTTGAGGTGTTTGACTGGCCTCTGTTGGTAGCCAGAGTATAAACGGAGTGAAAAATTATGCTAAACCTGGTTTACTAAATGACGGGGTAGTCATATCACTAAGCCAAAAAGCAACAAAATACACACATGTGAAAAGTTGCAGAGGGCTTCATTGGGCATTTGAAATATAGAAAGTATTGGTCAGCTTTTTCTAACTTCTAATTTCATGTTGATGCTGCCTATTCACTGCCTCCTCTCAAAAAGAGCAAATAGGAGCAAATATAATAATTGCTTGCCCTGTCCTTTCTCCAGGGCAGTGGATTACTCATTCTAGACAAGGATACAAGCTATGAAAGGAGGAATAGCAGGAATTAGGAGGATGTATTTACATTCAGGGAGTGGGCTCACTGACAACATCTTGTTCAAGGATCCCACAAATCGAAAATACTCACTGAAAGCATGCCTTTTTAAAAAAAATAATTAATGCACCTCCCACAATTCTTACTGGAAAGCAAGTAATTCCTTCCAACTTAAAAAAAATATAATACATTTCCATCAAATTGTGCAGCATACACTTTTTAAAAAACTATTCCAGTGTGATAAAGAAACCTGGACTTAATAACAATGGACATTGTTCAACCCTCTTTCTTCAGGCTCTGCTTGGCTCAATTGCTCTTTAAACCTATTCAACCAAAGGTGGTATCCAATACCTTTGGAAGAAGAAGTAATAATAAAAATTTCAGATTGTGCAGAAATGAATAGACTAACTTTGATGATTAAGGATAGGGAAGAGTTAGAATATTTCAAGATATGGAATTATTTTTATCATTGGTTGGGAAAGCGATATAAATGATTAATTTTATACTTATGTATAAAAACTCGATGACTAGAATATTGTTTTAGCAATGAGTTGTTATAATGGTTTGGATGAAGATCAAGATAGAAGAAACTTATGGAAGAAGAAGAAGAATTTTGGAAGATAACACCGAGATGTCACAGGGAAGGTATGACTAATGTATTAAATGTTTGTTTGTCTTAAAAAAATTATAAAAAAAAAGCTATTTAAACCTATCCAGAGATGGTATTCAGCTGCTTCAAACCGGTAGCAGAAATCGCCGGTGGGCCCGCCCACCTGCCCCAGTTCTATGCCATTCTATTTAGGTACGTTTTTGAGGGTGGGTGCATGCGTGGAAGGCAGGTGTGTGCATGAACTGAGGGCACGCATGCACAAACTGACCATGCCCGTGCGCAGCGAACCTGTAGTAACATTGTGACAAATGTTACCACATTTGTTGACAAACATAATGTGAAACCCACCACTGTATCTAACCTAACATTCTGCATAGCATAGCATCATATCAGTTACTATATATATAGGACATGACGTTGCTACTGATAAAGAATGTTATTGTTATAAGATATCAATTTAGCATTTGTAATACTGCATATAATATTTACAATGATTTTCTTTTTAGAAATATGCATTCCTGGTATGTTAACATATAGATATAATACTTCATAATCAAACTACAAATTCTTTGAGGGAGATGGGCAGTTCAGAAATATGAAATATAAGCCAACCAACCCATAAATTCAACTGTTTGTCTCACTTCCATAACAACATTTAATTCAGTGATCAAGGTTATTTGGTAATTTCTGGAATTTAAGATAATCTGGCCCTGAGTCTTAACTGCATTTGAAACTGTCTATGCAACATTTTGTTAACAAAGTATGAAATTCACTGGAGCTTAAAATGCTGGGTTTCCATTTAATCCAGAGAATGAAAATATATTCTCTGCATGTTGATCTATTTGTAAATTGGTTTTTTATGACAACATGGATGCATTCGTTGGCTCTATTTTTGTAGTTTGTTAATTCACAGAATGTCACTGTGAATTTCTGTTCCGCACTTAATCTAATTCATATTTCAGATTAAATTAAAACACTTCTCTTTCAGCCATACCTGGCAACAATGAACTTTGCCTTCCTGTTCTAGAGCTGAATGTTACTGAGAGTCAATGTATCAGTAACCAAGAATAAATTATCATATACAGGAGCTGGATTTGGAGTCCTGCACACTTTAAAGGCTATAATAATCTTCTGCTTATCCAGATCAGCCGTTGGTCTACGGTCCAATATTTAGACTGCAAATGGCTCCCAAAGGTTTTCAGCAGAGGCGTTTCCTAGATTAGCTATCTGCAATGTTATTAAAACCCAAAGTGCAAGAGGCTAAACCTAAAGTATTCACTGATCCTCTGCTGGACTGTGGATTCCCCCATTTTATGAGATTGTCTTTGGAAAACTATGTATGGGTGATTTTCATATTTCACTATAGGGATTGTTCTAAAAGCAATATATTAAAAAAGGCAGCGTGCTTATAGATAAGCCGGGATTTTTCAGCACAGAGATTCAGTCGGTTTGGAATGTGATTGTTTAACCTTGCTGGGCTTTTGTAACCACTCTGTCAGAAAAATTATTATACTGCTCTTGACATCCTTTTAGACAAAGCCGAAGTCTTAGTAATTTCAATGCTCTCAGTGCCTCCCACAGGCAAAAAGGTAAGTTGCAAATCTCAATACAGTTAAAATATGCATTTTCCAGGTTTTCATTCTAGCAGGAACAACCGATAGTAAAATATTCTCAAAATAAACCTGTAAAGAATATAACAATAAAATATAGGCTTGGTAGTATGAGCATCTTTAAAAATGAACTACATTTAACAACATTAATTTTATCAAAATAATGATCTGTTCAAGATCACAGAATTTCATTGTAAGTGTTGGCATTTTGCAGAGTTCTGTTCTGATATTTTTAATTGATCTGGCATACAATAGTACACACTTAAGTGTAGCTGTACAATCCTTATGTGGGATTATACAGGTAGTCCTCAATTTATGACAACAGAGCCCAACATTTCTGTTGCTAAGAAAGACAGCTGTTAAGTGAGTTTTGCCTCATTTTACAATCTTTCTTGCCACAGTTGTTAAGTGAATCACTGCAGGTGTTAAGTTAGTAACATGAGTGTTAAGTGGATCTGGCTTCCCCATTGACTTTGCTTGTCAGAAGGTTGCAAAAGGTGATCACATGACCCCTGGACACTGCAACCATCATGAATACATGCCAGTTGCCAAGCATCCAAATATTGATCACTTGACTATGGTGTATGATGCTGCAACGGTCATCCGCCATTTTTTTCAGTAGTTATAACTGTGAACATTTACTAAATGATTCTACCTATGATGAATAACAGCAGACACAAAACCAATTTACCAAAGATCTAGCATAAAATAGAGATTAGTACAGAAATCCAAAACGTCCATAACGTCTAAAACCCCCACATATTATGAACTCAATCTGTTTTACACAAGCATTGTGACAATTGACACACTGAAGCATGGCAAAGAAACAAGATAGAAATATGACCATTTTTTTAAAAAAACTCTTCTTGAAAGTTTAATACTAGAGCCAGATTTTCCAAGATTGTAAAGTCTTGAAAGGCTTTCTTGCTGGCCTAGTCAAAAATTATTTTGTGGACACTTTTGTTCATTGTTTTATTAGCAACTCTATGATGAAAATGTTTATACTTGGAAAATGTTCCTCTATATTGGAATAGGTAACATGGCATGTGATGAAGTCTGTCATGTGTATCTACAATTATTTCCACACTTAGCTGACTCTCTGACATTTCAGCCATTTCTTATTCCTTGAAAAACATCATTGATGCAATGCCAAGCAATCGTATTTGTGCAGAATTCAAAGATATATAATCTTGGCTTCTATACTGAGAGGAAATATTACTGGGAAAATATTGGAAGCAGCATGACTTTTCATGAAACTGCTGTTCCTGAAAGGCTAATAACCATCAAGTCCTCTTGCCTCTTCATTGATGCTATGGCTACTGGCCAGCAGTGAAATGCACTTCCCTTTGCTACCGGTTCGGGAATGGTGAGCATACGCGCTCGCTCGCTACGCTCCTGCGCGCCTCTTCTGCACATACACAGAGAGTCAAAAACAGGATGTAATGACGTCTCGGTGGGTGGCTGGAGTCTCCCGCCGCCGGCGCTACCAGTTTGTGCGAGCCTGATAGTTCCAGCTGAATTTCACCACTGCTACTGGCCCTTCAAGGAACAAAGGCCTCCAGAAAAATAAAAACACAATTCTAACATTGACAAATCGATGGTGGAATGGAGGAAAGGAGATTTTCCTTCCTACTCTTAGCTATGTAGATCCACTTTAGACTCAGCTATCATGCAAGCCTTAGGCCATAGGGGTTGAAGAACTTTTGTCTACACTAAAGTGAATGTAAGAGGTAGAAGATGCAGACCAGAAAGACACAAAGCATATGGTATTCCTACTCTATGGCATTTAGACAAGGGCAGCACAGGTCATCATTTAGAGCAGGGGTGGGGAACAATGGCCCTTTTATGACTTGTGGACTTCAACTCCATAATTCCCGAGCCAGCATGGCTAGCTCGGGTATTATGGGAATTGAAGTCCACAAGTCATAAAGAGCCCATCGTTCCCCACCTCTGGTTTAGAGTTTTCAGAAATAACCCAGGACCTCTTCAACTGTGGTGCACCAAAGAGTATCTTTATCATCCAATTGGATTGTGCCCGGTCACCTAGCATGCTAACTTTAGCTTGGAAAGAATTCTTTTTACGTCAGATGTTCTGTTTCTATGTAGACCCCATATAGATCAACCTCTCTTGGAATTTTAGCAAGCATAATTTGCTCTTTCCATCCTAAAATCAAAAGCAGATTCACAGACATTTTCTCAGTTATGAACTTAAAGGAGGGAGGGGGGAATCACTGAGGTTAGAATGGCAACATTCCTGGGAAATATGCAGTTTTCTCCCATTATTCAGGTGCCATTCTTCTTGTCTCAACACTCAAATACATTATCTCCTTACAGTTTTCTCACTTCTGATCATCTTGACTTCAATTCTTTCCCCACTGCTCTAGACCCATATTTATTTTGGAAATATTTTAATGATTACTTCCTAACTGGGAATTGTAGTTCTATGAGGGATTAAGGTAATAAAATGATCACTATCATCACCCAGCTGCAATTCCCAAGAGTATTTGGAAGGAAAGCAATTTCAATTATGAGATTTTTGATGTATACTTTTAACGTTGGGCAAGACCTATTTAGTTCCTGTATGTGGGGCTGATTGAAGGGAAATCCTGGGAGTAAGAGTGGGTTTGGATTTCAGCTCTAAGGACAAATGAGAAATAAGAGTTTCCTTGTGGGCTTCTATTCAATATTGAGTTGGCTGGGAGCCACAAGGGGCCACCCTTGTTCTGCAACAGAGTAAAAGAGTAGAGAAGCCTTCTCATTAAGGCAATGTGCTAGATCATGTCCGTTGAAGCAACACAGTGATTTACTACTGGGTGTTTATGTGATGTCACTGAATAGCAAGGATTTCCCTCCTCCCTCCGTTCTTTCCTCCCAACATTACAAATTACATGAAGAATTTTATGTTGTCATTGTAGAGGCTAAACAGGAAAAAACACACAATACCAGAACACCCAAGCCTTCACTTACTCACTTGTTTTATCCACAATCATATTCATACACGTCACTTGTGCTGATTCCAACATTTGGGCCAGAACAGAGTAAATCTCTTAATTTATTAAACCTTATTAAACCTCTGCAATACACTACATCTTTGGACATGCTTTCAAGGAAACAAGACATTAGATAGTGTTGAATTGTTCAGACTGCTTAACAAGTGTAATGATTTGTGTAAAATTGTATCACAATCCTGTGCTTATCCTTTTTAATATTTCCTAAAATATTACATTCTCCTACGAGATGGGGTGGTGCTAACTATCTTCAATACTATAATCCTGATGAATCATGATGTCTGAATCATAATAGTCATGATGTAAGGTTACTTTTCTTTGAACTATGGTGCTGGAGAAGACTCCTGCAAGTCCCTTGGACTGCAAGGCAATCAAACCAGTCAGTCCTAGAGATCAACCCTGTGCTATTTAGAAGGCCAGATCCTGAAGATGAAACTCAAATACTTTGGCCACCTAATGAGAAGGAAGGACTCACTGGAGAAGAGCCTAAAGCTGGGAACAATTGAGGGCAAAAGAAGAAGGGGACGGCAGAGAATGAGGTGGCTGGATGGAGTCACTGAAGCAGTCGGCATGAGCTTAAATGGTCTCTGGGGGATGGTAGAGGACAGGAAGGAGGAAAGTTGTCCATGGGGTCACAATGGGTTGGACACAACTTTGCAACTAAGAGCAACAACAACAAAGGTTACTTTTTTTATCCTCTTTCATTCTTCACTCTTCTAAGGCAGATTTATTTCTTCTGCAATATTATGTATTTAATAGTACATGTGTTCACAGTGGCCAGAATTGTATTTGCACAACATTGGAAAAGTGTGGAGATCCCCACAGATGAGAAGATAGTAAAAAAAATACTGCAGAATGTGCAGAAATGGAAAGATTAACACTTGAAATCAAAGAGAAGGAAGATACAGGATATTTTGAAACATGGAATTCGTTTTATCTATGATTAAATATCAGAAACAGAAATTAGAACATTTAAAATTATAAGCGAATGATTAATTTTACCATGAGGGTTTATTATATGTTTATTATCAATATGATTTAGTATTAACAATTAAGTATTAATATTATGTGGAGAAAATACTGTTATTATATGATCACTACTAATGGACATTATGATGATGACTATTGCTCAAATTAACTGTAACCAGAACAACACAGTTTATATAGACATTGAAATTGTTGCTCTTTCTTTATATAGTAAAAAGAAAAAAATATTTTAAAAAAAGAAAAAAGTAACTATATACCAATTATTGTAGCCAATTAAAGTATTGTTGTTGTTATTAAATTATTATTATTATTCTGTAAAAGTAGTTAAAATTATAAATATCTTTTCAATAATCAAATATAAACAGGTTTTGAAAAATCATTTGTATTTCAATACCAGGTCTCCCCACTCTCTATGTGTTTTGTTTGATATTAGTCCCATTCTCACAATTTACTTATTCATCAGTTAAATTCCTAATTGGTAGTTCTGGTATCACAGAATTACCCTGACTGGACTCACTTTAGGAATAGGATATCAACTTACTTTCTTCAAGAAGAGGCAGTATCCCATGAGCCTTTGTGCCAAGACAATACTGGCAAGCTTTCATTACATCAATATGTACCTCTTTTCTGATTGGCTAAGCAAGTAATGAACAGGCATGGCAGGATTACTTGTTAGAGTCAAAGTGTGTCTATACTTTGGCAATGATATCTATAAAAGATCAATTAGTCTGGTGGACCAATGGACCGCTTTTTATTCTTTCCAACTGGGGTGGGTTCTAAATTTTTTTACTATTGGTTCTGTGGGCATGGCTTATTTTGTGGGTGTGGTTTGATGGTCATGTGACAATTCTTTAGGGTTTAGCAGAGGTACTGATCTACCAGGCATTTAACTGCTTGCAGAGCTGTACCGGTCTACCCATTTGTTCTTGGAGCGTTCTGGTCTACCCGTTTGTTTTTGGAGGCACCAGTCTACCCATTTGTTTTTGGAGGCACCAGTCTACCCATTTGTTTTTGGAGGCACCAGTCTACCATTTGTTTTTGGAGCACACTGGTCTACCACCACACTGCCTTTTAACACTGATCAGCTGTAGGGAGGCCCTTTGAAGCCCCACAGCAAGAGTTTAAACAGTTTTTTTTTCCTTCTAGCCGATCAGCTGGGACTTGGGAGGCAGTGAATAGATTGGGGGCGGGGCCAAATAAAAGGTAAGAATAACGCGGGAGGGGGGCAGGAGGGCCCAGCTCCTGAACAAAGAGAACCGGTTCAGTGACGTCATATCGTCAGTGCTACCGGCTTGGCCGAACCGGGTGGAACCCACCACTGTTTCCAACCCAACAAAATTTGGGAAAGAATTATGTAAATAGACCCTGTTTTTCTGATCGTGAGCGGGATGACTCTCCACAAATTGAACAGGATAGGACAAAATGTGGTGTGGCAGGAGAAATCAGCAAAAGAACATTTGAATTTGATGAGCCAGATCTGTCCAGGAACTCCAGAAGAAAAATCCAGAAGAAACATCCCTTGAAATGCTCCTAACTGCTTCATTCTAAGCCTACCCTCTGCTTGTCAGCAGAGAAGAAAATATAGACTTCTATTTTGGTCACTGCTGGAAAAGGGATTGGAAAGAATTCCAGAAGCCATATTCTGCATCCTTTCCCTACTCCGTTGATGTTTCCATAACACATCCTCACCTCCACCCCCCACTGACCCAGTTAACTGTGGGAACAGGGCTCAGCCTTTGCTGAAAACGAAGATCATACAAATCAATCATTGGAATCTAAACCAAATTAAGAATGAATTAACAATTAGATGATAATGAGGAGAGTAGCTGTGGCGCTTCCAAATTATTCTAACAAAGATGCTGATGCTTTCCAGCACAAAACGGTGAAGCTCCATGGTTGTTTTTATGCGCGGATAGGGAGTGACAATTGTTTTGGAAAGGGAATGTGTTTGTTGGAACCTAGTATCCTGACTCTCAGCTACTGATAAAATGGTTTGGCTTACAAAAAAAAAATAATCAGAGATGTTAGTGATTTCTTCTGTTCTGCATTGTAGAAATTACAGATTGAAGTGTACCCCGGCTGCTGAAATTTATTTATTTATTTATTTATTTGTTTAAATTTCTATACCGCCCTTCTCCAATGTAGGACTCAGGGCGGTGAACAGCCAAAGTAAAAACAAGACATACATACAAAACATAAAAATCTAAAATCTGTTTAAAATAATTAAATAATTTTGGCCGTAATTAAAACATTCCAATTTAAAATCCGTTTAAAATTTGACTCAAGCCAGCCCAGCTAGTTGAAATAAATGGGTTTTTAGGGCCCGACGAAAAATCCGGAGGTCTGTTATTGTACGTAGCTCTGGGGGGAGGTTGTTCCAGAGGGTGGGCGCCGCCACAGAGAAGGCTCTCCCCCTGGGGGTCGCCAGCCGACATTGTCTGGCGGACGGCACCCTGAGGAGGCCCACTCTGTGGGAGCGTACTGGCCGGTGGGAGGCTATTTGTGGCAGAAGGCGGTCTCGTAAGTACCCCGGCCCTAAGCCATGGAGCGCTTTAAAGGTGGTCACCAACACCTTGAAGCGCACCCGGAAGACCACCGGGAGCCAGTGCAGCTCGCGCAGGAGAGGTGTCACGTGGGAGCGCCTCGTCGCCCCCAAAATCCCCCGCGCGGCCGCGTTCTGGACCAGCTGGAGCCTCCGGGTGCACCCCAGGGGGAGCCCCATGTAGAGAGCGTTGCAGTAGTCCAGGCGGGAAGTGACGAGTGCCTGAGTGACTGTGCGTAGGGAGTCCCGATCTAGAAAGGGGCGCAACTGGCGTATCAGGCGGACCTGATAAAAAGCCCCCCTGGCCACGGCCGCCAAGTGATCTTCTAACGACAGCCGTGCGTCCAGGAGGACGCCCAAGTTACGAGCCCTCTCCGTGGGGGCGAGTGATTCGCCCCCAATAGCCAGCGATGGCGTCAGCTGGCTATATCGGGACACCGGAAGCCATAGCCACTCGGTCTTGGAGGGGTTGAGTTGGAGCCTGTTTCTCCCCATCCAGGCCCGCACGGCCTCCAGGCACTGGGACATCACTTTAAGGGCATCATTGGGGTGGCCTGGGGTGGAGATGTACAGCTGGGTGTCATCAGCGTACTGATGGAACTCCACCCCGAAGCCACGGATGATCTCACCCAGCGGCTTTACATAAATGTTGAACAGAAGGGGCGAGAGGACCGACCCTTGTGGCACCCCACAAGCAAGGTGCCTCGGGGTCGACCGCTGCCCCCCTGTCAACACAGATTGCGACCGGTCAGAGAGGTAGGAGGAGAACCACCGCAAAACGGTGCCTCCCACCCCCAACCCCGCCAACCGGTGCAACATGATACCATGGTCGATGGTATCAAAAGCCGCTGAGAGGTCTAACAGGACCAGGATAGAGGAGCAACCCCTATCCCGGGCCCTCCAGAGATCATCCACCAATGCGACCAATGCCGTTTCCGTGCTGTGCCCAGGCCGGAAGCCGGACTGGAGCGGGTCTAGATAGACAGCTTCATCCAGGTACCGGGGAAGCTGTTGCGCCACCACACTCTCAACAACCTTCGCAATGAAGCGAAGGTTGGAGACTGGACGATAGTTAGCCAAAACAGCCGGATCCAGAGAAGGCTTCTTGAGGAGGGGCCTCACCACCGCTTCTTTCAAAGCAGCCGGCAGGACCCCCTCACTCAAAGAAGCGTTAACAATCTTCTGGAGCCAGCCTCGTGTCACCTCCCGGGAAGCCAGTACCAACCAGGAGGGACACGGGTCCAATAAACATGTGGTCGCGTTCAGCCGTCCCAGGACCCTGTCCATGTCCTCGGGAGCCACAGGATCAAACTCCCCCCAGATAACACTCTCAAGACCTGCCTCAGTCATCCCGTCTGGACATACCCAGTCAGAGGCCAGCCCTTCCCGAATCTGAGCGATTTTGTCATACAGATACTGCACAAAATCCTCAGCTCGACCCTGCAAGGGGTCATCCCGCACCTCCAGATGGAGGAGGGAGCGGGTCACCCTAAACAGGGCGGCCGGGCGATTATCTGATGACGCGATAAGAGCGGCAAAATAGTTAGTTTTCGCCGCTTTTATCGCCACTAGGTAGGTCTTAATATGAGACCTCACCAGTGTTCGGTCAGGTTCGGAGCGGCTGGTCCTCCAACTACTCTCCAGGCGTCTTTTCCGGCGCTTCATCTCCCTAAGCTCCTCGGAAAACCAAGGAGCTAGGTGAGTTCGGTGCCGGGTCAGAGGCCGCAAAGGCACGACTCGGTCCAAGGCCCCGGCAGCCGCACTATCCCAGGCGGTCACCAGGTCCTTGGCCGAGTCATGAGCCAGAATCTCAGGAAATGGCCCAAGCTCCATCTGGAACCTATCAGGGTCCATCAGGCGCCTGGGGCGGAACCACCTGGTCGGTCCCGCCTCCCTGCGACAGGGTGCAGCGGTTAGAAAGTCCAGTCGAAGGAGCGAGTGGTCAGACCATGACAAGGGTTCGATGGCTATATCCCCTATATCAAGGCCACTCAACCACTGACCAGAGACAAAAACTAAGTCCAGAGTGTGTCCTCCTGTGTGAGTGGGGTCATGAATTAACTGAGTAAGGTCCATGGCCGTCATGGAAGCCATGAACTCTCGAGCCACCTCAGACGTTTCACCGATAGATGGCAGGTTGAAATCCCCCATGATGACAAGTCTGGGGGTGCCCACCGCCACCTCGGCTATAACGTTAAGGAGCTCGGGCAGGGCCGTTGCCACGTGGCAGGGAGCCAGGTACGTGACCAACAGGCCCATCTGTACTCCACGACCCCACTTCACAAAGAGGGACTCACATCCGGCTATCTGTGGAACAGTGGTCTCCCTTGGATCCAGACCTTCCTTTATAATAACCGCCACCCCCCCGCCCCTGCCCTGAGCCCTCGGCTGATGAAATGCACGGAAGCCTGGTGGGCATATATCCACGAGGGGGACTCCCCCCTCCTGGCCCAACCAGGTCTCCGTAATGCCCGCCAGGTCCGCCTCCCCCTCTTGAATAAGATCGTGGATGAGGGGGGCTTTATTAACAACGGACCTGGCGTTGCACAACATCAGCCGGAGGCTCTGGCCCTGAGAATCTGAACAACCTGGGGAACAAGAAAAGCATTGGGGACCGGAGTGCGCAATCGCTCTAAGATAGCGAGTGCGCATTCCCCGCACATGATATGGTCCCCAGCTTCCGCCATATCTGCCCCTCCCACTCACTATGCTGATGGAACAGCCCTCTTCAAATCGAACTCCAACCCCCTCCCCGACCTCCGGTTCTACGTCCCTAATGTCGCAGCCCTTCGCTAAGGCTGGTCTTGAACCCGGTGGATTTCCCCCAGAACCCACCCTAGTCCCCCCCAAACCCCTTAAAATTTTTGTTAAAAACTCACTAAAAAACCCACTTAAAAAACCCCTCAAACTCTTCTTAGCCGCATGCCGCATGAAATAAGCCAATCATGGAGGGAAAGAAGGATGG